>NC_073695.1:66582756-67782756 GCF_029784165.1 Wyeomyia smithii
GCTGTTAGAGTGAAAAGAGAGAAAATTCGTCAGTATAGTGTCGCTCTCCAGTCATTTTCCTAAGCTTGGTTATAGCGCCATTACTCGCTCTCTGAAACGAATGTGAATTAGGAAATATATTTGAGAGCAATAAATGCTAAGAGTGTGTGTATATCCCCTGTTTCTTAAGCAAAATTCATGGCTCCCTTCACTTGTGAACAATCACATGGAACGAACTCACCATCCAGGATTCCATTCTTGTCGACGTTCGCCCTTGACGGACCCAAATTGCCACTGAAATCGAAACTAAAAATGCTTTGACCTTGAACGCCTGCAGCGACAGTTAAGAAATGATGGTGGTCAATCTTTTTGATTTCCAAATTTTTCACTGTTGTCACTGTCACTTTTTCTAGGACGGCTTTTGTTCCAAAGCAACTCGACTCCGATCTAGAAATACTACCAATCGCGGGGCTCTGATGCTATCACGAACGCCTGTTTCTACTATTATGCCAGATCGATCTGCGATGGCATTTTTTCTTTTTCTGAAACACTTTAATAACAAGACCTCAAGCACGTAACAATAAAACACCATTGCACTACTGGTAATTAAGAAAATGTACCACGAAGAACATAATTTGCAAATTTTTATAGTAAAATTAAAACCACGTCAAAAATTTACGTCTATTCGCGCTCTTGGTTTGCTGCGATCTCTATCACTCGCCATATAGACCATTTTTCGAACTAATAGTAGTCACGGAGCCTGCTGAGTGGGTCAGTGTTTCCTGTCAATTTTTCATTCATGAACTGAGTTCTGAAACGTCTCGTAATATGGTTTATTCTCATTTACATGGAAAGGGATGAAACTGATCACTTTTTACAAATTTTTTTAAATTACTGGGTTCGTGTTGACTTTTTCCGAAACAGTTTTTGTTTAAAAGGTTATATACCTTTTTGGTCGAGAAAAATGAGGGAAGTTTGAACTTATTTTTAAGTGCATAGCACCATCTTTGTTGCATCAAAGTGGTATTTTTCTGAAAGTACAATTTATCAACGACAAAAAAATACGTTTGATTTTGAGATATACTAATTATTACTGGAGTAATGGCCGTTTCCCCGAAACGCTATTTTTTTGCAGAGGCTTGCAGTGATCCTGATAGAGACTCAGCGGGTCAACCGAAATCAAAAAACTCATTATTTCATTAGTTTAGAAGTGTGCCGTGTCCTTGAACGATCGCTTTTATGAGTATTTTGTTTTCAGTGCAAACGAGAACGTTTTCCCCAAAAAAAATGCACATTTTGAGCGCTTAAAATTGCGAGATAATCGCGTGTAAACTTTCAAGTTTAGCTTATGCGGCCGTTACAAAGCGCGCTGCAAATCGCTCTAACTTCCTTCCTATTGCTCAGATCTTTATGAAAATTTCTAAAAATGTTCTCAAGATGTTGTATTTGAAGATAATGTAATATTTTTTTTCGGTTTTTTGAAAACTAAAAAGGTATATAACCCCTTAAAACAGTTAAGATCACCCGGCGCTAACGTATAACTGATTTATTAAGTTTTTCTCTTTGAAAATTTACACGGAAATTACGACCAATGTTGTTCTTGTTTGAACGTCTGAACGTCTGACCCGACAAACTTCGTTCCGCTCTTTTTTCCCTTCTTATTTAGATAATCTTATTTTGGCGTTAAGTGGATGCATGAATTTTGAATCATTTATAATGCATGTTTTTGTTTGAATTTTATTAACAAAACTTGCATTTTAAATGATTTTTGATCATTATGAAGTTAACCCATCGATACATAACAAATACCAGAAATCAGTTTTTTGAAAAACGAGAACGGATTCGCACTATTTGAAAAAGACGATGGTAATGTCACTAAAAGGGTGAAGTCAAATTGACGTAGATTATCTTTCTAGGGTTAATTATTTTGAACATTGAAGGCAAGGGAATTCTGAATTGATTCCACATTCTTCCATAGGTTTACCTTGCGATTTGTTTATAGTCAATGCAAATGCATAGCCAATCGGATTTTGGATACGTTTAAACTCAAAGGGCACATCATAAGTAAAAATTAGTTCTATCGGAATGAGAATGTCCTCGCACTTGAATTTTCCTTAAAGTATCGTTGCTTGTAATACATTGGTTTTTAGATGCTTTACGACCAATGTTGTCCCATTACATACTTTATGTTGGTTAAGCTTACTTTTTAGAGGTGGGAGGGGTGTCAAACAGTAATAAAAACATTTCTTGTGCTTTGATTCCAATTTTTTTGCTCTATTCTTACCCGGCAAATACTCATTATGATAAACTCCATGCACGCAATGAAATAAAACATATTTTCTGAAACATAATACTACTGTCCTTTGGTGCTTACTACCAGTTTTGAAAGTTTGCTGTTTTTCAAAGTGATTTCGTAGTTCAAACGTGTAAGCAGTAGTGATGGTAACAGATAAAATATAATGTTTGACCAAAAGTGTTGCCAGATGGATTTTTTTTTTATTTTCGTATTTTGATACTAAATTTACTTTTTTCGGCAAATGCAGCCATTTTTATTTTGAATTTAATAATTTTATTGTGTTCCTTGAAAAAATTCACGTAAGAAACAACTATCACTCGGAGGTAATGTGAGTCAGTCTCGAGTAATACCATTTTTATGAAACCAGTTTCGATATTTTCCATATCATATTCAAACATATTTATTGGAAAATATCTGAACAACAAAATAAATGTTTTTTTTTATGATTTTTCTGATTCTTAAGTACTCCAAAGATATCTTTCCTTTTTTGCAGCAGTGTTGCCATTCCCACCCCCCCCCCCTATCAATCAATTAAGTTAATGATTTTTAAGCCTTACGAAAATATTAAAAACGCGCAGACTAAATAAAAAAATAAGCCAATTGGAGTTACAATTTTTTTTTTATATTTCCTCTTCATGTTTGTTTATTCCATCATGACGAGAACAATTGAAATAAAACTATTTTCAATTTGATATTACCGTAGAATAAAACAATACAAAAGCGATGCGATAAGCGATGATAGTTCAATGATGAAAGAAAAGGTAGAGAGCATTGGCATAACTAAGAAAAAATCCTAGGGCTTTTTTCTTACTTTTTTTTTGTATTCCTCGTGAGATCCGATTTCAGCACTGCAGCAGTAGCTGGAGCAAGTCGACAAAGAATTACCGAATATCTTCTAATATCTAATATACCGGAATCGGCGATACCTTTAAATGCAATCAGGAGAAATTTTTTTTAAACGATTCGGGAAAATGTCCGCTCTTGGATTTTGATAGCTGTTTGTTGATAAAATCAAAACGCGCGTGAATAAAGCAAAAGAAGAGATAGGGAGGTGGGGCAAAAAGGAGTAAATGCGTATCCAATCTCGTCATTGTTTTCATTAAACTGTTGCCTTGTTGAAGTAGACTCACAACTATTTTGGTGTGGTCGATGATAGAAATTATTATTATTTAGAAATTCTCAGTCCTCTAGTGCGAACTGTACAGTTTTGAGAAGCAAAATTAGTAATGGTATGTTCAATTTTAGGAAGGGCTAGGGAAATCCTAGTGGGAGCTATAGCCCCCCCTAGCCCCCCTGTAGGTACACCAATAGACTAAATCCATAAATTTTGATAAAAAAATTTATCGTTAGGAAAGAATTGAGAGAAAAAATGGCAACACTGCTGCTGAAAAAGGAAACAAATATTTGGATTCCATGATAGGTAGAAAAATTCTAAAAATTATTTGCTGGGTTGTTCTTTGGGTTAGAAAATTAACAGATTTTTAACAATAAATAAGATTTTTTGAAATAAAATGGAGAATTTCTAAACTGGTTTTGTAAAAATAGTATATCTCGAGACTGACTCATATTACCTCGGGGAGATAGTTGTTTCTTATGTGAAATTTTCAAAGAAACGCGATGAAAACATCAAATACAAACTGAAAATGGCAACATTTGCCAAAAAATATAAGTTTGATTTTGCAATACAAAAATAGTCTATCGGGCAACACTTTCGGTCAAAAATTATATTTTTCTAGATTCCTTGATTTATTTTCTTAAAAAATCATCAATCAGTACTTTTCCGACATCTTACGTCTATGAATTGTAAGAAAACAAAAAAAAGAGATTTTGAACGAAAAAGGCGTTATTTTGCACCGTAGAGGGGGTACTTCAATCTACACCTAAATTGGAGTTTTTTCAAAGTGAACCTAGATGAATAATTCTCCAAACTTTGAACCAAATCCGTGATGGTCAATGCCATGTTTGTAATTTTTCTTCACTTCATATGGAACCCATATCCATTCTTAATGCTCTAAATCTTCTACTAAATCTACTAAATCTAAATCTTCTACTAGATTAGAGCCCTTCACTATTCCTCGCATACTTTTATAATTATGAGAAAGTTATCTCAGTTTGATTTTCAATGTGAGTTAAACCTTCATTTTCCGTAACCTTTCGGCTCAACATCAGCAGTTTGTTAAGCTTTTTCATTTACCCAACCAAAAACAAAACAAAGTAGCATTCACTTTTGTCAGTGGTTTCAGAGGTTTTATTTCAATCAAAATATTTCTTGATTTACAAATACAGTGCAGTTTAGATTTTATCACGGTCAAAAAAAAAACTTTCCGATGAATCTAGCGAGGCTGTGAATTTGAGGAAATGATGGAGGTTAGTATTTTTTGTTGAATAGCATTAAAATCTAGAACTGATTTTTATTAGTTTCATTGTATTGACGGGAATATGTTTTTTCGAAAATCGAAAAAGCACTGTATTATGTTTTTCTCAGAATGCGACAAAAATCGCCCACCTCAAAAAGGTTTAAGAATCAAGATGTTGCCTGGTTGGTCATTCAGTCATTATTTCGTTTATTTAAGAAGCTATCTTGAGGTGTTACATAAGTTAAGTGAGAGCCGCTAAAGAAGCGATGAACATTTTCTTAACGCATTCCCAGCAGGTGATGCCATATGGCATCACCTAACCATTCAAACTTTAATTTGATTCAAACTTGCAAATTTGATTAATCTTTAATATGCAATACAGTTTGTGTCAATTGTTCCTATAGTAGATGAGTAATAAGAGTTTGAAGTTTTCTCTCCACTGGGATTGGGTTAAACATTTTAATCGAATGCACTGCAATAATAGACCAAGTAAGACTTCCCGAAGGAAAATTTCAAACATCAAAAAATTTTTTACTTTGCCCAATCCTAATTTATTCAACGTGGCGATCCAATGGAAGTTGTCACTGCAACAAAACTATCAAAGTTTCGTGATCTTTTTTGTAAAATTTAGTCTGACGACTGACAGCTGCATCACTTAATTTTGAATTTCTTATAATTCTATTAAAATCAGTCAAATGAAACCCATTAAAGTTAGGTTACCAACACAAAGTTTTGCAAGTTTCTTAACTATCTTCGGAAAGTGGATTTAAGATAGGAATATTGGTTTTTAATCAATATTTTCTTTATCGGTTTCAATTATTATATTTCCAACTTGAATGAAATAAAACTTTTTTTGACCGGCTATCTTCTACTGCATTTCTTTCGCTCAATTTATCTGAGAATAAAACAAAAATGAAAAAAAAAATCATTATATAGTCAAATATGTATACAGACGCCACACTAGGAAAAAAAACGCATTAAGCAAGTGCAATAAATTCACTAACTACGGAAAATACCCAGCCGATATTTGGACAATATTAACGTGTGATCACTGCCGCTATTTCGCTTCATTAGAGGAACATATTCGATAGATTCAGACAAACGCAAACAAAAAAAAATATAAGAAAATATAGACACTTTTTCCCGGTTGACTCTACGTAATGGAAAATTTCTCAAAGAAATAGGCAACCGCAGTCAGTAACAACAGCAAGAACAAGATGGAAAGGACTAACATTAAAAACCGAATGAGCTATTGAATGGAGCAACAGAAACACAAAGCAGACAGAACAAAGACATTTAGACGCATTATACACGTTGCAAGAATCGGTTCTCGCGTGAATAAACACTAAAAAAACCAAAGGAAAGCAAAACAGTATAGATTTTTTAGGAAGTGCTGTAAGGTTATGTGGATGCAGATATAGATAGGGAAATATATATATTTAAAAAAAGGTATAATGAATAGGCTAATTAAAACAGATAACGATGGATTAGCGTGTATTTAAATGGAAGTATATAGAACACCGTTCTATCCCTCAGTTCTCAACATTGAGTTCCACCAGAGTTTTAGAGAAGAAAATAAATTATCAATCATGTAACAAAATAATACTTGGTAAACACAAGAAAGCAACTGAAATGCGATTGGAGCGTAGTAAATGTCCTGCCAATTCATTCTTAGGCTCATAAAACAAAAATAAACTGCGAGAAAGCGACGGACGACAGACAGACAAAAAAATATAGAGAAACATATACAATTCAGTAAAGTAAAACTCCCCCGCAGTTAGGGCCTTTGTCAAACTCAGCACCTGATATCATCAAAGAGTTATACGTATCCGAAGTATAGGTGCATTCCCCTTTCGTTTCCCGCTTTATTTGTTGGTCTATATTGAATGAACAGGACGACAGAATAAAATAAAAAGTTTTGATGTTGTTGAATAGATGCACGTCCCTGTCACAGTGTAGAGGTGTACTTCCACTTAGTACGAGAAACCGCGATATGGAACAGAAGCTCACATTCAATCATTACTAGTGCAGTATAGTTGCCGAATTTCGGAAAGCGAAAAAAAAGTAGTCAGTGTAGTGAAAGAAGCTGGCAGCCTCTTCGGGAGCTACTACAGGATAATACTAACGACAGGTACCCGAAACACAAAATATATAGTATCAACCGGATAACATGTGCAGGTAAATGAACAAAATGATATAGCCAAAAGTGGACAGTAAGACGACTCGTTTCGCCGGATGCTAACGAATGTCGGTGGCGTTGCGAGAAATTGATGTTTAAAATTTTCTGGTTGCTTGTTGTTTTGTTTTACAAATTTTAAGCTACCAACTTATTTCGAAACTAGGATGAAAGCCAACTAAATAAAACTCATATCGATATGTCAGATAACCTAAGCAGCTAGACAAGTAAGCAGCGCTATACCTACTCCCTTCAAGCTTTTAACCTGATGGTGAGCGCTGCTACGGCTAACTTAATGAAAATTCTTTTCAAACAAGCCATAAGCTTTTGAAAAAGCATATAGAGTGAGAAGCACTTTATGTCTTACAATGCATGTGTCGTGTTTATTGTCACAAGATGAATTTGAATTCTGGGAAGTTTGGGAACTGTGCTTTATGATCATGGGACAAAGCAAAAAAAAAAAAAACAATTTACTCGATGGTGTTTTGTCGTATTTTTGGTTTTTATTTTACGCACAGCGAAAAAACGTATCCGAAAGAATCTTGATTAAACGATTTAATGTTTCTTGAATATAATAATTCAAAAATTGAATCAAATTTGTGACTCTTTTAATCATTCAGAATCAATAGATTAATGTTCAGAAGGGTTTTGTAATTTATTTTTGTTTTGTCGGATCTTGTACATCACAATATTTTCTCTATAAATTCGATGGTCGTTCTGTTTTTTATGATTCCAATGCGCAGTCGTGTAATTTTGATGCGTGTAATCATTTTCTCGGTACTGGGTTTGCTAACTTTGAATGATAAAAGCGAAAAAAAATTGTAAAGTAGCACGTCAAAAAGCCTCAAGTGATTGCTCGCCGGGTTCGTCGTTTCTCCGTTTGCCCACGGGGGGACATCTATTAAGTCTTCAGAAACGACGAACCCGGCGAATGTTTACTCCACGGCCTTTTTACAAACTTCCGAGGTGAATTAAACGGCAATTTCACGGGACTTTGGTTCATTTTTTGCGTTAATTTTGATAGGAAAAATCTCGCGTTCGCTTAACCAGAAGCGGTTTTAATGGTTTTATGCAATATCCAGGAACATATTTCTGATAAGTTTGAGTTGAGGCGAGGCGAAAATCTGTGGAAATTGTTACTAGTCTTTGAACCAACCGCTTAATGAAAACTCTTCTGGAAAAAATCTTTTTGACCATAACAGAAATTCATTTAAATTGACCGGGAGTGAAGCAAAAATCAGTTAGAACTCATGTAGAAGGCCTTTAACTTTGTTTTGAAATTCACAACAACACCCGTTAATTGGAAACTATCATTTTTATACGTATCGAAACAGTTCTTTTCTATTAAAAATGCCCCGATAAAAGAAATTAAAAAAAAAAGAGTTAAATCCAACAAAGAAAATCACTGAGAGCAATTGAAAGCAACACAAAAATCACTTAGCGGATAGTAAAGCGCTCTAAAAACTAACTTCATCAATACGCTTTTGTTTACTTGACAATTGTATTGGTAAAGCCTACTTTAACCTGCATGTGTTGTCTACCGAAAGTGTTCTAAAATCATAATAATTTGATGGCATTGTTTTTGCAATGAAAGACGGCAAGAACTGAAAATTGATTGTGGTTTTCAAAATTTCCAGGTAGTTTTCTTTATTTTTATAGTATATAAAAACTGGTACAGAAAAAAAAATTATTAAAATATCTTGAGTATTTACACCTTATATTGATTGTTTTAATCCTAAAAATTTAAACATTTTATTTAACCAATGCTCAAATTTGTGAACAACCTTTTGACTGTTTAAAACCAGAGAAAATAGTTTAAGGACTATCAAATTATTCTTTGCTTTAATAACTAATAATAAAAGTTAGGTTAGCATCACTCGCAATGCCATCGCGTTCGGTTACATTCGGCTGTATTTGTTTAGCTGCTTGGTTTTTTTGAGTAAAACTTGCCGCCTTCATACCAGAACTACTCTAACGTAATATTATATAATACCACGAAAAGTGTTGTATGAATGATAACAAAGTCTAAAGATCACTGCCCTGTGTGTTTCATTAACTAATGTGAAAATTCAAACATAGTCTAACGGTGTCGAAGATTTTTGTTTCCAATTTGCTTGCGTTGTGCCGACAAATAGGTTATCTTTTTGTATGTTTCCTCTGTTGTGATAAAAGCAGTGTAAATTTTTGCTGATAACTTTTTTTAAATTTTTACTCATTTTTGTTTAGATTAACTAGATTATCGGAAAATATCATGTTTGAAAATCAATGCGACAAACCACAGTTTATCGACAAATAGAAAACCACTTACAAACAAGAAGAATTAAACAAAAAAAAATGATAAGTGAAATAACGCACATTTTACATGAAAACAACTACTAAATTGTCTCAAATACAACAAAGCAAAGCCATAAGTATCGTTAAAATAAAACAAAACAATATAATAATAACATAAGAATGGAGCTAAAATTCGCAATCTTTATAAGTTCGCATCCAAAAACTCTGCCTGGCTACATTAGATATCTCAAATACTATTCTTTTACGTTATTTCTTAGAAACAGTAGAAACTCATAAAATTAAGAAAAATAAAAAAACGATACTAGATTTCGAAGAGAATTAAATATCGTAATTGTTGCATTACGATCCAATTCCCAGGAAACAAACAACAAATGGTGGTAGAGTATCTGAACATATACTAGTCCAAGTGAAGGCAAAGCAAACCACACAACACACATACACAAAAAAAAAAACAATCACGCATGAGAACATCTGCAGTGAGGTGAAAGATTAAATATATTTGAGTGCTCCTTGGTTATGCTGGATTCTGATCAAATCAAGAAGAAAAATGGAAAATAAGAATAATATGAGAAAATGTTACAAAAAGTCTGAAACTATATAATAAATATAAAAAAAATAACATTAAATACTTTATTAAGGTATATATTTATTATCAAGGATATACATAGAGATCACGATGACGAACAAATTTGGACAGTGAAATGCGATAGGAAAGGATAATACTCCCAGAAGAAATAAAAAAAAATGGAAAGTCGACGCATATTTATCAACTTTTTATTGAGAAAATATGAGAAAAATAGGCGAAAAAGTATATACCAATATTAGTGACATCCAAAACCAACCAAACAAAATGCTATAAACCCAGAACAAATCATCTTAGAGTCCAACAAGATAGCAAATACATTACAATCTGTTTTGTTCAAATATTTATTTGTGTAAGCAGAACAAAACTAGCATAAAACTAAACGTTTAAGACATCATCAGTAGAACAATAAAGAGACAAAACACTAACACAACCGATAATAGTCCCATCACTGAACACAGAAAAAAAACTATAGCAAAATCGTAATCACGTACAGTTGGAGATAGGAAAAAAAAAATCGTCGCTCATGATGAATCGATAGGGGACTATTAAAATAAATACACACAAAGCATAGCGTTTGCTAGGAAAGTGTCGAACAAATCACGAAAGCTCACTACCTAGCTGTTGTTCATTCCGGAAATCCCAATCAGTTTCGCTTGAACATAACCTGGGCAGACTCCGGTGTCTGCTACTATCAACCAACTCACTACTGATTCCAAAATGCTTTTACCTACTAGAAACATCCCTCATCGAGGTGTATTTTTGCTAGCTGAACGAATCTTCCAACTGTATGTGTGGTCACCGCAAGCACGGTTGCTTTCAAAAAAAAAAAAAAAAATTGTGGTTTTCAACCAAACAAAATAAATTAAAAACTTTAAGGATATTCGAAGAGAAGCAGAAAACCTTCCGAACAACAAAATTAAAAAAGGTGAAAGACAAAATTAAACCTGGCGCAATGCAACAAAACGTGTAAACCCAACCGTGAAGGGCGGATGCGCCGAATCGCTGCCGTTGTGTGAACTACAGTGTAACAGAGCAAAACACATACACATACACACGACGAAACTTCTTTGGGTTTCCTCAATGTCGATATTGTACATTTTGTATTAGTCCTAAGTATTTTTTTCGGTTTAGAAGCGCTATTAACAAAAATAAAACGGAGCCGGAAGCAAAAGAGAAAGAAAGAAGAAGAAGAAGAAAAAGATATAATATTAAATTTAATAAGCGATAGTTAAAATAAATGCTTATATAAACAATTGATATTCGGTGTCTTGAATGGCTTTCGATCAATTCCCGTTTGTCCCGCTATTTCTGCGACATGCGAAATATGAATCTAGAATGAATTTGCAAAGAAACAACACTAGAATGATGACAATTTAAAAATAATAATGATTCATAAGTTGTACACCGTAAACTTGTAAACGCGTTTTCGTTCAGAAGTTGTGGGATTTGAACCCTAAATCAAAATATGTGGGCTTGAGTCCTGCCTGCAGAACTAGCCTTTTAAAAGTTTCTGCTATCCGATTTCTAGGTAATAAATTTCATCACCATCCATCCACTAACTGCCTAAGATTAAATTAAAAATAGCTGACTCGTCTTACAGCAAAGATAACCTGAACAAGATACCTAACTTCCATATTTTTCATACATTTTGAACACGACCGATTTCCGACGGTAAGTGCTGCCATCTGATGACTTAAATTCTCTTAAAATTGTCGCTATGAGCAAAACCGATTTATCGTGCATAGTCCGTCATCGAACGTTGAGCTGTTCAAGATTGTATATGAAAAGGTGTAGCAGTTTGGTCAGCTCGACGCTTAAGATAACATGCAGATTAATGATATTGTAATTTTTTGCGCTTAAAGCTATTGCCATATTTTTCGCACTTCAATTTGAATTTGAAATTGACTGTCAGAGTGGGGGTTTATATTAAGGAGTTATATTTATTTTCAGGTCCCATTCTACCAAAACTTAAAGTTTGATATGTCGCAAGGCAGGTTACAGAACTATTGTGCATATAGTCAGGTTCACCGGGGCACCCGATTTTTGTGTTATTAACCTCGGCAAGAGTGAAAAACTTGGCTATAGAGCGCGCCGATAGCGGTTATCAGGAATTTCTGATGGTACACTTAATTTTGAATGATGCACCGTTAATTGTTGATTCTTGCGGAAAGGTTCATGCTTGAGAACTAAACATTCGTACACATTATTACCAATTTTCGGATGGCAGTACCGTGCAGACGTCCACATGGATACAGAAACAACTCTGCTGAGTAAATGTATAAAGTGTGAAGAGCGAGAGAGAGAGAGAGAGAGAGAGAGAGAGCGCAAAACGGAACAAGATATTAATCGCCTAATCGGAAATGCATCTGACCGGGGATCCGAAGTTGTGAGCTCGAGTTTTACCAGCTGAACTTCATTTTTCGAAGTTTCTACTATCCTATTTTAAAGTTGCCTTCAGTAGCAATTTACAAAAAAAAGTTTTACAATTTTGTTTGTTTTTCTCTGTTTTTTTTAAGTGGCATTTTAGTTCTACCACATCTACTTGGAGAGCAGCTTGCCTGAGCGTCTGTTCCCCAGGTCAGGGGCGGCTCAAACAGCGACTGATCCGGAGCGGACGGCTGAACTATGAAATGCGGTGTCTCGCCAGCTACACCCAAGACGGCAGCCTCGTCGCGAGACTAGGAATCGCAGCCCTAGTAAGGCAGCATGCTGAAAATAAACATACTACGAACAATCCAGAGAATGATACGAATCCCCAAGCAGCAAAATTTGTTTCGATTATGAACTTTTTGCATCACAGCAACAAATTTTTTTGCAAAACTAAGGTGCAGCTACATTTCATTTTCATTCATGAGTTTGAGCATCTTGTAATCTGTGTAAAGCAAATGTGGGACAAACATTCCTGTCGCAGTGGCACTTTTGCCCAATGCCCTTCAGGCGAACAAAAAAATCATTCAATGACCCAATTTTTTATAGACCAAGAACGGCACCGGCCACGTCCTAAAAGTCAGGTGAGGATGTCGTCCGTTTCGTGCAACACCAGCACAACTCAAAGATTTTTCGTTGTGGAATTTTGATGTCGAAATTCATGGTATTTTGTCTGTGAGCGAAAAAATACTTTCATTGACCAATTTTTTAAGTGGAAAAAATAATAGGTGTAAAGTAAACTATACATCGTGACGTGGCTGATAATACCATTTGCTTAATAAAAAATATTGATTTACGGTTTTCTGTTCATTAGTTGGGTTTATAATTTTGCTTTTCGTTTACCGGTAAAGGGTCGCGGTAAACATTTCAGCCCTGATACAAAACGGCTGATCAAAAACTACAATACGAAGATGAAACTTTCAAAAAAATAGCAGAAACCATCGACTGCTCTCAGAACGTAGTTAAAAAATCGGTGAAATATCAGAAGAAATCAGAAACACGCTGGTGAAAGGAAAACTACTTCTAGGAATGACCGCCGAGTACTGAAATTCGTAAAAAAGAGGCATTCCTCACATCTACAGCCACCAAAACGGAACTTGAATTGAAGGTGACGTCTAAAACCATCCGGAACCATCTGATTGATTGTAAATACCGTGCTCGTACTATCAAAAAAATTCCTTTAGCCTGGGAAAAATCTATATCATACACTATTGATTTAATAAAATTGTTTCCAATAAAAATCTTTTCTGAGAACTTATCAGAAATTTCGTAGAATATTTCCCTAACTCTTGCGGTAAAAAAATGAACAAAAACAGGCGATTTTTCAAGGGTTTACCTTCACACGCACTGACGAAACTACCTATGCACTGCCGTAATCTCGCAGACTGACGTAAGCGCCAAAGTGTCCGATTTGTGTTTTTTTTGCGATGAAACGATAGAACACACCAAACCGGACCTATAGGCACCGAAATTTTATCAAAAGTGTAAAAAATAGCGTCATTAATTCACGAAAACGCAATGACCTAACCGCCTCTTCTACTCAACGTGACGTAAATCCAACCCAACTATGTTTGTGATGCCCTTATTGCATTCAACGACTCGCAAATCAAACCAAATTTAGCTTGTAGATGCTTTCGGAAGCAGGAAATATTTCTATGGTGGTACGACACCTCTCTCTTCCAAGTAAAACACATATTTTTCCAGCTTAAAATGATCGAAATGATGCCCAGGAGCCAAGAATTGCCCCAAGAGACTATTTCTAGTTTCTTAATAACATACCAAAATGGCCCAATATGAGAATTTCCGGAATCAGAATGATGCCTAGAGGCCAGAAATTAAGCCCCTTTGAAATCCAAGATGACGACTTCTGCTCTCTGGAAAACATCCCAAAATTATCGAATACCACCAGTATGGATATTTCCTTAAACGGGATGATGAACAGAAGCCTACAATTGACCCCAGAGAAGACCGTGTTAATCTCCGACCACGGGTTCAGCTTAGCGGGGATGCATTCGAGGTAGTTGGCAAGTGCATGCACCTAGGATAACTGGTGATTACCGAGAATGACATTAGCAGAGAAATTTGGACTCCGGAGGAGCCCTCTAAGGCCACGAAGCTTGGTCCATGCTCGTGGACAACTAAAGCGCACTTGCTTTTTGTACGGAAGAAGTGCAGATGGAAGATGGCAGAGGCGAATGCTATTATATTCCAAACCAAATTCATTTCCAAAAAAGTATTCTCGAATCGCGACTATTTGCCTGATTATGAAAAAAAAAAAGGTGAGCGACTTGTCGCATACTACGATGGATGTACGTCAATCGGTTGTAGAAACAGCGAAAAAAAAATCGCGGTTTCTACAACAAAATGACGTTGGTAACATAACTTCAGTGAATAACCCTTTTTCCACAAATTATACGTTCGGCAATGTATTGTGATCATAATGCATTTAGTACAGATCAGATTGTTGCAATTCGTCCTAACAAACGTTTTTGGAAAAAGCTTCGTACTGTAAATTTTACTCGCTGTCGCATACGTCAGTCTGCGAGATTACGGCAGTGCAGTCAATCATAGTAACCCATGAGTCAGCAGAAACAATTTGACAGCTCTATTAGTCGGGCTCTAACCGTGATGGCGAAAACAGTGAAGCTACTTCGTTCAGAAGTGTGCCCGTTCAAAGAACGGTACCATGGAACGGGGTGAAATTGATCAATTTCTATAACAATTTCCAATTAACTAGCTTCATGTACATTTTTCTCGAAATAGTGGGGCTTATCACGGGAGTCACTTCACGGTGAAGTGACAACCGTAATAGGCACGGTGAAAGTGATTCCCATTTGATTCGCACACGTCTTTTTTCACCGTGAGATTTTTTCACTTCGTTCTCACCGTGGAGTGACTCAGCCCCAGTATAATTTTAAAACAAGTACTGGTATGTGCTCCAGTAAACCTCTATGGCTATTGGTAAAATTTCTATCGTCTAGTTAATGGATTAAATTCGATAATTCTATAAGATACTATGAGGTAATTTGGGGTGAAATTTATCACCATTGAAATCCATACATTCTTTTGGCAATGTGCTTTTTTTCGATAAGCTAAAGATAAATTATTATTTCTGTACTGAAAAATGTCATTTACAGCTATAGAATCTTCCCAGGGACAACGTTCTCAAGCGTTATTAGAAATCACGAGTAGACTTCGTTAGGGGTCCTTTATTGCAACCGATCCAAGCGCTGGTTCATTATCGACTGACTTCACCAGTTCTTATTACTCGAGAGCTCTCTCACTCTCGCGCCTATAAACTTATAACTCTACATCCCTCTCCTACTCTCAACTAAATTAATAACAAAATTTAGGTGTATCGTCCTGGTACTTTCTTTGTTCGACTGGGACGTCCTTGAGCTAGACCGCGATGTTTCTTGGGATCACCATCGTTTCCTGTGTCTTCTGTTCGCTTAGATGCCTGGCGTAGATGTTCGTTGACGACGGCATCCTTCGTGTTCCTTTCTTCACTTCTGCACATGAACGAGTGTGTTGGTTGCTGCTTTGGGGGTGGATATGAGCCTGTGGATGAATCTGAAAAAGTTTTTGAGGGTGAAGCCGGCCACTTTTTCAAGTGGGTTATTGGACGACGATATTGCACTCCCTCTTCGTTGGCGATGAGCGTATCGTTTCCTGACCTTGCTATGACGGTAAACTTTTCCAATTTAAAGTTAGGCTCGAGTTTTCCCAGCTCATAGCTTTTCATCATCACTGTATCTCCGACATTCACTTCGGACTCCCTAGCATGTCTACGTTCATCGGCATACAGCTTATCTTGCATTTTTTTAATAGCGTCATTGTCACGAACTTGCTCGTCTCTGTTCCAGCTGGGATCTGTCCGTAATGACGGTAAAAGATCCTTAACTGGACGTCCAGTTAGTAACTCTAGAGGTGCCTTTCCAGTGACCGAGTTTGGGGTGGTGTTATGCATGTATACGTATTCCTCTAACCCTCTTCTCCAGTCAGACTGTGTTACTTTGGCAATCTTCAGCGCTTTTAGAATGCCTTGGTTCTGCCGCTCTACCAAGCCATTCATTTGAGGCCAATAAGGTACAGTTTTAACCAGTTCGATGTTCCTTTCTTTGCAATATTTCACAAACTCTTTACTTGTGAAAGGTGGTCCATTGTCGGAACGAAGTTTCTCAGGATAAGTGTGATCTTTGAAAATTTTCTCGAGTGCGTCAATTGTTTTTAATGCGATGGTGCTCTTCATCTCTACCACGTGAAGGAAACGGCTATAGTAGTCTACTACGACAAGGAAAGTGCCACAATCTTTGGCTGAAAAAGTCGATTGCAATTTCCTGCCAAGCTCTGTCGGGCATTTCCTTCCGGATCATCGGTTCGGGTGGATATTGATTACTTACTGCTGTACAACCAATACACTCTTTGACGGTATTGCAGACATCTTTATCCATGCCAGGCCACCATACGTATTGTCTAAGATTCCTGCGCATAGCCACAATGCCAGGATGCCCACGATGAGCAATTTCCAGTGCTCGCCGTCTCAATCTCAATGGAAGAACAATTCTATCTTCACGTACAACAATGCCATCAATGAAACCCAGTTCTTTACTGAAAGCTTGGTATCGAAACAAGTCTTTTGGCCAGTTTTGTGTCTTCAATGCCTGAATTATAGTTCGCAGTGTGCTATCTCGATCCACCTCTTTACGAATTTCTTCAAGCGTAATAGCTACCGGTGATTCCCCGATTGCACAGAGAAAGTGAGATGAATCATCATCAAACGCAGCATCTTTCTTATTATACAATCGAGACAGTACGTCTGATATGTTCTTTTTTCCACTTATATGCTTGATGCGGAATTTATAAGTCTGAAGACGCAGTGCCCAGCCTTGAGCCCTTGAGCAAGCTCGTCTTCCGTCTCTGCACTTTCCCTCGAAAATATATTCTAAAGTTTTGTGATCTGTGTAGATCGTGAATTAAAGTCCAAACAGGTACAAATAATATCTTTCCACAGCCCAAACCACGGCTAACGCTTCTCGTTGGGTCTGTGGATACAGCCTTTCAGCACTCGTAAGACCCTTAGAGGCGAAGCTGATGATTCGAGGCCAGTTTGAACTATCCCGTTGAACTAAAACTGCACCTAAACCTACTGGAGAACATCCACGTACAGCTCAGTAGGATCTTTTGGATCATAGAATCCCAATCTACGAACTTTGTCAGCAAGCTCTTGCCGAAGTTCTTCAAACGCTTCACTTTGGCTTTCTCCAAAAACATCGGTTTCTCCGCGAATAAACTTACGAAGTGGCTCTGTACGGGTAGACAAATCCGGTATGAAATGTCCGACAAAGTTTATAAGCCCTAAGAAGCTTCGAGCTTCTTCCTTGGTTTCTTGCACTCGAAAGCTTTTAATTGCCGCTACTTTCTCCTCAGATGGACAAATTCCGAGTGCGCTCACTTTAAACCCCAATATTTCCAGCTCTTTAACGCCAAAAATACACTTAACTAGATTGAGTTTAGCGTTGTTTTTCCTTAAAACCGTTAGGACTTTGTTCAACCTTGTATCATGTTCTTCTTTACTTTTTCCGGTCACGACCACATCATCTATATAAATCACTACTCCATCAATACCAGCCAGCAACTCCGTCATTTCTCGCTGAAAAATCTCCGGAGCGCAGTTTATACCGAACATGAGTCGTTTAAAACGCATCAATCCTCGGTTTGTCATGAACGTTGTTACGTTCCGCGAATCCGGATGAAGTTCCAGATGATAATTGGCTGATGTCATGTCTAATCTTGAAAAGTAGGTTGCTCCACGGAGATCGTTAAGGAAACTATCGATTACTGGCATCGGGTAATGTTCCCTCTGGATTGCTTCGTTGGGGTATTTCATGTTCACGCAGAGTCGAACGTCATCTTCACCCTTGGGGACGACAACCATCGGTGAAATCCAATCGGATGGGCCTTCCACAGGGTCAATTATGTCTTGATGCAGCATCTCCATGATTTTGTCGTCAACTTTGTTTTTCATTGGCTCCGGAATTCTAAGATACGCAATCTTCCGTGGAGGAACAGACGGATCAACTGAAAGTTTTATCTGAATGTTTGGGAACTTCGGAAAAGGTACACTAGTTCGTTCCACATGATGAACGCCTAAACCTACTTTCAACACATTTAATTCTTCTGTCGTTTGTTTATTTAGCAGTGATTTTTTTGCTCCTGCTATAACGAAAAATTCTGCGTACGTCGTTGGTTTCGAAAGATTGATGAAAATTCGCGATTCAAATGTCGCCACAACACGAAGAGGGTTTTCACTGGCGTACGAGGTGAATTTTCGGCCACATACGTCATGATGTTTAAAGATACATATATTACTCTTTTTCATCGCTTCCCAAACTGTCTCAGTCACTGTATTAATTGCCGCTCCAGAGTCGATTAAGAACTCGACAGGGAAATTATCCAAATTGCATGTTATCATCCCATTACTATCGAGTTGTGATATAACCTGCTGAATTTCATCCAAACCGGGGCGGCGTGGCAGTTCCTCGTTCCAATCTACTCTCGAGTCAACGACATTAGCTTCTTTTTTTGGTCTCTCCCAAGCATTGTGAGAGTCATAACGTTTAATCGTGCCACTATGACATTTTCGCCCGAAGTGACCGATCTTCCCACATCTATTGCAACGTGCTTTACGTGCCGGACAGTTTGGTGCATCACTCACATGGTAGTAAGATCCACATCTATCGCAATCATTGTTTGATTGTCTTGCACCCGATTGAGAGATTCGACCTCTAATCTGATTAGAAAGTGGTCTACGATAAGTTCTTCTTCCTCTCCACTCTTGCTTTACAGTCGCAATGACAGGTGCCTCGTCCATTGACGCCTTGGTTTTCTCTTTTTGCTTAGCAAGCATTTCTTTGTTCATGGCATAGTTTGTTAGCTCATCAAGGTTGAATGTTCCCTCTAATCCTTTGTCTCGTACTCGTTCATCAGCCGCCCCCATTGTGACCTGCTGCAAAATTTCAATTTCTTCTCGATCATGAAATTCACAACGAGCGGCTTGTGTTCGCAATCTCAGGACAAAACGATTAAAAGGCTCTGAATCCGCTTGTTTTAGAGTGCGGAACATTTCTAGCTCGACGCGAATATTCCGCTTTCCAATAAAAAATTTGTTCAACCTCAACACGGCATTATCGTATTCGGGTACTTCTCTCGGAATAAAAGGTATAACTATCGGTTCCAACTGTATTTCCTCTGGCCCCGGGGGCAAATTTTGGTAAATGCGCTGTAATCCACGACCACCCTGAACTAACAGTAATACGAGGTTTTCGCGCTGAGATTCAATTTTCTTCATCTCCAGAACGAGTTCGAAAGAGCGGTGCCACTCTTCCCACTCTCTTCTGAGGTCCGACGTATCGACAGCGTCATCGAATGACTGTAGTGGCCAACTTTTATCCTCCATAAGACTGCGTAGCAGGAAACCGAATGAAACAAAAATTAATCTTTCAATATTTCCAAAACAAAGTAATCAGGTTTTTTTTCATATATCCTCATACACAATAAACAAATTCACACACTCTAATGTTCTTCATTATTACCGTTCACGTTTGATTACCGTTTAACTTAAAAGTTATTCCACCCAAACCTAAACAAAATTGTTGGCATGCGAGAAGATACTACAGCAGTAGCTATAGGGTGCAACAGGTAGGTCGATTTTGATTGAACACACAGTTACTTGGTTTTATTAATCAACTCAATAGTTCTTTGACCTTCCCCGCGCAACGGGTTAACACTACCAGCAGCAAATACTAAGTACCTTAATGTGTTAACAACAGACTCAGGTTTCAATCCTGCTATAAGTCACCATTCGTAATCTTTGTGCTACACAATTCCAGTGGACTCACCAATTTACCCGTTAATGTATCGTCGCAAGATTGGTATCTGCTTTTCGCACTATCCCATCAGCCTCATTGTCTGTGTGCTACACTCATTTAGTGGACTCATTTATTTACACTTTGTTGTGTAGATGCTAAACTCAAGTTTCTCTTGCTATAGTCCATCGGCCTTGTTGTGTGCTCATATTCGTTTCTCTTCTCTCTCTTGCGATAAACTTGCGGTGCTCTGGCTTCGGTCGGACTCACACTTGCTACGACAGTAAATTCCGCTCTCATTTCCCCTCGCTTCGGGCTCACCCAGACTCGAAATTATTGAATATTAGTGCGTGCCTCAGATACACGCAGAATTCTCTCTGTACGGTAGTTCTAGCAGAATTAAGTTAAAGTTGGTGCCCGTACTCGCCGCACTTATACTATAAAACAATTCGCTGCCAACAAACCCTGAAACCAACACACTTCAATTCGAACACCACACACTGTTCTAGTCACATTGCTTGTTCGCGAACCATGATAGAGGAATAAATCGAAAATGGCCGCCACCCCAAGCAGACGCTTGTTCATTCTTTGACATATCTTACTTTTATATTATTACTATGTAATCCGTATGATAAACTTACACTTTAATCCTATCCTCGTTGCCACTTGTAGAATCTTCCCAGGGACAACGTTCTCAAGCGTTATTAGAAATCACGAGTAGACTTCGTTAGGGGTCCTTTATTGCAACCGATCCAAGCGCTGGTTCATTATCGACTGACTTCACCAGTTCTTATTACTCGAGAGCTCTCTCACTCTCGCGCCTATAAACTTATAACTCTACAACAGCTAGTTTGGAAACAAAAATAACGATATTTCAGGTTAAAATTTGTTTATTTCGGTTCACGAGCTGCTTGTTGTTAAATTTGCTCTTATTCGATCGTCGTTAGACTGATTTCAATTCGGTTGGTTGCAGAAGCTTAAGAACTAGCTCTGTAATTGAAATCTTGGTGAATTCCTGCGAATTCATCAGTATTTCTTTGATGGTATGGAATGATCATTGTTGAAAACTACATTTTTTGAACTTTTATCAAACTTTACTCATTTTTCCAAATTTAACGTAATTAACCCTCAACTAAGATTACTTTAAGTAAATTCAATACTTTTTTCGTTATTTGGAAACTTGTTTGATCAAATTTGATTGAGTTTTGACTGAGTTTGGAGAATTTTTCGAAACTACGAAAAAATGCACCGGGAATGCAAGGGTTAACTTTGACAGGTATGCGAATCATGCAAAAGTTGCGTTTAAGGACACGTTAACATGGCCTAGTGTTGTAAGAGCAATATCTTTCGATTAGTATTTTGTATCACAAATTTTCAGATAATCAATTTCACCCCACGGATCAATTTCACCCCATCCCATGGCTCCCCGTTGCGTCGAAAATGGACATCGTGTGGCAGTTCGTGGACACGTCGGTGGTGATGGACGACGAGACTTATGTATCTAACCCTGGATGGCAACGACTGGCAGGGCACTCCGTATTTTACTTCCCCCACAAAGGTTGTGAGCTCCTAGGTGAAATTCATTTCACAAATCCATTTCACTTCCTCCACGAAGGATGTGAGCTCCTAGGTGAAATTCATTTCACACACCCAGTTCTGAAGTTCTAAGCCGTTTTTCTTTCACACCGGACTGGCCGTGAACGGGGAAATTCATAGCACGAAATGATTGCCGGTAATTGTGTCGTTTATCAAGAACACGATAAGAGCGAAGACGCGGGTTTCTGACCGAAGCTGGCGTCGGCCCACTACTCGAAGCGATCATTGCAGGAGATGGGCGGCTGAATATCGATTTGGTATCAAAGTGGCAAACCACCCAACGTCCCCCAGCTGCGTCTTATCGAGAATTTCTGGGCAACAATTTTTAAGAATTTTGTTGCGAAAACTGAGGAGGAATTGATCAATAAATGCGACAGCGAGTAAAATTTTCAGTGCGAAGCTTTTTCCTAAAACGTTTGTATAATAAGTGTTAGGACGAATTTCAACTATCTGATCTGTGCATAATGCTTCAATATAACACAGTGCAACAATTCTTTGCCTTGGCTTCTATGTATGGTTTTGATGAAGTTTGATGCGAAAATAAATTTCCCCGAGATTTACATATTTCAACTTAAGTGGCAACAATGGCGCCATTTTGAATTTTTGGGAAATCGGAAATTTGCGATGTTTTTTCGACGCCATTTTGTTTTAAGACCAAATATCAAAATTCTAAGAGTTCGTCCACTTATTAGCATCTTCTTACCCATCTTTAAAAAAAATCACAGGAGGGTTGTGTGCAAAGCCACGACCGCAAGGTTGAAGTAGAATACTTTTACACAGCTCTACTTACGGCTGTACATTAACGTACGGCCGGGCGAATTGGTTCGCGCCGCTTTTCGCGTGGCTGATGTACGGCAAAAATCTCGCCCGATCGCTCGCGTTGGCGTTCAGCCTGGCAGAGGCCTGAGACGTGGTGACCAACCACAGGGTAAGTGATTTGTTTAATATGAAGGCACTGCTGAGAAGAGGCTTTGCTCAGAAGTTACTACTGAGTGCTGATATCTACTGCTACTGCTGTCAACGTTGTGGAGGTCTATCCAGCTCACCTTCCGACTAATGAATGTAGTTAGTTTTCCAGAAACACTCTTCTATAGCCAAAGGGTGCTACGAAATAGGCCACGCCTTTCTTTTCAGTTGTACCATTTTCTAATGTTCTTTGGACGAATTATTCCACAATTCGCATTTGATTTTTGTATCCAGCGAATAAACACCGATGGTGCTCTCACACACGCAACGATTTTGCCCCTTACCGTATTGCGTCTAGTAACATCAAGCTATTTCGTTTGCTGGCGTTGTCAAAAACTTTTAACTTTCAATGACTTGCTTATTTGCCTCGAAAAAGGCAATTTGATGTTTAAAATTGGATTTCCTGATGGCAATCTTCATGCTGCCCCAACACGGAGGGAATAATGGCAGTCTGACGACACCCGCTGAGAAGAACCGCGCTGCTCCTGAGACGTGGTGACCAACCACAGGGCTAGTGCTGCTGCTTAGGAAGGACGACTACTGTTGTCGCTGTCTAGAACTATTATGAGCGGCTTCGGTTGAAACAGACTCTTATATAAGCCAAATAGCATGTTTTCAATTTCAAGGTATATGATTCTGTCGACCGTGCTTGGGAGGCAATCACATAACGACCAATCAGAGGTCGAATTTTTCGTATTGACAAGGCTTGACCATTTTCAATAATACAATAGTGTGAATAATAAAATTACAATTATCTTCTTGTGGGACGAATCTTAGAAATTTTTCCAATCTATTGCTACAAGAACGAAGGAAAGCCATCGAATACTAACCGATTTATTAGCATTTGAAATTGGACATATTTTTCACTTTTTTCGGTTTTAGATTTTCATTTCACATCCCTATGTAGCCGAACTTCCTGAGAGAAGTATTTTACTTCAAAACATCTTAAATCGGACAATAACCGAGCTCAAAACGGTGATTCTACGGAAACGATTCGGAACTTGACCTTCTGTTTTTTTTTTATACACAGGCTCCGAAGCCAGCTGTTTAGTGTACAATTGCGAGGCTAGCGCTACGATCCTACTAACACTAACAACAGTCTCTCCCGAGCCGAGAATCGAACCTACGACAACTGGCTTGTTAGGCCAGCATCGTACCTCGAGACCATCTGGGGGATTTTAGTATATTGCACAAAGTAAAATAATATCGAGTATGTTTGAGCATTAATGGTAATGCGCTAATATCCAAAAGTGGTAGTCAAATTAGGCGTCGTACACAAATTACGTAACGCATAAAGGGGGGGGGAGAGGGAGGGGGGTTGAGACAACGTTACTTATTGTTACGTAGAGGGGAGGGGGGTAGTAGATACAGTTACGTAACTGTGATGTTTGCTCGAAATTGAAAATTTGGGAGGGGGGCAGACAATTAGGGGGGGGGGGAATCATATTGAACGTTACCTAACGTTACATAGGGGGGGGGGGTCTGAAATATAGATTTCGAGCGTTACGTAATTTGTGTACGACGCCTTATATCTTGTATTGAGTAAAAAATCTGTATCTGTATGTGTGTCTGTGTGTATGTGTGTTTTCGGTGAAAGTGCAGTGCATTGTTTGTATTTTCGCTTCTCCCACTACCATCACGCTCAATTTTTTCGACTGAAGCGACATCTTGTGGTTATTTATGAAAACTGAAATACATAGCACGGACACACACCTCATATAAAACGGACCATGGATTCAAACTGCTACCAGTGCTCTAAGCCGATCAAAACTATTTAGGTGATTCAATGTAATGGTTTTTCGTCATCAATCTGCGCATTTAAAATGTTGGTCCTCAAGTCGACTTCGTGAATGAGCAAAATAATATCTTGTGGTTTTGTGACCCTCCCAGCTCTCTCCCAGCTGGTCTCGAGGTACGATGCTGGCCTAACAAGCCAGTCGTCGTAGGTTCGAGTCTCGGCTCGGGAGAGACTGTTAGTGTCAGTAGGATCGTAGCGCTAGCCCCGCAATTGGCCGGCATGCGACCAGACCGAGCCAAGTGCCAAACACATTGTTTTGAGTAATTAGCATTTGAAGTTTGACCACCCATAAATTAATCGTGATTGAGCTTATCATTAATTCAATGCTAACACGTAATGAACAGGGCTTAATGAATGTCCTGTTATCATAAATACACGAAAAAAAGCAATAATTGATAAAATACTTGGTTTTTATTTTTGATACCTGTGCACTCAGTTCACTCTGGTCGAACAAAAATTTTAAAAAAGGGTCTTCAGTTCGGTCTGGTCAAACGTATTTACTACAACATATCAACTTGACTATTAAACAAGCTAATTTTTCTCACTAGTCAAACGTAATACATAGATATCAACGCTGCTTTAACTCTCAGTCCAATCTGTATCAAAAATTATACAGCTGATAGACAAGCAAAGCTTTATTTCTGTTGCTCTATTTCCTGGTGCCAAAGTGCACCAAGTGGTAAGTGTTAAGATAGTAACAATATTAAATGCTCTGGTATTTTGAAGCGGGTATTGTCTAATTTTATTGATTTAACGTATATTGACCCAGTCCTGACGTTTGTTACAAGAAAAAAATTTAGTTTTATTTGAAAAATATCAAATGAAAATAAAATGCACTTGGTTCGGTCTGGCTCAACAAGATCTTGGAAAAAAGTGATGTGCCCATTGAAACGAAATTCTGATCTACGAAAACCACTTGACTGTTTATTTCTCTAATTCTGATGACAGTCGTATTAAAGAGCTGTCCGGAGCGAAGAAATCAGTTACTGGTTAAAATAAATCGCAATGTTTGCTTTTAAATCACAAACAATCACTTTCTTTAGATGCCATGTCTGTGTTTACGGTTCACTCTGGTCGAACGCAATTTCGTTTTTTTCACAAAGTGCTACAGAGATTTTTTATTATAACACGCCTATGGAATGTTCAAATGATTTCATTCTTTAATGGAACATAGATTATCAGTTTGCACATCCACTGATGCTAATAACTCAATTTTAAATAAAATGGCGCTTGGCTCGGTCTGGTCGCACGCCGACCAATTGTCCTGTACACTCAACAGTTGGCTGCGAAGTCTGTGTATAATAAACAGAAGATCAAGTTCCGATACGGAATGTAGCACCAAGACTTTGCTTTGCTTTGCTTGGTTTTGTGACCACTGTATTCAGAGCCGGATTTACGATTGTGGGGGCCCGGGGCCCAGTTTACAGTGGGGGCCCCAGAACAAAACAAACCCCTTTTTTTATCGTACGAGTTGAAAACACTTATTTGTCATTGGAAAATTACCAAATATTTGCTAGAATTTTTTCTTACGAGTTTTTTTTTGCAGAGAACTTATTGATTGAATAATCAACATTCAGCTCCCTCAGAATATTGTACTCTCAACTTAACAATGCTAAGTTTGACAGCCTTTCACTCTTCATAGTCGTACGCAACCTATTTTCAATCAGTTTCATCTTCGATAAAGACCTTTCTCCAGTTGCGTTCGAGATCATTAGGCTCAAATAAATAAATGTATGCAACTGCTCGAATTCCGGAATTTTTTTCTTGATATCTGAAAAATTAAAACCTACCGCAATTCGAAAAAAATGCGATCCGCAAGCAAAAATTTGCACACAATTTGAGAAAGACTGCGCAAATATAAGGCTACGCTGGCAATAATCTATAGAAACTAGGAAAATCTAAACACTTCTGCAGGTCAATAAAATCTGCACACGGACTCTGAAAATCTGCATTTTGCAACGCAAATCTAGTATCCCTGATTCGGACAGGTAAACTTATTTTCGGAATTAACAGCAATGTATTAAAAAAACTTGTGGATTATTTTCTTTCCTGCTTGATCTCCCATGCGCGCTGGTTCGATTCAAATGGTGTGTTAATGTGTGTCATTCCAAGAGAATCGAAGGTGATATATGGGTGTAGTTGTGATATTGGCGCTCGCGAAAAAATAACACTGAAGGAAAGTTTCAGATTGAAATGGTCTGTTCAAATTTTCTTACTGTAAATTGAACTTTTGATTGAATCTCATTTTTGATAGAGAAAAGAACTTTTTCTCGTTTTGTGGGGGCCCGGGGCCCGGGCCCTACCTTAAATCCGGCTCTGACTGTATTGCTCAATTGGAGAACATAAAACAAAAACCCATGAAAACGACCCAGGATGTTGTAGTAGTTGTTTCGGATGCCGTTCGCGAGTCACTGTGTAAATTAAAGATATGCTTCAAGAAACCAAAGAGCTTACTAAGACATGAGTTGACAAACATCAATCCAATAATTCCGCCGCTTTGGGACGCACTCGCACTGCTTGTCCAAGCATTAAGCGCACTCGTGATACGACACCTAAATCTCGCCCTGATTTGAAGCTTGTTGGAGGAACAAAATCGGTTGATATGGGAAGCACAATAGTAGCAACTGTTGCGAAACCGGCCGAAAAATTCTGGTTTTATTTCT
The DNA here is from genome assembly GCF_029784165.1 of Wyeomyia smithii. Lineage (NCBI taxonomy): Eukaryota > Metazoa > Arthropoda > Insecta > Diptera > Culicidae > Wyeomyia > Wyeomyia smithii. Next base: position 66,609,764 of record NC_073695.1, read on the forward strand.
CCAGAATTGCTCGTCATGTTTCAGAAGCAGATATTTCCGAGCTAGTAAAACAATGCTTGGAAACTCAACAGCCAGTCGATGTTCGGAAGCTTGTGCGTAAAGATGCTGATTTGAATCAGTATGCTTTCATTTCATTCAAAGTACGAATAGAAAAGGAGTTGAAGGATAAAGCATCTGTTTGGCCGAAAGGAATTTTCTTCAGAGAATTTGAAAATTTGAAAGCTGAGCGGGATTTTTGGGGACCTGCGAAAATTCCACGAATCGACGTTGGGACCCCCCGGATCGATGCAGTTTCAACGCAACATTAAATTTCTTCTTCCACCGAGTACTGACGACAACGGAACGCACGTCATATCGCATGATGGAAGTCTCTGAGCCCCCCGACACAATCGACAACTGTCGTTCTTCTTCGTCTTCAGCAGTCTTCCAGCCATCCAAGTTGTTCCGTTCCTGTGTTCGGAGTTGGTGAAGAGGCTATCCAACTTCCTGAATTTCATCCAATTTGCAGTGTTGCTTCATCCCCTCATTCGTGATTTACGGCGACCGAAACAGTGCCATTCTGCGATAAAATTTCCAGTACCATGTCATCAAGATTATCTTCATCCGCCTTGTCTACTTCTGCCTATCGGATACTGGGACGCAACGAAGTTAGCATTATGGAAACCCTCAAGCCCCCCTCTACTGTCGAGCCACTGCCGCCAGTGATCATCAGCCGTCCCGGTCCAGTGCGTGGGTGTGGTGAAGGGGCTCTCCAACCCGCTGTAAGCGGCAAGTACCCGCTTCGTTTGAACGCTTCAACCGCTGACGAAGTTTCCGCTTCTAGGATTCTGCTGTGATTGTGTAGCCGGCCCTGGTCGATCCCTAGCTTGCGGGCAGCTTAAGCGCCACTCCGAAACGGAGACTGCCCACCTAGATTAGTTTTGCCCGGTTGAGACTCTCCTAAAGGGTCGTTCCAAAGAATATACCAAAAAAAAAGGAATCAGGATCGGACCAGATGGCTACACAAAGTTCGGTCACCAAAAACGGGTCGACACCCTTTTATCCCCCAGCAGAAATCTTCAACACCATCTATTCTCTCAGAGAGTTTGCGGTAAGAAACCACCCGCACTATAATTTCTCATCACGGGTAATGCCGCTATTTACCACCAGAGATCGTACGCAATCTGGAAGGAAAGTTTTGCCGACCATTCGAATCTCGCCACGCGGAAGACGAAACTATCACAAACGGAAAACGAACCAAAATGACGTGAAACACTAGAACCGGACTTAAACCTTGCGGGAGCATTACATAAACAAAACTACAACACTATCTGCATGAAACAAACTCCATATTATTATTATTGAAGAACAGGTTTGTATTTAAATCTAGCAAGCATGCTTTTATATTATAAATTTCATTGTATGTGTGTAACTTATCGTCTAGACTAAGCTCCTATTGTGTGCGTTTTTCCTCTCCCTGTCTCTAGTGCTCATTGACCCATGTGCTTTTCAAGTTTCGATCAGCTGCTCCAGAATGGATATTTGCAGTGACGTCCTGCGGTGCGAGCAAATGGCTAGCTACCCGGGATTTAGATTTGTTGAGTGGGGCGATCAAAAATTCTGAAACGCGTGCACGCTATTTCGGCCTCCACTCAACTGCAAAAATCATGGGCGCGGTTTCGATACCGGCCAGTGCGACTAATAGTCGATTATTGGGAAATCACAATTAAATTGTGGGGTCCTTCATGGACGCGCCCACCGCTCTCGAGAGTAAATTGGAACGACTCACCAATAGATTGCTGTGTGCTGCTGCTGATACTGATGTTGGTCGTTGGCGTGTTAAACTGCTGCTGCTGGCGATCACATTAGGCCAACGCGGTCGATCGGCACACGCCGAGTTGGATGATGAAAATAATTCACTGCATAGTGCCGCTTTCCGGGATCCCTCGACCGGAAACGGCCACTAGCCTCACCGGAGGACTTTTGTCTTTCCGATGCTGGTCACGCGGACAGATGAAGTGCGATCTGCGAATGTCCCGCGCGATGAAACGGCTGCCGGGAAAAATTTCGTCCTGGGGAAAAACGGTACGCGTTGCGTCTTTCGCTGTCCTGCTCTCGCTCGTTCGGCTGTGGGTGAGAGTGCGCAGCCTTGTGGCTGTACAAACGGGGTCATTAGCATATGGTCGGGGTCAAAGGCTTTGAACTTCGAGCACATTTACCTTTCTACTTTGCACACAATTTCAAAACGCACTATTCGCACTGAATAAATCTCAATTAGACTTCACTTTGTAACGAGCCTATTGTACACTAAAGGACAAGGAATTAAGACAAGTAACTAATAAATCACGTCACTAAACTTACTTAACAAAAATTAATTAGAAAACGCGGACAACAGACTTTCAACGCGACACCTCCAAATTGCTTGACGATCTAGGACGAAATGAACGATCATTATTAGTCCTCAGATAAGGGAAGGTGATTTCGTACGAATTAACAGGAAGTACGTAATTTCCCGCAAGTCTCGTCGTGAATATTCGGAAATCTACAATTCTGCTGGTTGTTTCATTTTGGCTGCCGTCATTGGGCCCAATCTGTCCCTCTCCAACCATTTTTTGGCAATTCTATATGGGAACTACTTCGGGTTTTCTCAACCGCCTAATCTAGAGATGCACATTCTCGGAGAGACGCGTGCGCTAGGGTGTTGCCACAGAATGGAAGGTCTTCTGTGATACGAAAACTGCTAAGTGCTCAGTGAATTTTGCAGCGCTCCCTAGGGGTGGAAAGAACGCTATTTACACGGAAAATAAACAGAATTTATACTACTTTTATCGAAATCAATCAAACACACTGGTATAAATCTGTCGGCGGAAACACTACAGGTTAACCCTGCTAAGCATCTGTGAGAAGGAAAACACATTATTTCTAGGGGCTTGACAACTTTATTTCATGAAAAATATTTCGGTAATATTACACGATATTGGTTAATATATTTATTAATATCTATCATTAATTTATTTATTTATTTACATTAACTTCCCAACCATAGCGACATGTTGAAACGGTTTGATCAACAAGTAGGCACGAGCGGGGAAGCGTTTTTTTGTTTTGTATGGTTGGAGACGAAGCATCACCAAGCGACAGCAAATAACTTTTTTGAATGAAAATCGCAAATTCATGTGTTTCAAGTTGTGAATTGCTTCTAAAATGAATGAATATCAGTAGCAAGGTATGTAGCTTTACCGGATTTATAATTTGAATGCATCGAAATAGTATATTATAAGATGCGATGAATTTTGGTCATCGGTTGTTTTAATAAACAACTTTAGTCATTGGCTTTTTTTTTGCAATATAGCCGGTTGTACTTTTGGCATACCGTTTTACTATGTTTCTATACACCAACATCACAACGACGATAATATGACTTCAAAGAGTTTTGATGTAACTAGAGGTGTGTCTGAAAATGCAACGATAAACACTTAGTAACAATGAATACAATCGAATTTTGCTAGTTGCACTAAATTCGTAGCCCAACTAGTGAAGGACTTTCACGCGTTGGGTTGAACTATCCAGGTTGCAAGATGACACCGGTTGTTTCTTTTTGTTAGGATTACTAATCACCTATTGAGTTACGCAGTGTCTTGCCCCTAGCATCCTTCAAAACAGCTGACTCAGATAGCGGCATAGATAATTGTAGAACTGTTCCTTTATTGTATTTTAGTAATCTACTCCTTTTAACTGTGAAAATAATCAGATTATTAACACGAGTTACAAAAAGTGAGAGTCGCATCTTTTGTTTCAAGTCTCTAATTACCACCTCGTTTAGAGTCCTCTTGAAGAATATTCGTATATTACGTAACGTGAAGTTCGGAAATTTTCAAAACCCCATCAACTAAGTAACGCAAATTTGCATGGTGGTCTTATGCAGTTTAACACTTCGCTGGATACCTTTCTTCCACCTCTCCCCTGAGCGCGTTATATATTATACGAATGTTTCCATATATGAACGAGCGCTAGGGGTAAGGCACTATTGATATACAATGGTGATTCGCTTACCGGTTGCTCATTAGTCGGGGGTTTGTTAGTTGGGCCCTCATCCATCTAAAAAGCGCTCTTATGTCAAAATTGAACGTCATTCAAATGCATGCAAGAAACCCGAAAAGTGAATAAATAATAAAATAAATTTTGACTACTCGTACTTGAGTTTATTTGTCATTGATTGTTGATGGTTACCTTGGATTACTCGAAAAAAATGACATTGATTACTTCGGAGTAATCTCAGGTTACGACGCATTTCGAAACCTCTTGAAACGAACCTCTTGAGATCCTTTTTCAGTGTTCTGTAAGGTTGTCACTTTCAGTTGTCAGCAGGGATACCAGATTTGTCAGCAAAGCGCTGATTTGTTTTGATTCGCAGGTATGTGCGGTTTTTTTTCAATCTCCATCCCGCATAATCAATAACCATAAACGGATGATAATCCATATGGTTTAACGATACCCCATACAGTCGAAACTATATCCCGAACTAGTTGTTAGGCACGTTTTATGGTTATTGATTATGCGGGATGGTTAACTACATTTTTTTCCCTATGACTTTCTCAAAATGTGTGCAGATTTTTACAGACTTCTGCCTGCTCGAGCGCATTTTTTCGAATCACGATTAGATTTTTATCAGATTTCAAAAAAAGACTGCACAATGGAACCAGTACCTCTTACAATCGCATTTTTCGTTGCCCTAGAAGCTAACCTGATTTTACTTAACCTTATTCTGCTTATTTTTATTTAAATCGCATGTCGCATGTTGCATCAATGAGTAGAAAATCTATATTCTCCAGAATGGACTAGAGTCAATCGGCAAAATATTTAATATAATCTAATAAGAGGATGAAACTAGTTTATAAATTTTATTTCCGAATAAAGATGTGATTCATTTATTATAAATATTCGGAAAATTTGCGTTAAAAAATCCATCTGTGCCATGATTTTTAAAAACTCAAAGTACTTTCTCGAGTTGAAAAAAAAAACTCACGAGCTGCATTTTATATTTTAACAATTTTCAAAAATAACCATCTATAACACATGGTACAATTGTAAATGGAAGAATTGCAACATTAACGGTTTGAAACTCACGATTTTTCAATAACATTGATTGTTGCTCGTGTTTCAAATCAACACTTGTCGATTACAATACCTTCGTTACACTATTGTAATACGACAAACTCCACAAATGTGAATAATTGCGATTTTTTCCCAAAACGTTTTTGCATCGAACGTAATAGATTGTATTAAACGGGTTAAACTGTTGAAATAACCGTCAATTCAAAACATCGAATAAATTATGCCACATTATACCACTGGCAAAGCGGCATAAACGTACACGACAAATATATATTGCCCGAGAGCACAGAAAATTCAATTGTCATTTTTCAGTCCTTTTTGTGTGCACTTTCTGTTCGATCATATACCCAGAGATGCCAGACTTTTTTTTGGCAAGTCTGTATAATCCATAAAAATGTCTGTATAAGTCTGTATACCGCTGCGAAAAAAAGTTACCGATACATTGATACCTAATTATTTGTCGACCTGTCAGATTGTTTTGTTTTATTGCTTGTTTTGATTGTTCTTTTTCGAGGCTATCATAGTTGGTAGATTAATCGATAACTAATTTATCTTTTAAATCTAAGTAACACATAGAAGTAAGAGTCTTTCCTGTGATAAAAATCGTCGTTCGTCGTAATGTAGCTAAACTGATACATGATGGCAGAAGTCTCGCGGTTATAAAAATAGTACCTTCAAGGTTTGGGACATTTTAAGCAATTCTTCAACGTTGGATATTGCTCCGAATGGAACAAACGGTCTTTTCACCAATATAACCTGCATGGCAATCGATCGAGACAATCTGCTGTTTGTTACTGGGGGCGAAACAGGCAGATTAGTGCCCACGGGGCCGATAAAAACCCCGATAGCCTGACTCGATTCCCGTTGTCATGATTTCACTCTCAAAAACGCAAGATTAATATGTTCAGCAAAGTGTTCAGTTCCTAGTTCACTTTTTCCAGCAACGGCTACAGTGACTTTTGGTTTTTGTGTTCGTTATTTTGTGTATACTGGTAAAACCATTATGTAGAATATCAGATATCTGTGTAATATCTGTATTATACTAAATGTCTGTATAAAATCTGTAGGCTTATGCGTGTCTGTATCGCAACACAGAAAGTCTGTATAATACAGATTTGTCTGTATATCTGGCATCTCTGCATATACCTGAAGTTGACCTTCCGTTCTGTGAATACTATGACTGCTACAATTGGTAATAAAAAATTTTTCTACTAGAACGTGAGGGGATTACGAACAAAAATAGATGATCTGTTCCTGGCGACGCTTGACTAGGAACACGATGTTATTGTTTTGTCCGAGACATGGCTGAACAGTGAAATTAACTCAGTGCAGCTATTTGGAACACAATATAATGTATACCGCACTGATCGTGATGCAGCTAGATCTGGAAAAATGCGAGGTGGTGGTGTCCTTATTGCTGTATCAAACCGATTTGCATTCAGGCGCAATTTGTGTACTCATGACGAACTTGAACAGCTTTGGGTGAATATTAATTGTCGGGGCAGCAGCATTTGCATTGGCGCCATATATCTTTCTCAGATGTGCACTGTCACTCACGATCGGAATCGAACGTTAGATCTCTTATGCGTCAATGAGGAATCGGCACCGGATTGCACTGTCGTTGAAGCTTGTGAGCCTCTACTAGAAATGGATTCGCATCACCCTCCTCTATTCATCGACAATGATATCATGCTTACAATAAAGAAATTAAAGTCATCTATGATACCTGGTCCATACGGAATTCCTGCCAGTGTATTTAAAAAATGTGCTATTGCTCTTTGTGCTCAATTAAAATTAATATTTAACCAGTCGCTGACGCAAGGAGTGTTTCCAGAGCGCTGGAAAAAATCAACAATGTTTCTAGTTTTCAAAAAAGGGGATAAAAAAAATACAGCTAACTATCGCGGGATAACTTCATTATGCGCTGGGTCCAAACTTTTTGAAGTATTAGTAGGAGGCGTCCTGCTTCGCGAAAGCAAAGCGCACATCTCGGTAGACCAACATGGTTTCTTTCCTGGAAGATCTACAACAACGAATCTGCTACAGTTCTGTTCTCATTGTATCAAACATTTGGAAGATGGTGCTCAAGTAGACTCTATTTACACGGATCTCAAAGCAGCATTGGATCGCGTGGATCACAACATCTTGATGGCGAAAGTTGAGCGGCTGGGTGCAACATCGAATCTGGTCGGCAGGCTTCAATCTTACTTAGTTGGTCGTACTCTGTCTGTGAAACTAGGAAACAGCGAGTCATACAGTTTTGTAAATTTGTCGGGCGTGCCTCAAGGAAGCAACCTTGGACCGCTGCTATTTTCCTTGTTCTTCAACGATGTTTGTTTTGTCATTCCGCCAGGATGTAACTTAATCTACGCCGATGATTTGAAGATTTTGCTCGTTGTAAAATCTACAGCTGACTGTGAGGAACTACAGCAGTACATTGATTCTTTCTATAACTGGTGCATACGCAATTGCCTGACAGTTAGTATCTCCAAATGCTCTGCGATTTCATTCACCCGTAGAAAAATACCAATCCTGTGGAGTTACACAATTTCAGGTCAGCCGCTTGAAAATCTCACTGTAGTTAAGGATCTTAGTGTGCTCTTAGATTCTCAAATGTCCTTTAAAGATCACTACACGAGCATAATTGCACAAGCGAATAGGAACCTCGGGTTTATAATTCGAATCGCCAAAGAATTTTCAGACCCATATTGCCTGCGTTCATTATATTTTTCCCTGGTGCGGTCGGTGCTAGAAACATTTGCTGTTGTTTGGTGCCCCAATGCGGAGATTTGGAAGAATAGAATTGAGTCAGTGCAAAGCCGGTTCATCCGTTATGCACTACGTACTCTACCATGGAGTAACCCGAGTGAGCTTCCTCCATACATTGTTCGCTGCCGTTTACTGGATATGGACACTTCAGCAAAAAGGAGAAATATATCAAGAGCTGTTTTTGTGGGGAAACTTTTCGCTGGACAAATTGATGCCCCGGCCATTCTCTCTCAACTCAACATCTATGTGCCTGCGAGAAGCCTGAGATCATGGAACTTTCTACGACTTGACTACCAACGTAATAACTACGGCCAGAACGAACCTATAAGGGCGATGTGTGACGTATTCAATAGATTTTTTGACTATTTTGACTTTGATGTTACCATAGACGTTTTCAAGAATAGGTTAAGACGACTCATGTAGTGCATAAGATAGTTTAAAAATGTTTCATGTGCTTGTTAGATAGCTTGTATTGCTGGAAATCTGTTTGTTAATGTTGCTCTTTGTTCTTTGTCTGTTATTGTTAGTGTATCAATATTTCATTAAGACCACTGCGGGTCAGATGGAAATAGATAAATAATAAAGAAATAAAGAAATAAAAAAGTCTCAGAAATCGATTGGTAAATGTCTGATCCACGCAAAATGTCAGCAACATGTCGATTTTGCTCCAATTCCCCTACAATACTAAAAAAGGTTTATCTCGACGTTACATTAACTTATTTGAAATCTGTTTATTGTAATATCAAGAGTGTAAGCGATACTCAAAGATACAATAACAATTTGTCTTCACATGAACCTCCTCTTTTAGCGGGGAGGGTGTCGCATTTACCTTCATCGAAGACGCGATGATTCTGTCTCATAGCTGAAGCAAGTTTTTTATGTTTTGACCTGGCCAAAATGCGACCCCCTCCACCCCGCGCAAAATGAGGAGGATCATGTTGTAAAGACAAATTGTTATTGTATCCTTAAGTATCGCTTACGCTAATTTCCTTATCTTGAACGAATATTGATTGTGAGCAAAACTATTGATTGCAACATTCCTAACTTATCGATTGCTCGTTTTACCTCAGACATGATCAACTGTTTGAGAATATTTTTATCTGGATTTGTAAACCGTGAAACCCCGAATTCGAAAATAAATGATTCAATAATTTGTAACAACGCTTCGAAAACCGTCAAACGATGACACACAAAGTGATGGCCGATAATTTACAAACGGCAGAAACTTTAGATACCTACGCTTATCCGCAGCGGTTTTTTATATCTTTGCCTGCTAAAAAGAAGGAAGGCTCGATTAGTCATGGATGGTTTTGTTGTTAACGAATCGTCTGCTCTCCTTGCTGATTTCACTTCAAGCACGTACACAGACTTTAGGGAGAATAGCGATGATGTGATGAGGAGCACACGAATAATAATTCGCTCTAAAGCCACAACATTTGTATTTCATTGGAAAATTAAATAAACTGTTTTGTTTCTGGAAGAATACAACCGAATTTATTTTGCCTTATTCCAATACTAGGGATTTGGGTCCAATGACCCAAATGGTCGATACAGATTGATAGTTCGGGTTCTGATGTTTTATCAAAACACTTCAGTTAATAATAATTGAACAAACAAATGTTAAAAGCAGTTCTTGGCTCCGAATTACGACTTGAAAATTGACGATCTGTGCCGAAGGCATGACACAGCACATTAAACGAAAATACTTAATAGAAGGAGAGAGCATGCCTGATTATTGTTTACTTACTATTCTACTATTGATAGTCAATATTGAAAGATCGAAGGCAATCGAGTAAGTTACTGGGCGCTCAGACATTGATTAAATGTTTCTTAATTCTAGAGAAGAATTTGAATTTTGATAAGTACGAAATAAGTAAGTAAGTAAATAAGTAAGTAAATAAGTACGATAAGTACGAAATCATCAAATCAAACAGGTTATATCGGGAACGAAATTATTGCCTTTCCTCGATGAACATGATTTCATGCTTTTTCTTGCTAATGATTGTTTGAGATTCTTACGACGAAATATTTACTTCGAAGGAATGGATGCAAAATCACTCGTGATATCGCAACTCAAAAATGTGAGAATGTAAATGAAAAATATATACCTACAGAAATATAATGTAGGTATGCAGGTGTCATTCAAAGTTCTGCGAAATATATATATTACAGGCAAATTTGAAAATAACAGTGATGTTATTTAAGAGCCAGTTCGCGAGAACCGCAACCACCTTTACAAGGCAGGTTGTATCGAGGTTCTCCGATCGGACTGAAACTTTCGTGGTTTGTTTATCTATATAATAGAACAATTTTTTGCATAATGTCAGATTTTTTGAAAAGGGGTAAGTGGGGTAAAAAATGCACGTCAAAAATTGATGTCCAAAAGTTGCTAAAAACGAAAAATTGTTATAACTTTGTGTAAACTGAATCGATTGTCATGAAAATTGGCATGTTTATTTTACTCTATAAAGGCAACAAAATGAGGGTTATTGGAAGTTGCTATCGAGAATACATGATGAGATATTCGCATTTTTTTAAAAAAATAAGGTGATTTTCACAACAGTTTTTCTCTTGCCAACAGATCTAGGATTAAAATCCAAATAATACGTAGTGCAACTTAAGAGCTTTCATTAGATATATTCAAAAAATGCGCTGTTATAAAGATGCCTGAGAAAATTCATTTTTTCTATAACATGTTATTGGCCATCATTTCGAACCCATTGTGCGAGAAGCGAAACTCCGTTTTGTGTCATTGTTCTTCCATTGAGCTATAATTTTCAGGTTATGTTTGTTTATGCACTAATGCAATAGTTTGCAAAATTTGAAAGGAGAAGGGGTTTGTGGGGTAAACAGACTCTTCAAAATCTTATATCTAGAAACTGCTCAAATCGTAAAAAAATCGGCAAAATAAAATAAAATAATTACCTTCAGCTTTCATTCGAAGTTACACGATGGAATGAGAGGTTATTTTTGGAGCCAACAAGAGAATGAACGAATGTCAACAAAGCCACGTGATACTTTTTGTTGAGCCTTTTTTTAATGTGCCCTTTAAAGAATTAAATTACCATAAGAAAAAAATTTCACCGGAAGATGCTCATAAAGGAATGATTTCAAAAGTACAACCTTCTGCAGGAATTAGGCAATTCAAACCGGAAATTTATTTATCGGTAAAACAAATAAAATCGTTTTCGCCCACTTATATAGGCAAAATAAGCTTGAACTAATACAGACAGTCTGTATAAAATAAACAGATGGTTGAGTTCCGGATCGGAATGAAGCACCAAGGCTTTGCTTTTTTTAAGCTTGAGCTAACACAAGTTAATAAAGATAAAGCATTGATGTATGTACGAGAACGTCATGAATATTGGTTGGTAATAATAAATCAATCAATTCTCAAACATTGATTTTCATAAGGTTTTTGCTGATACCAGAGCCACAAGAAGAAATGCATTCTTTGAAAATGCATTGAGTGCAATTACCAATATGCTCGAGGAGTGCTTAGATGATGATAATACAGATTTAAAATAAAGATAATGAAATATAGATTTTATTTGGTTTTATACTACATTCGACCCCTTGGTTATTGATTTATTCAAAGGCCATATTAAAAAAAAAGTTTAACAAAACGTATCACAAGGCTTTGTTGGCATTCATTCTACCTCTGTTAGCTCCAAAAATAACCTCTCATTTCATCGTGTAACTTCGGGAATAAGCCGACTTTACGGTTTGAGCAGTTTCTGAATACAAGAATTGGTAGAGCCGGTTTACCCCACTAACCCCTTTTCCAAAAACCTAAATTTCTGCAAACTTTTGCATTAGTGCATTAGTGCATAAAGAACAAGGACACAAAACTGGAGTTTCGCTTCTCGCACAATGGGTTGGATATGATGGTCAATAACATGTTCTAGAAAAAATGGATTTTCTCAGGCATCTTTATAACGGCGCATTTTTTGAATATATCTAATGAAAGCTCTTGAGTTCCACTACAAAACGTATCTTTTGGATTTTAATCCTAGATCTGTTGGCAAGAGAAAAACTGCTGTGAAAATCACCTTTTTTTTTTAGAAAAATGCGAATATCTCATCATGTATTCTCGGTAGCAACTTCCAATAACCCTCATTTTGTTGCCTTTATAGAGTAGAATAAACATGCCAATTTTCATGACAATCGATTCAGTTTACACAAAGTTATTAGTAATTTTTGGACATCAATGTTTGACGTGCTTTTTTACCCCACTTACCCGTTTTTAAAAAATCTGACATGATGCAAAACATTATTCTATTACATAGATAAACAAACCCTGGAAGTTTCAGTCCAATCGAAGAACCTCGAAACAAGACCTAGTTGCGGTCTCCGCGAACTGGCTCTTAATGCAAGCAATCTGGAATCGAAAGTTTGCGATCAATTAAGTTCGTGTTTGAAATTGACATTCATCAGACAATTAATGTGGCGCGACGAATTTATTACTGAATCTGGCAGAATGTGCAATAAAACGACAAGTGCAAACAAGAGGGATTTGATTAGCTGCCGTACGAGAGGAGTTTTTAATTGAGCCGCGGCGGCGGCGAGACGAATCGAGCTTCGGAACTGCGACGTTGGGTGAGTGTTTTTATTTTTGTTTACTTTTTCATTCTCACTTCCCGCGTCGGCGGCCGGCTCGGTTGCGGCGCCGTTTTTTATTTCGCTGAGCTCGGTTCTGATTCTCGTGCCGTTCTAGGCAGCTGTCGATTCAGAATGACTGTGCCCTGCAGTCGCGATGGTTGTGTTGTTTGCGGAAATTAGTGAAAATAGTACGGTTCGCTGCGGAAGAAAGTACAGATTAGTTGCAACATTATTTTCTTTATTTCTGATAGTTTGTGTTTGTTTTCAATATTCTGGTTGAGGTGAAGCGGGGTTTTTGTTCTGAAAAAGTGTTGTTTTGATCACGTAATTATCACCCATTAGGCTACAAGCAGCTAATCAATAAGAATTTTGGAGTTCAATATTTGTTTGTGTTGTGATTCGAACATCGTCTGTTACTGCTTAAAGTAGGCCATGGATGCGATACAGCTGACGGAAGTGGAAAAAGGTAAAAGTGAAAAATTATGCGAGTTTTTTGTTGTCATTTTGTAGTTTGTTACGAATATCGCATGAGTTGTGTTGTGGGAACGACAAGCGCTAAAAATACTAACACATGATACCGATTCTGCGCAGTTCATTGCCAATTTTGCCGATGTTTGCTCTACGAGATTAAAAACAAAGACTGTTCGCAAGCGTGTAACATCTCGACTGTACACTGTGGAGAGAAATTGTTCCCGCACTAATCGTTCAATGCGTTAAGATAGGCTCATGTTTTTATGCTGTACTAGCAACCTTTCGTTATGAGCGAAATGGAAACGCGTGGTACATAATTTATTTTGTTCCATAGACCACGTATTGGAAATTCTCCAGAGATGGGAAAAAAATTAATTTTGCGTTAAACTGCTGAAATTATTTCAAGTGTGTTCATTGGAAGACTTTATCAGCTGCTGTTGTGTAACCTGATCATCTTTTCTACTTCAATAACTTGTCTGAATTGTGTTTGTATTGTTTCAAAAAATTTAATGCCTCGGTTGCTTGGCAATTTTATCTAAACGCCTGAAACCTGAAACAGTACTGTAGAAGTGAGACACGGGCGGGGTACAATGATATGATTATTCGTACTAAGCAATAATTGCCTGGCAAGCAGCTTTATCGGGATTTTCTGGAACATATGTGAGCCCCTCGGCTTCGTTTCAAGTTAGTCAAGTCAGCAGTGAATCACTTAAAATAATTCAACTGTATTGAATAGTGTGAATATTGTAGTCGAGTTTGTAGGTGCGTTCATTAAGAAACAAAATACATACTCTTTTGTTTAATTCGTTATGGGATTTAGACTGAAGTACATTTATTAATGGTACTGCCACAAATTATATTGGATGTAAATGAATGGTTCTCCTTTACAAAATCCTCTTGTATCGTAAAAACGTATGCACACATCTTTTTGATAGTTTTCTGAACCCAAACTCACTTCGGAGTCAAAATGCTCACAGTTTTCCTATGTTCCATGTTCTGATTTTAATTCACAAACGCCCAAATCACATCTATAATAATAAGGCAACGCATACTTATATAATCTATTGAACATAACAAATTTGGCTAAAAAATTCAGATCCGAAATATTTTTTCGTTATTTTGTTAGCAACGGTATGGCCAGAATATAATTCATTCTGCACAATGAATTATATTGAACGATTATTTAACATAGATATTAAAAATAAAAGGATTTGATTCAGCTCACATTATTGCTAAAACGGTTGAACAATAAAAACAAAAGTTTATTTTTGTAAAAAATTCTTGCAATAAAATTATTATAAAAATTTATTGCCTAAATCAACTTGAAATATTTGAGTAATAAACTTGGAAGTGCCAACACGCCGGATTTTTGAAAGATCGTCGAAGTTTATATAAATCATTTTGGTTTCCAACATCTGGTTTAAAATGAGCTTTTGAAAATATTTAGTTTTAGTTAAAAATATTTATTATAAAGGTTGTAAGGAATTATCATAACACAATCAAACATTTTCTTTATCGCAAAATCCCGTTCCCCTAAATTTAAATCGAAAATACCGTACAAAGTACTCAAATATAAGTGAGATAAATCAGTGGTTATTATTGTTTATGAACTTTCAATTTAAATTTTCAGGATGCAACCTGTTGTAAAAAGGAATCGCATGAGGTTTCGCGGTCCTCGTTCGCATTTCTTACGATGACCGATTCAAAAGTTCCTGAAACGTTGGGAATTACATCTAAGAGTAAAATTAATAGCATGTTACATAAAATACACAACATATTTCGTGCGGTTTGGCTTGGGCGATTGGTTGTGCAATTTTTATGTTTTTTGGAAGATTTTTGAGATTTAGTTAGCCTATAAAGTTACCAATTAACTTGTTAGAAATCATGAACTTGAAACGTTTTGCTTCATTGAAAACTTTAAACTTTTCTACGGATTCAATTGGAAGTATTTGGGTATGTTTTCATGATTTTGCAATGTTTGTAACTGCTGGTGACGAAAACGAATTGAATTTGATCAAACAAACCGTAAAAAGTATTCAAAAGTGTAAAAAAGTGAGATATATCAGTGGGTATCATCGCTTATTAAATGTACTTTTTATTGATGCAATGAAGAGCAATGAAGGTATCATGAGGCACGATGTTTGTCATGAACTGAGAGATATTCTTTGCGCGGTCGGAGTTTGAATAATATACGGTAATCGGTTTAATAGTTTTGAAATTTTGCAAGAAATAATGTCCTGTTCAAATTTGGATTTCCAATCTATCACGTTTAAAACGTATAACCAGCTTCGAAGAGCATGAATAACTTGCATCATGATGTGTATCATGAACATTCGCTACAAAGCATAGTGGCGTTTGTACAGAACTGTGAATTTGATTTATACGAACGATCCAAGGTAACCTTGGAATCGAATGAAAAAGCGCTATATTGAAACGTATGAGAAATTGAATTTTCCATCATTTTCAACTTTTCCAATACATTTTCCAAGCTTTTTTGCTTGTAAACCTGACGCAGCCAACGACGAACAAAGCAAAAAAAGAATCATGAAAATCCATCGAGCCGTTCCCGAGGTAAATGATCACACACGAACAGAAATTGATTTTTATTAATTAGATTTTATTAATTTAACGGTCAAATAAGACTGGTTTATGTTTTTATCAAAACGTTAGCGATAACACTGCATAATTATGTTATAACATTATTGAATTATGAACATTGTTCTTCGTAACGCAATAACAAGACCAAATTGGTTTTATTTTTTTTTCATCTATAATTTATTTGACACGGCACAAAGACCAAATTGGTGATTTCATTAAAACTTTCAACGACATACAACGACAGATAAATTCTAATCTTGGTTTCAAATTTAGGTGGGTCGTCGGTGCCCACAGCTGATAATTTTAGTTTAAAATTCGATTGACTTGTGATCCAATGATAGTATATATCGGAATAATTATTCAGTAACAAGACGGATAATTTATTTTTGAAAAAAAAAATCGACTCTGAGACTTTTTAGGCTGAATGGGGAAAAATTGACCTTCAAATTTCGTTTAGCGGAAGGGGTCAAAAGTTTTGTCTACTCGAAAAACGTCCTCATACAAAATTTCAACTCAATCGGACTTAGGAAAGTTGTGTCTCAAAGCGGTCAAAGTTGTTGTTGATGCGAAACTCATTTCACTTGTCCTATTCTCATTTTCTTTTCACTGCCAATCTCAACACATAGCTAGTTTTTGTCACCTCACTTAAGGTTAAACGGTATTGAAGCCACAAACGGCCGACTTCGAGCCATTTTCAGAAGCACAAGACTCGGAAATAGATAATGCGTTTCCTGTGAAAACGCTATTTTATGTTTGCTTCATCGCAGCGAACATAAAATAGCGCATTCACAAGTGACTCATCAAAGGTTACCGAGTCTTGTGCTACTGAAAATTCGAAGTGGTGGCGAAAACTCGACCATTTGAAGATTCAATACCGTTTTTTCTTAAGGTGGAATCGGGAACAGCTTTCAAAAAGCGAAGTGAGCGTGAGAGTGAAATTTATTTCATCGTGAGGTGACTCCTGTAATAAGAACCGAAATTTAAGAGAGAGAGAGAGAGAGAGAGAGAGAGAGGGAGAGAGCAATCGGTATTGCACAGTGGTTCAAGAAGGCTAAAAAGTAGAATTTAATTCCACAGCGGCATTTACCGTTATCCTAGTTTAATGGTGTTTCCGGAACAATTATTTGAATGAATGACTCGCACAATCTTGAACCATCCAAAATTATGAAAAATTTACTATATAAAAAATAAAAAACTAACTTCTGTGTGTTAAGAGACAGAAGAAAGGTTTGTTTAACAACGTTGTGGAAGATATAAAAATACGAAACTTTGCTGAACTAACAAAATTCCTATCCTCATTGGGTACAAAGTTATAAAGCATAATATATGAAATTTAGTTTTTCGTACTTTTTTGTACTTTTTGTACTTGTAAGTTGAATTTTACAAGAATACGTTGTTTGAAGGCACATAAAACACACATTTTGCCAAAGACCACATATCTCTAGAACTTTTCCTCACAAAGTTATAGCATATTTAAGCTTATTTGTTTGATAACTTCAAGAACGTATAGGGTGAAAAGAAGCAAGTGGAATCATGATATCATTAGTTTTCCTTGAAGTTTAGCTCATGTACTATAAACCGTTGCAGGTTCCATTTGTATCAATCAAACAATTCAATCCATATCAGAGTACGACGAGCATATGTTACTGTAGATTTTCATATAAAATAAGAAATACAGGAATAGTTTATTCACCAAAGTTGCAAGATTTAAAAATATGAAAATCCTATCTTCATTGGGTACAGAGTGCATTTTATACGAAAGTTACTTAAAATTTAGTTTTTTTTGTATTTTACTTTTGTTAGTTGCTGGTTTACAAGAAAACGTTGTTTTGAAAAAGCATATCCTTACAAAATTATAGTATATTTCAGCCTATTTCTTAGGGTGAAAAGTGGTATTAGAACAAATGGAATTTATAACAGTTCGTAGTACTTGAGCTAAGCTTTGAGAAAAAGTATTGAAATCGTGATGCCACTTGCCCCGTTTTACCATATGCGTTCTTGAAACTATCGAAAAAGTAAGCTAAAATATTCTATTACTTTATAGGGAAAAGTTCTTGAGACATGTGGTCTGTGGCAAAAATGTGTGTTTTGTATGCCCGAATTGTTCTTAGAAACAACATTTTCTTGTAAAATGCAAGTAACAACAGCTAAGTACAGAAAACTAGATTTTTAGTAACTTTTTTATAAAATACTTTGTAACTCTGTACCCAAAGAAGATAGAAATTTTGTTTTTCCAGCAAAGTTTCATGTTTTGTATATTCTAAAACTTTGCCAAATGAACCATTCCTCTATCTCTTAACAAAGAAAAAAGTATTTTTATTACAGGGTGTTCAATGAGTTTGAATACACTTAAAGATTGTGTTTAAAAAAAAAAAACGAGATATTCTTTCCTGTATCCATTTTTCTCAAAGCAATGTTTATTGAGAACCTTCACGACATATTGGACCACGACATATTGCCAGTGGCCTAGCTATGGTTTGGTGGGCCTGGTGCGGTAACAAAAATGTGGGCCCCTAATGAAAATGACTGGGCAGTTTGTTCTTTCGTAAAAGGAATTAAGACAAACAAAAAATTGTGTGCTTTTTGATCGGCAAAATCAGAAATTACAGATTCAAAATCAATGGAATCAGTGATTTCACGTTTGATTGATAGAATGGCAAGGTTTGTTAATCTCAAGTTACTCATCGTTGACCTCAAATAGTTCTTGATCAAGGTTGTTAATCGATAACCTATCGAAAACGCCGATAACGATACCGTCTGTTATCGTTATCGACGATGACGCTTACGTCTTCAGACATTATCGTCATTGTCAAAGACGATAGCTGCTGGACGGTATCGAAACAATAACGTTTGTTTTTCAACAACCACTGCAAGAGTAATTTTTGTATCATTAGATATATGATTTAGATGCATTTTAAATGCAAATATGACAATGCCACATACCTTGCTATTCATATTTGTGCTGCAAAAATGCAAAAAGCGCCTCCAAAGTTAAAACAATCAAAACTGCAACATTTTTTGCCTGGTGAGAAGCGAAGCATAAACAAATAAGGAAAAGTTTCTTTCTGTTGCCTAGTGATGCTTCGTCTCCAACCCTCCGAAGTGAAAAAACGCTTCTTCACCCCGTGCCTGCTTTTTGATCAAATCAGTACACCACTCGCTACCACAGAAGACAAAACTGGCATAAGACGTTAGTGAGCTGATAACGTCTAGTGACTATCGTCATCGCCGATAACGTTAATGTTTGAAGGCGTTATCGTCATCGTCAATAACGATACCATACGTTATTGGTAACGGCGATGACGATTATCGACGATATTCTATCGTATTAACAACCTTGTTCTTGATCAACTACAAGTTAGAGTAACTTTTTTCGAAAGCTGCAACACTAGTTCCCATAGTTCAAAAAACTCTGAGAGCGATTTCTATGTTTGGTACCTAATCGATCAATTTATACCTATGAATTAAATTTAATAGCTCTATTGCTCCACCTACATGAATATTTTTGAATTCTTCTGAAACCGAAATGTAGTCTTGGAGCCGTTTTCGTTCAATAATGAATTCGTCTCTATCGATTTCTCCTGGAATCTTCTCATAGTTCTGTCAACTGATGATACCATTTCTCGTCTTAATTCTTTCTAATAGCTTAGTAAAGCGTCTGTAGCTCCTTCACCTGGCATTCTCTTCTTTCGACGAATACTTTTTTGGGGTTCTGCGTTAATTTCTAGTTCAATACACTTTTCTTCTGCATACTTTGAACCACATTCCAACATATCTTCTCGCTCATCGGTCAAAAAGTTATGTAATGCCTGTATATTCAGACCCTTTTGCAGCAAGTATTTCTGAGTATCGTTGATTTCAACTAGAATTGGAGCCCAAAACCAAGAAACACAATGAACGTGCAAGACCGTATGACTAACAAAAGACTCCTGCATCTGATTTAGTGTTGATGTTCTCGCCAATATCAGTTGTTCTAGAACATCTGAAATCTCAATGAAAAAATGCTTCACCACTCTATATGTGTGGTCTTTCCACTGTCGAGATTCTTAACCCTTTCTCGCTCATGGTGACTCTAAAGCACCAAAAATTATAATCATCATATCTTGACATAAAATAGTTTGTTGTGCTTACGATTGTTCCATAAACTTTTATATTCTGCCTCAGAGCATCACTGGGCATTTTCTTCAAAATACTACAGTTGACAGTAATTTTAGTTAGTCTACAAAGTGTTCAGTTTGAATTTTCTCGTTAAGCTATAAATTTTAATGATAAACCTTGTGAGCGGGAGAGGGTTAATTCGGGAAAACCGAAGCCAACTATTTTCGCAAAAAATCGCTCCTTCATTGCGTGTTCCCACATTGCATCGAATGTTTTCTGCGATCGGGAAACATTCAACTTCGACGTTAGTCGAATCACGAATCATGGTAAAATTGAAAATCGGTATTACGTTTACTCTGTCCGTGTAGATCCCAAGAGCAGAGTGAGGAGCACGAATACATGAGGTTGAGTTCAGATGGGCATGTTGACCGGTTCGGTGTTCGCAAGATTTTGGGGCCCCTTTTAGTGGTGGGCCTGGTGCGGACCGCACCAACCGCACTCCCCTATCTACGCTACTGATGGGAGCACACCCCTTTTGTGCTGTATGACGAGCTTGAGACGTTTTCCAAAAAAATCGCACGCGGGACGCAACTGGTCCATCGAGATCTTGTCCTAGATTTTGAAAAAAAGTTTTCAAATTGATCTAAAGTGTTCAATTGGGAGGTTATAAAGTCTAATCGAGAAAATCGGTGAAATTCTCGGTCACGCTTGGACGATATTTGCTCTGTGTGCCGGTGTGCCTTCCTGTTGAAAGACGTAATGATCTTTCCCGTAGAGATCCCGAAGTGCCGAAGTCACAAGTCTTTCGTCAGAACATCGGCTTTATAGAACGTGGCGTTGATTTTCACGTTTTTTTCTCTCGATAAACACCAGTGGGAGCTTCCCACACCTGAATACAACTCCAAAACATCACCGACGCTCTAGACGGGATGTTTATATGGGACGGGAGGTGCTGGCCAACGTCAGCGCCCACAGCTGATAATTTTGGACATTGTGCGGCTGTTTTTTGATAGTGAGTTTCTCATAAGAAAACACGAACTACTGACCTGCGTGCCGCAAACAACTTCACTACGACTCTTTCATCGTGAGCGTAAACAAACAACAAATGTCAGCAAGTCAATACCATGCGCGTCGGTTAGCCTATATATGAGCCTAAAGCTGACACCAATACCAATACACAGAATGCACATTGTGCGCACCTACACAACGATGAAAGGTCTTATTCAAACTTATCGAACACCCTGTATATGAAAACCTACTTCAATATTAGAGATACTCAGAGAGGGAGATAGACAATGAAAAAACCTGCCTATTTGGCAACTGGGTTTTACATGACAGAGAGGCGAAATAACAAACTATAACTTTGTAATGAAAAACGCTGAACATATCGTCCCTTAATGCTAAAACTAGATAACTCGAAAATTGACGTTTCGAGAAAAACGAGTTTGAAAATTTGACCTATTCTGGTGATCATGATTCAAATGCAATTATTAAAGGTTCAGATTTTATGAAACGCATCCATATCGTTTCAGGCCCGTTACAGCAACGAAAAAATCAATAAAAAACCGAGTTATTTAGTTTTATCACAACATACGCTTGTTTTTCGTTGAGATATCTAGTTTTTTAATTGAAGAATAACTTTTTTTCTTGTAATCGTTTTTCAACGAGTTTTGGATATGTTATTGAGCTCGACGCGATAAATATGATGGCATACTTAACTCAAAGTCGACAAATTTCGAGTTATCTAGTTCTAGCATTAAGGGGACGATATGTGGTCTGTGTGTTTAGTGTGTCCCAAAATTTCCTCGAACAACGTTTTCTTGTAAAACGAAACTAACAAAAGCTAAGTACAAAATACTGAATTTTAAGTAACCTATATATAATAGACTCCACCGCCGGAAGAAACGACAGCATTGGGAGCGTATTCTTGCGGAGGTGGAAGGTTGCTTCTCCAGGCACGATGCGAGGAGCTTCTACAAGAAGGTCAACGGAATCAGGAATCGAAACGTGTCAGCCCCTGTCATGTGCAACGATAGGGAGGGGAACCTGATAACCGATGAAACAGAGGTGGCCAGGCGTTGGAAGGAACACTTCAGTGTGCTGTTGAACGGTGAGGGAAACAGTGGAGTCGAAAGAAGCAGGATGACTATTGAGAATGATGGGCAAGCTGTGGATCCACCATCCATGGACGAGGTGAAGAAAGCAGTGAAAGAGCTGAGAAACTGCAAGGCAGCTGGGAAGGACGGCATCCCCACCGAACTCTTCAAAGTGGGGAGCGAACAGCTGTATCGTGCCATCCATCGGATCATGCTGAGAGTGTGGTCTGATGAAGAATTGCCCTCGGACTGGTTAGAGGGTCTCATATGCCCGATCTACAAAAAAAGCCATCGCCTGGACTGTAGCAATTATCGGGGCATAACACTTCTCAATACCGTGTACAAAATTCTCTCCCGCATCCTGTTCCACAGACTGAGGCCGTTGCAGGAGACCTTTGTTGGCGAGTACCAATGTGGTTTTCGAGGGGGACGCTCCACGACGGACCAAATGTTTACCTTGCGACAAATCCTCGATAAATTTCGAGAATACAACTTGCAGACGCACCATTTGTTCATGGACTTCAGGGCAGCGTACGATTCAGTCAAGAGGAATGAGTTATGGCAGATTATGATGGAACATGGCTTCCCAACAAAGCTGATTAGGCTGATACGTGCCACCCCTGAAGGTTCTACATCAAGCGTCACGATAGCCGGTGAGATATCGGACTCGTTCGTGACGTTAGATGGTTTGAAGCAGGGTGACGGGCTGTCGAACTTATTGTTCAACATCGCATTGGAAGGTGCTATACGGAGGGCTGGTGTGCAGAGAAGCGGCACCATCATTTCGAAGTCGCACATGCTTCTCGGTTTTGCGGACGATATCGACATCATTGGTATCAACCGTAGAGCTGTGGAAGAGGCCTTCGGACCTCTCAGGAGAGAAGCTGCGAGATTAGGGCTTGTCATAAACTCTGCCAAAACGAAATACATGGTGGCTGGCAGAGTGCGTGGTAGTCCGTCGGAGGTTGGTGCTAGATGGGGAAACATTTGAAGTAGCCGACGAATTTATTTACCTGGGCACATTAGTGACTAAAGAGGCGGATAGCAGCCGCAAACAGGGCCTTTAACGGATTACGTAACCAGCTAAGGTTCCGCAGTCTGCAAATCCGAACTAAACTTGCACTCTATAAAACACTGATTCTTCCGGTGGCCTTCTACGGCCATGAATCATGGACGCTGAAAGAGGCTGATCGGCGAGCTCTTGGTGTTTTTGAGCGTAGGATTTTGCGTTCAATCCTTGGCGGCAAACTAGAAAATGGTGTTTGGCGCAGACGCATGAACCATGAAGTGTACCAGGCATACAAATCGGCGGATATAGTCAAGCGGATAAAACACGGCAGGCTTCAGTGGGCTGGGCATGTAGCGAGAATGCCGGATGAGCGTCAAGCAAAGGCTATATTTAGCAGGAATCCCGATAGAGGTCGACGACTTCGAGGTAGACCCCGCACTCGTTGGATGTGTGCTGTCGACGAGGATGCACGCGAAATAGGTGTTAGGGGCGATTGGAGGATAGCAGCCCAAGACCGAGGGACATGGTGACGTATTCTGGATTCGGCATTGGATCGATAATCGGTCTGTCGCCTTTAAAGTAAGTAAGTAATATATAATATACTTTACATATACTTTACACAAATCGTTACGTTTGTTCGTGATTTTTTATGAGTTTTATGTTTGAATTTTATAAACAAAGTGAAATGAGTGAAATTCGTCCAAATGAAAATTGCATTTAAAGATGTTGCTTTCATCAACTAACTTCTGTTTACTCTTTCTCTCGTTTCCTTGGTGATTGGTTGTTTTACCTAAAATGAACACGGCAACAATAAAATGAACATCGACTATGACATTACACGAAGCGAGATAGAGAGGCTTGTTTAATCGTTTCATTGCGAACGGGTCGAAAATGTATAGCCCTGATCACGCTTCCTTGAAGAGGACAATTTACACGTGCTTCAGGCCGGTCATATTGTAAGAGTGACATTTTCAGGTATCAAAGAATTCAGCACAACGAAAGGACTTGTGAGAAAACTGAGTTCTTCTGATATCCGGTTAGACAGACATTTTATAATATTCTATAAACTCCTCCCTCGGCATAAACAGATATTTTCACTCAAACATTAAAAACAAATGAATCTACCGCGCAAAACAAACATGTATCATTTTGTGCAATTTTTGACGTTGGACTAACGTCTATATCGAAGTTAGGCATCTGGATTTGAAAATCTAGTAATTCAACAGGGAAAACCAGGGAAAAGTGGTCAGGATTTGAGCGCTCATATATCAGTCGTTTCTTTTCAGAATTTCGAGGTTTTGGCATCAACCGATTAGAAATTCTTTTACGGTTGAATTTATGTAACAAAAATAACCTATTGTTCGAGATACACTAATAAAAAAATGATGAATCACATCGATTGTTTAAATCATACCGAGCAACCAATCACCACCTCAGCACAGTTGACACCACCTCAGCACAGTTGACACTAACGGATACAATCGATCTGACTTTGTAAACAGTCTCGCAGCTTTCAACCAATAACGAGCTCGCTTTCGGTAGCTGAAACAGGTGTTTCAACACCGTTTTAATATGCTTCTTTTATCATTACCACTAAACAGATTCTAAACACCAATGGCTTGATTGATAGGGGAAATATTGCGCAAGATTGTCATATAATAATTTAAATATGTTTTCGATACTAAACTAGTTAAAAGTTGTGTTAAAAGTCGTGCACATTCAACCAATCACAAGCTCGCTTCTACTTTGTTCGCGGATGGATTTTTGCTTTGGGCTATATAATAGCCTGCGTCGTCTCATAGTAGTCATCAGTTAACAAGTGGAAGGTCACTAGAACGGTCCTGAATAACCAGCAGCGGTGGCTGATTCCAGTGGCGAAACTGAGCTGCAGCAGAACCTGAGCGGTGGTATCAGGCAGCAGCGGCGGAGGTAGTGGGCAGCTGCATTTCTTCATTCAGTTCGGTTCCCCTTCGATCTGAGTTGGACCCCACCAGGAGTAATCCAATTCAGATATCGTTGGGTGAAAACGGCCAGAAACTGCACGAGCCAGCACCGCCACTAGGAAAGCTACCGCCATTTAGTGTGTGTGCAGTGTGCACATATAGCGTATGTGCATCTGCATTGCTATGACATTTGCGATGACAGGGATGGCGCTGTTGCGTGTGTATGGCTAGCTATAGCGTGTGTAAGACATAGCATGTGTAGCATATTATGGCCATTGCGTGTATATCTTCAGCGTGTGTACGGATAGTTATAGCGTGTGTGTGGATAGCTGCTGCGTGTTAAATGATTAGTTATAGCGTATGTATTAGGGTGGGGAATCGTTATATGGAAAAAACGAAATTTGATAGCAGAAAGCCAGAACCAAGTTTGTTTTGTTCTGTTTGGGGCCCCAAACAATCCTGAATTTGGCTTGGCGCATTGCATTTCAAATTTATATGGAGATTTGTATGGAAAAAAACAACTTTTTTGCATGTTCCATACTAAAGAGCTCAAGATGGCTCAAACCATAGGTTTCATTACTTCAAACGGTAGGTTTTTTAATGCCTTACAACTTGGCCAAAGACACTAAAGAGCTAGGGTGTGCCAAAAAAATACTAGAGCTGTTCAAAGTTGAGTATGTCGAAATTTATGTTGCAAACCATTTTTTCTGCCAACACTGCCAGTGTACCGGCGTCAGTCAGATTTCCATCAGAAGTTACCTCTGAAACATGTTCTAGATTATATCTACGCCTAGAATATTGACCTAAATTTGTTTACTTGATTCAGCTGAGTGTATAAAGTCGTTACGACAGGTTACTTTTGATGGGAATCCTACTGACGCCGGTACATTGGTAATGTTGGCAGAAAAGAAGATTTTCTGCATTCAAATCGACATACTCAACTTTGAACAGCTGTAGCTCTTCTTAGGGACATCCTAGCTCTTTTGTGTCTTCTACAAAGTTGTTAGGCATCTAAAATACTATACTTTAACATAATGTAGTGCATTTTTAGAGCATTATTGAGTTCTCTAGAAAGGTAAATGCAAAAAAGTAGGTTTTCCCATATGAATTTTCATACAAATTTGAAATGCAATGCGCCAAGCGGAGACAAGACCAATCGACTTCAGGTAAGTTTAGGGTTGTTTGGGATCCCAAAAGGAACCAAAAAAACTTGGTTCTGGAAAATCGATCATTTTTCCCCACCCTAGTATGTATGGATAGTAATAGCACATGGTTGGATAGCTCATGCGTGTGTATAGATAAGTCTATCGGATGTATGGATAGAAATAGTGTGTGTATGGATAGCTTTAGCATGTGTATAAAAA
This sequence comes from Wyeomyia smithii, assembly GCF_029784165.1. Taxonomy (NCBI): domain Eukaryota; kingdom Metazoa; phylum Arthropoda; class Insecta; order Diptera; family Culicidae; genus Wyeomyia; species Wyeomyia smithii. The sequence continues at coordinate 66,635,808 of NC_073695.1, forward strand.
CTATACCTACAGCGTGTGTATGAATAGTTTTAACGTGTGTATAGATAGTTATAGCATGTGTGTGGATAACTATAGCGGGTGTTTATCGAAGCCCGATCAGAAAGAACAAACAAAAATGTAACAGAAGTTGTTAGTTTGTTACGGGAAGAACCTTACAGGCTGTGTTTTCAATTTGGTCCCGTTAGGTGTTAAAATAACAGAAATTATAACAGAAATGATTCTACTATTATCAAACACATATCAAAATTTGTTATTAATATATCAGCTTTCTAACAAAATAAGATAGTATATAGAACAACATAATAACAAAGATTGTTAGAAACAACAGGTTTTGATAAAAACGAAAAATTAGTTAGACTTGTTTCAGAACTACTTCATTTCACGTTTTGTTATTATAACTCATTCAGATTCAATTTTGTTATCACATTATATGGAAAAATACAAAATTGTATCAAAATATGTTATTTGTGTCTCTTTTTAGTTATGCTCTTCTGATCGGGAAATTATTATTGTCATTAAAAATATTAAAAAGTCTTAACGAACACAGTTGTGAATTTGAATTTACAGCAGCGATTTCAACTGCTTAAGCCAGTCTTTATTCATCGAGGAAAAATTACTGCCTATGAATGATCAACACTTATTTACTAGAAATTTCATTTAGATCTAAACAGGTTCTTTTGAGTATCATAAATTATTGGTAAAAAGAGTTGCAAGTTTTCTCAATGAGAAGCATTCATTGAATTTTCGTATTTGTTTCTCGGTGCGCGGTTTTGATTTTGTTTCTCGCACACAGAGGAAGAAACAAACTTGTCGCTATCGTGAAAAATAACAAAACAATTAGAAATGCTCTAAATCGCAATTGAAGAAGTTAAGATATTTTCCTGTCACTCACCAAAACCTTGATAACAACTACCGAAAAACGTGTAACTGAACTCTTGCTATATTAAGTTATTGAAATAAACGTTTTTTTTTAAATACATGAAGTTATATGCTGGGCTGGAGATAACCTAGCATGAGTTTTATCGATTTAATGTCAAACAATTTTTAAATTTAAAATTTTCGTTTAAATCGTTCTGGGCTCCATTTTCAGATAGTTTTGTTAAGTTTGCTTTTTGGTTAGATAGGAAAATTTTACTTATTCGCTCAATTAAATGATTGTCTTGGTAGTGCAGCTACGAACAAAGGTTTGATTCGAATATGTATGAAATGACAGCGATTAGATAAAAGATATCCATTCTTTCAGTATATATTATTATTTATAACGTTTTAACGTCTTAGTATTCAGAAATGCACTGTTAGATAAAATTGCAGCAAATACTAGAGTTGCAATTCTCTCTATTATTTGTTTTATTGTAATATAAGAATACCGTAGTCCAAAGTCATGCGGTCGTGTCTTGAATACCACCCTCCTACTTTTTTTTATGCTTCGGAATATCTTCCAACGAAACACCACAATCACTGTGATACTTCAAAAGCAAACTAATTGCCGCGCATTGCGTCACTCTTGCTGGACCGGATGCCATTTTTTGTGTTTTATTCCTCAGAATTAAAACTTACAAAATTTCAACACACTTCAGACGTGTTACGATAGGGTGAATGCTTCCGATTTAAGTTATTACGATTGGTCTTTAACTACTATGAAATAATTGAGTAAAGTTACGCTCGAATAGTCGAATCAAGTTGGATATTGATCAATTCCCATCTGTAACAATTTAAAATCGCCGATATAATTTTCAGTTCTTTCATTTATATTTTTTATCTCAATATTGAGCCCCCTACCCTAGTAAACTTGTTCCTACGCGATAACCCACTGGCAATAAACCCTGCGGATCGTTATATAACACCGGTCGCGCGAATGGATGAAACTGAAAATAGGATAATAATTGCGAGGTACAAAAACGATTCGGGTGGAACGAGAATAGGCAAAGGAATCTACACAGGTTGAATAGATGTACAATTTCACTGGCGATGTTGCTGAAGTTGACTCAGCACATTTTTTGCGCGTCTTCCCTGTTGTGAGGCTCGTCTCTTGAGACGGCCGCCACTTGTTAGTACGGCGAGAGGTCATTCGCTTTCGTTGTCTCTGTATCCAGAACAGTCAAGTGCGATCAGCCTACCCGGAAGTGCATCTCGCGTGCTTAACGCATGCTTTAGGAGGGCACAGTCAGCTAGTCACCCTTGCCATTATGGTAAGATCTAGCAAAACCGGTTCCGATGTAATGCATTTAGTGTAATAGTTATTACGCTTTCCATGCGCGCCTTGAACTTCACTTCTACTAGGTTGGAACGGTGCAGCTGTTTTAGCTTCCGTTGTGAGGCATGCAACTGCATTTTTTCTCGGATGGATATGTGAGTTAGATAGCATTATACGTGTTGGTTCTACTATAATCCGCTTTACGTTCTAATGCAACTAATTTAAGCGCTTGAAAGCGCGCCATAACACAATAACGTGGGGTAACGCGTCAGCCAAAGCGACTACTTGCATGCAAGAACTTGCTGGGTTGCAAGTTGAGCAGAAAAAACTGTTTCATGAAATCGTAACTCGTAATCGCTAACCGATTACGTGCTATCGAGAGATCGATAAACGCTAGTCCCAAGCGTAGATTGGCAGAATTTTTCTTTATCTTTACATACATAACGCACATACACCCCGTCGGGAGTACAGCCACGTTTTATTAAATGGAAAATGCAGCCACAATGATACATAAATTAGTTGTGCAATAATTGGTTTGTTTCGAATCGGAAAAATAAGTTTTGTTATTTATACATTTTTATACAAAAAAGACTGACTCTACAAACTTCTTACAAAATAACACATCTTGTAAGAATGTAATTAAGATATAATTTTAGTTTTGATTACGAATTCTACTCTAACATTCTAGTGCATCGTCTATCCTCAATCAAATAATAAACAATTCTAGCGTTCCCATAGAAATTCTCACGTTATCTATTCATATATTTAGAAACCTTGCATGATGCATATATAATGAAATCTTCCTATTGAAACATTATTTGATCCGCTTCTGTGATAGTGTCTATAAAGTTTTTGTAAGTGGTCCATGCGACCATAGGCATTTGATTCTCTAAATTATAGTGGTTTGTCGTTTTTTTTTTTTGTTTTTTTAGAAACAACACTACATTGACACAAAACAATTATTCAAATCCGTTGATTTTATTTAGGTATATAAATATTTATATCAACCGAACCCTCCACTATACTCCTTCCAGCCGCAAAATCACTCTTCACCAAATTGGTAACCGAGGCCAGTACCAAGCCATGCGACGTTGGAAGTGGAGCGGATCTGGACATAAAGCTTCCCCAATGGTTCGACGATGCAAAATTTAAAAGGTAGCGTGAACTGATAATCCTTTTTTTTAAAGCTCAACCACCTAAACTTCTCATTCCACAGGGGTCAAAAGTACTTTTTCGACAACCGCTTCGGTATGATGCAGTCAAACTATTGCGGATTGGTAACCCTGTTGTGCGAGCCAAAGGGCTTGACGATTCTGAACAACACTGGCCGCTCGAGTACCCCGGAAACGGCCCGCAAGCGCTATCTTTCGACGGTACTGCACATGCTGTCGTGGTACGAAATCGATCTGTCGCCTGGTTCCAAGTATAATTTCCTAAATTATAACCACGTATGATAAATTTTAACAATCTTTTCTACCACGATTTCCAGATCTTGGTCATCGCTGAGTCGCGTTCGCAAGATGCACCTGAACGCCTCGAAGAACTCGGACAAAAAACAAACCGGCTTCATTACCCAAGCGGAAATAGCGTTCACAACGTTTGGCTTCATGGGATACGCCTTGGTTCGGCCTCATCTGCTGGGCATCCGATATGACAACGATGACGATCGGGAAGCGTTGGTTCATTTTTGGGCAGTAATTGGATCGATGCTCGGCGTTCAGGATCAGTACAACATTTGTTTGCCCAAGCTGGCTGTGGTGGAGATGATTTGCCAGATGTGCTTGAGGTACATTTTTATGCCACTGTTGCAGTTCGAGTCGCCACTTTTTAAAAAAATGATAACCGCTGTTGTTGACGGGTTGGGTGAATTTGTACCATTTGATTCGTATGACAGTGTGATGTGGTTTGTACGACGTGTGGCTGGTATTCCGGGTTATCAGTACAATGTTGACCTCGAGAAGGAAACTGTTTGTCGAAGGATCTATAGCGACGAGGAGTTGGCTGCGATGCGAGCAATGTATCTGGGAAAGGCTGGCTACGAGTATATGGACAGCGCAATATTTGATGCTCGAATTTTGTTGTTCGATGTCAAGAAGGTTTCTGAGGTGTGTGAGGTGAACCAAAACAGTCTGGAGAAAGGCACTGTCACAGGCGTCTACAGTATGCTGGAAGAGGATGGCATGAAAAAGAAAAAAGTACTGGCGAATCTACTGGATCTTAGTCACGATGAAGAACTGGTAATAACTGTAATCGAAGATGAGACAAACTGGAAAAGTTGTCTGAATGATTCGAAGTTGAAAAATTTGGCCAGTAGAGATTTGGGGTATTTGAAGTTCAAATGTAGATTGTTGGACAATTGCTATACCAGAATTGGAAACTTTATTAACGAAGCAATGTTGAGTTTAATGTTATATCGAATGAGGAAAGCTCATGCAAAATTGTTCTAGACAAAATGCTATATCTTACAATACGAAAATGTGATGGATTTCTACTACTACTACAAATCAAATGTGATGAAGAGCAATAACAAACGAAAGATATTTCTCCTTTAGCTGTTAACCGTTTTCTACAAATGACTTTGCAATAGTATAGTATAACTAAGCGTTGAATAAAGAAGATACACAAACTTTTCTAACATATTAGAACAGCGTTATGAAAAATCCGATTTAGTAATATATAATATATATATTTTCAAGTTGACAACACTGGTACGTAATAGCACCCAAGAGTCATCCGTCAACATCAAAATTGTTCAGTAGACTGTGTAGCCGTAGTCAACAATTTCTGAGCCGAACGAATAAGAAAGGTAACACCACAATAAAGAACTTGTTTATTTTGATACGATTTTCGATTTCCATTGCTAAATAATGAATTAGGAAGGCTCCAAAATTGCATTTTTCTATTGACTCAACTGCAAAACTAAAGGTCACTGCAAAAACTAAAGGTATAAAAGTGCTCAAAAGGGCCGAATGTCGTATATCATTCGACTCAGTTCGACGAGCTGAGCATTTTCTGTATGTGTATGTATGTATGTATATATATATATATATATATATATATATATATATATATATATATATATATATATATATATGTGTGTGTGTGTGTGTATGTGTGTGTGTGTGTGTGTGTGTGTGTGTGTGTGTGTGTGTGTATGTGTGTGTGTGTAACGCTCTCCCAATCTCACTCGATTTTCTAAGAGATGGCTGGACCGATTTTCATGAAATTATTCTCAAATGAAAGGACTAATTGCTCCATGAGACCCTATTGAATTTCATTGTAATCGGATTTTTAGTTTAGAGGTTATGTATCAAAATGTAAAAATCACGAAACCTCATTATCTTGGATACTGCTGAACTGATTCGAACAAAATTTGTTTTAAATAAACGGGCCTAAAAAATCCTTAACTTTTGAATTTCATAAAGATTGAACATGTGGTTCAAAAGTTATTTGAAGAAACGTATTCTGGAGACTGTTTAATCTCACTCATGTTTCTCAGAGATGGCTGGACCGATTTCCACAAAATCAGTGTCATATGGAAGGTCTAGTTGCCCCATAAGACCCTATTGATTTTTTTGCAATCGGACAATTACTTTACCTGTTATGTTTAAAAATGTAAAATCTAGCTATGAAAAGAAACATATTCCGAAGACTACTTAAACTCACTCACTTTTCTCAGAAATGGCTGAACCGATTTTCACAAAATTAGTGTCAAATGAAAGGTCTAGCTGCCTTATAACACCCTATGAAATTTTATTGTAATCGGACTGTAACTATGTCTGTAATGTATCAAAATGAGAAACTCACAAAACTTCATTACCTCAGAAACTACACAACCGATTTGAAAAATTCTGGTATCAAATGAACGGGCTTGTTAGGGGTTAACCCTCTCCCGCTCACAAGGTTTATCATTAAAATGTATAGCTTCACGAGAAAATTCAAGCTGAACCCTTTGTAGACTGACTAAAATTACTGTCAACTGTAGTATTTTGAAGAAAATGCCCAGTGATGCTCTGAGGCAGCATATAAAAGTTTATGGAACAATCGTAAGCACAACAAACTATTTTATGTCAAGATATGATGATTATAATTTTTGGTGCTTTAGAGTTACCATGAGCGGGAAAGGGTTAACTAATGAATTTTATAATGATCGAACATGTGGTTCAAAAGTTGTGAAAAGAAATATGTTCCGAGAACTATTCAAATTCACTCGTTTTCCCAAAGATGGCTGGACATATTTCAACAATCTTAGTGTCAAATGAAAGGTTTGGCTGTCCTATACGTTCCCTTTTCATTTGGTTATTCCGATCGTTGTGTAATAAATTGTAAGGGTTGTCTCTCAAACTTAAAAGTAATAAATTTCATAACAATTTGATATGCGGTTCGAAAGTTATGGAAAGAAATGAAATTGATCGGTCTAAATATGTGGCCTCAACATAATTCAAACTTGGTATTGTACTAGCCAAAAGTAGTCATCTGGATTTAGAATGGTGTTTGAGGTTGGATTCTTGCTTCTGTGTAACATTTCTGTTTTAAAAACTCATACTGAACGGTACACGAATGCACCTCAGAAACGAAGGGAATTTTTTTTAAAGGGGGGATTTGTTAGTAGCTTAAGTATTCATGATAAACATTAGTAAATAATGAGTATGTGTGTCCAATCACAAATGGTGACTTCTCAACACTGTTAGAAATTTGTAATTTTAATTGTTAGGATTTGTTTGCTTTCACAATTAGGACTTATCATTCGTAGGAATTCAAACCTACTTGTCAAATTAGGGGGAAACGTAGGGAATAATATTAATAAGAGCAACTGCGTTAAGGAACGTCATTTTAAATTCCAAGATCATTTACATAAATTTATAAAAACAGTCAGAAAACAAATTTCTTACAAAAATTAATTGTGTCATGAAGTTATTTTTTATGTAAATGTAGTTCACTTTTAACATTAGTCGTTAACTAGTTTTTGCCTTTCTCCTAGAAAGGTATAGTAATCACTACAAAAACTAAAGGTATAAAAGTGCTCAAAAGGGCCGAATGTCGTATATCACTCGACTCAGTTCGACGAGCTGAGCATTTTCTGTATATATGTGTGTGTAACGCTCTCCCAATCTCACTCGATTTTCTCAGAGATGGCTGAACCGATTTCAATGAAATTAATTGCAAATGAAAGGTCTAGTTGCCCCATAAGACCCTATTGAATTTTATTGTAATCGGATTACTAGTTTAGAGGTTATGTATCAAAATGTAAAAATCACGAAACATCAATATCTCAGAAACTACAAAAATGATTTGAACAAATTTAATTTCAAATGAACTGGCTACATAAAAAATCCTTAACTTTTGAATTTCATGAAGATTGAACTTGTGGTTCAAAGTTATGGAAAGAAACGTGTTCTGGAGACTATTTAATCTCACTCATGTTTCTCAGAGATGGCTGAACCGATTTTCATCAAATCAGTGTCATATGGAAGGTCTTGTTACCCCATAAGATCCTAGCGATTTTTATTGCAAACGGATTATTACTTTGCCTGTTATGTTTGAAAATATGAAATTCAGTTATGAAAAGAAACACATTTCGAAGACTTCCTAAACTCACTCACTTTTCTCAGAGATGGTTGAACCGATTTCCACAAAATTAATGTCAAATGAAAGGTCTTGCTGCCACCCTATTGAATTTTACTGTAATCGGACTGTAACTTTGTCTGTAATGTATCGACATGTGAAAATCATGAAACTTCATTATCTTACAAACTACACAACCGATTTGAACAATATTGATATCAGATGAACGGGTTAGTTAAGGGTTAACTGATGAATTATGATTGAACATGTGGTTTAAAGTTTAGCTGCCCTATACGTTCCCTTTTCATTTGATTATAATCGAACCTAAACAACCGTTATGTATTAAATTGTTAAAATAACGAAAGTCTATTATCTCAAGTACTAGTTGACCCGTAGTGGCTAGCCACTTCAAAAATGCAAGTTGGATTATTACTTGGACTCACTACAAATACTGGTATTTATTCTAAAAGCATCATGCTTTTTCAAAAAATCTAGTTTGGAATCGAGATTCAACTTTGACGATTCGACAATTCGATGCAGATGATCAACGCCAATTTGAAACTCAAATGTTAACCTCAACTGTGAGAAACATCCTTCTCTTAGTGTATCATGAAAATGCTTGGATTAATCGTTTATTTGAAGACGAACGAATATCTTGCCTCCCATACGAACCACTGCACAGAACATTTTTTCCTTTATTTAACCATTTTCGAAAAAAATTCTAATGATTTATTAACTTTCGTTTAAGCTGTATAATTTAAATAAGAATTCAATTTTTCAATTGATGATACATTTCAAGTAAAACTTACAAAACAAACAAAAACAAATGTGATTGAGAAAAACATAACAATTTGCAAAATAGTTGTCTACGATACTGAACTACTCCAGAAATTATTCACTCGGGCAAAAGTTTGCCTCCATACTTTATAATAGTCATGGCAAACCCTAGAATAACTGGGTACTGACGTCTCTTAATCATTATTGGGCAGTTCAAATCACTCTGTAATACTCCGGTATAACCTCACACATTATCAATTTCGCATATGAAAAGCCTGTCCCCGCTTTCCCTTGTTTCTGGTTTGAAACCAGAAATGTGTGGTGTAAGCCTCTAATGTGAATAAGGTTTTCAACGGAAAATACACTAAGGTCTTTTTACGCAGATTTCGAAATTAACGCGTTTTTATGCGCATTTCGGATTCTACGCAGATTTTTCAGAATAGTCGTTTTTGTCGCGGCTTTTTTTAGTGGCATTTCATTTTAAAAACGCTTATTTAGAATGTCTGAGGATCGTTCGTTTTATATTTTTCCTTGATGTTCAGCAAGAATGGTTAAAAACCTTTAGCAAATTAAGTTTTCTACGCGAATTTCGGAATTTAAGCGGTTTTCTACGTCGATTTTGGATTCTGTCTTGTTCCTTTTTTTTGAACAAATCAAATGCTTGGTTTCTGTAGGATAGTACCTATGTTGGATTTTAGAAAAATCGAAAACTATATGGTGATATTTCAAACATCGAAAATAAAAACCGTTATTCAAATTTGACATCATGTTTCAAAGTAATGACAAATAGTGTAAGCTTATACTGTATCTGTATTTATGAAGCAATGACATAATTTCTTATTATTTAATAACGTATTGACTGGTGATATTTTTACATATCAGCAGATGAATTATCGCTTTAACCATACAGTTTGAACGTCGGAATATAGTTGAAGGATTACGTTGGATCTCTTGTTTCAAATAACCCATCATGTACATTGACATTGTTGACATTTTCATAGTCGTATACTGTCTTATGCCATCACTTAACAACCTAATTTTGATGAAGCTGTATGATTTACAGGACTAATTGGATATGTTACTATAGATTGACGTTCATAATCAACTGATAGTGGTTTGGTTAATTTCAAATATCTGGCACATGCTGAATATTTATGACACTACGTTCCTTTTACATTCCGAAATCATCTTCCTCTGTCTCCAGCGAAGCATTATATTTTTGGCGGTTTTTGTCGATGCAACTGGATCAGAACATTTAGCCATGTGCGAATCATAACACGTGTGCCTAAGAAAGTTAAAACTCAGTTCACTCTGATTTCCTTACTCTTCAATGGGTCCGTATCAGGCGAGAGGAGGTGTGTAGAGGACTAAACGCAATCAATGGTAACTTGTAGTTGCTACACATAAAAAAATAACAAACTTTGGTGTACGTCAGGTTCATAGTTTGCTAGGAAAGAAGACAGTTTTAGTAACTTGCGTTTGGCGTGTGCGTGACCACTGACAGCTTACGAAACTATATATATATATTCCGATTACACGACTTATTTGAACATAACTAGTGTCATATGAACGAGTAATCTTTCAAACTTACTAATAACAAACTTCATAACAAGTTGATATGTGGTTCAAGAGTTTTGGAAAGAAAAGAGATACAAATACTATTTAAAACTATACCTCATATATATATATATATATATATATATATATATATATATATATATATATATATATATATATATATATATATATATATATATATATATATATATATATATGGCCTCAACATGATTTATATGTGGTATCGTGCTATTTGAACGTTCCCGGTATCGCTCGTGATTAAATTGTTCGAAATTAAGAGTCATTTCTTCTATTTCGCTTTTTCTTAAGCACTAACATTACGTCAAATTTCATATTTTATACTTCAATTACAACATCAATATTTTAGAACCCAAAGAGTGAATATACCTTTATTGGATTGAAGCGTTCATGTAAATCTATTTTTCCAAATACAGTCGCCGTTCGATAACTGCAAGTCTTTTAATTGCAACGCTTTTTAACCGCATGACCGATAACTGCAACAACTTTGCAGTTATCGGACAGCAATCTGTCAAATCTGATGTCAAAGTCATATTTGACATTGAAGTTACAGATCTCGCGGGGGGATTCTAAATGCATTCGAAAATGAAAATTATCGCGTAATTTTTCAAAAGGACCTAAGTAACAATGACAGATTCTCTCCTCTCTCACTTTGTTTCGTTAATTACGTCGTCATTATGAATATTTTCCAAGCTTTCTTCCCCTTAATCGAGAGATTGTAATACTGTCTTGCTTACTATGCATTGAGTGTTATGAAATATGGAAAATATAACATAGTTTTTGATCAAAGAGAAAATAAACAAAGAGAGTCTCTCAATGTTAGATAGGTTCTTTTTGAAAAATTACGCGAGAATTGTTGAATCTCTAGAAACATTTCAAAAGGACTTTTTCATTTTTCTCGATTTTTTTTCCGATTTCGTTCACTTGTTGTCTCTTTATTCTAGATGGGAGATTATAGATCTCCACTATCAATCAATGAAGCAAAATCACCATGTTATGTGGTTCACTTTCCGTAATTATTATAAGAGAAAAAAAAATCCCTTGTGTATTGTTTGACTAGCTTTCACTACTCAGCGAGGCAGTGCATAGTAGAACACAAACAATATTTTGTGACCTTGCGTTAAATAGACCGATTTTAGGAACTGACAGGTGTCACCGATCCTGCTGACATTGATGTTGCTTTTTTTTGCGTTATGTCAGCGGTTCCGAGCTTTCTATCAAAATTTCATTCATGAATTGAGTTCAGAAACGTCTCGTAAAATGGTCTATTGTAGTAATGAATTCTATCTTGGCCTACATATTGGTTATGTAAAGTAGTTACTAAAACGCATAAATTATGATGCGGAAATATGGATATCAAATTGATTAATCGAAAAGCTTGCTTGTTTTAGTTTTCTGCTATTTTTTCCATTGAAAAAATACATTTCGACATCATTGAGAACAAAAATAGTAGTGACGGACCCCCCTCTAAATTTTGGAATGTGTCAAGTGTTGCAGTTCATCATGTATCATTCCGAGTTGTGCTCTCGTCGTGTTCGGTCGCAATTTTATTTCGATCTCGATAGTGCCGACCAGTAATCCGTCTCAAGGTCACCGTGCATTGTGCTCTGCTGCTCGTTGCCGTCGTCGCTGTTGAAGACAGCAAAAAGAAGAAGAAGTCAACAATAGCCCGTGCGTTGTGTCGCTGCCTGAAGAAATTCGGTACCCGGCGCACGGCCGTTTGGCTGTATTGGTCGATCGGACAACCAAGGAAGGAAGCAGCAAGGCAAGATCGGCATCGCCCGTGCGCTGATTGTGGAGGAGAGCGGCTGCATAAGCTAAGTAGTTTTTTTTTGACGTAGAATACGTCTTACGGCAACATATACAGGGACCCAATTTAAAAACCGAAAACATCGGGAGCGTCACGAAAATTGTCCAATTTCAAACGTTTTAAACTCAGTCAGTTTTCAACCGATTTCTGTTATTTTTGCCGCAATCGATTGAAAAACCATTTAAGCACCCGTACAAATGAAGAAAATTGTAATCTGATTGTTCGAACAAATGTACTATTGAAAATTGTTGAACATTGTCGAAACACAAATGTCGACTTTTGATTGGTCGCTCGCTGCCTTTTCCTAAAAAGGACGACAAAATGGAGTACCTAGTTAGCCGGGAATGCTTTCTTAGTGCTATATAAGAGATTGTTTCTCCTCAAGCAAGAAGTTCACTAGCAGCAGGCAGCAGCAGCGGACACCAACACCGATGGCAGTAGGCGAAGTGGATCAACAGCGGGAAACAGCGGCGGTGGTAGTGGTTAGCTGCAGTTCCTACCTCTTTCAGTTCAGCTCCCCTTCGATTTGAGTTGGACCCCACAAGCGGTAATCCAATTCAGATATCGTTGGGTGAATACAACCCGAAACTGAAAGAGGCACCGCCAGGTTGTTTGAGAAGCCACCATCATCCAGCGTATATGTATCTATAGGATGTGTGCAAATAACGTGTGTGAATATCTATACACGTGTGTCGCTAGCTATATAAGGTGTGTGGCTTGCTTTATAGCGTGTATGGCTTGTTATATAGCGTGTGTGGCTTGCTATACAGCGTGTGTGGCTAGCGTGCGAGGCTTGCTATATAGCGTGCGTGGCTTGCTATATAGCGTGTGGTTTGCTATATAGCGTGTGGTTTGCTATATAGCGTGTGGCTAGCGTGCGTGGCTTGTTATATAGTTTGCTAGCGTGCATGGCTTGCTATACATCTTGCGTGGCTTGCTATATAGCGTGAGTGGCTTGATATATAGCGTGCGTGGCTTGCTATATAGCGTATGTGGCTTGCTATATAGCGTGTGTGGCTAGCGTGCGTGGCTTGCTATATAGCGTGCGTGGCTAGCTATATAGCGTGTGCATGTCTATAGCGTGTCTGTGCTTGTTTATAGCGTGTGCGGCTTGTTAAATAGCGTGTGTGGCTAGTAGTATAGCTACTAGCCTATAGTAGTATAGGCTAGTAGTATAGCGATTATAGATGGGGAAATGCACTATTTGCCCTCGTCTATAGCCTATTCGTAGCCACTGTCTAAAATAAGATATCTCAGTGCAACTTGATACAAAAGACAGCCTCAAAACAATTCAATTTCATTCTTGTTTTGGATACGGCAGCAAATGAAACCGCATAGCTGCACAAAGCTTCTGCTGTTGTTCATTGTCGTTGCCAGTGCCGGCTATAGAGGTAAGCGTCATATGTAGCTGAGAGAAATTACATTTATTGACCCCAACTGAGTGTATTCCCAAACCTATTCCAAGAAATACAATGATATAAGACAGGCTGTCGTATTCTACGTTAACTCTGCGGTCGTGTCTCATAAACAACCTCTTCAACTATTTCTTGTTTTTTTTCTACAATATTATTTGTTAACTGGCATTTTGCGTGTGTGGCTCACGCGTCCAACATGGACGACGATGGTGGCATGACCGAAAGCGGGGATTAAAACCCGCTCGTTCCACCGCCTAGGCCTCCCGGATACAAAGTTCCAAGGGTTAAAATTGGAACCCCGCAGGAATTTACCCATCGGCTGAAGGAGTATCCGGAGGGCAAAGCTGGTATTGGGGCTGTATTTTTCCGGCCGAAAGTTGAAGCATTGAACACAATGCAAATTTGTAGGGATCTGGCACGGTTTTCAGCCGTGACTGAAATAACGAAAGTACGCACGAATAAGCTGCGTGTTTTGGTGTCTGACTTCAAGCAAGCAAACGAGATTGCTGCTTGTGAGCTCCTCACGCGGGAGTACCACGTGTACATTCCAGCTTGCATAGTAGAGATTGACGGTGTGGTAGGCGAATCGAGTCTGACCGTCGAGGACCTGTTGAAGGCTGGAAAAGGCCTGTTCAAGGATTCTAGCCTTCAACCAGCCAAGATACTTGAATGTAAGCAATTACATTCAGTATCGTTCGACAAGGGTGTAAAAACTTACACCCCATCAGACTCTTTTCGCGTGACTTTCGCCGGGTCTGCTCTGCCGAGCTATGTGCTCGTGGACAAGGTGCGTCTGCCCGTGCGCTTGTTTGTACCGCGGGTAATGAATTGCCTCAAGTGCAAACAGTTGGGCCATACGGCCTCCCACTGTGGCAATAAAGCACGTTGTGGCAAGTGCGGAGAGCAACATGCGGATGACGCCTGTAATAAGGTCGCTGAAAAGTGCCTCTATTGTGGGCAAACTCCGCATGAGCTGTCTGCATGTTCCGCGTACAAACAGCGCCAAGACAAGACCAAGCGGTCTCTGAAAGAGCGCTCTAAGCGCACTTTCGCAGAAATGCTCAAAGAGGCCACTGCCACCAAATTGGTTTCCCCGAATCTCTTTGAGGTCTTGTCATCCGTTGAGTCTGATTCTGACGATTCAGTTGGGGAACCTTCTTTTGTTGAACCCGGGAAATCTAGGAAGAGGAAAAACCTTTCTTCTCCTAGGCTTCCTAGGAAAGGACAGAGAAGGTCTCCATCTAAAGTGACTGATACTAAGAAACTAAGAAGTGCTGTAGAAAATCCGAAGCAAACTCCTCCGGGATTGGCAAAATTGAATTCAAATAAGGAGTTTCCGGCACTTCCAGGAACATCAAAAAACCCAACTGTTCCTTCTTTTTCGTCCAAGATTCAGCCAGAATCTGGACTGCTGAAGTTTTCAGATATTGTGGACTGGATTTTTGAAAATTTTAACATAACTGATCCTCTTAAAAGTCTTCTGCTGACATTTATACCAACAGTAAAAACATTTTTGAAGCAGTTGACTGCTAAATGGCCCCTACTTGCAGCGATCGTATCCTTCGATGGCTAATTCATCGGCTAAGTTGAAAGATTCTATCTGTATTTTACAGTGGAATTTTAGAAGTATCATCCCCAAAATTGATTCATTCAGATCTTAACTTCCATGATTTTAGCATAATTCGCCGTGACGGAGACACCCCTTACGAAGGAGTACTTCTAGGGATTAAGAAGAGCTATTCTTTCTATCGTATTAACATTCCCTCGGTCCCAGGCGTCGAAGCTGTCGCATGTCAAATGACAATACAAGGTAAAGAGCTTTGTATTGCCTCAATATATATTCCTCCCAGAGCACAGGTAGGGCAACGGCTACTCTTTGATTTAATAGAACTTCTTCCCTCGCCACGTTTGATTTTGGGAGATTTTAACTCTCACGGCGTGGCTTGGGGTTCCCTTTCTAATGATAACCGTTCCTCTTTGATCTATAACCTCTGCGACGACTTCGACATGACAATATTAAACAACGGGGATATGACACGCGTTCCGAAACCTCCAGCGCGCCCCAGTGCATTAAATTTATCTTTATGTTCAACATCGCTACGGTTGGATTGCATATGGAAGGTAGTCCTTGATCCCCACGGTAGCGATCATTTGCCTATTCAAATTTCAATTGATAATGGTCCAACTCGCACGCGATCAGTTGATATTCCGTATGACCTCACACGGAATATCGATTGGAAATTATACGAGGAAATGATATCAGAAGCTGTCGAGACGATTCAACATCACCCACCACTTGAAGAATACAACCTCCTCGTGGGTTTGATTCTCGACGCCGAACGAAGAAATATCCCGGCGTGACGATCAAAGAACGGCCTCCCACTCCGTGGTGGGACAAAGAGTGCTCCGATGTCTACACGGAAAAATCCGACGCGTTTAAGGCCTTCTTTTGGGTAATAGGTAAACCCGACGACTTTAAGCGGTATTTGGAGCTTGAGACCAAGTTTGAAAGCTTGGTCCAAGCAAAGAAACGCGGATATTGGCGCCGGTTCGTAAACGAAACGTCGAGGGAGACATCGATGAGCACTCTTTGGAACACAGCCCGAAGAATGCGAAATCGTATAACGGTCAACGAAAGCGAGGAATCTTCAAGTCGGTGGATATTTGATTTTGCCAGGAAAGTATGTCCGGACTCTGTTCCTGCGCAAAACTTTGTTCGCGATACGTCTCCGGGCCACGACGCGATAGAATCACCTTTTACGATGGCAGAATTTTCAGTTGCCCTCCTGTCCTGTAACAATAACGCACCTGGGCTACATAGAATCAAATTCAACTTATTGAAGAATCTACCCGGCACTGCCAAGTGGCGCTTGTTGAACTTGTTCAATAAGTTCCTGGAGCAAAATATTGTACCACAGGGTTGGAGGCAAGTGAAGGTGATCGCCATCCAAAAACCGGGAAAACCAGCTTCTAATCACAACCCTTATAGGCCGATTGCAATGCTATCCTGTATCCGGAAATTGATGGAAAAATGATACTCCGTCGTTTAGACCATTGGGTCGAATCAAACGGTCTACTATCGGATACTCAATTTGGCTTCCGCCGTGCCAAAGGGACGAATGATTGTCTTGCGTTGCTTTCTACAGATATTCAGCTAGCCTATGCTCGCAAAGAACAAATGGCATCTGTGTTCTTGGACATTAAGGGGGCTTTTAATTCCGTTTCTATTGGCATTCTTTCGGGCAAACTTCACTGATAAGGATTTTCTCCAATTTTGAACAATTTTTTGCATAATTTGTTGTCCGAAAAGCATATGCATTTTACGCATGGCGATGGCCCCCTTCTTTACAATTTTTATGTGAATGACATTGACGCATGTCTGGCAAATTTATGCACGAGAAGACCGGAGAAGACTGAGACAGTAGTTTTTTCTAGGAAGCGTGAGCCTGCTCAGCTCCACTTACAGTTAATGGGTGAAACGATTTCTCAAGTTTTGGTATCTAAATATTTTGGTGTCTGGTTCGATTCGAAAGGCACCTGGGGATGTCACGTTCGGTATTTGATGAAAAAATGTCAACAGCAAGTAAATTTTCTCCGGACAATTACTGGATCATGGTGGGGCGCCCACCCAGGAGACCTCATAAGGCTTTACTAGACAACGATATTGTCGGTGCTTGAGTACGGGTGTTTCTGCTTCCGCTCCGCTGCAAACACCAATTTAATCAAGCTGGAACGATTGCAGTATCGTTGTTTGCGTATTGCCTTAGGTTGCATGCATTCAACCCATACGATGAGTTTGGAAGTTTCGGCGGGCGTTCTCCCATTAAAAGACCGCTTTTGGGATCTGACTACTCGTATTTTCATCAAATGTGAGGTTTTGAGCCCCTTGGTAATTGAAAATGTTGATAGGCTAGGTAAACTTAATTCTCAAACCCGTTTCATGACTGTGTATTTCAATCACATGTCTCAAAGTATAAATCCTTCCTCATACACCTCCAATCGTGTCAACTTATCAGATACTTCTGTTTCTACTGTGTTTTTCGATACATCCATGATGGAAGAAACTCGTGGAATCCCGGATCATTTACGCGTGCAGCAGATCCCTAAAATATTTTATAACAAATATAAAAACATCAACTGCGACAATGCGTTTTATACTGATGGATCACTCCTCAACGGGTCTGGCTTCGGTATCTTCAACAATAATTTAACCGCCTCCTACACGATAATCCTGCTTCTGTTTACGTCGCAGAATTGGCTGCAATTCAGTATACCTTAGGGATTATTGAAACAATGCCCACGGACCATTACTTCATCTTTACGGACAGTCTCAGTCTATTGAGGCTCTCCGATCGATGAAGGATGTAAGGCACTCTCCGTATTTCCTGGGGAAAATACGGGAACATCTGAGTGCTTTATCCGAAAAATCTTCTCAGATTACCTTAGTGTGGGTCCCTTCTCATTGTTCCATTCCGGGCAATGAGAAAGCGGACACTTTGGCTAAGGTGGGCGCAACAAACGGTGATATTTATAACAGACCAATTGCCAACAATGAATTAAGATTTTCACGTCAGAGTACACTTATCAACTGGCAGGCCTCGTGGGATAAGGGAGAACTGGGGACCAAACCACCAAACCTTGGTTTCGGGGGTTGGATGTAGGACGTGATTTCATTCGCATGATGTCTCGGATTATGTCCAACCACTACGGGCTAGATGCACATCTCTTGCGTATTGGGCTGGCGAGCAGTAATCATTGCGTTTGTGGATTGGGGTATCAAGACATTGAACACGTGGTTTGGGTGTGTGCTGAATTCTGCGGCGCCAGATCTCTATCTTTGGATACCCTCAGGGCCCGAGGAATACAGCCCTATGTGCCAGTTCGTGATATTCTCGCTAAGCGAATCTTGCCATACATGCTACATGTTTATAGCTACTTGAAGAGCATCAAGGTGCCAATCTAACAGCGAAACGAATCTCGGATAAAAAAAACATGTTAGTTTTAGTATTAGATTTAATTTCAGCTCGTAGTCGGCAGCGAGGGTAAAGAATTTGCCTTTAGCTTATAAGATATTTTAGACCATAAGGCATTAGATTTAATTGGATCCGTAAAACATTAATTTGTATTGTGCCGTGTCAGATAAATGTTGTGTGAAGAAAAAAAAAAGTGTTGCAATTATCGAACGGCAATGTAAACATGTTGCAGTTATCGAACGACGACTGTAGTAAGTTTGAATGAGAAACGCTGGGTCCGACCGCTAGGTGGATTAAGATTAATTTCGGTTTTCTTTCACTGCTCATCTCTCTTTGATTATTTCTAGTTCAATGAATATTTCCATTGAACTAGAACTAGTTCAATAAAAAGTTTCATTGTACTAGTTTCAGTTCGGAGGAAATTTCTATTGAACTAGTAGTTAGACAACCTCTATTATATGTCAAATCTATCCGTCATTATTGGTCGTGGAAAGCTGGATACGGATTACGGTCTTCAGAAGAGTTTTTCCCAGGAAAATTTCCTACAAATATCATGTATTGATATATATTTAGGAGCCAACTGGACATCTCTAGAGAATAAGTTTTGAAAAAGTAGATTTTTCCATATAAAATCTTATGAAAACTTAAAAAATCGGGCGCAAATATATAGTTCCATCGATCGATCTGAAGAGTTACACGGTTGTTATAGGACCCATAAGAAGCACGAAAAGTGCATGGGAGCTGGAATTTATTGTTTGTCCCACCCTAATGAACACGCAGCATAGGTACATTCTGTGAACATTTGGTTTAAATAGCTGCCTCCAAACTATACTAGGCAACACTGTGACAAGAATTGCGTTAATCTACCTCATCGATTGGCGATTGCCGATTAGTGACGCTACATTTTTCGGCTACCGGTAATCAATACTAATTTATCTATGATTGCAGTGATAGTCAGACCGAAACATCGAATACCTTAAGCCTATCTTTAATAGAATTTAAAAACAATAGCAGCTCTTGAGTCCAAGCTTTAAACTGCTCCGACAGAAGCCCACATTTTTGAAACCTTTTTGCTAGTTTAGTACTTTTGGTACCGCGCCCTATTTACAAAGTCGTTGCACTTCAAAGTGAAATTAAAGCATGACAGCCTCGAGAAACCGTTGCAACACAGTTGGTAAAACATTGAATTCGGGTCCAAATTTTCGATTAAACCTTCTCTATCAGAAGTTACACCGTACAATAGGTGAAGCATTTGTGAGGGGATACGAATTTAGTTCCACACTTCTGATACTGCTCAGCCGGACTGAGTTGTAGCGATGATAATACAGCTCTAGATTACAGCTATTGAGGTGTTGCACCCGTTGGGTACAGATGAAATAACATTGGTTAATTTTTTTTTATGAAAAAAATTAAATGTAAAGTGTGCACGGAAATGTTGCGATACTCATGATTGTTTAAAAATTGCGCCTAATTTTTTTTTTGGTAAAACCTAAACAAAAGGAAACAAGTGGGTTATTTCTGTGTGTGCTTGTAATGGAATGTTTTAGGTTGATAACATAAGCGTGCGCTGCGCGTCTACGCTCCACGTTAGGTCGATCTAAGATGTAATTGTAGCTAGTAATTGATTTATTAGCAACTGTAATTCAGTAGCGGTCGATTGGTTGCACCCGAAAGTTCGTTTTTCCGTTGATATGTTCAGCTCTTTTTTCATGCTTGTCCGAGCCGGAGCTGCGTTAGTGTGGCGCAGCATTGTGGACATCTACGTGCAATATTGGCCCGGCATTGAGCGTCCGATTGTTGTGGTACAGCAAGGCCAAGTTCAAGGTGTCGCTTCCAGACTACCAAATGGTTCAACATATTGCTACTTCAAAGGTATTCCGTATGCAAAACCGCCGATTGGGGAACTACGATTCTGTCCGCCGGTGGAGCTTGCGAAATTTTCGCAACCTTTGCTGAAATGTTTTGTCGATAAGAAAGACTTCGTTCAACCCCATCAAATTTTTGGATACCTTTGGATGGTTGGTAGAGAGGATGCCCTTTACCTAAATGTCTACACACCGAGCTTGCCAGAGAAAAATTGGAGTAAACCTTATCCGGTTATGGTTTTTATCCACGGCGGTGGCCTTGAGCACGGAACGGCTAGGAGTTTTGTTTACGATCCGAAGTACTTTATTCAGAAGGGCGTCATCGTGGTGACTTTATTTTACCGGCTCGGGCCGTTTGGATTTCTAAGTTTGCCATCCGTTGGAGTACAAGGAAACTTCGGTTTGAAGGATCAAGTAATGTTTCTACTGTTGGAATAACATAACATTTGAAATATTCGATTAACTACTGCAGCGTTTGGCGCTCAAATGGGTACGAGAAAACATCAAAGCGTTCGGCGGAGATCCGGAAAATGTGACGCTTTTCGGGGAAAGTGCTGGCAGCTGGTCAGCCTATTTGCACTATCTGTCGCCAAATTCAAGGTAAGTCGCTCGATGTCATTCAATCTTGAAATGTCAATTGAAAAAAAAAAACAATATTTTATACAATTGCTTCTGCATTGATGTAAGCATTTTTTGATCTTCAATTATCATCATTGCGTTTCGCATGAAGTATTAACGGAAAATCAACCTAATAAACAATTTTGTTGCATAATATCTTCAAAAGCTGGCATGCAGCGGATTCTGATTGAACAAAAGCTGAATAAGCGTAAACTCGACAATTGTTGTTAAGAGTTTCGTTAGAGTGTCATTCCTAAAAAGTTTAGTAAAACTGGAAGCTCTCTTTTTTGGAAAAAAAAACAAAAGTTGAAACTAGATTTGTTTAGATTTACAAAACCAGCTGTATCTCGGGATTGATTAAAGTACAAAAATTGTTTTTATATCCAAAACCAGATGATTTCTTGTTCTTTTCTGAAAAAAATATTGAATAATTTTTACAGTTTTGGCGAATTTTCGTCCTGTTTTTCGAGAATAAGTCTTTGACTCGCTGTTGGTCAATCTCAGCGGTATTTCTATTCTACCTTTTCATTATTACTTTACTTTTATTCAAAGATATCTTCAAGATGCAGCATCCCGAGTAATTAACTAAAATTTATGGTCCGTCGAATTTCGCTCGTTGCATCAAACTCGTGGCGTCAGAGGAATCGGTAGTGAGCGTGGAAGATATTGAAAGAAACCACCAAAACGGAACCTGTTGAAGTGTGGTATTTACCCTTAACCGTCATTCGAAATCCAAAGTAACCAGAGATAGTGCGGTTTTTTTGGGATGCTTCTGCTGCAATACAAGGAGAGTCCCTCAGCTCTAAACTGCCGAAGGGACCCGACATGTTTGCTCCATTGATGTCCGTTCTAGTTGGTTTTCGAGGGCAACCCGATCAGTCAAAAATATCAGGATTATAACAAAGCTTGATATTTTGTTACGAACTTTTTGTATCAGCTTGTGTTCTAAACTTGGTCTCGTTAATAGTTAAAAAATCAAAATTTCTATCAAAATTTCTTACTGATTATTACAAATTATAGCAAGTTTTGTAAGGTTTTTGGCAGAAAAAGATCAGAATTAGTTAGAATGTACAATATTTTGTTAATTGAATAATTGGGATAAATATGCTTTAAAAAAACACACTTTTGAACATTCAATTGTATGATAACAGAATTTGAATTAATTCCCTACTTTTTATCATTCTGGCATATCAAAAATATTACAGGCTTTGTTATTTCTATCAAGTTCAGACATATTTGTGTTACCTGTTTGTTATAATCGTTTGATCGGGAAAGAACAGCCTCTTGCGGAGATAAGTGTGAAATGTATCATCAGCTCAAGATGAGCCCTTCTTACGTTTTCTTTTCCGCAAACAAAAAAAAACCCTCAGGATCCTCCAAGCTTCTATGTCATGGACGTTGTCACCTTTTGGTCGACATGTGGTTTTGAACGATCTTATTCTTTTGTTTTGAGAGCACTGGCTTCCAGCTGGTCTCGAAGTAGCAGATTAGTAGAGTTGGCCACGAAAGCCGTGTATAATAAACAGAAATCAAGTTCCGATAGCAAAATGTACACGCAAAAGTTGGACGATGCGAAACCACAACAATATTGTGTTTTATTAGCACATCTCATGTACTATTTTGGAACCAGTACAACGGATGTGTGTTGTTCATAACGCATTTGCTCCAGCGAATGTACAATGTATTGGACGGCTCAAAACATTACACTTATGAAGTTAATACTAGTTGAATGTACCCGGCCTTGCTCGTGTAAAAACTTCTGCTTTTTCTATAATTTTCTTTATTTTCATATATTTTTTACCAACCTATATACCACACGGTGTTTATATACCACATTTTTCGTTTCTCCATAAGGAGCTAAAAAGGAATAAATTTGGAGGTACGCCAACCCTCGATCAAATCTACTCCACATTGTTTAATGGATTGTCCCTTTGTCTTATTTGTAGTAGAGAATGCAATTCTGACAGAAAGTTGAAGCCTCCTAAAATTGAACGGTAGATCTGAAGGCATAAGTGATTTGTACAAAAACTGTTTCACCTTCGCCTTTTCCTGTTAAGATAGTTGCTTTAATTATATTTTTGAACATTTTTCTAACATATAGCGTTCGACCAACGCACTTACGTTTATTTGGAGTAATAATGTTGACTAAAAACTGGAGAATTTTATTGTTACCTTCTTATACATACATACTAGTTATCAATATAACGATAATATATGCCTTAATTTTTGGTTAACAGGTAGGGGCCACAGAATTTTTTAACTTACAATGAACTCAAATCACACTGAAATTACATAATCAATAGTTTAAGCTCACCTGTGATAGTGAAAATCGGTGCTCGCTATGTCTTCTCGTTTTACTTTTCTGTGCCAACAATATGAAAATTATTCCCATGGTTTAACATCAGTCTTCATGAAATAATTAACAATTGGGAGATAAGGGGTCTATCTTCACGTTTTCCTCAAGTTTCAAATCACTACCAATGCAGAAAAACAGCCCTCACCATACCAAATTTCCGGCTTTGGGGAGTCAACTCTGATCTATAAACCTAATAGCAGGAAGTATTTGAATATTTTCTTCTGCTTTTCACAGCATTTTAGATACCAGAGGTCGCCATCTTGAATTTCGAAAATGCGTTGGACACCTGTTGTCATTTTTAGAACATAGTTCTCTGTTTATAAATATTTACATTACACTGTGCTACAAATGAGAAAAAAATGCAAGAACTTCTGAAGTGACCTAGTGTTACAACCAACACTAGGTCACTTCAGAAGTTCTTGCATGTCTTGTTGAGTGTAACATTCGCTCATACTAGAAATTTTCCAAACACCCCCAAAATCTGAAGTTAGGGTCAAAATACGGTTTTTTGGACCTCAGCGCATATAATATTTTTTAACATAGTCATTTATAAACCAATTTTCAATATTTAAGTAGTTTTAGAAAGAAAACAAATGAAGCTTTCAAAATATATACAGGTTTGTTCTAATATCAATAAAACATGTTAAGTTATTTGAGTTTATATCTAATTTTTAAAATTTTTCACGCAATTTTTCAATTTAATTTTGAATTTGCCGTCTATTTTTGTAAGAAACATATCACAAATATACTTTAATTTTGAAAGTATATTAAATTCCGAATCAATTGAAAGTAGTTTTGTGGAAATCGGTTGATATTTGGCTATGTTATATCTTTTTTAAGAAAACCGGAATTTTTGGCTTCTGTCGCACAATTATTTCACGGTGCTACAAGTGATGAAAAAATGCAAGAACTTTTGGTGTGACTTAGTGTGGGTTGTAGCTTTAGTCTAGTGTTACTTGCGCGTTTGCTTGAAGTTTTTCAAATACCCCAAAAATTATAAGTTATGTTCAAATCTTTGTTTTTTACCTTAGTTCACATTTTTATGTTTTATACGGTTGGTTTTCAACCAATTTTTATATTTTGGCTGTTTTGGAAAGGCGAAAAATAGAACTTTTGAAACATATAAATATGTCTAAAGAGTTTACCTATATGTGATGAATAGTTTTGAATAAATTCGAGCCTTCCTCTCTATTTCAGCAAGATTTAAAAATTGGCGCCGGAATTGATTATTTGGATCCTGGACGTCATCTCGATACCGAAAATATATATATATATTACAGAGCATATATTCGTTTTTCGCAAAATTCTGAAACCGGAGTCGCCATCATGAATTTAAAAAAATTGTTGAACTTTTACTCCTGAGCAATTCCACAAAAAAACGGTCAACCAGTTTATTCGAACATTTTCGATTTGGCTGAAACTTCGCGTAGACGTTTCTATAGGCAAAAGATGCCATTTTGTGCTATTTGTTTAATTTTTTGGAATACGACTCATTTTTGAGAAGCTATTGAAGAATGCTATTTTGGGAAGGTATTGATGATTACAAATATTTTTAGGGCCAAAACGGTTAGTTTGATCGGTGTGACATCTTCGGCAAAATTGTAGATAAAAAAGATTACCTAAACAATGCAACAGGTCCGATTATGGAGAAATCAGGGCAAAAAAGTTATGATTTTTTGAAAAAGAAAAGAAATAAAATTTTTTTTCAAGGGGAATATTTTTTTGGAAGGACAAAATTGTTATCTACAACTTTGCCAAAGACACTATGCCAATCATTCAAATCGTTTTAGCTGTGGAAATATTTTTAATTTCCAATGGAGCTCACTATGGGAATTAAAAATATTTTTACAGTTTGTTTTATTGACATAGTCTATTTGGTAAAGTTGCTGATAATAGTTTTGTCTTTCCATAAAGAAATGTACCCTTTGAAAAAAATTATATGATTCGAAAAGTTATAACTTTTTTTTCCTAATTTCTCAATAATCGGACCGATTGCATTGTTTAGGTAATGTTTTGTAGTTTTTATATAAAAAAAGATGTTTAAAAAATAAGCTTTTTAAGATAATTATTTTAAATTTTTCTTTAAACTTTTTTTGAGCAAAAAATATTTTTTTAGAGTCTATATTTTTTCCGAAAGACAAAATTATTATCTGAAATTTTGCCGAGGACGTCACAATGATCAAACAAAGCGTTTTGGCCCTAAAATGTTTGTAATCATCAATACCTTCTCAAAATAGCATTTTTCAATAGCTTCTCAAAAATGAGTCGTGTTCCAAACAATTAAACCAATTGATACTGACAAACTGCCAAATTGAAAATGACAATTTAAAAAAATATTTAAACTGGGACATTTTTTTGTGGAACTGCTCTCCTGGTTATTCTCCGCAAAAAGGAGAGGATCATGTGAAGACAAATTCTTATCGTATCTTTGAGTATCTCTTACACTCTTGATATTACATCAAACAGATTCCAAATAAGTTAATTTAACTTCGACATTAACCTATTTTTGTATTGTAGGGGAATTGGGGCAAAATCGACAATCGACGACCAATCGATTTCTGAGACTCAATATGAGATATAATTTGACTACCACTTTTAGATATTAGCGCATTGCCAATAATGCCCTACATACTCGATATTATTTTGCATTATGAAACATACTAAAATCATGCCAAAACCGGTTTCGTAGAATTACCGTTTTGAGCTCAGTTTTTGTCCAATTTAAATTCTGTTTTTTTTTTGAAAGATAGGTGAGAGAATGCTAATATGTGGACAAACTCTTAGAATTTTGATATTTGGTCTTAAAACAAAATGGTGACGAAAAAACATCGAAAATTTCCGATTTCCGAAAACCTTGCACGTATGCGGATGGTATTGTACGATTTTAATGAAAAAGCACTCTCGCTATACCAGTACCGAAGAGAACAAAGAATTCTCTCGACGTAACAGCGGCGAGAGGTCGCACAGTTCTTTTGCTTTATGGTTTTGTATGAGGACGAGAGAGACCGAAATAATTCTTCACCACGAGCAGGTATGAATGGTATAAGTGTAATAAAATTTTGAGTGCAAAATGCGTGCTCTCCACCGCTAGATGTCGATACTTAAAAAAAGAGATTTTGTCTCGTTTTTGGTTCTTTAGTTAAACAGATGTGGTACTACCGAGAATAAAGTAGAAAAACAAGTAGTATTCGCAGCAAAAAATACTTTCGCTATGAAATGCTAGGCATTTGCCGCACTCCATCAAAGCTAACACGTCATAATTAAGAGAGTATGTGTAAACGTGTATCGACACACTTCCCTGCGTCTCTATATTATAAACATAGACTCTGGCGTGCACTGTCCACCATTACCGCTCGTGGAAAGCTGGATTGGGAAGTGACCTGCTCCGTGTTATAGTGCTTTTTTTCTTCTCCTTTAGACTTAGTAACCTACTTCATTCCTTATCGACTTTATCATATCCTCCTGCAAGCTATCACTCTAACAGCGTATATCGTGCTATAGTTCATGAGATTATCGCAGCTCTAAAGACCAGCGATTATTTAGTCTGGAGGGAAGTTTTGTGTGGAAGATAATCTGAGAATTAACTCATACTTAAAGTCCTTTTGCCAACGAACGGCTTGGTTCTACTAAGATTCAAACCTATCACCACCTTCTTGTCAAAGCGGAATCTGTAACCTTGCGGCTACAAAGCTCTACAATGTCGACTCTGGTTTTATTCATATGCATTCAGTTCCACATTACTGGCACCAGTGTCATTAAATTCTGTTGCAACAAGGCTCGCTATTGGTTGTTTCGGTTGCAAACGGTGATTAGGTATGCACGAGCCTTCAAACCAATCAGGTTTATCTGCAGCTGGATGACATGTGCGTAGCGACCCAGCCCATATGCAAATCGTACACAAGCCGTACAGCAGTTTAATGCAACACGTAGGTAGTAATTATTGAGTAACAGGTTCAAATAGTTTAACACATCATCAAGCTCGATGCCACACAATCCGCTTTGAAAAATAATTTACATTCGTTCACACGTGATGGAAAAAAACGGATACCTAGTTTACCACAACATCACGCGCTATAATAACTGTGGCCAGTATTATTAAAAAAAAAACCTCTCGAATGACTTTACAATCATCTCTTGAATATTAAAGTATAATAATAATAAAGTAATAATCTGCTGTTCAAAGTGACGCACATAACCTACATCGAATCAGAATAAGAGAAAAACTTGAAAGTTTTTCATTCCAATGGCAATTTGATTATCTGTTAATTATAGTAGCCGCATAGTTTGGCAAAATCGTTTTATTCATTAGAGCAAATACTGGAATAGATGAACTGTGCATATTTCCTCTAACAATTATAATAATTAGTGCATGCTAATTAACCGCACCCTATTAGATAAATATTCCGCTCAGTTTTTAAATAAGGTATCGGATCTATTATCGTCAGATTTGTTCAATTATCGTCCGGGGGGGAAGGGGGGTTAATGAAGTCATAGAGAACTAATCTTTTGCAGGAAGGTGAGTTTAAGGAATATCTGATCGCGTCGCTTACCGTGGCGAATCCTGATTTTATTTTGCCCCATCATATTAACACAATACAAGGGGTTGATATTTTGGATTGCAGATTCATTAAAGAATTGTGTGAAGGAGGCGAAGTGTATCTTCTTCACCAAATAAAACCAGTTCAAAACCCCCAAAACGAATTATTTCGTATCTGCGCTTCTGATTATCGGTATCAAACTTTTACGACCCGACTGATTTACATTTGCCAATTTTTTTTTACATGTTGATTACCGTTTCGAGCCCTGACGATGGGCCCACAAAAGAACTGAAACGTCGGTGATGAGCATATTCCTGTAGGAGACTGAACCACTGCGACCATTGGTAGTAGATCTATTGTGGTCAGTGCTGATAAAAGTCATTTTCCCCAGCAAAATTCTTCGAAAATTACAACCAATCATTTTCAATTTTCATTTCCAATGATCGCAGCACTCTTTCAGATACACTAGATTTTCGTCCTACGAACGTGCTGTTATACTCAGATGAAATAGATCACGCGCATCGTTCACGGTTACGGAATAAAATTTGACGACAAATCCAACCAAATGATCCTCACTTCAAAGCGAAAAAGAAAAACAAACAGTCCACTCAACCAAAATAAACCTCACCGAAACACTTTTTCACTGACACTGACCGATGCCTTGACAATCTTCGTTAACTATTAAACTGATTTTGTTGTCTTGCTTTCATCGCATGAAATATAATGAGGTGTTTTGACAGTTCACTTCCATGCAAAAAGCGGGAAGGGAGAACTCTGAAAGGATTGTAAAAAAATAACGTTTATGGATGCTTTTTTTCACTTTCACTCAAGAGTGTCCAGGGGGGATCTTTCTGTCAAACATCGTGTAACCAACATATTCGGCAACATGGTGTTTGTTTTGGTTTTTGTTCTTTTTGGTTATGAAATTGATCGATGTGAAATATTATAGAATTGGAACGTTTTTTTTATCAAAACTCGAGAAACCGCGGAAAACTTTTATGAATGTGTTGTGTAGTGATTTTTTCCTCATTATCGTTCATAGTTACAAACGTCACGGACCAACAAACGTCATGGACCAGAGCTGATCTGCGATAACGCACACATATATGAAATTTGACAGCAGTGAATCCCCTCTGAGAGTGTCAACAAATATCAACCCTGATTGTGGTATTGATTTTTGTGGTGATGAGCAGATAGAAAGCAATGCAATTAGCAATGGGCGATCTTCGAAAAAAAATCGATTCTCCTGCATCGATTAATCAAAATTAATAAAATCGACTCATAAAAAAATCGAGCTCGAAAAATCGATTTAACAAAAAATCGATTTTTGTTTGGTATAAGCTTTTTACGACCTTTTTTGGCTATATTTATGGAGATTTTGTTTTGTTCTGGTTTATCAATCATGTTCTCTGGTTTATCAATCATGTTCAACGAGTTTTCGTTCACAACATCTACTAACGATACGGCTTTTTTAGTTTATTGCCATCTTCTTTTACCGCGTGTACTCTTTTGGCGGTTTTTTTCTACTAAGAGTTTTCGTTGTCGCTCATCCCATAGACCATTTCACGAGACGTTTGTGAACTTGATTCATGAACGAAATTTTGACAGAAAGTTTGGAACCGCTGTCATAATGCACGTGAAAGCATCATCAACATCAGCAGGATCCGTGACACCTATCAGTTCGTGAAATGGTCTATTGTTTAGGATGCACTAAGAGCAATCCAAACCTGTGTAATTGGGTTGTTTATCTAGTTCAAATCGTGATTTAAAAAGCGAAGGACAATGATAGAATTTTTTTATTTAAATCACGTTTTACTTAGAAAATTCAGATCTTTCAGATGATAGAAAAAAACTGATATAGCAGAACAACCCAATTCATAAAAAAATCGGAACATCCGCAGCACAAACTCAAATAAACAAAATGGCGAGCGCAACACCATGCTGAACAGAATGCAGCACGGCATATACACGAACATTTAATTCAACTTTTGCAATATTTGAGTTAACGAGTACCCCGCTAATCATAGTCAAAAAATAGGTTCAGGTAGCAGATGTGAAATAATGTTGGCTAATATCCAAAACGGTAAATTCAATATCCAATGCAATGCAAAGTTTCAGCTCAATCGGAATTCAGGAATATTTGGTCTAAATTTCACTTTATCGACCTCTGAAGAAAAGCACAGTTTGTAATAGTTTTTTTTTTTGTGCCAAATGTCTTATGCCTTTTTCACGCTATAGCAGATATCACGTGATATCGCGTATCTTGAAACAAACATACATCTAGTTTTCACGGAAAGTTTGGAGTATGGGATTTGAAATCAAGATGAGCAATATTACATCATGTGAACGGGTTATTAGGAATGTGTAAAACGTCGAAGTCGGGTGTTATCCGAAAAATCGAAATTTTGCTAACTGTTCGTGAGGGCTAAACATTGAACACTACTTCTAAATTAAACTGTCAAAGTCCATTGCCACCCCAATATACACCAATCAGTTAGTAATGATTGTATACAATACATATATGTCAAACTTTCGAGGCGGTCTTGTGGTCGACAATTTATATTCAGTTCGGGGTGCAAACTTGTCTCGTCGTTCTTTTCATCCTTGCTAGGGATGGGCGAACGGCTCACGAGCCGTTCATATGAACCGGTTCTTAGAAAAGAGCGAAAGAACGAACGGCTCACGAAAAAGAACCACGGTTCTTTGGGCGCAGCAGAACTGTTTGGTTCGCGCGAACCCGAAGTTTACCGAGACAACACGAACTGTCAACGCTCGTGAATCATTGTGAACCATGAGTCAGTTCAGAACCGCTCTTGCAAAAGAGCCGTTTCACCCACCCCTAATCCTTGATATATTTCACAACGCATGCGTATTAGCCAAATTTCATACGGGTTTGTCTATTGATGTCGCGTTTACAAAGGCAAAAAAATGGTTAC
Organism: Wyeomyia smithii; assembly: GCF_029784165.1. Lineage (NCBI taxonomy): Eukaryota > Metazoa > Arthropoda > Insecta > Diptera > Culicidae > Wyeomyia > Wyeomyia smithii. The sequence continues at coordinate 66,666,451 of NC_073695.1, forward strand.
TGCGTTAAAAATACTGGAGGTACTTAATTTGGCTGCGGATTGTTCCTTTTCAACTCGACGACAAGGTTATCCAGCTTCCCTGACCTACAGGAAATGTCAAAATGGGCAGCTTGCCATTACCGTTCGTGGAAAGCTGGATATTCTGGAAACTTGTGGGGGTTGTGAATTTTAGTCCATTTTTAAACTATGGTCATCCCGGTAAAAAAATTACACATTTTTCAGATCAGTGTCCGAGTTCCGAGCACACACTTCTTTGGAGAGAAGAAAAAAATTTTGTATACTAACAATAAAGAAATTTTCTACTCTTCAAAAAACAGTGTTCTCGGAATTCGGCCGCAGATTACGTTAGCAACAATAAATGCAATCACTATTGTCTTGAATCCGTTTTGCACACATTTATTTTTCAGGCGAAAAAAAAAACGATCTTGCCATCCAAAGGATCGATTCAGTAGAAGATCGCGCGCAAAGAAATCGATTCAAAAAATCGATAAATCGGCCTAAAAAGATCGATTTTGCAAAAATCGGATCGATCTTGCCCATTTCTAAATGCAATTCATTAGACTGCAAGCCGAAGTACAGTGATCACTCGTTTTTATCCCCCTCCTGATGCAGTTTCGGGTGTTAAAATAGGGAAAGTGATAAAATCGGGAACCTTTTCATTAGTTTTTTGTTATTGAAGATGTTAAAACAATAACTTAATACGTAAAATCAGTGGACTGAATGAGGGTCCGTCCACATTCCACGTTGGTAACTTATGGGGGGTAGGGGTATGCAAATGTCCACGCTTGACCACGCATGGGAGAGGAAAGGGAAAATGGAAATCTGTCAAAAAAAAACCTACAATGGTCTATGATGAAAATTCTACAGATATTCCGGTTTTTAGAGTCGTTGTCAGCTATATTTGAGATCAATTTCAAATCATTCTATGTTTGGCTTCCTCGTTTTTTTTCGGAATATTTTATCAGACATGTTGAGCATGTGTTGAGAACCCTTCAAGAATTTCGAGTAAATAGGATAAACTTTTAAAACTAATGACAAAACTGAATTTGGATTCAGTCTTTTCATTAGGCTTATTCATCTATTGAATCATCAATGACTACATTGGGAGGCAACTTTTGCTTTGGCCTTTTTTATTTAGAAGAGTTCTTAAACCATTATGCTGAATTTGAATTATTTTCGGCCTTTTCCTTTAGAATTACCTGCTTTATTAATTTGAACCAAATTTAAGATCACTTCCATTTTTGGTTTCAACTGTTTTTTATAAGCAAATAATTTCTTTCTGTTTTACTAGACCGATGAAAATTAGCGTGCGTTTAAATCACTTTGGGCGAGGGCAATCCCTCCAAATAGGGACCGCATATTCTTGTGAATAAAATGTTAATGACACTTTAATCCTTTTTAGGAAATATTTTCATCGAGTCATTTGTCAAAGCGGAGAGGCATGTACCGATTCGATTCTCCAAATTGATCCAGCTGGTAAAGCTCGTGCATTGGCAAAGTTACTAGGTTACAAAGGAAACTCCGATCTAGAAGTTCTAGGTAAGAAGCATTATATATGATATATTCAACAAAATAGGTTAACAATCGTGTTATGTTTTTCAGAAACGTTACGCAAGGCCCCAGCTCGGCAGTTGGCCAAGCTCCAAAACGTTGTAATTAGTGAGCAAGAAAAAACCTTACCATTGCGATTTACATTTCGTCCAGTTATTGAAAAGGAAATTAACGAGGACGCTTTTCTGATACAAGCACCGGAGAAGACGTTAAAAGCATTCGATACCATACGAATGCCTCTGATTCAAGGTTATACCGATGGTGAGGGAATTCTTAGCCTTACACGGAATAAACATCGCTTGAAGCAGTACGATTTGAATCCAGAATGGCTTATACCACAGTTTATGGGCAGTCCAGAGGGGCTCAATCGAACCACTGTTGGTACCCAGATTAAGCAATTTTATTGTAAGACTAAAAACATCGGATGGAATACATTGAACGAAACAAGAGATTTATTCTCGGACATTACATTCATCATTGCAGCGAATTTAAGCTCAGAATGGCTAGCCAAATATCAACCAAACGCTCTCCAATACCACTATCTATTTTCTTTCGATGGGCGTTTCAGCGTAATGAAAAAAATTAGCAAATTTAATCATATTGAAGGAGCAGCCCATGGGGATGATCTTATGTATATGTTCAGTCCTTCCTTCCTGCCCGATCTTCCGGAAGAAAGCGATGAGGTGCAAGTTCGCAACACACTGGTGAAATTGTGGACGAATTTTGCCAAGTACAACAATCCTACTCCGGATGCTGGTGGACTGAGTTTCAAGTGGACACCGGTGACAAAAATAGACCTGGAAGCAACTGCGTTCAATTTGAACTGCTTGGAAATTAACGTCAAACCAAAGATGATACGTAACCCTTATGCAGATAGAAAGGAATTCTGGAGGAGTCTGATGCGAAAGTTCACTAACTTGATATGATCCAACATACGTTAACGTACTGTGTGGATCGAACCAAATTAACCCTTTATAATGCAGTGGCAACTATATTGCCACCAACGAAAAACAAAATTTTTTTGTTGCTCCAAGAATTTTCTTTATAAATTTTGCTTAAAGAAGGTCTTCTGGGGGTCTCTTGCAACACTCCAAGTTTCCTAAAACTGCTAGAAGTGTGCAATGTTAATTTGGGGATAATTTTAACAATTAATTTACGTTTTACTGAACTTGTGTCGGCTCCAAGCGCAGTTTTCATGGCCTTATAAAAGGTTAACAGTGAATAAATAAATAAAATTTTCTGCGTTTTCTGATGTTAAATCTGTCTGATTGATTTATTTTTTTATTATTTAAATAGCACCTAAAAAGCACTAATTCACGTAACTTTACCAACTCCTGCATTTAGTTATGAGCAATGCCACGCTTCAAGAGAAGCTTTTAAACGAACGCTTTACACAATGCCAGCGTGTGATCTACTCCGCAGCTGATCTTTAGCACCCGGGCATTAACAGCTACTTTGAGTGGGAAAAATTGATCCTTTTTATTGCCAAAACCCAAGCAACCGTGCCGATTGTGACCCCACATATACAGATCGTCCTGATCGTTGATAGCTCCACTGTGCGTTACGCCGGCGTAAATGGATCGTATCCGGCAGGATGGATTGAAATCGTTTCGACCGAACAGGGTTGGGGGTATCCGACAAGGTCGTGATTTATGAATCACTTCCGGACCAAAACCGAGAATTCCATAGCCCCATACAAATACGTCGCCTTGATCTGCAAACAGAGAAAGTTTTGGTGTTGAAAGTTATAGTTACCTAAGCACTGACCATTGAGGACCAAACAATAGGAGCCTCCGGCCGCAATGTCTACGATTTTGCCACAATCTTTCAAAAAACCAATATTTCGTGGAGAGGTAATTTGCGGGTTTTCTTCCCCGTCAACGTTTAATTGTCCATACTCGGTGTTGCCCCAACCGAACACTTCACCGTTTTCTGTTTAAAATGTCTAGTTTTTTTACTAAATTAAAAGAAATACATTATAGTGGCAGTATAAGTACCATTCAAAGCTAAAACAGTATCGGCCGTGCCGGTTACTTTAACTATTTGTTCTCCCTTCACATCGCCTTCGACCGGCGCGGGAATGCTAATGAGTCCAAACTTTTCCTGTCCGGTTTGGCCATCGTCACTCCAACCGCAGGAGTATAATTTTCCAGATTCAGTCAGAAAGAAGCTATGGTCTTGACCACAGTCAACGTCCTTCACTCGTTCATTGTTTAGCTGATCAATTCTGTTTATCAAAGGCGCATGAAAATAGTCCTCGTTCTTAATTATGCTCCTCCCACACTGACCGTATGCATTGTTGCCTAGTGCGTAAACTGATCCATTTTGCGCTAACGCCAGAGTGTGGGCCCTTCCAGCGGCGACCTTCACGATTTTTACGCCCTTGTTGTTACCCGCGACAGCACTGAGGTTGATGGGGGCTGGGTAGATCAACAATTCAAACGGTTTTCTATGTTTACCACCCAATTTATGGTAACCGATCTGCGAGTCAGTGTTTATTCCCGTTCCCCACAGACTTTGTCCCCCCTGACAGGAGGCGGCAAACGCGGAAAAGCCGTAACCGGCTGCGACATCGAGAATATCACGATTCTCAGCAAAATTCAGCCGACTCGGATGTTGAACATAGTCGGCGTACGCTTTTGCCTGCTTCTTCACAGAAGTCTGCACTCCCAGCGCACCGGTAGCTGCCATCCCCCATACGTATACACGGCTATCACCCGGTTTAGCAATCGGGTACTGGTGAGCTGAAGGGGTAAAAGAAAGCGGTTATACAAGGGTACAGTGTTTACAAACTTACTAACTTGGGATTTTGCTGAGGTCTTGTCGCAAAACGCTGCGCTTTGCTGCAGATGTGTAGCATCTAACACATTTATGCTGACAAAACAATTGTCTCATACTGTTTGGAGAGAACATTATCAACACGAGAATAATCAGAATATCAGAGGTAAATCATTTTTAAAAAGGTTCGGTAAAACTGATGTAATTCTTTAAACTATTAGTTCCGTTTTGGCTCAATCACTCAAATCGCTGAAACCGCACGCACGCAATCGTCAAATCAAGACATAAACCGATTTTGACATTTCTCGCATGATTACACGCTTGCATGTAAAACACAGAAATGAGTAGAAATTGTACAATATTCAGAAAATATTGTTCAACTACACTGGAAATAATTCATTATTTACACTAGTAAATTAATAATTACTAGAGCAGCATGTGAAAAGGGCCTAACTCGAAAATGTAAACAAACTTTTTTTATGTATTTTGTTTGTAAACTCATGTAGCTTCACAAACTATTTACAAAAAAAGTTATAAACACTAGGAAAATTTGTTCAGACAAATATTAAAAATGGGTCTAACTAGCAGCACTGATCATGTCAGTTAGACCTTTTCTGTTCAAAAGAGTCTAACTGAAAATTGGATTGTTAAACAGTTAGACCTTTTTTGTAAATCACTTGTTGTTTTGATTACACCGTAGTTCACAGCTGAATTAATAGGAAGTGTGCCTGCAAAAACATATAATTTTTTTTATATTTCACAATAGCTGTTGGCTAGTGCTAGTAGAGCGAGTGTAGATTCGTAGCATTTAAGAAGATTTTCGCTTTTTTGACAATGGAGTACAATAATGAATGTAATGTAGGACTGCATATGTTGTTAGGTGAATATAAGCTGAGGTTATGTTTCAATCAAGATAAATATTTTTGTATTTTAGAGGCAGCAGAACTTATCAGGAATGAGAACAGAAATGCTGAAATAGGGGTTATTTGTGAAACTCCGACCGTAATGAACTATGAGGAAGTGCCCACCGGCTTCTCAATGTCAGAAAGTTGTTCCTGGAACACAAGTGGTCGAGCATACCTTTCATTCGCCAATATAGTCGCTTTAACACCAATAAGGGAATCGAGGAATCCGGCAACATCATCAGTGCTAGATTTGTCTTCGTCTTATATAGAAGAATCGCCACCAAGTGGCAATCTATCGTACAAGAGCAATGAGCCCTGTAATATTGATATATTTTTGAATTTAGCTCCCGTTAATCGCAGCGAGAAAACTGAACCTGTCAGAGGTAATGCCTGTGTTCCGTTCAATCTAGCTACAACGAGTAGAAGCGCATCTGCACAGCGTGTGTTCCATCCACCTATAAGCGACGTTTATCTTCGTAGTCCTCTTTCTCCGCTGGACATGAATAACAATAAACTTCAAACAGGCTTTTCGGCAGGCTCCCTGCAGGCCGCCTATACACCGATGGATCAAGAGCAGCTTCCAGTTGTCAATAATCAATGTCAACCAGGTATATCGTCCAAAAAGTTCAAGGCTGTCCATAGTGATAATATGTATTTACGCGAATCAACGGAAACAAGCAATGAAGCTCGGCAGATGATAGATGAATACTTCAATTCCGGAGGCGACGATGGAAACGACTATGACCATGACCCTGACAATGTCGGTGATGCTACGATGTTGAACGAATTCTCATACGAATACTTTGAGGTGTATCGCAATGATGCTTTTATTGGGGCCAAAGATGAATTTACCAACGAACAGGCCGATGAACGTGTTGCTCATGAAGCCGGTAATTTCTGTTTAAGTGTTTTAATTTCCTATTATTGACCTATTATTGATTCTGCAGTAATAGATCCAGGTTTCGAAGAATTGGAAAAAGAAAACGTCGTAAATCGTCCAAAATCGTCATACCGCAAAAGGATGGAAAACAAGATTCGATAAGAAAAGGGTCTACAATATTTAACGTTACAATGGTACCACGGTTCCAGCACGTAGCTTAAAGAAGGCATGCTCCTGTTCGAAGCTTCGTTGTGGAGATCAATACCCTGAAGATATACGACAGAAAATTTTGAAGAACTTTTTGATGCTTTCAATTTCCGGACAAAACCAGTTTCTTAGTTGTCACATAGCAGTATCGCACGTGACTGGTCACACAGTGAGTACGAAAGTTTTCTTCTTGTGCTAGTCACTTGAGGTACGGCAACTCGTTGTTACTTGTAAGGTGATTTTTGGGCCTATACATTATAAGCCCAAAACGATACAAAACACATCAATGTGGGTATCTTTTCACTTAAAAAACTTCTTTGAGTTGAGGGAAAGATTAGTACATGTACGCCTATAGAAGGATTAAATCGGGTTTTTATTGTGCATTCTTCTAGGTAATTGATTCAAAAAGGGAGTACTCACTGCGATATTTTCTTCCTGGAGTCGGAGGCATGGTTCGAGTTTGCAAGGCAATGATTTTGGGAACCTTGGATATCACATTCAGAAAAATGCGATGCATCACTGTCAAAAAACTGGACGGTTTAGGGATCAGAGCCGACGACGAGCGCGTAGAAAATTGCAACAGAAATCCAATTGGCATTGAAGCGAAACAATACATTGAAAGCCATATTCTGTCGTATCCAGCTTACACGAGTACCGCACCTCTTAGGGCATCTTCAGCGATGGTCCAAATCGTTGTTTTGATCTATTTTTTGGAACAAACTCAAATTCACTGGTGCACCGGTGGTGTAAATTTTGTTTTATACCAGATCTAAATTGAAAAAAATTGAAACTGGTATACGTTTTGGACTATTTTTGTCACTTTTTGGAACAAGAAATAGATCGTTCTAAAATCCTTTGTACGCTACCAATAGGTGGATGAAATGTCTTATTTCAATTGAATACCTCATTTTCAGCTATTTCCATATGAGCGTTTTGCGAGTGTTGAGGAATAAATGAAACAAAGATATTTATGACAATTCACAATTCATTTTTGTGGCTTTTCTGAAGAATAAAATGAACAGGTTTGTCGTTTTTGGCTTCAAGGAAACCGGCCAGCAAAAGAGGGAATTCTGGAAGACCATAACCGTAGGTTCAACTATTTGGTTTGCAACCATCAACCACCAGGATGACAAATATGTTGGCTGTTTGTTAATCGCCTTAATTGTAGTGGGACTAGAGAAGACCTTGAGAGGCCAGAAAAATGTTCCTCGAAGACACTGAACTGAAAACGTTCAAAATGCAGGCTTGTTTCAATATCCTCAAAACCGAAAGCAAGTTTGATTCTGAAAGATTAATGAGATGAAAACGGAAGATGAACATCTACGCGATCAAATATTTTTCGCTATCCTCCGAAGCCCTACTTGTTGCAGAAATTTTTCGATCATACCAATCCATCCTGAGAAATGTCACTGATGCTCGGGTCAAGTATATAAAGTCTCGTGGGTATAAAGAGTCTTGCCAAAGTATTCGTTTAATGTGCGTAAAAATTATCGAATTTCCGTTTGTTAAATATTGAGTGCTTCTCATTATAACAAGTCTCATAAACTGATAGCATAGGGTATTGAATTGTTGACAGTGTGACAGATGTCAGCGGTTTGAAACTACAAGATATACAACACCGGTGCGGAGAATAAAAAAATGGTCTATATTAGCTAGTTCTATGCAGGTTTCGCTGGTGTAAATCTAGTATAAAGTTGTTTCAAAAATAGACCACCGCTGAAAACGCCCTTATCCCGGCGTTATTTTCTACAAAATGGATCATGATCAAGAAAATTTTTCAAGTTTCTCTTTGGGCGAGGAGAAATTGTTTGGCAACAAACAGTTGCCTCTCCCTCTGCTAGTCCCAATAGAAAACGAACCAATTCCACTACCTCAAGAGAAGTTAGAGGACCTCAAGAAGTTAATGCCGTTCATCAAGAACAAGCAGTATTATGGAACAATGCTTAAACATCTTGTGGTTCCAAAACGAGGCAGGAAAAGAAAACATTACGGGCAAGACCACTTCGATGCTGATTTGGATGCAGAGGAAGACTGGCCTGTGGAGTATCTGGAAATGAAAACAGTTATTGATGAATGTCCAACATAGTTAAACATCATTCCATAATTTTCTTACATTTTATTTCTTGTTACATGTTATAGAAAATTCTCAGGGAAATGTAAACAAAACACAGAGCAATAAATGTTTATTCAATGATTAAACACTCTTGTCTTTACAAAAACAAATTTTGAATAAAAAACTTTCTTTATGATATGCCACAGTTTTAGTTCCTAACACCTTGATCACCACTTTTTCTATTTGAACCAGTTTAAACTGTACTCGTCACACTTTTCACTGTACTGCACGTAAGTCTTCTCTTTCACCCGTATTTATATTATGAGTGAAACATGAACCATTAAATCCATTTCCAACTCTCAGCACAAATACAAGCTTTTGTTCCGTGAAAACCGCTCTCTACAGTCTTTCCCAAATTCTGGTCCTTGAAATCCTAGGATTTGTAGAGAATGTCACTAACGGGTTTCACATTTCAAGATGCTGAAATTTATACGATAGAGTCAGATTCCTACACAGTTCATATTATTGAATAAAAAAACTACCATTTCAATTATTATACATTCGCATGGGGGTTTTACTTGATCACTTGATCGATACAATTTTCACTGAAAACTACTCGGTATAAATTTGTTTCGGTTTTTTCAAAGCAAACTTCAGTTTAGTTTAGTCGGATTCAAAAAACCTGACTAAAATGACAATCTAGCAAAGGGTACATCTGAAATGAGCTTACTCAGAATCAAAACAAACATTGGATTTAACAAAAGGGTCTAAGTCTATTTTACAAGTTTAAAGGGACTATTCATAATTCAGTTCGTAAACATCTAAATTTTTCAGTAATTCAACGAAAATATTTAAATATATTAAAGTTTACATGTTCGTAATTATTTCTGCGTTAAAAAAAATAGAAAATCGCTTTCAATTGTTAAATAGCATTTAAAAAAGGAAACTAAAACTTCGAGGTTGATTTTCTCAAAACTATTAAATCCGGGATAGATCCGTTTGACATGTTGCTCTAGAATTGTATTCGTTTTATTTAACTCGCTGATCCGTTAACCCTGGAAAGTTAGTCTGCGTCAATTTGACTCCTCGTTTTCTAACAGTGCGTCAGTTTTTTCCTCGTTTTTTCTTAATCAATAATGAAATTTTAAATTAACAATTAATTGGGTTGTTTAGCTATTCACGATTTTCTGATTTTTATGTATCAGCTAAAAATTTTTATTTTCTGAGAAAAAAGAGATTTTGTAAAATTGAATATCATTGTCCTTCGATTTTTAAATGAAGAATAAAAATCGCTCTGAATCGCTACAATGACAGTTGGTATATGGGCGAACTGTCATTGTAGCGATTTCGAGCAGTTTCAATTCATGATTTGAAAATTGAAGTACAACGATAGAAAATTTTTGGAAATTTCGTTTTGCGTAGAAAATGCAGCTCTTTCAGATGATATAAAAAACTGATATAGCTAAACAACCCAATTGTTTTTCTGAACTTTTGTTTTTTTTTTTACTATACTGTTCGGTATTTTTTCTGCATCTGTCAAAACAGAATCGCACATCAGAAGTCCGCCATTTCCAGAAAAGTTTAGTGGCTGTGTCATTTAAAGTATTCCGGTATAGTGCTTTCAAATCTACCACCACTGAAGATTTATTTACTCGAAGTCTTTAATAAAAACTATCTAGTTTTAGGCGAATGTGCATGGATCATCAGTGTATTGATCTAAACAATCCGAAATACCTATATAAAATTAATCATCGGTTGCAATAGCAACTATAGAAATAGTTACATTCATATTCATCTATATTATTATAACCGGGAAAAAGCTTATCTTGCATTTTGCGGAACGCTTGTAAATTTGTGACGAATCATCAGTTTTGTAAACGCCAACTCATGCAGCAACTTTAGATGAACGCTTTGTAAATTTTTGCTGAGCTATCTTATTTATTTGACGTTTCGGCAACAATGAAAAAATACCGAACGCGCGTCAAGCAAATGAATTACTGAACAGATTACTGATGGCTTGGCTGTTGAAAACTGAGTAAAAAGTTTGCTAAGTACGGTAAAAGAAACATAGTGTGTACGCACATCAAAATATGATTATCTTTTCAGGGTTAAAATTTAATTAAATTAAATTCACTCGAATTAAATTCACTCGATTAATTAAATTCACTCGAATAAACAAAAATCCATTCATTTTGGTGTATATGATATGGATTATTCAAATTAGTCAAATAACAAGCCGAGAATTGTATATATGTATTTCATTAGACGTCATTGGAGTTGAGTATTTTTACGACTGAGTATTTGTTTACGAGTGCTACAAGATAACCTGAACAGTAGCTATTGTTTATTTAATACCACCGTTACGTCTTTGTGTCGATTGCTGTCGATTATAACCGAGCCTTTGGCCTCCCTATACCGAGTAACAGTGAATGACAATGAACTCATGTCCTGGGCTCAAATTAATTTGTGCCCGCTGTCAGCAGTAAGATAAGTAAGATATCTCGTTTACACATATGTTGAGATGTTAGCCCTTGAAACATGGCGTGATGCCAAAGGGGTGATTATAACACAATTGATTTAGGGATCCTATGGTAGGTGATCAAATGTTTTAGCGCAGACATACGTCTAAGCTGAATTCCAAACTTGTGTAAAGTTCTTTGTAGTAGCAAACCGTAACCAGATACCAGTGACGCCAGCCTTGTACACCAGCGAAAAAACATGTGTTGTAGCGATAAGGTCACCAGGTGGCGCTAGTGTACAAGTGATATATAACGTAATTCTCTTTGAAAATTTACACGGAATTTTTGATCAATGTTGTTCTTGCTTGAACGTCTGTCTGTGGTATTAGTTTTAATTAAATAAAATAATAAAATATTGTTATATAGCAAAAAAAAAAAACAAATCAATACGCGATAAGGAAATAATGTCTTTTTTTATGTTTCATTATGTCAAATCGCATTTTTGCAGGAAAAAATTTAATAATGTAAAATTTTCAAACTATTTGTGAACGTTTATAAAAGGCTTGTTTGTCGCCTCGCTAAATCTCTCCAGAATTCCTTTCTCTTTTGGTAAATATTCAGTATCATCTTGGGACATTCAGTGAACTGTAGAGATTCCAGATCAAACGAATCGGAATAGCGTTCTAAAGGCCGCACAGGAGTCCACTTGAATCCGAGTGCTTTTTCGTCTGGTGTAGGATTTCCATGAATGGCAAAGTTGGTGACAAGTTTTATAAAGATTTCGCGTACACGATACTCCCTGCTGTCTTTCGATACGTTTGGTAAGAAAGAAGAGCTAGAATTGTAGTTGTATTAATAAGAACTTGATTGAACATCGTAAATCTTACAGTACCTGAACATATAGTATGTTTCAGCTCCATGTGCAGCCCCTGGAACTGCTGGAAGTCTGAATACCTTTCCGATTAAGTTCAGTGGACCGCTGTAGTCGAACAGATAGTGATAGTGTTTGACATTAGGCTGATATTTAGCAATCATTTCGGCACTGAACATCGCAGACACAACGAAGGTGATATCCGACATTAAATCACAGGTCTCACTTTGGGTATTCCAACCGAGGTCCTGAGCTTCGAGGTAAAATTGTTTCACCTGTTCTCCGATGGCCTTACGTTCGATCGCATCCAGACCACTGAAAATCCGTGGCACCAACCATTCCGGGTGTTTATTGAACAGTTCTAGGCGAGATTTGCTTAGGTACATTGACAGCAATCCTTCAGCGCTGGTAAAACCTGACATCATCGGCATTTGAATTGAATCGAAGCATTTTAGAATTTCTTCAGGCTTTTGAGTGATGATGGCATCCTCGGAAGGTTCCAGTTCAATAACTGGTCTGAACGGGAATCTATGGGGGCATGATTCTTCATTCGGGCCAATAATACTGTCCTGGTACTTAGCAATATTTCGGGCCGATGCCTTTATCAATGTGTCTGGTAGTTGGAAATTAAAATAAATATAAATCTATATTATTTGGTATTTAATCGGCTTGATTTGTTTTTTAATTCACAGTCCTCATAAATATTGAAATATTGTAATCAATAGTTCAAGATGCTTGGCTTTCCGTTACTGATTACAGGTGAAGTGGAATGGGAGTGTCTAGAATTAACTGAAAAAGGGTTTTAATAACAGTCACAAGCGAACGCAAAACTTGTATGTTCGACCTTATGAATAAGAAATATCAGAGCATTAAATAAAAACTTGTATTGGGAACTAAAAGTAAATTTGAACAGACATTTCTCATTCAACTAACAAAATCTCAATCCAATATACAATAAAGTCGCTTTTTAAGCGGGGGATACGTGCCGCGTAAAAAACCGCGTAAATTCCGGAATCCGCGTGAAAAAAAGCGTAAATTCCGGAATCCGCTTAAAAAAATTCGCGTAAATTCTGCAAACCGAGTGAAGAGAAACCGAAATCCGCGCTTAAAATACTGCGTAAATTCCGGAATCCGCGTAAAAAACCGCGTAAATTCCAGAATCCGCGTAAATTCCGGAATCCGCGTAAAAAAACGCGTAAATTCCGGAATCCGCGTAAAAAAGCCGCGTAAAAAAGCCGCGTAAAAAACGCGTAAAAAGCGACCTTAGTGTACTTGAAAACATAATATTAGATAAGCAGTCAAAATTATTAACATTCAAATTGTGCAATAATGGTAGAAAAAACTAAAGAGTAGGACTCTGAGTTACTTCACAAAGTCTAGTATTATAAATGTTGTTCCAGAATTAGCAATATCAATAGAAACAATGAAAGCATAATTTAATTTAAGATAAATCAGGTATTTGTTTATTTATTTATTTATTTATTCATTTATTTATTTATTTATTTATTTATTTATTTATTTATTCTTCATCTGACTTTTTAGGTCTTAATGAAATGTGGCGGGGAAAAGCCCATTTGAGGTATTCCTTGCGAAACCCTCAAGTGCGCGTAAAAACCCCGCATCTTTCGATTTAAACATTTACAAATCATGAATTAAGTCTAACAATGGCACATTAATACTACAAAGCTGACACTGACTAAGCTTAACTATAGTAAATCTAGAACGTAAGGCTAACACATTATAACATTCGCTTAAGTCTATTTTTAAAAGTAACACTTGATTCATTGAAGTCAAACAATTCAAACACATTATTAAAGACGCTACACATCCCCCTTAGGGAACTTTCATAAATGACGTAGCATTTGAGGGGGGAGGGGGCGGTCGCAGTTTTGTGACGAAATGTGATGAGAGGGAGGGTGGGGATTCAAGCCAAGCTACGTAGCAAACATGAAACTAAGAAAAAAATTTGGATTTTTTCTAATTGTTCTTTTTTATCCCTGTTTTGTCTGCTTAGGGTCATTTTTATTCCTTCCTTGACTTTGCTTGTTCATTAATGAGTCAAGGTATGTTTTGGATAATAAAATTTGCAAAAAAAAATTATGTGGGGGGGGGGGGGTAGGGGGTTGTTATATGCTACGTAATTATCTAGAGGGAGTCCTGACTTTGTGACGAAATGCTACGATGGGGGAGGAGGGGGTAAAAAACCCAAAAAAGGTACGTCATTTATGGATGTTCCCTTATGGGTTCGTTTTGACCATATTCAGTGCGTTGAAATAGAAGACGCAGGAAGTGTCGTGACCTCAGATTTCTGTAGGGCACATTCACGTGAATTTCAGACAGAATGTTTGGAGCGTCTATTTCGCCGATCAGTAATTTTCCCACAAATACGGCCCTGGACACATCTCTTCTCTTTGCCAGTGTGTCAATACCAAGTAATTGGCATCGATTGGCATATGGTGGTAATTGATCAGGATTACGCCATGGGAGTGATCTTAAAGCATAAAGAAGAAACTTGGCCTGTACTGATTCAATTCGTTTGGTCCAAATGTCAGTGTAGGGACTCCATACTATAGCTGATGTTTCCAAAATGGAACGAACTAGGGAAACATAAAGCGATCGCAAGCAAAACGGATCGGTAAACTCTTTGGCTATTCTCATGATGAAACCCAGGTTCTTACTAGCGTGCGCAATGATATGAGAGTAGTGGTGCCTGAAGGTTAGTTGTGAATCAAGCAGTACACCTAAATCCTTGACTACCGATACTCTTTCAAGATTTTCTCCGGATACATTATAGTTCCACGAAAACGGATTTTTTTTCCGCGTGAAAGAAATTGCAAGACATTTTGAAACACTGATTATCAGTAAATTACGATTACACCAGTCAGAAAAATTATCCAGATGTTGTTGCAGTTCTCTACAGTCTGCTTTAGTACAGATTACGCGAAAAAGTTTCAAGTCGTCAGCATAGATGAGTGTACAGCCTGGTGGAATGACGTTGCAAACATCATTGAAAAAAATTGAAAAAAGCAGTGGTCCAAGGTTGCTCTCCTGAGGCACACCCGACAAGTTAACGAAATTATCTGACTCGGTGTTGCCTAGCTTTATGCAGAGTGTGCGGTCAACGAGGTATGATTTCAGCCACTTTGTGAAATGGTGTGAGGCACCAAGACGTTCAATTTCGGCCAAAAGAATGGTGTGATCAACACGATCAAACGCAGCCTTCAGGTCGGTGTAAATAGTGTCCACTTGCATCCCGTTCTCCATGTTTTTAATACAATTAGATGTGAACTGAAGCAAGTTAGTAGTGGTCGATCTACCGGGGTAGAAGCCATGTTGGTCTAACGAGATATATGTCTTGAATTTACGAAGTAGAACGTTGCCGACGAGAATCTCAAATAATTTTGATCCAGCGGATAAAGAGGTTATTCCTCGATAGTTCGTTACATCGTGTTTGTCGCCTTTTCATAAACCGGGAACATAACAGACTTCTTCCAGCAGTCAGGAAATACCGCTTGCGATAGCGAATTGTTGAATATCATTCTCAACGGTACACAGAGCGCGATGGCACATTTTTTCAGTATAATGGCCGGGATACCGTCAGGTCGAGTGGAAGTTGAAGGTTTCAATTTTGTGGTGGCCTTCAGTACATCTTCATCAGTAAAACATAAGCTACTCAGGTTTACCACGTTATGAGGAACGTCTTGCAGTGCATTCTCCATTTGAGATGTATTTGCAGTAGTGGAACTGAATAAGCTTGAAAAGTGTTTCTTGAATAAAGAACAAATACCATCAAGCGTTTCCGCGTTTTCATTCCCAAGAAACATACTGGTAGGAAGTCCACTTTTTTTTCTTTTACTGTTTATAAGTGACCAGAAGCGTTTTGGGCTTCGTTTGAGCTCAGATTGGGTGCGTAGTACATGCTGAGAATAAAGGAAGCGATTGTAGATTTTATAATTTTTGCTTGCGGTAGTAAAAGAAAGTTTAGTCATTGCGTTTCGTCGTTTGACGTATCTCCGAAGTGCCGCTGCCCTTAGTCGTCTTAGCTCACGAAGATGTCGATTAGACCAAACAGGCTTTCGTCGGGGGCGTCGTGCCGGTACAAAATTACAAAATTGCTGTTTGAGCGTGTGCGAAAATATATCAACTAAACTATTGACGTCAGGTGCGCGGCTTAGCAAAGTTTCCCAATCGATTGCAAGTAGAGCCCTCTGAAGTCCATCAAAATCGGTTTTAGAGAAATTGTATTGCTTAGTTTCAGACAACTCTTCAAAGCAAACTGGCTGCGTGCAAGCCAATGAGACAGAGACTGGTGTGGTGGGTGATGAGCATCAATGCCAACTAATGGGTCGCATGCTTCGGCAATATTGCAGTTCAAAACGGATTCATTGTTGACGAAAACGAGATCAAGGGTGCGATTTCGAGTGTTTTTAACTGTGCTTATTTGAGACATGTTGAGTAGAGACATCCCATCCAATAGTACAACATTGGAACTATTAAAATTCGAATCAGAAGGATCTGCAAAGACGCGACCAGAGTGGCTAGCTTTCCAAACAAGGCCTGGTTGATTATAATCACCGAATAGAAGGTGAGTAGTATGCGTTTGAAGTGAGTCCGTGACAGCAAGCACTGAGTCGATATGATTTTGCATCACAGATGCGTTGTCTGCGATATCGGAAGAGATATATACAACGCCCACACAAATGTTAGTGTCGTGTGTGCGAACGTCCACCCATAATTGCTCGAAATCAAATTCGGGACTAGATCTTTGCCTGGACTGTAATCTGTTTGATACAGCCACGAGGACCCCGCCACCACGAGATTTACCTGTACTAGCTGAGTTACGATCGTTGCGGTAAACTGTGTACATTTGTCCAAAAAGCTGAAGGGAACTAATTTGATCATTTAGCCAGGTTTCAGTGAAGACGACGACGTCATGTTCGGCATCCGAAGCAGCAACAAAAAGCTCATCTATTTTCGTACGTAGCCCTCTCACATTCTGGTAAAAGAATTGAAGATGTTTCTGTTCACGCAGGTTGCAATCCAATGGCCCGACATCAACGCTATGCTCAGCAGTGGAATTTTCCTGAAAAGCGGATCGATTTTCAACGACGGCAGAATCCGAGCACCTAGCTCCTGAAGAACATATACATTCTTGGTGTTTACCTGGGGGAAAAAAAACAATCGTGGCGTCTATGCTCATTCATTCGCAGCGATGAGCGAGTTGCGTGCTCGCATTTATCAGGCGTCGTAATCTGCGTTTCATTTTTGTCATTGGTACATGGTATCTTTGCGGAATTTGTACTGCAGGTTGAGCTATGGGAGATGAGAATTTCGTGATTTTTTTGAATTTCTGTTGAATTTATTAACTTATCTGGAATGGGGGCCCGTTGGCCCCCCGTGTCCACCGGTGGTTGAGATTCTATATATTCATCGTAGTCTATGTAACGGAATGGTGCAGCCCCGCAGGCGATTGTTGCGGGCTCAGTGGGTTGATTCGGGGAAATTTTAATGCATTTGGATTCCAACAATCCTTTTATGCACGGCGATATTCAAAGGCTCGAAAATATATTCCCTTGGGCCAAATAGACGGTTTGAGCGACTGATCTTTCAATGAATGTTCTATTCCAACTTTAAACATTCCTCGACTAGGGCAGCAGCTTCATCTTCAGACACTTGTGGGGCAATTCTCGACAAGTAAATCCAGAATTTTTCAGCTGGCTTAGGCACAGTTTCAATTATTTTCGGCATATTATCAGTAGACCGCGTGCAAACAATCAATTTCGGTTGAATTGTCACCCGCTTCGGAGTGTCGCTGGGTGATACAACTCTGGGACGTTTGCTTCTGCGCGGTATAGATAACGGCGGGGGAATAGGGGCGGACAATAGCTTCTCAGACATCTGTCTTATTAAAGTATTAGTTTGTCCGAGCTCGTCTTTAAATGCATTTAAGCAACCATTGATAGCTTCAGAAACAGAAGTGATTGCATTTTCATTGCAAGGCGATCCTTGTGACTTTAAAAGCTCAACTGACTTGATACAATTCGCGCAGAACCATAAAAGATTAGCTTGGCCGTTAACAAAATCAAGATTTGATCTAGCCCATCCGAAACATTTCATGTGCGCTGCGCGCTCGCATAAGTAGCATTTTATCAAATTAAGGTTCTTAATGGGTTCAGAACATTCAGAACAGTTTCTATCCATTTGTATGTAAGCTTTCGGCAGCTCTCAGTATAAACAAAGGCGATTCCACCAGCTGCTAACAGCAATAACAGCGATTAGAAGTGAAGCGAGTTGGAACAATAGCGCGTGATCGATGCTCAGGAGATACCAAAACAATAAAGGCAGTCGAATAGTATCGAATATTAAAAACACTTTTCAGCACGGCACAGCACGAAATTCGCATGAACTCCAGTGAATTAACGATGATTCATTTCTCACTTAATGAACACGGTATTTTCTTTACACTTTTGAAACCGAATACTAGGAAAAAAAGCTGAATGAATCAAGACTGAAGTTTATCACTAACTGTCGATGCAACGAGATATTTATCTGGTTTAATGACAAAGAAAGGCTAGCAAAGCCAAGACCGCAAGGTTGATGAAAAACTTCATATTGCTGTTTTTTACATTCCGAGAATAATCACAAATGATAAGTTCGAAGCAAACTTTTCGTTATCAATAATTCTTGGAATGATAGACAGTCTATTAGACACTAAGATTACCAAAGAATGTTTTGAACCAATATGTTTACATCAAGAAATTTTAGCAAAAAACTAATAAAATAATTATCTAGAAGTATTGTAGTGGCCAGCCTCTGAATATCTTCCCGGTTTTGGAAATACTTAAATTAGATGATATTTGACCATTTGTGGCTGTTCCTCAGAAACCGGTAGTTGCCACCTTGTATTTTAAGACCTTGTATTTTTCAAGACCGGACTCTGAAAAACATTTTAGTTCCGGAAATAACCATACTGGTTGGTATGTGGCTGTACTACAGTAATCGGAGGTCGATTTCAAAATGACACATAAAGTCAACTTCCGGACTACGTGCATTGTCGTTCTAAAAATAGACCATTTTACGAACTGACAGGTGTCACGGATCCTGCTCATTATGATGTTGCTTTTACGTGCGTTATGTCAGCGGTTCCGAGCTTTCTGTCAGAATTTCATTCATGAATTGAGTTCAGAAACGTCTCGTAAAATGGTCTATACCTACATTCGGTAGTATTTCTAGATAAACATTTCAAAAGGTTCTATCTGCTTTCATCGTTTTCCCGGAGCGTCTTATCAATTTGGTAATGGTTCAGCTTTAGTAACTCTCCCAAGCGTGGTTTTTGTTCAGAAGGCTAGAGTGATCTCTCCGCTATCAACTTGTGCAAATGTCGTACCAAAATAGGTGTTCAATAAGTTGTGGTGATTGAATGAAAGTGATCGATCAAAAAATCGATCAAAGTAGATAGGACCTTTTGAAATGTTTCTCTAGATTTGACCATTTTGGCTATGTACCGGAAGCCAGAAATGACACCATCTTAATTTTCAAGTGGTGTCTGGAGTTGGCATTAAAAAGGGCTGGTATTTGGTCATTTGAGACTGTTTTCCAGAAACCGGCTAGACAGACAGTCAGACAGACAGACAGACAGACAGACAGACAGACAGACAGACAGACAGACAGACAGACAGACAGACAGACAGACAGACAGACAGACAGACAGACAGACAGACAGACAGACAGACAGACAGACAGACAGACAGACAGACAGACAGACAGACAGACAGACAGACAGACAGACAGACAGACAGACAGACAGACAGACAGACAGACAGACAGACAGACAGACAGACAGACAGACAGACAGACAGACAGACAGACAGACAGACAGACAGACAGACAGACAGACAGACAGACAGACAGACAGACAGACAGACAGACAGACAGACAGACAGACAGACAGACAGACAGACAGACAGACAGACAGACAGACAGACAGACAGACAGACAGACAGACAGACAGACAGACAGACAGACAGACAGACAGACAGACAGACAGACAGACAGACAGACAGACAGACAGACAGACAGACAGACAGACAGACAGACAGACAGACAGACAGACAGACAGACAGACAGACAGACAGACAGACAGACAGACAGACAGACAGACAGACAGACAGACAGACAGACAGACAGACAGACAGACAGACAGACAGACAGACAGACAGACAGACAGACAGACAGACAGACAGACAGACAGACAGACAGACAGACAGACAGACAGACAGACAGACAGACAGACAGACAGACAGACAGACAGACAGACAGACAGACAGACAGACAGACAGACAGACAGACAGACAGACAGACAGACAGACAGACAGACAGACAGACAGACAGACAGACAGACAGACAGACAGACAGACAGACAGACAGACAGACAGACAGACAGACAGACAGACAGACAGACAGACAGACAGACAGACAGACAGACAGACAGACAGACAGACAGACAGACAGACAGACAGACAGACAGACAGACAGACAGACAGACAGACAGACAGACAGACAGACAGACAGACAGACAGACAGACAGACAGACAGACAGACAGACAGACAGACAGACAGACAGACAGACAGACAGACAGACAGACAGACAGACAGACAGACAGACAGACAGACAGACAGACAGACAGACAGACAGACAGACAGACAGACAGACAGACAGACAGACAGACAGACAGACAGACAGACAGACAGACAGACAGACAGACAGACAGACAGACAGACAGACAGACAGACAGACAGACAGACAGACAGACAGACAGACAGACAGACAGACAGACAGACAGACAGACAGACAGACAGACAGACAGACAGACAGACAGACAGACAGACAGACAGACAGACAGACAGACAGACAGACAGACAGACAGACAGACAGACAGACAGACAGACAGACAGAGTCACCGTTTATGCGTTTATAAGTGACACATTCTCTGCCCGGGTACACCGACAAACCAATTTTAATTTAAAATTATTGTGTTTAAGAAACAATAAAAAATTTGTTATAAATACATTTTTTTGAATGCTTTCATTTGATCAGGGTTATTCATTTATAATACAGGTCGGACTCCGGATAATCGAGACTCGATTATCCGGAATTCGAGATTCGATTATCCGGAATTTTATTTTTTTGGTGTCTGTTTTTAATTTTTATTCCGTAATTTTATTTATTATTTTATTTTAATTTATTATTTTAATTTTTTTATTTATTTTAATTTATTTTATTTGCTTCTCAAGATTTTACCCCTTTTCTCCTTAGAAATAACTTCTGGTTACGCCACTGCATCATATAAGTAAAATAAGGAAAAGAAATATTTATTTTATGTTCGTCAATTGCAAAATTGCAAAATTTCAGTAGTTTTTGTGTGATTTGATTATCTGGAATGAATTTTTTTTTTGTTCCGGATAATCGAGTCCGACCTGTATTCATAATTTTTTTAAGTTATATATGGTCGGCGTGCGACCAGACCGAGCCAAGCTCCATTTTCTTAAAAATAGAGTTATTAGCACCAGTGGATGTGAAAACTGTTGATCTATATTCCATCAAAAAATGAAGTCATTTGAACAGTTCATAGGCGTGTTATAGGAAAAAATCTCTGTTGCACTTTGTAAAAAGAACGAAATAGTTTCGACCAGAGTGAACTATAAACACAGACATGGTATCTGAATAAAGTGATTGTTTGTGATTAAAAAGCTAACTTTGCGCTTTATTTTAATCAGTAACTGATTTCTCCGCTTCGGACAGCTCGGTAATACGACTGTCATCAGAATTAGAGAAATAAATAGCCAGGTGGTTTTCGTAGACCCGAATTTCGTTTCAATGGGCTCATCACTTTTTTTTAAGATCTTGTTGAGCCAGATCGAACCAAGTGCATTTTATTTCCATTTGATATTTTTCAAATAATAATAATTTTTTCTTGTAACAAACGTCAGGACTGGGTCAATATACGTTAAATCAATAAAATTAAACATCACCTGCTTCAAAATACCAGATCATTTCATATTGATACTATCTTAACACTTAGCACTTGGTGCGCTTTGGCACCAGGAAATAGAGCAACAGAAATAAAGCTTTGCTTGTCTATCAGCTGTATAATTTCTGATACAGATTGGCCTGAGAGATAAAGCAGTGTTGATATCTATGTATTACGTTTGACTAGTGAGAAAAATCTGCTTGTTTATTAAACAAGTTGATATGTTGTAGTAAATACGTTTGACCAGACCGAACTGAAGACCAACTTTTATAATTTTTGTTCGACCAGAGTGAACTGAGTGCATAGATGTCAAAAATAAAAACCAAATATTTTATCAATTATTGATATTTTTCGAGTATTTATGATAAAAGGACATTCATTAAACCCTGTTGATTACATGTTTGCATTGAATTACCGATAAGTTCAAACACGATTAATTTATGGGTGGTCAAACTTCAACTGCTAATTACTCAAAACAATGTGTTTGGCGC
Source organism: Wyeomyia smithii (assembly GCF_029784165.1). NCBI lineage: Eukaryota > Metazoa > Arthropoda > Insecta > Diptera > Culicidae > Wyeomyia > Wyeomyia smithii. The sequence goes on from NC_073695.1 coordinate 66,688,677, forward strand.
TTGGCTCGGTATGGTCGCACGCCGACCATATCTACTTAATAAATGCTTCAGTCAATATCTAGAGGGTTTTGATGTAAAATTTCATATATTTTGACCTAAGACCAATATGAAAACAGAGGTTTTTTAGCATTATAAGGTCACGAAAAAAAAAATTCGGAACGTTTTACCCCAAATGACGTATCTACTGGTAAAGTAGGTAGTTGTGGTAGGGTAGAGTGGTTAAACAAATTTTCAGCAAAATCTATTAAGTCTAGCTGAAAATATAATGGTTTTAGTGATTTTGACAGTTTTTTGAAAAAAAAATTCCAGGGCCGTTTTACCCCATTTGGCACGCTTGTCTTACACATGACATTTCTCGCCAAACATGTGAAAAGGGCCCATGTGCCATATGTAAACAAGCCAAATTTTCTCGTTTTTTGATCAATACAAGCGAAATCTGCTCTTATCAATAAAATTTGTTGATAAAAGAACTCACTTTTTATCAAAAAATCTAATTTGTACGAGTAGATTAAGCTTGTATTCATTGAAAAACGTGAAATTCTGGCTTGTTTACATATGGCACATTGGCCCTTTTCACATGTTTAGCGAGATTTAAGCTCTTGAGTTGATCAACAAAACGCTATAAACAGATATTTTTTCTAGCGATGTTGAGAAGAGTAAAATGGCCCTGAAAATTGACAATTTTTAAAAGAAAAAAGCATTTTTTTCGTTACGTTACCTCTTTGCCATATATTGTGACCGTGCGTTTTGAAGTGTAGAATAATGCCACAAATTTTAAGAAAAATACATCATGTCTAGCAGGAGTTATTGCACTTTTATGAATTTGGACGTTTTTGGACATATTATTTTCAAGGGGCGTTTTACCCCACTTAACCTCAATGAAAAAAATTGAAATTTTGCAAAACTTCCCACTTTGAATAGACAAACAAACACTGAAAATTTCAGCTCAATCGGAGAACATCAAAAAAACATGCGGTTGCGCCTCTCGCAAACTGGCTCTTAACCCGTAGAAACCCGAAACGGAACTTATTTTTTGAAAATGATCGTTCTCAACACTGGCGTGGTCGATTTGAGATAACTTGGAATATTATTCAAGGGGAATAGTTGCTCTAAGTTTCGGTGAAGGTGCCACTCCATTGGACCCCTCCCCATTTCCGTGAGATGCAAATATGTCTGTGTTTTTTGCTACTTTTTCAAACAGATTGAGCAAATGATGAGAATTTACATAGGTATCAATTGTTCCATGTATCAAATCATGTCAAGTAGATGAAATATGGCAAAAAAGAGTGAATTTAGAAGTTTCCAGAATATTTCAGTACAAAATCACAAAACTACGTAATTTTAAAAAAAATCAAAAAACATTGTCGTCCTTCCAGTTTTTAGTTCTACATTTTTAGAATAAGGTTTCCTGAATCCATACATGATGAAATATTTATTCTAGCATACATAGATTTTGAGAAAATCAATTTTTCATAAAAACTCGTACTTTATTAAATTCAAACGCATTTTTCTCGAAATATGTGCATGCTAGGATAAATATTTCATCGTGTAGAAATTCAGGAAACCATATTCTAAAAATGTAGAACTAAAAACTTGAAGGAGGACAAAGTTTTTAGAAATTTTTTAAAATTACGTAGTTTTGTGATTTTGTACTGAAATATTCTGAAAACTTCCAAATTCATTCTTATTTGTCATATTTCATCTATCTGACATGATTTGATAAATGAAACGATTAATACCAATGGAAATTCTCATCATTTGCTCAATCTGTTTGAAAAAAGTAGCAAAAAACACAGACATATTTGCATCTCACGGGAATGGGGAGGGGTCCAGAGGGGTGGTACCTATACCAAAACTTAGAGCAACTATTCCCCTTGAATAATATTCCAAGTTTTCCCAAATCGACCGCGCCAGTGCCGAGGACGACCATTTTCAAAAAATAAGCTTCGTCTCGGGTCTTTGCGGGTTAAACGCATTTGACAGCTTTATCTAAGATTCTAATAATTCATATAGGTCAACCTCTTCCCAAACGATGTACATGCGTAATACTCAATCTAGTCCATCATAAATTATCTTATCTCTCACTACTGAATAAAAAAACCTAGTATTTTAAACTCAAGCGCATTGCATAATCAGTTCGTAGGATAGATTAAGGAAGATCTAGCGGCAAACGAGTTTGAGAATGATTTCACACCCGTAATGTTTTGTTTTCTTCAATTACGAGGAAAACGTCATTAAAGCTTTTGTTGAAACTGTTAACAGAATTCAGATAATGTTAAACAGCAAGTTTGCGTACCTAGCACTTGTTGATCAGAACTTCCTCTGCATCCCAACGCATTGGCCAGCGCTCGAGCTTTCCACTCAGGGTCAACTTGGAACACGGCTTCAGTACACGCGTCTCCACTACTGCAAATCACTCGATGGAAATATTTTCTAAAACACAACACTTTCGTGGTCACTCGGTTATTATCGTTCGCTTCACATACCTCGAGCTGGGTGATAAGTAATGCAGATAAGTCGACCAACTGCCAGCGCTGCCCCCAGCGAGGGTGACATTGTGTGCGTCCCCGCCGAAGTGATGAATCTGTTTATGGATCCAATGGAGTGCTAAGCGCTGAAAAGTGCTATTACTTTTACAATTCCAATGACCGTTATTTTCGGATGTTATTCCTTACTTGATCTTTGAGGCCAGCATTGCCACTGATACCGACACTGGGCAAGTGAAGGAAACCGAACGCTCCGATGCGGTAAAATACGGTCACTACCACGACTCCTTGCTGAACCAAATGGCACGGATCGTACACCATCGAATTTGCCGTTCCGCCTCGAAAGCCGCCACCATGGATGTACACAATTACCGGATATTTCGTGGAATTCTCCGTGGGTAGGGCTGGGGTATAAACATTCAGATATAATCCATCCTCTGAACCAGAGACGGGCCAATTAAAAATCATATTTCTTTGAATGAAATCATTGCTATCAAGGCTACAATTGAGCACCGGCTTGTGAAATTTTTCCAAAGGCACCGGTGGACGGAACCGCAGCTTCCCCACGGGAGGCTGTGCATATGGAATACCCTTGAAGAAGTGATATCGTGCACCATTGGGAAGTTTCGTCGTCACACCTTGAACTTTGCCTTGAGGCAACTGCACAATTGGCCTCTCTATTCCAGGCCAGAATCGGATTATGAAGTTTTTGAACTGATGTTTAATAAATCCTACTAAAACCCTATAAACAACTACCATGCTATCCGTTCTTAAATACATTCTAAGGCACAACCCGGGGACGACTTTAACAAATCGAACGCTTCTAAGGGAATGCGGTCGCAAAGACAGCATTCAATCTGTTTACTGTTGCTCGGATTTAATTGGAGTACGTACTGATAGCGTAATCATAATCTTTGTACTGGCGAACATTTATTGGCAAATCACCTACAGCGGCACTCGTTTGCTTGCATTAGAAGCGTAACGTAGCGGTCCCATAACTTGTTATTCTACCCTTACTTGGAATCGCTTGATACCATGTTGAACAGGGGTTACAATGATCGGATATGTTTTTTTCATCTGCGGGAATTATTCTACTAGCTACAGGCGGATTTCGTTATTAATAGTTTGTTATGTGCTGAGCGTCAAGCAAATAGTTATGATTCTACCTATTTATTACTTCCGTAGCATTTAGCTCTCTCACCTTGTCGATATCAAGTATTCCTAATCTCAAAAGGCTACATGCGTATGTTGGTGCTATTAACTAATCTTCGCCAACACGCATGTTGTAAGTATGCTTCACTCGGTTGATAATTTAGGATTTTCCATGCTACTTAATTGCTGCTACATCAATAAAATTGCAGAAAAACATCTCTGCGAACCAGGACCGGAGAAAAAGCAAATCCTGAAGGCCAGGAAAGATAAAAAGAGATTTGAATTTTGGCTTCAAAGTGCTGAAATAGGTAAGAAGTGATGATGACGAAAATTAGATATTATGGTTTTGGCTTGGTTTAGTTTCTGAAGATAAAATATAGCAAAAATGATGGAATAGATAGCAATACATTTATATATTAAGGTTAAATACAAACCAAAAATAAGAAAATGATCTCAAATTTAAAAATTTTACCAACTTTGCTCTAGAATTCTATCGAATGCTACAAAAGATTTAAAAACAGCTAAAGCTTCTGGAAAACAGATAAGATATTCGAAAAACTGATCTTTAGGAATTTGGCGTAAAGTGCATTCAAAAACCAAAAAGAAGCAAAGCAAACAATTCGGTTTTGGGGACTTTTCCTTATTTTTCTGTGGAAGTAATTTCAACAACGATAAACATGCGAATATAGTTTTTTGGGTATTTAATTTTCGACTTATTTTTCATACACACAAACCGCATGAATTTTAGAAATATTAAATTTGATAAACTCAAAAAGTATTCATGTTCTGGTATATTATTGTTCATAAAATAGTTCAGCTGTTATGGCCAATACTGCCGCGATTTTTAACCCTGTCAATGGTTTTGAATCAAAAAGTTACAATTCCTCCAAATCCAATTGGTCAAAGCGTTTCACTTAGTTAACTTAGGTTTGTACAAAAATTGTTCATCAGAAATGATTGTATCGCAGTAAATTATATCGCATGAGAAACTTACAAAACTGTGTGATTGCTTTATCAATAAACAGTAGACAGCTTTGAACAAATGAAAACACAACACAAAGAAAAAATCTTTTTTACTATCTCCACAAATGGATTCATCGATTCGAATGAACTTACTGCGAATTAGATGCTCCACCATTTGCGCGTAAAAGTTAGTGGCGTTCTTCAGTTCGGTAATTTCCTATCATTAAGGCACGATTCACCGAAAACTTAACGATTATTATTGCTCCATAGTCAGTTCTCACCTCGCGTGACGCTCATAAAAGACCGGTTCTGTGTTGTTTCAGCATGTTTCTCCAGAATTCGGTTCGATGTTTTTGCGGGTCTCGTACAACGGCAACGTCATTGCCGATGTCTAGACAATCCAACTCGAACTCATCCGAATCGAGAGGCATGTTTTGAACGGGTGGCCACCTTACCGGGGCATCACTACCGGTGCCGGTGCTTTCGTGGTCCGGTGTTGGATTATCATGCTTAGCGAAGTTTGTCCAAAGCCGGATCAGGTGAGATCGTACTCGACATTCTCTACTGCTGTCTGGCAGAGTGGGAAGAAGAGGAGAGCTAAAATTAAAAAAAAAACCTAAATTAATCCACCTAGTGGTGCAGAAACCTTTGTTATACTAATTATAATTGTATACTTATTAGTAAGGCTGTGCGAGATTTCGAATGATTTCGTATAATTTCGCAAAACTTGAAATTTCCCAAAATTTCGCGAAATTTCGGTTTCGCGAAATTGCCGAAAAATTTCGTTGAATTTCGCTAAATTCCGCCTAAAATTTCGCGAAATTAAAGTTCCAATTTCGACGATTACAAAATTTCGCGAAATTTCGGACCAAATTTCCCGTGCACATTATTACATTATTTTGGTTTGTGCTCATTGCGACTATAAATTAAACTGAATATATCTCAACAGATATCTGGTATACTAAGTCAGTTATAGAAGAATAAACTCTCAGCCGGTAATTTTTGTTTTTAAAGACAAAACCGTAACATCATGCGGGAGGTATTTTTTATTCACGCAGAGCATAAAATTCATGTCATCACTGAAGTCAAATTCGAGGAATATGAAGCCGTCCAAATGCGCTACAAGGTATCTAGTAATTTGTTTGTAGGAATAAATTTTACGCATCTTTTACGTACATCAAATGTGGTTATATTTGCAGCCCACAAGGTTAAAGAGGTCACTTTTTGTCTTTCGTTTAGGAGGGCATAGCAATTTCTGTCAAAACTAAAGCTCTGAAGCTCTATCTTACAGGCCAAATGTTCTATGCTACTCGACTTGTAAAAATTTTCAAGCGTTTTTTCGGATTTCTCTGTGTTAGAGGACTCCTCTTCGCACACCGTAGTGTATTTAAATGTGTTTTATCAGATAGTTCATTGCTATCACTAGGCTGACCAGATATCATGCCTTATAGTGTGCAGACAGAGTGATCGATGTGTTAAGCAGAAAAAGTTGTAATTGCCTGAATTTTTAGTATTGTTTCAAAACACTCTGACTTCAAAGTCAGCATAAGTTTCAAAATTGCCAGGTACCTTATCAAAAATATTTTAAACGTGTTATCAAAAGAGTATACTTAATCAATGAATGAATAAAAAGTAAATGGTTCGCTATCGTTGAACACATAATTGAGAAATGTTACTCTTGTTTAGGGGACACACAATTTTACAATGTCAAAAACAAGTTCAGATTATGGCATAGAAGTGATTCTGACTTTGCACTTGACGAATATACAAGGTAGAAGAAAAGAAAGGTTAGAAAGAACGAGAAATAAGAGAACGAGGATGATTTCGAATAACTTGATTGAGTAAAGAGAAAACTATTTGTTTGTTGCATTACAACATTCCATTCTAACTGTTGATTGGTTGAAAGAAAAATAATTTTTGGTTTGTTTCAAAGGGGCCGTTCCCAAACACGTAGTCATATATAGGGAGACGGGGGGTGGCTTATCAAAAGACCACGAAAAATCCCTCCGCGTGCGGGTTAACGAATAGACCACGTTGTCTTTTTTCTGACTTATAATTTATTATTGCCACTAAGTCAAGTCGAAGCTTTCGCAATTTTTTAATTAATATATTTATTTGACACTACTAATTAATAAGTGTCACGGAAAGTTTGAGAGTTGTCAGCAATCAACTGTAATCAAATTTTTGAAAAATATTTCAAATTTATCCGAACGAAGAAAATTTTTTTTTGTTTTAAACAGGCTTTGCCTTATATGGCATTTACTTCTTTAGAATAATAGTTCTATTTTGCAATGCGTCGGGATTTATGTTATTTTTCCTGAAAGTATATTTCAATACTCAACGACCGGTAAAAAAATCAACGTTTTGGTCTTAAAAACAATATATAAGACCTGGATGTTCGTGAACTGAAGGAAGAAAGAAAGATGTTTATATTTTGTTCGACATTCAAAAACTTTGTAATTTATTTCAAGGGAAATACGGCTTTTTCAGTCTTAGGGGTGTATCAAAACGCTACTAGATTTTATGTCCGACGTTTCGGCCTTTGAACTTGACCTTCCTAAGGGGATCTACAAGTTTATTAAAAACATTTTATAAAAATAGTACATTTTTTTTTCTTCAAAAACTCTGACATTGTTTTTTTCAAAAAACTTACATATAGTTGTACCGTTTTTCGTACAAAGCTTTACGATAGGTTGTCATAGCTGTCTATAGGATCTCTTTCAAAGTACCTATATTGAAACGTTAGAGTTAGTTTGAGCTTTACTGCCGCTCATGGCAAGTCCGTCCCAATTGCATTTTTATCAATTTTGAGTTTATTTATGGAATCAATTCCTTTTTATATCTACTTTCGATAAAACAAATATTTTTGAATACTTTGTTCTGAGGAACTATGAAAAAAATAGCAAGTTGGTTTGTCCCATAGCAAAAGTGATCGCTAGTCGGTCCCATTGAAAAAATCTTCGCAATTTAACCCCACAGCCAATAATGATTATGAAAAATGTGATATTTACCAAAACTAATGGTCTTCAGGTTTAGAATTGGATGTACCAAGTGATATTCGATTGGAGGTTTGATTAAATTTTACGCGTTCTACATCGTGTGGCTCTAGCTGATAGTACAATGTTTTTTTCAAGACAAAGTTTCCACCAGTAGCTTCTTTCAGCTGTTGTTTGTTGACAGTGAACGCTTTAGGTGTGTCACTGTATTGTTAGTTGAAGCATTCTTGAGTAAATACTACTCTTCGTATTTTATCCGTATTTTATGTAACGACGTGCTTAAGAATTGTTCAATTATTGTCGTGAATTTCGTTTTGAAGAATTTGTCAGTCATATTAAATACTTCGGTACGCTACTTAGCTGTTTTTTAACGGAGCAAACATTTTCCTAAGCTATAGGTATTCTTTCATATTTGTTTCCACTGCTACGTGAAAGCTGTCCGCCGTCACGAACGTGTGTCCGCTCTCAGGAAAATTTAGAACAAGTTCCTACACCTAAACTGACTTTGAATTTATCAGTATGTAAAAACAAAATCTAATTTTATTTTGAGCGGCGCAGTTGGTAGGTATATTGTGTTATGCTTCTCACAAAAAACTTGTTTAATAAAGCACGAAAGAAGGTCATTTATGAATTGACCAGCGATAGATTCATTCCAAACGCACGGTATAGCACCGCCATCGATTTGCAGTAGTTTGTTTTTCATCACCGGTCGTAGCTGGCTATGGGACTGACTTGCTATCATTCTGGCTACGTACCGTAAAAGTAATCGCATGTGAGTCCCAGCTTATGATTTTCAACAAATTTTAATCAAATTTCGGTGTTCATGCAAGTTTTATGATGCAAAAGTGTTAGATTGTCATTGCAGTACTAAATTCTGTTGATGGTATTGATTGAAAAAGCATTTGAGTGCAAAATTTCACCTAAAGCGTTACGATTTTCAATTGGTGTTTTCTCGTCAGCACCAAAACGCAAATGGGACGGACTTGCTATGAGCGGCAGTTTAGAGATTACCTACAAACTTTTACCACATCACAAAGCACGATGCGTTAGTGGATTCAATTTCTTTTTCTCGGGCTTTTTATCGCATCACTCCCCTACGTCCCAGGTTTAAGTAATGCTATCGTCAGGTGCCTAAAAGATGATTACCCGTTGATCACTATGGGGCCGTGTCGACTGGTGTGCCCCAAGGTAGTAACTTGGGGCCAATTCTTTTTCTGCTGTTTATTAATGACCTGGCCAAGTTAGAGCTGCATGGAAAGTTACGTCTCTTTGCTGACGACACGTCAGTCTTCTATCAAGAAACAGAATGCACTGCTATCCAGCTTCAAACTAATTTGATGTCAATGAATCTATCGAAAACCAAGTATATGCTCATTCACTCGTTCCGCAGAGAACTCCCGGCTCGCGAGCCAATTGAAATCGCCAATCGTGTCATCGAAGAAGTATTTGAATACCCATTTCTCGGCCTAACGCTAGACAATAGAATGAACTGGAAGGCCCATCTTGAGTCTCTCAAGCGGAAGCTAACATCACTCTGTGGTATATTAAGGAAGGTTTCATCATTTTTGCCTTTGGCGACTATGAAAACACTATACTTCTCACTAATCCATTCTCGGCTCCAGTACCTAGTTGCAACGTGGGGACTGGCTTGCAAATCTTCTTTGAGAGAGCTACAGGTGATACAAAACAGAAGCTTGAAAGCCGTGTTCCGGAAACCTCATCTGTATCCCACTCATCTACTATACGAAGATCCCAGGGACTCAACCCTACCAATCCGTGTACCCCAGGAGTATCAAATGTTGATCCACTTGCGAAATAACATCACTTCAACCGTCCTTGTCACAAGAAAAATGCACGAAAACCGCTCAAGCAGACAAACTGGTCACCTGTATTTGCCACGATTCAACACGGAATACGGTCGCAAAAAATGTCGTACATTGGTAGCAAACTGTTTAACGACCTCCCCCCATCATGTAAAAATGCCCCCACAACATATATCTTCAAGCGTCGTTTGCGAGCTATCATGAAAACGAAAATACCACAGTATCTAGCCCAATTCTGGATTACACCCGAATACCACAAAACACTACTCACCAATGCCTCTGCCGTACGCCGTAACCAGAGCAACGCCATCAACGCGCGAACCACCAGCACCACCCCACAATTGTCGACAAGTATCATCACCAGCTTCAACTTATAGTTAACAACATCGTATCACACTTCCTTAAAAGAGCAGATGCTCACTGGAAGTGCAAACTTGTTCTAGCGATTCAAGTGTAAAAAATATATCGGAAATAAATTAAATTAAAATTAAATTAAAAGGTTTCACTTATTATCAACTAAATATTTTTCTAGATGATTTCTAGATGAGTATACAATTTACCATAACTATAAGCGAAAAATTTATCGTAGATGATCAATCTGCTTAAACAAATTTTATTTATTTTGATACTCAACAACAAATTAAAAATCCTTTTGAATATACTCAACAGAAAAGCGTATTTTAAATTACTTTCAGGTAAGGAAATTATTGTATTTGTTAAAGACAATGAAATATTATCAATAATTAAACAACCATTATCTGTTTGTTATTTTGGTTTTGAGAAAATGATATTACTGAAAATTCTATTTACAATTTGCGCAATATCTAATAACCAGTTTTCTTGCACCTTCATTTTTTTCATAAATTTTTCATACTTTATTGTACATATATTTGCAGAATAAGATCACAAAACAAAAGACCACGAAAGACCACGGAGGAGAAGGGGGGTATGAAAGGGATCAAAATATGACCACGTAGTTTAGGAATGGTCCCGAATGCATTTTATTATTTTGGGTGTCGCAGAAACTCACAGGGCATATTTTTTTAGGACAAAATTATTTTCTACAACCTTACCAGAGACACTAGTTATGCCAGTCAAACAAACCGATTTAGCTGAAAAAATAATTTTAATCTCCAATTGGACACTCTGTGGGTAATTAAAATATTTTTATAATCGAAACAGTTGGTTTGATTGGCATAGTGCCTTTGGCAAAGTTATAGATAATAATATTGTCCTTCCAAAAATAAACATGTTGTAAATTTTTTTTAAATTTAATTTTTCTTTGATTTCTTCATCGCTTCGGTATTTTTTTTTGTAATTTTTACACAAAAAAAGATTTTTGAAAAATAAGCTTTTTTATGTTAATTTTAATGTTTCTTTTACATTAAAAAAATTAATTTTTCAGAGTTTTTTTTTATCGGAAAGATAAAATTACTGTCTAAAACTTTTCCAGAGACGTCACACTGATCAAAAAACTTTTGGCTCTGAAAATATTTATAATCACAATAACCCTCCCAAAATAGCATTTTAACTAGCTTCTCAGCCTATAGAAACGTTTATGCAAAGTTTAGGCCAAATCTAAAATGACAAAAAATATTGAAACTGAGACATTTTTTGTGGAACTGCTCAGTTAAAAAGTAATTTTAAGTTATATTAAAAAATGTGCAAAAATATTGAAAACTTCAAAGTTTACAGAATAGTTAACTTAAATTTTATTTTCCTCGATTTGATAAAAATGTCACTTAGTCTAGTCTGACTAAACGGTGTTAAAAAAAATTCAATAACACTGGTCGACAAAAGCGAAAAAAAAGTTGCCCTCCAAAGGTTTTACAGCTTTTTAACCATTCCTGTGAATTTTGCTGCTTTTAGAGAATGCAGAAATGCATCAGAAGGCCGCCGAGGAATTGCTTATCGGATTCGTCGCTTTTACGTTTGCATAGGGAACAACTCTTTGGAAAAGTTATCTTTGCTAGGGACACCAAAACTCACAGGAATGGTTGAAAACCTACCTACCATCTCTCATTTTTTCCAGTTCGAGCTCTAGGACAAAACTTGGATTTTGAATGATGAAAGTGCTATGAAAGAAGGATTACTATTTTAAACATAGTTGCATTCAAACCAAAAGAATCAGTTCAGAAGTTCATTAAATTATTATTTACAAAGACATTTCGAGTTTGACCTTTATATCATTTGTATCTATCGCGCTACTATTACCTGCAATATAATTTGTATAAATGAATGCATCAAGATTTTAGTTTTTAACATTTTTGATTTTCTCGTCATTGTCGGTTTATCGATAACTGAATACCTACGTTACTCTTCGTCGACCAGGTAAGCACCTTGCGATCAGCTGTTGAAGGGTACTTCGTTAGCGTACGCTCCAACGTTACAAATCATTGTAATGCTATGTTTCAGAAACATTTATTTTATTTTTCGAAATTTCGCGAAATTTCGCGAAATTTAGAGACCAATTTCGTTTCGTCTCGAGAACTCGAAATCCACCTTGATTTCGTTTCGACTAATTTGGCGAAATCGAAATTAAGGGTTAATTTCGTTTCGTTTCGTTTCGACACCAGAAAAGCCAGTTTCGCACACCCCTACTTATTAGGCTGCCTATAATCGCATATCAGTCCCATCTTCATTTTCATCAAGTTGAGAAAACAGCACGTAAAGGTATTTTTCGTGCTTAAGTTATTTCAACTGTTGAGCGTGGTTTATTCCCATATTTTCGACATGATATAATGAGATAGACATTTACCATAACTTCTCTATAAGAACGACAAGAATGCACGTGGGACTGGTATGCGATTATAGGCAGTAGGCCAGTAAATCACAAATCGTATAGCAACGTAAATCCAATTTCAATTATGAATAAAATGAATTCAAAAGATAATTTTCAGAAGGTGAACCAAAGACGATCGTTGAACTATAGCTTGACGTGGTTTCCGCAAATATTATGGATGTTATCACTGGAGTATATGAGTGTTATTTTTTCAATCGAGAACCAATTTTTAAATGCTGGATAGAAGCAACATATTTTTTTTGAATAAACAGAAACAGTAAACAGTAAATAGTAATAGATAACAAAGATGCTGATTTCATATGGGGGATCAGGTTTTGCTTCAAAAAGAAGAAAAGTAGCTAAGTAAGCATTGCAATTTGCTCTAAAATTAATTTATTTACACCAGTTAAGACGCCCTACGAAAAGTGTAAAAATTATGCAAAGTTGTCGATGATTGTTGCTTTCCTTTGAGAAATAAATAGCGATACGAGAAAAGAGGGATAGAGACGGAGAAAAGCATGGAGAGAGGGATAAATTATCCAGAAAGTAAAATATCCCATGTCTAAAATATACTTTGGTCAAAACTCTACAGTTCAAGCAACCAATAAAAATCGCACTCAGAATGATTTTCAAAGAGCTCCGGGGCTTTCATTTGAGCATGCGAACATCAAAATCGGAATATGCGTACTGTAAAAAGGGTTTTATTTTTATTTTTTTTTGTTCGATTTTGATATACTACCAAGCATGGAAAAGTTCACTCACTAGCAATATTTCATGCAAATATGTTCTTTGATTTATCAGTTATCGTCCAACTATTTCCACTCGCGTACAAGTTTTCCATACAAACGCTGCTGATTGTTTTTCGCTTCTAAGAGTTCCGAATACCATAGAAGGAGACTGAATGATTCAAGCACGATAGTGTTTATTGTATCCAAGTTCACTTGCATTCAAAATTATCGCGAGAAGCTTTGAGATATTATCGCCAGTGATACAAAATTATGAATCCAAATGAACGTTAGATTGCGTTCAATTGTTTGCTTGCCGGAGCAAATAGGTATCATCAATGCTTACGGAAATTGTAGCATGGTGCATTAGCATCTGATACTTGAAATCACCAAGAATCATCGTGGTATATCACGGTGAAAGCACGACGTGGAGTAGCCGAATTACGCCTACAAGCAACCAACATTTGAAAGAATCATTGCGATCGCTTGAGTGCAATCGTTTACGATTCTTTCGTGAAACACTCGCTATATGTTGCTCGCTCCGCCTAAAGCAGGCAATACTGAAACAAAATCATCAAAGAAAGCTACCATATATTTCTTTGCTCTAAGTTGTCGCTTGCAAGCTTGAGAATGTGTAACTTTTAATAGCGATGGTTTGCTAGGATTGAAAGCTTATAAATAGCACGTTCAGAAATGTTACCCGAATGATTGTTATGCGATACGAGTTTTTCCATCCTTGTATACTACACATATAAACAACATATTTACACATCTATACATACAGGCACACATTCACATACATACAGAAACTGTTCAGTTCGTCGATCTGAGTCGATTTTTATACAACACATGGCCCTCCTTACTTACCTTACCAGTCAGCTCCAGGCCGAAGTGTCCCTTGCTGTTCGAAGAAGTCGTGTCCATTCAACTCGGTCCATGGCTGCAGCTCGCCAGCCATGTCGTCTGCGGAGGCCCCGCAGGTCGTCTTCCATTGATCGAGCCACCTTGCTCGCTGCGCGCCCCGTCGCCTTGTTCCAGTCGGGTTGTTATCAAGAACCATTTTCACCGGGTTGTCGTCCGACATCCTAACGACATGCCCAGCCTACCGTAGTCTCCCGATTTTCACCGTTTGAACGATGAGTGGTTCTTCCAGCAGCTGATGCAACTCGTGGTTCATCCGCCTCCGCCATGATCCATCTTCCATCTGCACTCCACCACAGATGGTACGCAACACCTTTCGTTCGAAAACCCCAAGGGCGCGTTGGTCCTCCACGAGCATAGTCCAGGTTTCGTGGCCGTAGAGGATTATCAGTGTTTTGTAGATGGTTAACTTCGTGCGGCGGCGGATTTTATTCGAGCGGAGTGTCCTCCGAAGTCCAAAGTAGGCACGATTTCCTGCCATAAGGCGTCGACGAATTTCTCTGCTGGTGTCGTTGTCAGCAGTCACCAGTGAGCCCAGGTACACGAACTCGTCTACCACCTCGATTTCATCACCGCTAATATGAATTCGTGGCGGGAGGTTGACACTGTCTTCCCTGGAACCTCTTCCTCTCATGTACTTGGTCTTCGATGCGTTTATGGCCAGTCCAATTCGTCCGGCTACAGCCTTCAGTTTGATGTACGTCTCCGTCATCTTTTCTAGGGTTCGTGCTACAATATCAATGTCATCGGCGAAGCCAAAGAGCTGAACAGACCTTCTAAAAATCGTGCCACTCATGTCGATACCAGCCCTACGTATCATACCTTCCAAAGAGAGTGTCCCCGAAACTCGAACTACGCACATCACCCGATTCATCGTCGACTTGACCAACCGTGTCAGTTTATCCGGAAAGCCGTAATCGTGCATAATCTGCCATAGCTGGTCTCGAACGATTGTGTCGTATGCCGATTTAAAGTCGATGAACAAGTGATGTGTGGGCACGTTATACTCACGGCACTTCTGTAGGACCTGCCGTACCGCGAATATTTGGTCCGCGGTGGCGCGGGCACCCATAAATCCCGCTTGGTATTTTCCCACGAATTCCCTTGCAAACGGTGATAGTCGACGGCAAAGTATTTGGGAGAGTACCTTGTAGGCGGCGTTCAGCAACGTGATTGCGCGGTAATTGCAGCAATCCAGCTTGTCGCCTTTTTTGTAGATGGGGCACACTGTACCCTCCATCCACTCCTCCGGTACTACCTCCTCCTCCCAAATCTTGGCAATAACCCAGTGTAGCGCCTTAGCCAGTGATTCACCACCGTGTTTTAACAGCTCGCTGGGGAGTTGGTCAGCTCCAGCGGCTTTATTGTTTTTCAGCCGGCCGATCTCCTCTCGAACCTCCTGGAGGTCAGGGGCTGGGATTCTGTCGTCATCTGCGCGTACACCGAGATCTACTACCACTCCGTCGTCGTCCTCTGCTACATCGCCATTAAGGTGCTCATCGTAGTACTGCTTCCACCTGTCAATCACCTCACACTTGTTCGTGAGAAGGTTGCCGCCCAGGTCCCTGCACATGTCGGCTTGTGGCACATAGCCTTTGCGGGAACAGTTCAGCTTCTCGTAGAACTTTCGTGTGTCATTCGCACGGTACAGTACCTCCATCGCCTCGCGATCCCGATCTTCCTCCTGGCGCTTCTTCTTCCGAAAGACCGAGTTTTGCCTGTTCCGTGCGCGTCGGTAGCGCTCCACGTTCGCCCTCGTTTGGTGTTGCAGCATTCTCGCTCGTGCTGCATTCTTCTTTTCCACTAACTGTTTGCACTCGTCGTCAAACCAGTCGTTTCTCCTGTTCGGAGCCATAGTACCAAGCGCCGCTACAGCAGTACTACCTATGGCTGATCGAATGTCCCTCCAGCCATCTTCAAGAGTAGCTGCGCCAAGCTGCTCTTCCGTTGGTAATGCTGCTTCCAGCTGCTGCGCGTACTCCCGCGCAACCTCGGCGTCCCGTAGTTGCCCGATGTTTGGTCGCGGTGGGCGACTTTGACGCGTGTTTCGCACCGTCGAAAGTTTTGAGCGCATGCATACTGCAACAAGGTAATGGTCCGAATCAATATTCGCACTGCGGTAGGTGCGAACGTTGATGACGTCAGAGAAGAATTTACCATCGATTAGGACGTGGTCGATTTGGTTCTCCACTTGTAAGTCAGGTGATCACCAGGTGGCTTTGTGGATGTCTTTGCGGGGGAAGAAGGTACTTCTGACTACCATACCGCGGGAGGCTGCAAAGTTCACACATCGTTGGCCGTTATCATTTGATGCGCCGTGCAGGCTATTCGGCCCTATCACCGGTCTGTACATTGCCTCCCGTCCTATCTGAGCGTTCATATCACCGATGACGATCTTAACGTCCTGTTGCGGACAGCTATCATACACATGCTCCAGCTGCGCATAGAACGCTTCTTTCTCATCGTCGGCTCTTCCTTCGTGTGGGCAGTGCACGTTGATGATGCTGTAGTTGAAGAACCGGCCCTTAATTCTCAACTTACACATCCTCGCACTGATCGGCTGCCACCCGATCACGCGTTGGCGCATCCTACCCAGCACTATAAAGCCCGTCCCAAGCTCGTTGGTAGTGCCTCCGCTCTGATAAAAGGTAGCCTCTCGATGTCCGCTTTCCATACCTTCTGTCCCGACCAGCAAAGTTCCTGCAGTGCTACGATTTCGAAGTTGCGTGGATTTAGTTCATCATATATGATCCTGTCGCAGCCGTGAAAGCCTAACGATCTGCAGTTCCATGTACCGAATTTCCAATCGTAGTCCTTATTTCGTCGCCTAGGTCTGTGCCGATTGTTCCGATCCGTATTAACTTCTTCGATATTTGCAACATTTGGTGTTTTTCGGGGCGGCTTGTTGGGCCTTCTCCAACCCCCTGTCTCGCCGGAGAGCCATCGTGTCAGCTCTGGCCCTCCGTGCCATTCATTTTGCCTTAAAAGTTGAATGTCTAATATAAAAAATACTCTTTGATCAATAATTCAAAATCTAAGCCACTAATCGAAAATCCACTCGGTAGCATTCTGGGGGAGAACAGTAGCTTTCGTTTGCGTATAAGATCATCAAAATCGGATATTCCGTTCTGTAAGAAAGGTGCGTTAGTTTTTTGCGGCACATACATACAGACAACATACATACACACACACACATACACACACACATACACACACACACATACACACGAACAGACATTGCTCAGTTCGTCGAGCTGAGTCGAATGGTATATACGATTCAGCCCTCCGGATCTTGGATCTATTTTGCGTTTTTGGACCGATTTTATAACCTTTGTTTAGTATAGCAAAGGTAATAGTTTAACAAAGGTAATAGTATAACAAAGGTAAAAAGGTAATAGTATAACAAAGGTAAAACATAACAGATAAAAGTGTTTCACGAAAAATCATGCTTACTCAAACAAATAAAACGCGTCATCGCCGTGACTGGCTCCTTTCAGATCACTGGTTTTCGAAAAGCCCTTGAACAAACTGAATCGACCGTGAAACGTGAATTGATAGTGATAGTGTCGTACGCTGGGTTGATGTTTCGCCAACCATTCGGCACTGATCATCGTTGTCGTGATAAACGTAATATCAGACATTAGATCACACATTTGCTGTTTGGTTCGGTTAGAAAAGCTGTCATCCTGGAAGTAGAATTTTTTAATTTCTCGACCAACTTCCAAACAATTGAGTTCGGGGTTCTCCTTCAGGAAGCAGGGAACCAGTCGCTGAGGTTCCTTATCGAACGCTGTCTTCTGATGCTTTCGCTGCATGTGATACATCGCCAGGGTGCCCTCGCTGCTGTTGCAGCCTGTTATCAATGGAATTCGAATGGTGTCGAAGTCCTTCAGAATCCGTTCCGGACTCCGGGTGATTATGCTGTCCTCTGTTTCGGATGGTTCGATTACCGGTCGAAAGAGATAATTCATAGCGAGTTTTTTCTCCTCTTCGATGGCTACATCTTGCTGGTGTTTTACAATCAGTTTTGCAGGTGCATTCATGAGTGTTTCTAAAATAATGATTTGAGAATAATATCGGCCACTGTTTGCCAACGAGAACTCGTCGATCGAAGTTTGTTCTCCACTTAAGAGCTCTCGCTTATGAGCACTCACCGTAGACACCTACATCGGAATTGCCGCGATAGCCAAGAGCTTTCGCTAATTTGCGCGCTTTGTTCGCTGGGTCAACTTGGAAGAATGATTCCGTACAAACAACACCACTTTGGCATATTGCTCGGTTGAAGTATTTTCTGCAAAGAAACCAGTTTTGTTTTGGTAGTTCTTCGGCTCAGCTCAGAACAAAATTTGCTAACCTGGAATTTTCCGAAAGATAGTGTAAGTAAGTGGACCAGCTGCCGGCACTTTCTCCGAAAATTGTTACGTTTTTGGGATCTCCGCCAAAGTTGTGGATGTTTTCCTGTACCCACTTGAAGGCTAGCACCTGAAAATATTTATTTAAATTAAACTTATCGAGAAAGATTGTTTTGTGAAATTGTTTTCCGGAATAATTCATTTTTATTACAGGGTGCGTGACAAATTTCAAATAGCAGCATGCTGCAGCAGCGTTGCTGGGAAAATTCAATGGTGAAATCAAAGAAATAGTTATCGGTTTCCGTTATACTCTACTAATTTTTTTTTCAATGGTGAGCCGTTCGTCAGACATTCATTCAGTTTGGGGTGAATAACTTTTTCCACAAGAATCGTAGCAATCGAAGAATTTTTCCCAGGAAAATTTCCTACAAATATCATGTATCGATGTATTTTTAGAAGTCAACTGGACATCTCCAGGAAATAAGTTTTAAATAAGTGGATTTTCCCATATAAAATCGTATGGAAACTTTAAAAATCGGGCGCAAAAATGGGATGTTATACATGTTTACATTGAACATCACTTTTGAAATAAACTTTGTTAAAAATTTTGCAACGATGATTTTTTATACCGTCACATTTGGGCTACTTTTAAATTTTTCTTGGATTCAACGAGCATGAGCTGAACATCAAAAACGGATCGCTGGTGGTTGGTTACCGGACCAGAATAATTTTCAAGTTCCAGTGGATGCTAAAGTCGACTCAAATGGCAGCTTTTTTGACAAAAAAGTTGAAAAAGTTAGGTAGTGTGGCGAATATGCGATTATTAAAAACACGAAACCCATAAAATGTCGAATGTTCCAGTTATGTGATCATAGGCAGTAAAGATGAATTGAAAGAATGACATCCGACCCATGTGATGGTTCTAGGCGTAGTCTTCAGCGGGACTGTAATGCAAATTTTTTTTTTGATCAAGGACTGAATCTGCCGGTACCCGGATAACTGTCCCATAATGAGAAAACAACATGTTGAGAAAACGGCGATTTAATATTATCCGTGAATTTTCGGATTTCCAGCAATTACATCCAGAACCAATGACTATAACAGTTTCAAGGCACCACAAGTTTATCGTTGAGAACAAAAAACCATGGATGAAATTGGTTTTACGTTATATAACTTGAAAAAAAAAGACAAAATGGGACAAAATATGCGGGTACATTTCAAAAGTACTTGCATGTTTCGTCTCATTACATATAAATTCAACCAGCAACAGGCAGTATCATTGGCAACGTAGATTGTACTACAGAAAAACAACATTAGTCTAGTTAATTGAATGACATACTTGTATATGCCAAAAATAATCCGATATACACTAATCTGGAGCAAAATTATATGTTTGCAGTTTGCACCACTATGCAGTGGGACTGTAATGCGGGTACTTTCAATATGGGACAAAAACAACTTGGTATTTTTTCCATAAAAAAGTATCAATTTTTTTTTTTTTTCAGAAAAAATGATAGCAATTAGGTTGATTCCCGATGATAACTCAAAAATGACCAAAATCAGTGTGGGATAGTTATGCGGGTACCGGCAGTGAAGGTAACAGCCGGTGTATCCTCGAAGGTTCTGCGAGATGTTGTTATTCCTTAGAGGAAGAAGGTTGCTGCTGCTCGTAATTTCATTTTCCAAGAATGCAGAGCACCTGCTCATAATGCCAAGAAAATACATAACTGGCTCGCTGAAAATGTTCCGAAGTTTTGGGATGATAACACTTGGCCTTTGGCAATCTTTTGGAATATTTTGTGTGTGGCGTCGTTGAACGGGATAACAATAGAACGCCTCACACCTCACTTAGGTCGCTCAAAGCTAAGATCATGGAGGTGATGATATCTATCAAAGCGCCTTTCAACACACGCAAAAGTAAGATCTTGCGAAACCAGTACAAAATTGTGAATTTTTTGCGCAATCGTTGATGTAGTTTGAAACCAGTACAATGATTGCGTGTTTGGCATAACGCAATTGATGCTCAAGCGTTTTGTGAATGTATTTGGCAGCTCCAAACTACTACACTTATGTCGTTTTCGTTTTCGCGGTGTAGCTACACTCGGACTACACTTTTGACACCGTAAATGTTTTATTTCACTTTCCGGACTACATTATTTCTGTCTCTGACTACCCTTTTTCTGTCCCGGACTACACCCGAAAAAAGCAGAGTGTACTGTAGGAAGTTACCAACACATTCAAACGTATGAGTCAAAACTGGTTTGGTAAATTTTTCTTCAGCACATTTGCGAGATGGACATATGAAATGGAAACGAGACAAAATGACGATGGCGATAATGACCAAAACAAAAAAAATTGACAGCTCACGCATACTAATGCAACTACACTGGAAATGTTTTATTTGAAGCTGAAAAGTGTAGTTCGGAAAAGTGTAGCTACACCACGAAAACGAATCCGACATATGTCAATGTATTCGCAGTACAACTGTTGCGTTATCTTTTTCACACATTTATTGTGCGATTTTGGTGCAAAATTTGTGCAAATCGGGAAGTACATTGATTGTACAAGACTTGAACTTTTGCGTGCAGTGATCGAAAAGGGACCCAATTGTTTGAATGATTTAACTTACAATTCCCATATATGTTACGAAACAAATGAACCACAAAACATTCATCGCATATATAACTAACTGGTGAAGATTTCTTATAACATGTCGTTTACTGCAAAAATTCGTCACGCCGGCCCTAAAGCTATAGTTGCCCTAGAAGGATTAGAGCATTTTAATCATTCCTGCAAAATTTGAAGCCCCAAGTGTAGTAATTACTCGCCGGGTTCGTCTCTTCAACGTTAGGTTTATGAGAAAACTCATTTAAGTCTCTGAAAAAGTTATCCGTTCTAGAGGCACCAAAATTCACAGGAATGGGTAAAAAGTTATAATCTTCCTTTTCTTCAGTTTAAGCTCTAAAGCCAAACCTTTGTTTACCAGTAATATAATATACATTTTTAATATTTCTAAAACGCTCAATTTTTCGGTTATACATAACTTCGGTAAAGTTTCTTGCATATTTTGACACACACTTCAAAAATCCGGAACATTTCCGGTGTCCGTTGGTCCCGTCAAATTCCCTTGTATTTTTTGGAAACTAGAATAGTTTTCCAGTAAAATAAAATCGGTTTCATCAAAATTTATTCATCACCAAAATTCATTCATTTTCAAGCTCTGACAATTTAAAAATTTACAAAATTTTGCCTGTCTCAATCATTTTGTTTACCCCCTGTATATATTAAAATAATGGCTTTTGATAATTTACAAGAAATTGTTACTAGCATGTTAAACAACACACCATCATTATTCGTTCAACCTTCAAGCAAGGAAGTTTAATAGGTTATGGGCCCAAAATTTTGCTTTGAACCCTGAAGATACGTTTCAAAATCGCAAAATTCCTCAAGAATCGCAAAGATGGGCCGACTGGAACACCTGAGACTGAACATGATTTGGCGCTATGTTGATTTTGGAATTCGACCGACTGAACACGTGGCCATGAAAAAGCAAGCGGGGAATCAAGCGGAGGCTCGAGGCTGGTGACCAGCAGGCAAATGCGACCATCGGATTGTTCATCGAGCCAAACTAGATCAATATAATTTGGAATGCGACCATCACCGAACAAGCTTGCTAAGAAATCACCTCGAAAAATCTTCACTGGAGTTCCGAGTACCTAACGACAGCTTTGGAGTGTGGATCTTGAACTAGTGAAACGAAAAATCATCGGCGGGGTTTGGAAGCGAGGCTGTTCGAAGGGACCGGAATCTATTTTGAAAACGAATGAAGAGTAGGAATGAACGATGGTTTGTCTTCATCGGCAGGAACCGGGTCATAAGAAGGAATCCGACATCGTGATTCAATGATTTTGATAATAGTTCTGTTTATTCCGGATTAGGGGGCGAACTTCAAACTCTAACATCGAGATCCTGAGGCACGGACTACGTGTGCCGTGTTAATGTAGTGGGAACGCTTCAAAGTAAAATGGCTCGAGTACCTTTTCCCAAGTAAGCAAACAAACAATCGGATGACGTAATATGTGTGGATCAATGAAGATTGTAATTCTCGGCAGTCCTAGAATCAATAAGTTCGAATACAACCTTTCATCGTTGTATAGGTGCATTCCCGTCCCATATAAACATCTCGTGGTTCCAGAGGGCCGCGTGCGTCGGTGATGGTTTGGAGCCGTATCCAGGTGTGGGAAGCCCCCATTGGTGTTTATCGAGAAATAACGTGAAAATCAACGCCGCGTGCCGTAAGGCCTATGTTACGGAGAAGGTTGCGGCCCGGCACTTCGGGACCTTTATGGGAAGGCTCTTTACGTCCTTCACCGGTCCACACGGTGAACATTACCCAAGCGTGGTGCCGGGAGAATTCGACTGACTTTCTTGATAAGGTTTTGTGACCTCCCAACTCCCTGGACCTTAATCCCCTGGACTTTTATGTATAGTATATACTGGGCCGGGTTTAGGTGGTGGGGGCCCGGAGCAGATATTTTCGTGGGGCCTTTTTTATCTTAAAATATTTAATGTTAATTAAGGTTTTGTGACTCCCAAAATCTTGGACCTTAATCACTCGAACTGTTTGAACGATGCATTGTAAAATCAATGTAGGATAGAATATCAAAAAATGTAGCAGAGATTTGTTCGAAGTTGCATATCTGTTCTGTGCTGTCAGTCAAGATGTATACCAGACCAAATGTTTGAACAAAATTGAACAAAACACCATGTCGATGAAAGATATGTGTTTTGACCAGATAAAATATCACATTACGTCAAAAAAACAAAAACGTTCCTGAACAACCACTCGACGCCATTTGTACTAAAAATACGTAACCCAATGAATTTATCAAATCTACAAAACTGCTCGTAATCGATAAAAAATCCTTTTCTGTATAAGACGAATTCGACGCGAATAGATCATTGCACACGAAAAATAACCCCACTTTTTGACACTTCCCACGGGTTTGTTTACAAGGTGTTCTATTCACTTGTTATGTGATCGATGAATGATACGAGTACGAAAAAGATGGGAAAACTCTCCGCCTATGCGAATTTGTTACTGTGATCTTTTGGTTTATTCTTGGAAACGCAATTTTTAACAACCATTTTCAACGAACCAAAAATTTTTCTATGTAAACAAACACGCGATAACTGTCAAATCTCTTTCTTCTTCTTATTTTGTGACGTCACCGTGCAATGATCTATGAGGTAATGAACGAACGAAATGTAAACAAGGAGAATACATTCCACAAAACCGGTTTTGCAATAGATCATTGCTCGATAACGTCGTTTGACAGTTCCGGAATGTAAATTTTGCGGATCAAGATTTTTCTTCGACAGAGCCAAAAGAGGTTTATGTTTTGGTGCTATCGGGATTTGTTTTTAATATTATTAGTTTCTCATGCGCTTTCTAATGGAATAGGTCACAATCTTCGTAAGTACAAAAATAATTCGATTTATCGCACCAAATTCGAACACTTTGTAAACAAACTTCCCGGAACTGTAAAAAAGTTAGGTTAGGCCGCTACACGCAATGATCTATATAGTTATATTTGAGGATGACACTATTCTGTTGGAACATCTAATAATGTTGTAGTGCAGCACCTTTGGATGAGGATTCACATAATCTAATAAATCGGTGAAAACATAAATAGCTACTGTTGAATATCAGTACGACAAAATAGTTTATCACGGTTGTATAATCTATAATTTCTTTTTTTACTAGTTTTTTTATTGTACCTAGTGACATCTGCTGAATAATCAAGACTATTTTATAACTTCTTGTCGTTTATGAACATATTGGTCAACTGAATTATGAGAGAAAAAAATTTGACAAGCATAACCGAAAGCTCACTTCTAATCTAATCTTATCATCGATATTTGCTCAAATCGAGAATATGGTGGTATTTCCCAGTGCTGCACCAAGAAGAAGCATTCGTAAGTGATAAATAAAAATACTAATAGCTTTATCGTATTTTTTACCGTCAACTTAGAGGTCAAATCTGTGACTATTTTTAAATTCATTAGCATTAGCTAAGCGAAAATCTTGACTAAATGGTTTGTTCTGATGCTTTTCAAATGTCAACCGCTTTTCGAGTCATAATATCTCAATGTATTCATCTTTTGGGTTTGTTGTTTTGTTTTGAATGCACCTGATTCATACCTGATCCTTGAGGCCTGCATTTCCAAAGATACCCATGCTGGGGAGGCACAGAAATCCCAACGGACCAAGACGGTAGTTCATTATGACCACGATAACCCCCTCTTGAACCAGAGGCGAAGGGTCAAACATAAAGCTACTGGCCGAACTACTAATATATCCACCGCCGTGGATATATATCATGACCGGCAGCCGTGGGGCATCATTCTCCTTGGTAGGTAACTTCGGTGAATACACGCTAAGATTCAGGGCTTTCTCCTCCGATCCGACCACGAGGAAGGTGAGAAACGTGTTTGGTTGAATGCACAAACTTCCATCCACACAACAGTCAATTATTGGAACCTCAAATTCTTCCAGTGGAACCGGAGGCTTGAAGCGCAATTCACCGATTGGTGGTTTGGCGTAGGGAATTCCCTTGAAACAGTAACAGGAAGAACCATCCGGTAGGGTCTTACAGATACCACGTACTTTTCCTTGTTTCACTTGCACTATGGGACGAACCTGAGCACAACGTCGACACTGGTCTAATTGATTTTGAATTACATACTTTCCAGTGCCGATCACCAGTCGATAAACCGCCCGGAGAAATTCGAACATGTTTGTAACAGTTGCATGCACCGGACCCCGGACACTGCTAAAGGTTTGAGTTTCCATTGATCGTATTTTTATGTTCCACTGCGCAGATAAGCAAGAACCACACCGGTTTCCATTGAGCGTTTGAAACGAACTAAGCTAAGCCAAAACGAATAAATTCCATCGAACCTGTTCTGAAATACAAGTCCTTGATTCTGGCTGATGGCGGTTTTTTGGCGGTTCGCGCTTAAACAAAAAAGCCCAAATACGTGAACAATATTGGCAGGTTGGTCCGTGTGTGCTACAGAATAATGAATTGTTTAGGAAAGGCTGTAATTTCGCTTTGACAAAGAGGTACATTTCCGAGTATCATCACACATAGGTGGGTAGATACATTAATTAATTAATTAATTTTTTTTTTAATGAATATCTTGACGTCGCTTTTTACTCTTACACTTGAAAGCTACTGTCGATTTGGATTTCGTCACTTACGATCAAATCTAATTGGTTTTATATTCTCTTTTTTGCTTCTCGTGGCTGCCACGGTACAGAGAGAACTGAAAGCAAAAAAATACCATTATTTGCTTGGATTAGCCTGTAAGATTTTTGCAATTGAAATAAATTGAGTCTTCTGGAATGGTTCAAACACTATTTTGTTTACTTTTTACTTTTCAAGGTCAACGGTGACGTTAAGTAAAAGATAAGTTAATTATGAAACCAGCATTTTTTTAAGTGGTAATTAAGACTTTTTGTCCTCACTTATAAGTAAGATGAGAGCAAATTTTAGGTAATTTATGCACTTATATATATATTTAGTTCAATTTCGTTGGAAAGGAAATTATAAATTTCAATCCAAAAGATCCAATTTAAATCTGACTTGAACTAAGACCACAGATGGAAAAAAGTAATGCTAAATTCAAAATAGTGAAAGTTTTGCCGTGTAATCCGTGAGGAGTGATAGACATTTCATAGCGAATTCTTAGAAGGCATTGACAAATTTTCAGTTGTTTGTTTACCCGTGACAACTACTGCTAATAATTCAATGAAACGTGAGTCATAGTTTATTGGATGGTGGAAAATTAAAACGGATTTTGTTACCAATTATAAGTTCATTTTTCAATTAATTGTGAACATTCCGGTGAGAGAGGCGAAGGGAGATCACAGTGTATGGTTGGTGATAAATCCCCGTCCATTGCTCGCTGAAACTATGTCCGGAAATGATGGATACCGCCTGTACCGGCGGTGTTCCCCCGAGGACAATGGCCAGTGGTTATAATGAAGGTGGAAGAAAATAACGTTGTTGTTGACAACAGATGGATTGTTCCATATTAACCGCTACTCTCCAAAAAAAGGGGATGAACATAGTTTTTTAAATATCTACAAATTTGTACCAATATCACCAAAACATTCTGAGTTATTTAAGTTTAAATCTAAATTTATGGACTTTTTCACGCAATTTTTCAATTTACTTTCGATTTTACCACATACGTCTGTTTGTGTGTAGTTTCAGTTCGTTTGGTTTAGGACATTGTTTGTAATAGTTTTGATTAGAATAAACTGAACAAAACAAAACGAGTGTGCGAAATTACATTCAAGTCACAAGTCGGTGTGCGGAATAATATGCAGTAGTGCGCAATCTGTTTAAAATTTGTGCTTTTTGGGGTGAAAATTCAACCTTTTCATGCGTAAATAGAGTTGTTGAGATAGAAATAAATCTTAGCGAGCAAAAAACCTTTAAGTTCGACTTTTTAAAATTTTGGATACAACAATGTGACATCTTCAAACATTAGACATTACAAAACAGAAAAAAAAACAGTCAACAAGCAGCATAAGCAATCTAACAGTTTCGATGAAGTAACTTAAAGAATAAATTCCGGGTTGCAGCGGTCGGCTGCACGTTAAGCAATCAGAAGATACGTGATGGCATGTGTGGCACGCATTTGGAGACAAACGCAGACTTAGCGATAAACCCTAACGAAACCGTCGACGGTTGTTCAATGAACCACGATCCCCAGTCATTTGCGTCGCTCTGGTTAAATCGATAGGCAATGCTATCCGAGGGAAAATTCTTAGTGCAAATGTTATACAATTATATTAAGTTTCTCTTCGAAAGGCAGTTACTTGGTAGAAAGTGCAACGACAAGACATCAATCTCTAACCAGTGCAAGTTAAACGCACAGAAAAGCTCCGATCAGTTTATCATTTGTCTTCGAACTCTGCTGACATACGTGAAGTTTGTACTCGAAGAACAGTTATTTGCTCTATGGCCACCGCGACAAAGGCCAATTGTTCGTGTGAAACAAGGCAGCGTTCGTGGAGGGACGGGAACTCTACCGAGTGGTCTCCCGTATCATTACTTCAAGGGAATTCCATACGCCAAACCACCGATCGGTAAGCTGCGATTCCAGCCTCCAGTGGCGTTGGAGTCCTTTGATAAACCCCTGCTAGATTGTCATGTAGATCGTGATGAGTTTCTTCAGCAAGCCCTTTTTATCGGAGTTATGAGGGGCTCCGAGGCTCAGCTGCATTTAAGTGTGTACACACCATCACTTCCAGTGGAAGAAAGCTCCGAAAAACTCCCGGTTATGATCTGGATTCATGGCGGTGGATTCAACACCGGGAC
This sequence comes from Wyeomyia smithii, assembly GCF_029784165.1. Classification (NCBI taxonomy): domain Eukaryota; kingdom Metazoa; phylum Arthropoda; class Insecta; order Diptera; family Culicidae; genus Wyeomyia; species Wyeomyia smithii. The sequence goes on from NC_073695.1 coordinate 66,716,275, forward strand.
TGTGAAAGGTTTCCTGTATGATCCAGTGTATTTTTTGGAGCAAGGTGTGATATATGTAGCGATGACCTATCGACTTGGTGCCTTGGGTTTTCTTTGCATGCCGAGTGTGGGGATTGAAGGGAATGCAGGTTTGAAGGATCAAGTGAGTGTGACTAGTATTGTGTTTCAAACTAAGCATTGAACCTGCTACGTTTCATATTGCAGGCACTTGCTTTCAAGTGGGTTCAGGAAAATATTTCCCAATTTGGTGGTGACCCGGGAAATGTTACAATATTCGGTGAAAGTGCGGGAAGCATGTCGGCCTATCTTCACTATTTGTCTCCAAATTCGAGGTGATTGAGGATTTTACTTTGTTTAATTGTGTGATTAACGAAACTCTATTTGTTTTCTTTGGTATAGAAAACATTTTCATCGAGTGATCTGTCAAAGTGGAGTTACGTGTTCGGAAACGTTCTTTCAAAATAATGCAACTGATGAGGCCCGAAAACTGGCGAAGTCGCTCGGCTGCAAGGGTGATTCCGACGAAGAAGTGATAGGTTTGTACTAGATTCATTATCAATTCAATTGTGCCGCGTTTTACAATCGAAATTTGGTTACTGAAATATAAAAGGTCATGTGTCTTAGAGCTCTTCGAGCTACTGTAGCCAGACACTTGTCTTATGAGATTTTTTTTAATAAGTTAAGGTGCATAAAAAACGTAAATAATGTTTTTGTATGCAAATATTTTGGCTTAAGATATTATAGTGATGGTGAATATAGCTATCAACACTGACAGCTGATGTAATTCCAAGAACCCATTTTGAGCATTACTAGCGAAAGATTTACGCTAGAAATTCTAGTTTATGAAACAGATAAAAAAGAAAAGGAATTCCTTATTGGTCGTAAAAATTGTTCCAAAGGTAAATAGACTGAAATCGACGGCATTCTCGTGATGTTTCGTTTTGCAATGCGGCTTTAAATAAAAACATTTATCTTGTGAGTCGGCGGATGAACGATAAATCAAAGCCGATCACAAAAATAATCTAGCTAAGAACTAATCTGAACGGAACAGCAATCAGTTTCTCTTAGCAAAGATAACTAGAACAAGATACCTAACTTCCATATTTTTCATACATTTTGAATACGACTAATTTTCGACGGTTAGTGCTGCCATCTGATGACCTAAATTCTCATAAAATTGTCACTATGAGCAAAACCGATTTATCGTGCATAGTCCGTCAGCGATCGTTGAGCTGCTCAAGATTGTATATGAAAAAGGTGTAGCAGTTTGGTCAGCTCGACGCTTAAGATAACATGCAGGTTATTGATATTGTCATTTTAATGCTATTGCCATATTTGTTGCACTTCAAAGTACGAAAGAAAAGTGTGAAATTGACCGTCAGAGTGGGAGTTTATATTGAGGGGTTATATTTATTTTCAGGTCCCATTCTACCAACACTTACAGTTTGATATGTCGCAATCCAGGTTTCAGTACCATTGTGAATATGGTCAGGTTCAACGGGGCACCCGATGTTTGCTTTATCAACCTCGGCAATAGTGGAAAACTTGGCTGGAGAGCGTGCTCATAGAGTTTATCAAGAATTTCTGATGGTACGCAAAATTTTGAATGATGTGCCGATTATTCTTGATTCTTCCGGACAGTTCCATGTTTGAGAACTAAACATTTGTACACGTTATTATCATTTATCGGATGGCAGCACCGTACAGTCGTCCACATGGATACTGAAAAAATTGTTTCACCTTTCAGCAGTCATGTCTTGGCCTTGTCGTCAGTTGATTCTGACGTTAAGTATACATAATATTAACAGTGTATAAATTAGTTCGACTTTTGCTCACGCGCAGCGACAATCATGTCTGATGAATTCTGCAAGAGTCAGGTATCTTGTTCTAGTCATCTTTGCTCTCAGCCACTCAACCATTTTTATCATTTAATATTTTGCAACAAGCATGGAATTGCACACTATTCCTATTGTTGATTACACTGGGCAACACAAATGGAGCCCTAAAGCTCATACTGAACAAACAAATGAAAGATCAGAGCTTTTCGATTTTTGTGAATTTTGGTTCTTCTAGCCATTCTTTCAGGCAAGTTTTTTCCACATCTTTCAGACAGGGCTCCAATACCGTCACGATTAAAGTGCTCGTATTCTGAAGCGAATCAAGTTAATTTTCGATGCCTCCATATGAGCACAACCGCTGCACAGTGGTCCAATAATGCAAAAAGCGGAACTTAATTCCATTGCGCCTTTCGCCTTCATCCTAGCTTAAAAGTGTCTTCGGAACAATTGTTTGTATGAATGACTTGCATAATCACAAATTGTCAAAAAGTATGAAAAGTTTACTATACTAAAAATAAAAAATAAAAAATAACTTTTTTGTGTTAAAAGATAGAAGAATACTTTATTCAGCAAAGTTGTAGAGGATTCAATAATATGAAACTTTGTTGAACAAATAAAAATCCTATCTTCTTTCGGTACAAAGTAATAAAGTATATTACATGGAACTTACTTAAAAGTTAGTTTTTTGTACTTAACTTTTGTTAGTTGCATTTTACATGAGAGTATTGTTCAGAGAAATTGTTAAGGCACACAAAACACATATTTTTGCCAAAGGTCATATATCTCCAGGACTTTTCTTTAAAAAGTTATATCATATTTTAGCTTATTTTTCTGATAAATTCAAGAACGTATAGGTTAAAAAGGGGCAAGTGGAATCATGTTGTCAATACTTTTTCTTGAAGTTAAGCTGAAGTACTATAAACTCCTTAAGGTCCCATTTTTCCCAATTCACCCATATTAGAGTACGGCGAGCATATGTTACAGTAGGTTTTCATATATCCAAAATATTAACTTTTTTGTGTTAAGAGATAGAGGAATGATTAAATCGGCAAAGTTTAAGAACGTGCAAAAATATGAAACTTTGCTGAACAAATAAAATTCCTATCTTCATTGGGTACAGAGTTACAAAGTATATTCTATGAAAGTTACTTAAAAGTTAGTTTTTTGTACTTAACTTTTGTTAGTTATATTTTATAAGAAAACGTTGTTCTGAAGAAACATTTGGGCAAACAAAACACACGTTTATGTTGAAGACCACACATCTCCAGGACTTTTCTTTACAAAGTTATAGCACATTTCAGCATATTTTTTCGATAACTTTAACATCGTATAGAATAAAGCTTAGGTGGATTGGGACAGATAAAACTTATGACAGTTCTGGACACTCGAGCTAAACTTCGAGAAAAAGTATTTACATCATGATTCTCCTTGCCCCTTTTTATTTTATACGTTCTTAGAGTTATCGAAAAATAAGCTGAAATGTGCTATAACTTTGTAAGGAAAAGTTCTGAAGATGTGTGACCTTCAACAAAAACCTGTGTTTTGCATGCCCAAATGTTTCTTTAGAACAACGTTTTCTTGTAAAATGTAGCTAACAAAAGTTAAGTGCAAAAAATTAACTTTTCAGTAACTTTTACAGAAAATACTCTGTAACTCTGTACCAAATGAAGATAGGAATTTTGTTTGTTTAGCAACGATTCATATTTTTGCACGTTCTAGAACTTTGCTGAATTAATCATTCCTCTATCTCTTAACACAAAAAAGTTAATATTTTGGATATATGAAAACCTACTGTAACATATGCTCGCCGTACTCTAATATGGGTGAAGTGGGACAATTGAAACCTAGAGGAGTTTATAGTACTTCAGCTTAACTTCAACAAAAAATATTGACATCATGGTTCCACTTGCCCCTTTTTAACCTACACAGTAAAAAAAATTTACATCTGTTTTAATGCACATAAATGGAGCATTGGAAACCATGTAGTATTCCGTGTCGCATTATATTCACATGCTATGTAAATGAATATAATGTGAATTTGCATGCAAATTTATATTCAAAGTTTTAAGTTTACATAACTTAACGTTACACATTACATGGTTTTAAACGATTTTGTACTGTGCATTATTAACGGTGTGAAATTGTATATGTTTTTCACTTTATGTGCTAGAAACCGTTGTGTGCTTTCTTTTGTATTAGTTGTGAATTTCATTTTTTTGGTACTGTGTATACGTTTTGAAATTATCAAAAAATAAGCTAAAATATGATATAACTTCGTAAGGAAAAGTCCTGGAGATATATGACCTTTGGCAAAAATGTGCGTTCTGTGTGCCCTAACAATTCCTCTGAACAATACTTTCGTGTAAAATGCAACTAACAAAAGTTAAGTACAAAAAGCTAACTTTTAAGTAAGTTCCATGTTATATACTTTATTACTTTGTCCCGAAAAAATAGGGTTTTAATTTGTTCAACAAAGTTTCATATTTTTGAATTTTCTACAACTTTGCTGAATAAACTATTCTTCTATCTCTTAACACAAAAAAGTTATTTTTTTTATTTTTAGTATAGTAAACTTTTCATACTTTTTGACAATTTGCGATTATGCGAGTCATTCGTACAAATAATTGTTCTGAAGACTTTATTAAGCTAAGATGAAGGTGAAAGGCGCTATGGAATTAAGTTCCACTTTTTGCATTATTGGACCACTGTGCGCTGATCAGCCAGACCATGAATCGTCGCACGGAACTAGTAACAATCGGACGATGTAATATCTGGGCAATTTGGCGCGTGAGGTAGAGCTTCCCATTTGAGCGTTTCTTTGTAAGTAACTTCGGCAGTATGAAACCGAGCGTTGTCATGCAGTGGAATCACTTTTTTATTTCACGTAGAATTACGTCTTACGGCCACGTAAATATCACGTAAAAACGCTTAATACTCAGTGAGTTTTCAACGAATTTCTTTCATTCTTACAGCAAAAGATTGATTAGACAGATTAGCTGCGCGTCTATACCAAGATACAAAAAATTGTGATTATGGGACGCTAACTATTGTGCTATTGAAAAATAAAGAGCCTTGTCAAACGTACCATCTGCCAGGGTGAGATTAGCCCACGGGAGTGAGATTGAGACAAAATTATATCAATGTACAACAAAACACTTACATTGTTAACATGGAGTATATTTTCTAACTATGGTATTATTTAAAATAATGACCAAAAGCACGAGAACAAATGTTAGATGGAAAATTACAATGACTGATATTAATTATGGAAGGTAACAAAAATCTGTACACCTGTTCTATATAAACTGATGACTTTCAAAGCGAGGAAAAAGGGTTGTGGGTACGTGTTCAGCGGCTATGAGATCTCCAATAAAGTATGCAGTGATCAATGACAAATAACAAATGAAAAGAAAAGTCTTCTGAGGTTTTATGTCCTAACATTTTCAACAATTACTGGTTATTCCAAGCATAGAATTGACCCAGACATACATTTTTTTATAATTCGTAGGAAACGAAGTTTCTGGTCAACCCGTTTCAGCCCCTTAATAGCCCACGTTACTATTTACAATTTTACAATTACTATTTTACAATTTTATTCATGTGAATTATTCGTAAGGGGAACTGTTCCATAATTCATCTCAGCCCATGAAAACAGGAAAAAACGCATATTTTTTAGCTAAACCAATCTACTAATCCATGAAATGGATTCTTCTTAGTTCACTTTAGATTTCTCGTAAAGTAGGATTCTTGAAAACTCACATAAAAACTCTAAATTTGATGTTATAGTCGGTCATCTGCACTCGAAAACTCATTTATTTCAATCACCTACTTCAGAAAACAAAATCCGCGCATTGCTCTTCACGTCTACAACTGGACTCGTTCAGCAGCCAACCAACGTTTTTATCATCACTAGTGGACCACTTTTTATTTCAATCACTAAACAAAATCAATCACTACACTATTCACCTCAAATTTTCAAAATCATGCTTCAAATAGCAAAAATATATGAGATGAATTTTTACAATTATTAAACTACAACTGTATGTATTTCCATCTGTTTTCACTGCATTGAAGAATATCAAAAGTTGCCAAATCAGTTTCTGTTAATACGATAAAATCATACATAAATTGTTGAATTATTGCGACATAATTGACATAAATCGACAGCACTGCAGTGGTTACCTAGGTTACCAATTTTGCAGGTAAACAACTACAGCGGATACCTAGGTAACCTACTACGACGGTCTGCGGCTACGTTCATTCATGATTAACAGTGTGATGATTATGGGGGCGTCGTGAGATGAATAATTGAGCAGTTATTCAAATTTTGAGATGGATATGAAAGCGTTGTGAAAATGTTTTGTATTACAAAATACAGGATAAATCTAGCTAAACTTTCTTAATATACAATACTGGGCGATTCTTCAAGAGCATTCTTCAAAATATTTAAGCATGCATTCACGTGTTTTGGATCGAACTCATTGCATAAATGTATGCGTTACAAGCTTAGAAACAAAAACATGTCCTTTTTTGGCACAATCTCACCCCTGCAGACGGTATATTTTGAATAATCAGAGCCGTAAATAAGGCCAAATATCAGACGAAACACTCAATGTCAGTCTAAATCGAACGAAAGAACAAATCATTATTTTTCTTCCCCAGCAAAGCTGATATTAAAGTATACAAACGATTTGACTTTCTAAACGATTTGTTGTTGTTGTTGCTTTGCTCGCTCGAGTGTACAACGACACACCTTAGTCTCAGAAGTTTCGTATAAAAAGTAGCATGCAGAAATTTATTCTTCATTGTAGAAGAGGATCCCAGATGGTCTCAAGGTACGATGCTGGCCTAACAAGCCAGTCGTCGTAGGTTCGAGTCTCGGCTCGGGAGCGACTGTTAGTGTCAGTAGGATCGTAGCGCTAGCCCCGCAATTGTCCTGTACACTAAAAAGTTGTCTGCGAAGTCTGTGTTTAAGAAACAGAAGGTCAAGTTCCGAATCGGAATGTAGCTTCAAGGCTTTGTTTTTTTGTAGAAGAGGACGGTTTATCAGAAAATTGACTCGTAGCAAGTAGAGAATCACGCATAATAGCAGCCCTCCACAGCAGATGGGCCAACAGAGTAAATTGACGGACCACACTTCACAGCATTGCTGAACATGTCCGGCATGTTGGTGATTCTGTCCGGATCTGGGATATTCGCTTTCAACCGTTTGATCATTGCTAATATTTGTACGTGTGCTGGTAGCGGGTGTGTATTTGTATTATGTGTTTGCTTGCATGCAGTGTATGATTATACAACAAGAGAACAAACTAGCCGGTTTCACTAATATAAAACATCACTTACGTCTCATCACGCCTCAAAGCTATATCCGAAAAAGTTCTTTTTTCCTTTCAATCGTCACTGTGCTGACAGCTCGCAATAAGCGTTTTTTTAGTGTTCATTTTTCGACTGCGGCGGATGTAGCTATCGAAATTGTTTAATATCTTCCTTGCCATTTTCAAGTCTACGATTTGTTATTTTGCTCGCTCGATCTTTAGAATTGAAGAAAGATGCAGGATGAGTTACTTGAATTACTACCATGTTACTAAACGTCATTGGAAAAAACATTGATTTGGCGCGCTCACATAGGTGAAAACAACTTAGGAAATGAAGTGTTTTTCTGCTATTAGCAATGTCGCTTACTGTGCAACGCACGTGCGGTTTACATTATCCGTTGCGCACTTCAGTCAACGATCAACTTGAAAACAACATTCTTAATAACTTTTGGAAGTTCGTTTGGTAGTTGGTCTGAAAAGTTTTGTTTCCTCGGAAACAGTGCTCAATCAAAATTCCAACACAATCGTGCAGCAGCCTCTTTCCGGAGGTATAGTTACAAAATTTTATTCCAACATATAGACATTTGATGCAAGCTTCTGTTGCAAGTCTAAAATGGAATATTTTCCGGACATTCCTCCGCCCGAATAAAGTGTTGATACTAGACACCTAACTTTTGAACGAGCCATCGGATCAAATTGATATTTTTCATTAACTAACTAGACTCTAAGCTCTTTTAACCGCGACTAAGAACAATCGAATCGGTTCAGCCGATGCTGAGTAAATCGAGATATATTGGTCGTAAGAATTAAAATAAACACACATACACATACTTGCGCACACATACATACCCTATTCGATTTTCGAAACAGGATTATTTGGTACCTATAGCTTCAGGTATGTAAGCACTCAATGAAAAAAATATGTTTGGAGCAAAATTAAGTAGTTTCATGTCCAAAATAAATTAAAATGTTGTATGTGTGGAAAACCACACACCAGGGTAGACAACGTAAGTTTTTTAGGATGCGATGAAGGTTAACTCTCGATACACTTCAGTCGCCATTTTATTTCAACGAAATTTGATTTAATACTCGGAAACGGTACAAGATATTGACCTCCTTTCAATCACGTTTTCCATTTTAGGCCAATGGTAATCATATATGGGTCATTCCATACGAAGTGACCACGAAAAAGCACAAACTTGGATACGACCATCGCAGATTTTGCTCAAAGTTGGGAGAATTATTCATCTACTGGAGTTTGGAGATTGGAGTACTCACCGCTCTGAGGGACCCCCCTGTTTATTGCAAAGTCATGCATTTTTTCTTCAAAATCTCTATTTCCTTTTTCTTACAATTCATAGACGTAAGATGCCCGAAAAATACTGATAGATGATTTATGAAGAAAATAAACCAAGGAATCCAGAAAAATATAACTATTGATCGGAAGTGTTTCCAGAGAATTTTTTTGTATTTGAAAACTAATATAATATGAGCCAATCTCGAGATATAGGATTTTTATGAAAATAGTTTTAAATTTCGTAATTAATTTTTTGTAAAAATGTTATATCTCGAGATTGGCTCGTATTACCACGGGGTTATAAGTGTTTTTTTATACGTAAAATTTTCCGAGAAATACGATGAAACCAAGAGAAAAATTCAAATTTAAAATAATATTTGCTGCATTTGCCGAAAAATGCAAATTTAGTTTTAAAATTCGAAAATAATCTATCTGGCAACACTTCCGGTCAAAAACAATATTTTTTTCTGGATTTCTTGGTTTATTTTCTTTCAAATTCACCTGGTGTCTTACGTCTATAAATTAATTAAATAAATTAATTACTAAATTTACAACTATTTCCGTAAAAATGTTATATCTCAAGATTGTCTCCTATTACCTTTGGATGATAGTTGTTTCTTACGTGAAATTTTAAAAGGAACACGATGAAATTATCAAAAAAATGGCTGCATTTGCCGAAAAATGTACATTTAGTTTTCAAATACAACAAACATTTACCTGGCAACACTTCTGGTCAAAAATTATATTTTTTTCTGGATTCCTTGGTTTATTTTCTTAAAATATTGTCTACCAGTATTTTTATGACGCCTTAGGTCTATGAATTGTAAGAAAAAGAAAAAAGAGATTTTTAACAAAAATTCCGTGACTTTGCAATAAAAAGGGGGTCCTACAGAGCGGGGGGTATTCCAATCGCTACCAAAATTGGGATTTTTCCAAAGAGATAGTAGATGAATAATTCCCCCAACTTTGAGCAAAATCTGTGATGGTCGTGTCCAAGTGGCATGTACACTTCCTATGGAATGACCCATATCCGTTTTTAGAAAAATTCACAATTTTTGGTGTAAATAATGGAAACGCAAAATTCGATTAATCTGATTAGTCAACGTTTATTTACTAGTAAAAACGATTGACACGCAAGCAGCCGTTTTTTTTTTCTTGTAAAAGTATTCTACTTCAACCTTGCGGTCGCGGCTTTGCACACAACCCTCCTGTGATTTTTTCTACACCGAAACACGAAAAAAACCGCTAGTGAAGCACTCGTTATTTTGACAGTTCAGTTTTTCGGAATCTCGGTAAGAGTTTTTTTTTGTTCGACGAAATTTCGGTTAAATGATGTCAGGGTTCCGAGATTCGGTATTTTAGTTTACTGAACTCGGAAATTTTTGGTTTTACGGATTTTTTTCTGTAAAAAAATTTACGGTATTTCGGTAAACACATACGGTTTCCGATTTCTCAGTAATTTTCTTACTGAACAACGGTAAACTAAAATGTTTTCAGGTAGTTCGGTATTTTACTTCACCGAGAGAATATTACGCAGTTAAGTGTGTAGGTAATTATTCTTAACTAGTTGAATGGTGTCGTCGTATCAAATGTTATTAAATACTGTATGGTATTTGGCTATTTTTCTCTGATTTACAGAAAATTTAGATTTAAAAATGACATCTGGAGTTAATTTCCAGCTTTGAGCATCATGTCGATTACAGGAATTATTTGATGATTATCGGTCGCTATGGGCTGGTTTCGAGAAACCGAAAGTAGCCATTTCGAAATTTGAAATGGTGTCTTAAGTTGATTTCACTCGTTTTGGGTGTCATCTCGGTACCGAGAATACTCATAGTGAATGGTGTTTAGTACTCGACAGTCAAATACTCCTTTGAAATAGAGGTGATAATATCAATAAGATCAAATGCGTTGAGTTGATTTTATTGAGTTAAGATTTCAAACTCTCGAATTCTAATCTTTGAAGTTGTCATTGTTATTTGTTGAATTTAAATTTTCTATGAGTTGACATTTTATCGAGTTTGTGGCATACAAATTTTCATGTTTTGGTTAACGATTTTCTAATTCTTATGATTCTTTTCTTCTTAGTTGTTAAAAGGGAAATTTTCAATTTTAAATATAATTTTCTATTTTAAATTATTGAGCTGAACTTTTGATTTGTTTTTGTGGGTATGTTGCGGTTTATATGTATGGGAGATTAATCTATTATTTGAAATTGACACATGGGTGAGATTGTTTACGTTACGAAAGACTTCAAGTCGACTAGTAGATCCTCGAAAAAATTCTGAATTGCGGGTTTTCAAATTTCTCTGATCGATTTGAAAGTTCATTCGTTGTAATTCAGAAATGATCTGGCTAGTTTATAGAACAAACCTATTTGAATCATTACATCATTAGCAAGCTAATATATGTTTTTTACCTTTTCAACAGATACCTTACTAAAGGCACCCGCATCCCAACTGGTAGGACAACAAAACAGCAACCGCATCAAACAACGATCAACAGACTTGGTACTGAAGTTATGCTTTCGCCCAGTGATCGAACGGGTCGAAACAAGTGACAGTATCATTACGAAATCACCGGCAAAAATACTTCAAGACTACGATACTCTACGGATGCCCATCATGAATGGATGTACGAACGGAGAGGGAATCCTACCGACTGCCATGATGGGCAACAACTGGGAAAGGTTCAACCACGAGCCAAGCTTGTTTGTACCGAAGTTTATGGATAACTTAAACCTGACGGATCGAGCAGAATTGGGACGTAAGATACGACGATTCTATTTTGGAGATAGGAAAATCGATAAGAGTTTGACGCAGGAGATGTGCAACTACAAATCGGATACGACATTTTTCGTCAACTCAGTAGTGAGTGCCGAATGGATGGCCAGACATCAGCCACGCGTGCGTCACTATCACTATCGGTTCACCTTCACCGGGCGTCATAATTTTGGTAAACTTTATTTAAACTTGGGACACTTGGAGGGTGCATCCCACATGGATGATGTGTTCTACATGTACAAGTAAGTTAAGGTTGAACTAGATTTTTTTATCATTGTGATAAATTATTCGTTTCAGATCGCATTTTCTTCCAAAGTTGGAGGGAAAATGTGACGAGGTGACGGTGAGACAAAACCTAATCAGGTTGTGGACAAATTTTGCCAAGTATGGGGACCCAACACCCGATGAGGATAAATCCCTACCGTTCAAGTGGTTTCCTGTTAAGCAACTGGAAACGTCAACCGAAAGTTTCAACCTGACTTGTCTGGACATTGGTCTGCAGCCACGAATGGTTACCAATCCGTGTAATGAGAGAATAGACTTCTGGCGACAAACGCTAATGGAGCATTGTGAAACCATGTTGCTATAGAACGATGTTAAAATTAAAATTTAAAATTATTTTATCACGTTTTGTGTTGAATTCCTTCTACAAATTATACAATATTCACAGAAAACCTTTCTGGTAGGTTCGAAGGTAGTTTCTCCATAGTTCAATCCGCTCTCCGGCAGGATTCTCGATCATCTTAGGCAGTCTGTCGATTTCCAAACAGTTTAGAACAAACTTGTCCTCTGTTTTGGCAGCGATACGCACTGGTTCCCAGCGGAATGTTATTAATCCGTCGTCTTTATCAGGCGTTGGATCGCCGTATTTCGCAAAATTGGTCCACATTCGTACCATCAAATTACGAATGCGACACTCGTCGCTACTTTCCGGAAGCTGTGGCAGCAATCCGGCATGAAACAAATAGAATAGGTCGTCCCCGTGACACGCTCCTTTGACGTGACTGAGATTGAAGAGGCGTTTTACACAGCTAAACTCTCCATCGAACCCGAAACGATAGTGATAATGTCTAACATTAGGCTGGTATTTGGCGAGCCACTCGGCACTGACCATCGTGTTGGTGATGAAGGCGTTGTCCGACATAAGATCGTTCAGTTCATTTAGCGAATGTTTATCGATTCTCTTTTGGCCGAAATAGTATCGCTTTATCTCGGCGCCAAGTTTGAATTTGTCTAATCCGGGAGGATTTCCCATTAGCTGTGGGACGAGCAGACTGTCGTCGCGATCAAAATCTTTCAGCCGTCCCAGTATCATTCGGATGTTCAGTAAACCTTCTCCGGTGTTGCACCCATTGATCAATGGCATCCGAAGTGTGTCGAATGATTTCAGGATACTTTCAGGCGATTCTGTTATGATGCTGTCGTCGCTGGTAGTTTCTTCGATGACTGGCCGGAAAGGTATGTGGAGGGATAATTTTTTGTCATCCTCGGTCATTACTACGTTGCGATTTCTGATTATCAGTTTTGCTGGAGCATCCTGTAGTGTTTCTAAAGAATTAGAAGACTTGTATGTTTTAATCATTGACAATAGCTAAAGGTTATTCCATCATACTTAAAACTTGTCTATCATCATCTCCTTCGTAACCCAGACTTTTGGCAAGTTTTCGCGCTAGTTCTGCTGGATTACGCTGAAAGGAGGAATCTGAAGTTGATACTCCGCTTTGACATATAACTCTGTGAAAGTATTTTCTGTGAATAAAGCAATAAATTCAAAAGGCAATAAATTTTACAATCTATACAATAATGTGTGAGAGATAAGTGAAAATTTCGCCAATCTACGTAAGGACACGCGTTTACCGATTGACGGTGGGAATATATGGTTAGCGGCGTCCACCACCATGTTACAAACCTGGAATTTGGCGATAAATAATGCAGATAAGCCGCCATACTTCCAGCACTCTCTCCAAAAACGGTCACGTTGCCGGGATCTCCTCCGAAGCGAGTGATATTCTCTTGTACCCATTTGAACACCAGAAGCTGTGAATAAATAAATATTACTAAACATGAAACAACAAAAACCAACTATTCTGTTACCTGATCCTTCAATCCGGCATTTCCCGGCACTCCAGCACTGGGTAGACTTAGAAATCCCAACGGTCCAAGCCGATAATTCATCGTAACCACAACCACCCCATCTTGCACAAGATATATCGGATCGTACGTAAAACTGCCCCCCGAACCGGTCATCCATCCACCTCCGTGAATCCATACCATAACTGGTAACTTGGGAACGTCAACACCACCCTCAACAGGTAGCGCTGGTGTGAACACATTAAGATACAGTCCATTTTCCTTTCCGACTATCCAATTGCCCACTACGGGTTGCACGCACATGTTTCGGTCCACCAAACAATCGACCACTGCAGTGTAGAACTTATCATTCGGAACCGGGGGCTGGAAGCGAAGCTCTCCCAGAGGTGGTTTTGCGTAGGGCACACCTTTGAAGTAGTGATAAGCGAGTCCATTAGGCAGCCTGGACGTAACACCTCGAAGCTTGCCCTGTCGGACTTCGACAATTGGTCGCACCGCGGGAGGAAAACGTTTCAGTAAGCGGCTAGCAATGATAAACTTTATAAACGCGATGAACGCCACAAAGTAGATTTTGATGTTTGGAAACATCATGAGATGTTTACTAATTTGGAACAATTCTCTGTTTGAGTTGATTTACAAAATATGATTCAAAATATGTATACACTTAGCACGCTAGTCACAAACTTTACTGCCCGTTCCGCTTGAGCGTTTAATTCCAACTGAGTCACCTCGTGACTGCGAACGCGTTGCTGTAATCTGATAATTCCAGCGACGAATGAAAACATTCATATCTCAGAGAGTGTAGACCGAGGGGACGGGTCATGCAGAACCTGTTCATTTTAATTTTTTTTTGTGCAGGTACGAAAAGGTACCAGAACCTTTACCGGTGTTCTTGACTGTTCGAATCATTCAAACCCTGAGAGCGTATTTACGGTGGAGTTACCCCTATTTCTCAATGGAGCTATATTTAGATGTGGCTGGCTGCCGGCGAGTGTTATTGTCGAGTGCTGATAAAATTTTTGCGATTCATTCTATTCTTCCGCTAGTGAACTCTGTACTTACCAATGTGTAGAGGAGAGCGCTGTACTGTACTGTAATGAAAATAGTGCTGAGCAAGAGTAATGATTCAAATGATTATTAAAATACTAATTTCATTTAATTACAATTCTATGCATTCATGGATTAGCTTTTTGACCATTTTACGCTACTATAGTTGCTACTATTTTTAATTCTAATTCGAATACACTCTTGAATTATTTCCCCAAGCAGGTTTTTTTCTATCAAGATGCTTCTTGTAGCTTCAGAATTCCCGAACTACAACAAGCATTCACAGTTTATTATTTTTGTTCAACTATTGCTTGAATAGAATGTTTATTACAACAATGTATCAGCAAAGAAAACGATATTGTTTTGTGTATTACTCTTAACTTATAATTCTTAGCATTAAGCATCTTAGAACAGTTCTTTCTATTAATCCCAATTCTTTGAATTTTACAATGCTCTGATCTGAATCGCTCCAAGTATAGTCATATAGTTTTTGGTATAATTCACGATTTTGGGGATTCGAACCACTGAGCAAAACGTGTACAGTAGGTGGTTTTTGTAATTACAGGGTGCGGCAGACAAAAGGCGAAAACTTATGGTACAACTTCAAATCCCATTTTCAACTACTTTAAGCAATAATATCGAAATTACCGAACTTAGGTATCTTTATGCGGTTCTTACAAGAAAATGTACTCGATGTGTCCTCCATTTTGAATAATGACATTCTCAAGACAACACCGAAAGCAGAGCATGCCTTTCGAGCGCAGTCCTCCGTTAACGCCAGCCACGTGCGCGTTCTGACAGACTTCAAAGTCTCCAAACTACAACATACACCCAAATCAAATAATCCAACGGGTGAAAGCCATAAATCTTTCGATTAAAACTTCATCAGCCATCGTTGGGTCTGCTATGACCCGTAACATGGTGCTCTATCCTATTGTAAAACTATATAGGTATCAATGCTAATTGAAGTTGACTTTCATCCAGAGAAGCACTTATTTCTTTACAATAACGATAGGCACTACGGTATTAATCTAGACATCAATGAAAATAGGTGACTTTTTTAAACTGTTGGACACCACCATGCCAAAAATAATAGAACCTGCCAGATGTTTGATTTGGAATTGGAATGGGTATTATCGCCTTTCCCGGAAATTTGTTCGGTGGAATGAACCGATTTGTGCGACTGTATGATCGATGTTGAACAATTTTTCATCGGAGAACCATCCTGTAAAGATTTTTTGAGGCAATAATCGAGTAACAAAAAAAATATTAAAATTTGCAATCAACGAACCCAAAACAGTTGTTTTTTTTTGTTATTTTTTTTTTCATCTATTATTTATTTCACACGGGACAATTTTACTTGTGGCGTAGCCAGAAATCATTTCCATGAGAAAAATGTGAAACCTTGAGAAGCAAAATAGAATTGATACGAATCTGATTGATTTCACTTTACTCGAACATGTCCCGAACATGCCGGAAGGGAACATTTCTGGCAATAACTATCCCGGAATGGATAGAAAAGGTAAAATTTCAAAATAAAAGTTAGACACAAATATAAAAAAAAAAACAATCCGGATAATCAAAATGATAATAATAAACGAAATAATAATGATAACCAAACACACTGTAAACAGGAATAAGTCAATAATTACACAAATTCAGTAATTCAAACATTTTCGCATTTTTTCCTGCTGCACCCTGTATATGAGCGTCCAAATTAATACAATATTGAGCATTGAACACAATCCCTTATCACAGATCACAGTTTATTATATGATACGTCGTGCTATCAACAATAATACATATTCTGCTGCAATCTCCATTACTTCTTAATATTTCGGTATTCTTTACAAAAATTTTTCATACTCCATTCTATTCTTTTACACTCTATCGTTAGCTCTTGTTATTATGATGACTTAGAAATTACCTAAAATAATATTAAATAATATATCTATTGTGAGATATGCCCAGGTATCTGCTGTATTCCGCACTTCTGTTACCAGCAATAACGCTAATGTGAAGTGGCGTGCTCATTATGATTTTATCAGTGCTTGTGTGTACTATGATTATACCCTTCCTGTTAGGCACTATCTGCTCTACTATACCGAGCCTCGTTCCTCCTGTCAAATATCGCCAATTATAATTCCCTGGAGAAGTTTCGTTGGGCGTCCTTCTGGCTAGTTTAATTATAAGAGCGATTTAATTTTGGAAGTAACATCAAGAAATTATAGAATTCAGCGTAAAGGAAGGGTAAGTTCCACAAAAAATGTCCAAGTTTCAATAAAAAAAATTTAAATCGACAGTTTTGATTTGGCTGAAACTTTTCCTAGGTGTTTCTATAGGCAAAAGATGCCATTTTGTGCTGGTTTAATGTTTTGAGAAGCCATTGAAAAATGCTATTTTGGGAAGGTATTGATTCGAAAAGAAAAAACTATTATCTACAACTTTGTCGGAGACGTCACGCCGATCAAACAAACCGTTTTGGCCCTAGAAATATTTGTAATCATCAATACCTTTCCAAAATAGCATTTTTCAAGAGCTTCTCGAAGATGAGCCGTGTTACAAAAAATTAAACCAATAGCATAAAATGGCATCTTTGCGTATAGAAATGTCTATGAAAAGTTTCAGCCAAATCAAAAATGGTCGATTGAATTGGATGCCCGTTTTTTGTGGATTTGCTCAGCCATGACTATTTTTAATTCTAATTCGAATACATTCTTGAATTATTTCCCCAAGCAGGTTTTTTTCTATCAAGATGCTTCTTGTTGCTTCAGAATTCCCGTACTACAACAAGTATTCACAGTTTATTATATTTGTTCAACTATTGCTTGAATAGAATGTTTATTACACAAATGTATCAGCAAAGAA
The DNA here is from genome assembly GCF_029784165.1 of Wyeomyia smithii. Classification (NCBI taxonomy): domain Eukaryota; kingdom Metazoa; phylum Arthropoda; class Insecta; order Diptera; family Culicidae; genus Wyeomyia; species Wyeomyia smithii. Next base: position 66,733,514 of record NC_073695.1, read on the forward strand.
AACGATATTGTTTTGTGTATTACTCTTAACTTATAATTCTTAGCATTATGCATCTTACACACTAAAAGAAATTTACATTACTTTAAATGCACATTAATGGAGCATTGGAAACCATGTAATATTCCGTGTGGCATTATATTCATATGCAAAGTAAATAAATATATTGTGAATTTGCATGCATATTTATATTCGAAGCTTTAAGTTTATATCAATTAACGTACAAATTTACATGGCTTAAAACGATTCTGTATTGTGCATTATTAAAGGTGTGAAATTGTGTATGTTTTTCACTTTAAGTGCTAGAAATCGTTATGCGCTTTCATTTGTATTAGTTGTAAATTTCATTTTTTGGTACTGTGTAGAACAGTTCTTTCTATTAATCCCAATTATTTGAATTCTACAATGTTCTGATCTGAATCGCTCCAAGTATAGTCATATAGTTTTTGGTATAATTGCTTCCTTAAACGTGTAGTATTGGAATTCATTTCAAGCTGAAAAAGTTCACGATTTTGGGGATTCGAACCACTGAGCAAAACGTGTACAGTAGGTGGTTTTTGTTAATTACAGGGTGCGGCAGACAAAAGGCGAAAACTTATGGTACAACTTCAAATCCCATTTTCAACTACTTTAAGCAATAATATCGAAATTACCGAACTTAGGTATATTTATGCGGTTCTTACAAGAAAATGTACTCGATGTGTCCTCCATTTTGAATAATGACATTCTCAAGACAACACCGAAAGCAGAGCATGCCTTTCGAGCGCAGTCCTCCGTTAACGCCAGCCACGTGCGCGTTCTGACAGACTTCAAAGTCTCCAAACTACAACATACACCCAAATCAAATAATCCAACGGGTGAAAGCCATAAATCTTTCGATTAAAACTTCATCAGCCATCGTTGGGTCTGCTATGACCCGTAACATGGTGCTCTATTCTGTTGTAAAACAATATAGGTATTAATGCTAATTGAACGACGCGGATGGGAACCTTCTCACGGATGCCAGCGAGGTGGTCGACAGGTGGAAGGAGTACTTCGATGGACACCTGAATGACGAAACAGTAAACAGAAGTTGCAGGAACTGACCTAGGAGCACCAGCAGCGGATGACAGAGTACCAGCCCCCGATATTCACGAAGTTCTTTGTGAGATCGAGAAGCTGAAAAACAATAAAGCCGCAGGCAAAGACGGACTGCCGAGCGAGCTCTTGAAACATGGAAGAGAGGCGCTGGTTAGAGCGCTGCACTGGGTCATTTCCAGGATTTGGGAGGAGGAAAAACTGCCAGACGTGTTGATGGAGTCGTCTATCACCTTTAACCAGGAGGTTCGTGGGCCAGTACCAAGCGGGTTTCATGGGAGCCCGTGCCACCACAGACCAGATTTTCAATCCGACAGATCTTACAGAAATGTCGCGAGTACAACGTACCCACACATCACATCGTCATTGACTTCACGGCGGCCTATGATACAGCCGATCGAGAACAGCTATGGCAGATCATGCACGAAAACGGATTTCCGGATAAACTGACTCGATTGATCAGAGCCACCATTACGCAAGTGATGTGTTACGTGCGTGTTTCGGGGATACTCTCGAGTCCCTTTGAATCGCGCAGAGGGTTGAGACAAAGTAATGGACTTTCCTGTTTGCTGTTTAACATCGCCCTTGAGGGTGTGATCCGGAGGGCGGGCATCGACACGAGAGGCACAATTTTCACAAGGTCTGTTCAGCTTCTGGGCTTCGCGGATGACTTCGACATCATATCACGTAACTTTGCGACGGCGAAGGAAACTAACGCCCGACTGAGAGCCGAAGCTGGACGGTTCGGACTGCGAATAAATGCGTCGAAAACAAAATACATGCGAGCGAGAGGCTCCAAGGAGAAAAACATCAGCCTCCCAACTCAAGTCTCTGTAGACGGTGATGCGCTTGAGGTGGTCGATGAGTTCGTGTATTTGGGGTCACTGGTGATCACCGACAATAACATCAGTAAAGAGATCCAGAGACGCATCCAGGCAGGAAATCGTGCCTACTTTTCACTTCGGAAGACACTTCGATCGAATCGAGTGCGACGACGCACGGAGTTGACGCTGTACAAAACCCTGATAAGACCGGTAGTCCTCTACGGGATCGAGAAAACAACGCTTCTCGCGGAGGACCTAAACGCCCTTGGAGTTTTCGAACGGAAGGTGCTGCGGACTATCTACGGTGGAGTACAGACGGACGACGGAGAATGGCGACGGCGCATGAACCACGAACTGCACGCCATGTTTGGAGAGAATCCCATTGCACACCTGGCGAAAGTCAATAGGTTGCGGTGGGCCGGTCACGTCGTAAGGATGCCGGACGACAACCCTGTGAAATCACTTCTCTTCAGCAACCCTACCGGCACCAGAAATAGAGGGGCGCAGCGTGCACGATGGCTCGATAAGGTCGAGAGAGACTTCCGGGTGATGAGACGCCTGGGGAACTGGTGAAACACAGCCCAAAACCGAGCAACATGGCGACAAATTCTTGATACAGCACGAGCCACCACGGCTCTCGTCTGATTGGTAAGTATGGACTGTAGTAATTATCGGGGCATCACCCTTCTCAACACCGTTTACAAAATCCTCTCCCGTATTCTGTTTCATAGACTGAGGCTCCACTACGGACCAAATGTTCACCCTGCGACAGATCCTCAAAACATTTCAAGAATTCAACTTACAGACACACCATCTTTATTGACTTTAGGGCAGCGTACGATACAGTTAAGAGAAATGATTAATGGCGAATTATGCTCGAACATGGTTTCCTAACAAAACTAATTGGGCTGATACGTGCAACCCTTGATGGCTCTATGTACATCATGCGTCAGGATAGCCGGTGAGATATCGGACTCGGTCGTGACGTTAGATGGTTTGAAGCAGGCTTCTAGGTTTTGCGGACGATATCGACATCATAAGTATCAACCGTAGAGCAGTGGAAGAGGCCTTCGGACCTCTCAGGAGGGGAGCTGCGAGAAAAGGGCTCATCATTAACTCTGCCAAAACGAAATACATGATGGCTGGTAGAGAGCGTGATATTCCGACGGATGTTGGTGCCGGAGTGGTGTTAGATGGGTAAACTTTTGAAGCAGTCTACGAATTTATTTACCTGGGTACATTGACATGTGACAACGAGGATAGCCGTTATTTTTTTGCTTGTTGAAAATTGTCCTAAATGGGCATAAGAATGAGTAACCTGTGTAACAATTGAAAATTTTTTTTTGCTTTTGAAAATATTTCTAAATGGGCATAAGAAAGGTTTAAAAATACTGATAGGTGATGGAAAATGAGTTTTCACGCATATTTGAGTAACCATTAACATTCTTGCATAAATTAAAAAAAAATTTTTTTTTGCTTCGATATAACGTAACTCGATATAACGTAACGAAAATAAAAATAAAGTTGCCTTATATCGAGGTATGACTGTAGCTGAAAATCACGAGAAATTATTTTTTAAGCTGCATGAGATATGTATGATACCAACAGCACAACTTCACAGCTTCATGCAAACATTAGTACCTAACCTACGAACTAGTAGTGAAATTCATGTTTTACTTATATGAGAGCCCTCCCTCTTCCGGAGGAAGGAGGGGTGTCAAGTTACCATTGACATATTTCTTACTCCTAAAAACCTCACCATGTCAAATTTGGTTCCATTTGCTTGATTAGTTTTCAAGTTACGCAGAAGTTTGTGTTATATTTGTATGGGAGCCCTCCCTTTAAGAAGACGGAGGGGTCTCGAGCTACTCTAATAACCTTCTCCGGCCTCAAAAACCCCTACATAAAAATTTTCACAAAAGTTGGTACAGTAGATTCCGCGTCATTAAGGATCATAGAGACAGACTGACAGATAGAATTGCTTTTTCATATGATTAGATTTATTGTAGTAATTTAAATCGCTGATTTTACGTATTAAATTATTGGTTTACCATCTTTTATAACAAAATAATTCTAAAAAAAATTTCCCGATTTTATCACTTTCCCTATTTTATCACCCTAAACATCATCAAGATCAATGCGGGTATAGTTTTAAATAGTATTTGAATCTCTTTTCTTTCCAAAGCTTTTGAACCACATATCAAATTGTTATGAAGTTTGTTATTTGTAAGTTTGAGAGATGACTCGTTCGTATGACACTAGTTATGCTCAAATAAGTCGTGTAATACTTGAGAAAATAGACTTTTGTTGTTTTAACAATTTAATACATAACGGTTGCTCAAACTTTGAAACCACGTACTTAATCATAATTCATCAGTTAACCCTTAATTAGCCCGTTCATCTGATATCAATATTGTTCAAATCGGTTGTGTAGTTTCAGAGATAATTAAGTTTTGTGATTTTCACAGTTCGAAACATTACAGACGAAGTTACAGTCCGATAACAGTAAAACTCAATAGGGTGTTATGAGGTAGCTAGACCTTTCATTTGACACTAATTTTGTGGAAATCGGTTCAACCATTTCTGAGAAAAGTGAGTGAGTCCAAGTAGTCTTCGGAATATGTTTCTTTTCATAGCTGGATTCTACATTTTCAAACATAACAGGCAAAGTAATAATCCATTTGCAAAAAAATCAATAGAGTCTTATGGGGCAACAAGACCTTCCATATGACACTGATTTTATGAAAATCGGTCCTGCCATCTCTGAGAAACATGAATGAGATTAAATAGTCTCCTGAACACGCTTCTTTCCATAACTTCTGAACCACAAATTCAATCTTCATAAAATTCAAAAGTTAAGGGTTTCTTAGGTAGCCCGTTCATTTGGAATAATTTTGTTCAAATCGGTTGTGTAGTTTCTGAGATAATGATGTTTCGTGATTTTTACATTTTGATACATAACCTCTAAACTAGAAATCCGATTACAATAAAATTCAGTAGAGTTTTATGGGACAACTAGACCTTTCATTTGCAATTGATTTTTATTTAAATCGGTCCAGCCATCTCTGAGAAAATCGAGTGATATTGGGAGAGCGTTACACATACACATACACACACATATACAGAAAATGCTCAGCTCGTCGAACTGAGTCGAGTGATATATGTCATACGGCCCTTTTGAGCACATTTATACCTTTAGTTTTTGCAGTGATTACTATACCTTTCTAGGAGAAAGGTAAAAATTTGAAGAAAATTGAGAAAAAGTCCCAACAGCCAGAACCAGAAGTAGTCACAAAATTTAATTTCCTTAGACGGACAGTCATTCGATGCAACTCTCTATTGCATAGCCTGAAATAGTATACTATCCTCACATTTCTCCGCAGGAATAGAGTGTTGATACTAGACACCTTGTTTCCCGTGAGAAAAACAACGACGATATGTAAGTAACAACATGTAGCGATAAAGTTTCCTTTATCTCCCTGAATAAAAATCTAGAAAAGGACTGGAATGAAAGTCGAAGAAGAGAATTGTTCTTTTACCAGTTGGTTAGGTCATAGACTTGATTCCGGGTTATTTGCCCCGCACGTACGTGAACTTATATAAGCCGTTGTGGAACAGAGTGGTCTAAAGACCATTTTTTTCGAGAATGAGTTTTTTGCGTAAACCGCATCTACTCAAAAAGTTGGGAAATTAAGAAAATTTTGAAAAGTCGAACTTAAAAGCTGAATTATACCGTAATTTTATTCAGAGATTTTTCGAAAATTGCTTCTCCCGAAAAATTTGCTCGATGGCACATAGACCACTCTGTTCCGCAACGGCTCATATATTACAAGTCCCTAGTAACGGGTCTAGAAGATTAACATAGCCTTTGTAATCGGATTTCCGGAAGTTGTGCCTTAAAGCGGTCAAAGTTCCATTTTTTCTACCGACGCACACTGTTTTCAAAGCAGCAAAAAATGACCAAAAAAAATTATTTGACAGCCACAGTGTCTTCAGGAAAGTTGATCCGTAATTATTCTCCATTTTATAGAAGTTGAAATTTTGTTATTAATCCACTGAACAGTGAGAAACGAATTAATTTTTTTTCAACTTTCTCAAAGGCACCATACTTCTATCTACCTATTTAATTGAACTTCTGTGGAGTTTCCTACAGATTGTCTACAAAGTTGTTTGCTATAATGAAACAAGCAATTTCTCCTAGAAAAGTTTATTTTTATCTCCCATATTTCTTTGGTTATTGACGATTTTTATAAAAACAATGAACTAATTTACTAACAGATCTGCAGAACCATTTCTATATAAAAGTTTGAGTAAAACATTATGCAATCCAGATGTAGGCATTTGTCTCTCGCTGTCTCCTGTTTAAATATCTGTAAGTAAATTAGTGCCTTATTAAAATAAATATCTTCAATAACTGAATAAATATAAGAGAAAAAAAAAACATTCTTCAGTGAACTTATGTGTTTTATTATAGTTAAAAACATTGTTGAACATTGGAAAATTTAAAAAAAATCTCAATAAAAAGTTATATTAAAAAACGACTTTAAGGAACATTTTAAAGAAAACTTAGGCAGATAGAAGTACGATGTCTTTGACAATGTTGTTTCTCATAAAATGAGCTACAACTTTGCCGAACAAAGTGAATTTTTTTATGCAAAAATGAGGAAAATAAAATTCGTTTCTCACTTTTAGGTAAATTGTTCACAAAATTTTAGGTTACATAAAATGAAGAACAAATAACAGTACTTTGCTGAAGACACTACGGTTCCAAAATAATTTTTTTTTGAGTAAAAAGTAATAAGTGTAAATTAGTGCATTATTTAGGTAGAAATAATGACATGAAAATAAACTTCCTTCGAAGAAATTATTTGTTGCATTATAGCCGACAATATTGTAGAACATTGAAAAATTGTAGAAAATCACTATAAAAAGTTAAATTGAAAACAATTGATTGAAAACTCCACAAAAGTTATAGAGCTGAAAAACATTTTCAGATAGTTGATTTTTTTTTCAAATAAATTTTTTTGAAAATCAATTTTCACAATTTTATATCGACATTTTTATAGGTTAAAAAATTGAAGCTTCGACTACTTTGGAGCTTCACATCCCGAAGGCCGATCGGGCTGATATTTTGCATGAAGACTTTTCTCGAGAAAACGAAATTCGAGGGTCAATTTTTCCCTTGCATATATTCCATTGGCACTCTTATGAACAGTAATGCAGAACCCTAGTATCTAAAACAAATGGCGATCAAAAAATATAAAAAGGCTACGCCACAACAGCATATGCCGTTTGGAGGAGAAAAAGTTTTGTTAGTCTAAGTTACACTACCTGCAGACATAAGTCAAAAAATGAACTTAGTTCGTAAAGCACTCATATGTACGCAAAATCTGATAATGCCATTCGATTGAAGATTCAAAAGCCTCTAGAATTGGTGCCTAACATTGTTTGTAGCTCTTACGATCTCTGAGATAAGATGTTCTATCGAAAAATGAAAAGAGAGAGGGCGCCGCATTTGACGGAGTTGTCCGATTGACTCAAACCCTTGGGAATTTTTAATTTTGAACTAAAACAAACCATTTCTAGCTAAACATTTCAAAAGGTCCTATCTGCTTTCATCGTTTTCCTGGAGTTGATTCGTTTTTGAGTGGTCACTGGGTGTGGAATGACCCAAGCGGAATCAAAAATGAAAATTGAAAAAAAAAAATATAATTGGGTCTTAAAATTTAACACGGTTTTCTGATTTTTATATATCAGCTGAAAGAGTGCAATCAAATGACGAATGACAGTTCTTCCGTATACCGTACATGGGCGAAATGTCATTTGAGACATTTCGAGCAGTTTTTTATTCTTTATTAAAAAATCGAACGAAAACCATAGTTATTTTCTAAAAATCACAGAGAGCAGCGAATCGTGTGTATCGAGTGTAACACCGTGGTGGAATCTGAAACATCTCTCCTGAGAGACAATAAATTGATGTGGGCTTTACCACTCGAAAGAACATTACGCACAATAACCATAAAACAGAGCTCACTGCAGTGCTTCTATAGTAAGTCTCTTGAGCCTATATCAAATGGTCATCTGGTAGGAAAAAGCTTGTGTTTGCTTTGCATCTCAAAACTTTAAAAAAATCCAGGTGCTACTGTGCATCACATTCCTCAAGTTGTCTCTGTTATCAGCAGTGCGCACAGCGGTGAATTTTCGTGTATTCTCACTGGAGTGATTTATCACGCTTGTTACGCTCAGTTGTGGAGTTAGCAGGTTACTTACCTTACTTTACTTTGTTGGCTAACAGACCGTTCACCGGTCTGGGGCCGAACGAATTAGAGATGTCCAGCTTCTTCTGTCTTGGGCACCCGTTCTCCAGATCGTGCATCTTCATCCACCGCGCACATCGACCGCGTGCGGAGTCGACGGCCTCTTCCTGGTTCTCTACTGAAGATAGTTTTGGCGGCTCTCTCGTCAGGCATCCTGGCTACATGTCCAGCCCACTGAAGCCTGCCCCGCTGTATTACCTTCACTATATCAGCATGTTTGTATACCTGGTACAACTCGTGATTCATGCGTCTGCGCCACACTCCATCTTCCAGTTTACCGCCATGTATCGATCGCAAAACTTTACGCTCAAAAACTCCAAGCACTCGTCGATCAGCTTCCTTCAGCGTCCATGCTTCATGTCCGTAAAGGGCCACCGGGAGTATCAGCGTCCTATACAGCGCTAGTCTTGTGCGAGTTTGCAAACTACGGAACCTTAGCTGGTTACGTAGTCCGTAGAAGGCCCTGTTCGCAACTGCAACTCATCGTTTCACTTCACGGCTCATATCGTTGTCACATGTCACAAGCGTACCAAGATAAACGAATTCGTCAGCCACTTCAATTCGTTCCCTATCTATCTCCACCTCAGCACCAACACCACGGGGACTCCCACGCTCTCTGCCAGCTACCATGTACTTCGTTTTGGCAGAGTTAATGACAAGTCCCAATCGCTGCTTCCCTCTTAAAAGGTACGAAGGCCTCTACCACGGCCCTACTGATGATACCGATGATATCGATGTCGTCCGCAAAACCAAGAAGCATATGAGATTTCGTGATGATCGTACCGTTTCTTTCCACGTTTGCTCTTCGTACTGCACCTTCAAGAGCGATGTTGAACAGTAAGTTAGAGAGCGCATCCCCCTGCTTCAGTCCATCTAACGTTACGAACGCGGCTGATGTCTCGCCAGCTATCCGCACGCACGATTTCGATTTTTCCAACGTCATAAGACTCAGCTTGATTAGTTTCGTAGGGAAACCGTGTTCCAGCAGGATCTGCCACAGCTCGATTCTTTTCACTGAGTCGTATGCCGCCTTGAAATCCACAAACAGATCGTGAGTCGGTAAGTTGTACTCTCGGAACTTATCGAGGATCTGTCGCAGGGTGAAGATTTGATCCGTCGTGGAACGCCTCTGTCGAAAACCAGCCTGGTATTCGCCAACAAGGGATTCCGTTAACGGTCTCAATCTGCCTTCCAATCAGTCGTTCGGCGTTTGTTCATCCGCCCAGATCCTTAGTCTTATCAAGTGGACCACAAAGTACAGTCGCTCGCTTCCCGCGTTTAAAAAGTTCGGCCGGGATACCGTCCTTCCCAGCGACCTTGCCGTTTTCCAGCTCACTAATCGCCTTTTTCACCTCCTCCTGTGTTGGTGGCTCCACAGCTTGTTCGTCACTCATAATCGTCATCCTGTTCCTGCTCTGTTCTTCCAGCTCCTCACCGTTCAATAGCGCCTGAAAATGCTCCTTTCACCTGGCTGCAACCGTCGGTTTATCAGCAAGCAGGTTGCCGTCCTCGTCATTACACATAACCGACGCAGGAAAATTCCTGCTTCTGACTCTATTGACAGCTCTATAGAATCTCCGCACGTCGTTTTGAGCATAGCTGTCTTCCACGCGTCATACCTACCACCTCTCTCGCAGTCGTTTCGATGGCGCCGGGAATACTGCTCCACAGCCCATTTATGTCTTCCACTCCTTCCTCCTGCTGTTCTGCGATCCGTCGATCCATAAGCTTCAACCGCTGAATGTTGAAACGCGTCGTCCTCTCTGTGCGAGATTTCAGCACGTTTGACAACCGTGCGCGGATCTTACGAACGACAAAATAATGATCAGAGTCAATGTACGGTCTCCGAAAAGACCTAACATCAGTAACATACGAAAAGTGCCGACCGTCAATCAGTACGTGATCGATCTGGGAGCAGGCTTCTCCATTTGGATGCCTCCAGGTGTGTTTCCGAATATTCAATCGTAGAAAATAAGAGCTACATATGGCCATCTCTCTGGCCGCGGCAAAGTTTATCAGCCTCAGGCCGTTTTCATTGGTTGACGAGTGGAGGCTATGCCTTTCAATGACCGGACGGAAGAATTCCTCCCTCTCAACCTGTGCGTTCGCGTCTCCGATGACGACTTTTACGTCGTGTTTTGGACACTTGTCATAGATTCGCTCAAGCTTGTCATAGAACTCATCTTTGGCTTCATCGGATTTGTCGTTTGTCGGTGCGTGGGTGTTGATCAAACTGTAGTTAAAGAATTTCCCCTTAATCCTCAACACGCATATACGGTCATCTACGGGCCTCCACCGGATGACTCTTGTTTTCTAATATCTCTTCGAGTTTCTGAGGGGCTCGAGAGTTCCCCCGATACTCGAACCATGTACTTCAGTCGATTCAACGTCGCTTTGACCAATCGTTGGTCTCGATCGAATGTGTTATATGCCGATTTGAAATCGATAAATATATGATATGTGGGCAGGTTGTATTCGTGGCATTTTTGCATAACCTACCGTACCACGAACATCACGATCCGCGGTGGCACAGGCACCAATGAATCCCGCACTTTATTTCTCGTCTTTGTTTCTCTCACCTAAAGTTACCAAGAAGAGAAGACTTTTGCGCTCTTTTTTTTTGACGTTGCCTGCCTACTTTGATGCTATGCGGACGTCGTTATTTCTCTCACGGGGAACAAGGTGTTTAGTATCAGCATTTTATTTTTGCGAAAGAATTTCGGGAAACTTTACTGTTATAAACTATGCAACGGAATGTTGCTTCGACTGCCTGTTTGTATGTGGGAATCGAATTTTGTGTCCATACTTGGTTTATAGGAGACTGGCTGCTGCACAATTGAATTACAATTTCGCTAGGGAACTTATGAACAAGGGAATATATGACCTCGAATGCTACGTCATTTGTAGATGTTCCTATTCGCTAACACTGATCGACAAAAAATGAAAAAAATTTGCCCCATAGCTCAAACTGAAAAAAAAAGACTATAACTTTTTAACCATTCCTGTGAATTTCAGTGCCCCTAGACATTTCGAAAGTGCCTCAATCTCAGAGACTTCAATGAAGTTTTCCCGTAATTTAAACGAAAAAACGATTTGATATACATTTGAGCCAGCTAGGGGCATCAAAATCCACAGACACAGGTAAACAGCTATAATCTTCAATTTTTGTTTACAGTTTTGAACTCTAGAGTGAGACCTGTTATAGCGCCTATTACAGAAGACGAGGCGAGCAAAATGTTGAATTAGGGAACGCAAGTGAAACTTGGCTGGTGACAGCTGAGTGACAGATAAGTTACTCGTCCCAGCCATCTGCCGAAACTAGTCACGAACTCTGCCGAATCTGCCGATCTGCCGAAACTAGTCACGAAATTGCCGAAACACGAGTAACTCGTCGCTTGCCTTGTCTTTTGTAATAATGACCCATAGCTTTACCTGTGAACTCGACAAACATTACTCAGCGGCACTCCCGCATTCACTAGGGGCACCAAAATTGACAGGAGTGGTTGGAAAGCTATCTTATTTTAGGGCCCTTATTTGAGATTTAGGACAACCTTTTTTTTTAATTTCATTAAACTAGACGTGTTTCTCAACGAAAAATGTTTTTGTTCAAGATTTAGGTTAGCAAAATCGAAGCTAAATTGTTCAAGGGTAAGGAACGGCTTAAGCAGAGGCGCCCATTTTCATCAGTCGATATTAACGGGCCTCAATCTCCTGAATTTTGATTGATATTGACAATTTCAATGATGAGAACGAAAACTTTGATTAACTAGCTGTCTTACGAATACATAAAATTCCGTTCAACACAGAAAATTTTGGAAAAAAAAAAACATTACACGAAAAAAGTTGCAGCTATTCAGGCGCTATTTGGGTGCTGAAGAAAATCCCCTGCAAAACAGATGCAAACTGCTTAACCCTTTCCGACCGAGCCCACACAATTGTGTAGGTAAAAAATGACGGATAACAAAACCTAAATCGAAGCACCTGCTTGCTCCGGTTTTTTATTTTTTGTAGCAGCTGCGATGTTGACACTAGCGAGAGAAAAGGTTTTGTTTAAGTCACCTTCTACCTAGCAATTATACGGGCCCGGTCGAAAAGGGTTAAGGTGGTAGTGTGTAGAAGCCACCGCGTGGTCGGCTGCGAATTTTCAGTGCCACAAGACTCGGGAATAGTTAATGCGTTATCTACGAAAACACTATCTTATGTTTTCGTCACCATAACAAACATGATGATATGTTTTTACAAGTGACGCATTAACTATTACCGAGTGGTAAACATTTGAAAATTCGAAGTCGACCACGTGGTGGCTCGAAGTCAGCCATTTTTGATTCCAACACACTTCCACCTTGAAAGGTTCGAGGTGATTGAAATAGTGTCCTTCGGTAGGGAACTTTAATTGATTATTGTTAAAGTTTGCTGAATCGGATTTAGAATCTGAGAACAAGTACTGTCAGAGAAAAAGATAGAGAACAAATTGATATATTTATGTTTGTATTTCATCTTACAGATTTCAAGTATTTCGTCTCAATACACAGGCGGCTCCTAAAGCTGCTTAGAATATGTTCCCTACTCTAATTACTGGTGGGAATTGTAGCAGAAACCAGTTCAAATCTGATCCTTTTTAGCTTTTTGATTTATGTGTGAAAACCTATGATAGCCGTAAACTGGATCAGTTTAAAACAAGTTTAAATAGTCAGGGAGATTTTTTTTTACATCAGGGAAACTCAGAAAGCATCAGGGAATTGATTTTTGGAAATTTAGTCGCCACCCTGAGTGCGTACGGAAAGTCATGCGAATACAGTGCGTCTTGAACTGTCCTACAGATCAGACGTTTTTTCGGTTGCTTGTGGACTGGTCTTTGACTGCCTATAGCTTCAAAGTTTGTGTTTTGTCAGTGTGTCTTTTAAAGACTACCTGAAAGTTATTTCCCATCAGTCTTTCTCAAGACTACCTACTTTTGAATTTAACATTTGTTTTAACTTTTTTCGTATCACCTGAAATGGCTGGACGGAAAAAGAAACCTCGCATCGCTGCGGGGAGGAAAAGAGAGGCATCTCTTTCTGACACATCGAGTGTCTGTAGTGACAATCCTTTTGATATTTTGCCTGAGCAAGAAGCTGGTGAAATGGAAGTTACCAATAATGAAACTATACAAAATATAAAATCTTCAAAAAAGGAGAAAGTTCCACCTATTGTGGTAACTATTTCTTCTGAATTTAATATATTCAAAAAGGAACTTTCAACGTTTGTTTCTGACGTTAAAGTTACCTATCAAATTGGCCGTAGAGGTGAATGCCGCTTATTAGCCGACTCAGTAAAGGGTCGAGATCGTCTTGTTCAGTATTTAACCGACAAGATGTACAAATTTTTTACATATGACACCAAGAACGCCAAGCCGTTCAAGGTTGTCTTGAAAGGTCTCACCAACGATCAAACCGTTGATGAGATCAAACTTACTTTAACAGAATTACTTGGCATAGCCCCTACCCAAGTAATTCTAATGAAACAAAAATCACGAGGCGAAAACAGTCAGCGAACTGGAATTTCCCTTGTAAATTATTTAATTCATTTTAACCGCAGTGAGGTTAATACCTTAAAATTTTTTGAAAAAGCACATGCTTTATATAACGTGCGTGTAAAATGGGAATTATATAGAAAGTTTGGCGGAGGTGAAAAGCATATCACCCAATGCCGTATTTGCCAACGTTATGGCCATGGTTCAAAGTTCTGTAACATGGACCAAAAATGCCTCATTTGTGGAGACTCTTCTCACACAAAGGACACATGTCCTGTGAAAGAGAGTAAAAATTTTCGCTGTGCGAATTGTAACGGCAACCATATGTCGAATTTTTATCAATGCCCAGTCCGTTTAGCAATTGTTAAGGCAAGGCAAGGTAAACAAAATTCAATTTCTCAATTAAAACCAACTTCAAAACAAAATTCTCCAAGCGTACCAGTGACGCATAGTTTACCTACTCCTTTGCATACCCGTTTAACTTATGCACAGGTTACAGGTAGTTCGAACATTATACCGCCTAGTGTTGGTAGTTCGAAAATGACCGTTAATATGGGTAAGCAAAACACGCTAGAAAATAATTGTACACCTATCACTCCAGCTAATATTGCTGCCGAAAATATTTTTTCTAATGTCAACTGCCTGGGGCCTATTACGGCAGGTAAACTTTCTTTTTTGCAACAGGCAATGTTCGATCTTATGAACGCCATGTTGCAGGCAAAATCAATGTTTGAAGCCATTCAAATAGGCACAAATTTTACTATTAAAATTGTTTCTAATTTAAAATTTAGCAATGATTTTAAATAAAACAATTAAAATATTAAATTGGAATGCTCGCTCATTGAAGGCCAATGAGAATGAGCTTTTTAATTTTTTAACAGTAAATAATGTGCATATTGCAATTATTACTGAAACATTTTTGAAACCTAACATAAAATTAAAATATGATCCCAATTACGTGGTTCATAGATATGATAGGATTCAGGGTTCCGGCGGTGGAGTTGCAATTGTTATTCATCGCCGAATCAAACATCGTGCTCTTCCCCATCTTGAGACGAAAGTTATTGAAACTTTGGGAATTGAAGTTCAAACTGAACTTGGGATTTTATTTATTGCCGCAGCATATTTACCATTTCAATGCACACGCGAGCTCAAAAATTATTTTAAAGGTGATTTACAAAAACTCACCAGAAATCGTTCGAAATTTTTCATAATCGGCGATTTTAACGCTAAACATCGTTCATGGAATAATTCTCAAAGTAATTCCAATGGCAAAATTTTATTCAATGATTGTTCTTCAGGATACTATTCTATTTTGTCTCCGAATAGTCCTACATGCTTTTCTTCTGTAAGAAACCCTTCAACAATTGATTTGGTGCTGACAGATCAAAGTAATGTATGTAGTGATTTGATCACACATGCTGACTTTGATTCTGACCATCTTCCAATAACTTTTTCTTTATCACATGAATCAGTTTTAAACCCTATGAGCTCTGTTTTTAATTATAACAAAGCTAATTGGGAAAGATACAAAAATTATATTGAGAGAAATTTCAATAATGAGCTTGATTTGCAAAACGAAGTGAATATTGATTCCGCTTTGGAAGCATTAAAATGTGCAATTGTTGATGCCAGGAATTATTCTGTTCCAAAGGCTCAAGTGAAATTTGATTCATCAATAATTGACGAAAATCTTCAACTTCTAATTCGTTTGAAAAATGTCCGCAGACGTCAATATCAACGTTCTCGTGACCCTGTTTTTAAAACTATTTATAAAGATTTACAGAAAGAGATTAAACATAGATTTACTCTTCTGAGAAATCAAAATTTTGAGACTAAAGTTGAAAAATTGAAACCATATTCAAAACCATTTTGGAAGCTGTCGAAGATTCTTAAGAAACCTTCAAAGCCTATTCCAGTTTTAAAAGATGGTGAACGTTTTCTTGTATCCAATGAACAAAAGGCTCAAAGACTTGCTCAGCAGTTTGAGAGTGTTCATAACTCAAATTTGAATTTTGTGAGTCCAATTGAAAATGAAGTCACACGTCAATTTGATTTAATTTCTTCCCAGAATTTTTTACCTGCAGAAATAATTGAAACTAACTTGAATGAGATTAAATCAATTATTAAAAATTTCAAAAATATGAAAGCACCTGGTGACGATGGAATCTTTAATATACTAATCAAACATCTCCCTGAGAGCACAATGGATTTTTTAGTGAAAATTTTCAATTGCTGCTTCAAAATTGCATATTTTCTTAAATTATGGAAAAATGCAAAAATTACTCCCATTTTAAAGCCGGATAAGAACCCAGCTGAAGTTTCAAGTTATCGACCAATCAGTTTGCTTTCTTCAATAAGTAAACTGTTTGAGAGAGTTATTCTTAACAGAATGATGTCACACATCAACGAAAATTCAATTTTTGCAAATGAACAGTTTGGATTTCGCCATGGGCATTCCACAACTCATCAATTGCTCAGAGTTACTAATATGATACGAGCTAACAAATCTGAAGGTTATTCCACTGGAGCTGCTCTTTTAGACATAGAAAAAGCATTCGACAGTGTTTGGCATAAAGGTTTGATTGCGAAATTGCAAACTTTTAATTTTCCAATTTTCCTAATCAAAATTTTAAAAAATTATCTTACTGATCGAACTCTGCAGGTTGTCTATCAGAATTCAAAATCTGATAGATTTCCTGTCAGAGCAGGTGTGCCTCAAGGTTCAGTCTTGGGTCCAGTCCTGTACAACATATTCACTTCAGATCTTCCTGATTTGCCTCCAGGATGCACAAAGTCATTGTTCTGCGATGACACAAGCATTTCCGTAAAAGGAAAAAGTCTTCGTGTCATATGCAGTCGATTGCAGAAAAGTTTAGATATTTTTTCTTCCTACTTGCAAAAGTGGAAAATCTCTCCCAATGCTTCTAAAACTCAAATGATAATTTTTCCGCATAAGCCTAGGGCTTCTTTCCTCAAGCCAAACAATAATCACGTTGTCAAGATGAATGGGATTATTTTAAGTTGGTCCGACAAGGTTAAGTACTTGGGACTAATTTATGATAAAAAACTTATTTTCAAAGAGCACATTGAGAGTATACAAGCCAAGTGCATCAAATATACGAGATGTTTATATCCTCTCATTAACAGGAATTCTAAACTTTGTTTAAAGAACAAACTTTTGATTTACAAACAAATTTTTAGACCAGCAATGCTTTATGCTGTACCGATCTGGTCAAGTTGCTGTTCAACAAGGAAGAAAACGCTCCAAAGGATTCAGAATAAAATTCTGAAAATGATTTTGAAGCGTCCTCCTTGGTTTGGTACACTCGAATTACATA
The DNA here is from genome assembly GCF_029784165.1 of Wyeomyia smithii. NCBI lineage: Eukaryota > Metazoa > Arthropoda > Insecta > Diptera > Culicidae > Wyeomyia > Wyeomyia smithii. The sequence continues at coordinate 66,750,582 of NC_073695.1, forward strand.
GACTTACTGGTGTTGAACCATTAGAAGCTATGTCAAATAAAATTATTAACAATTTTCGACAAAAATCGTTGCAATCCTCAATTGCTACGATAAGCTCTCTTTATAGCCAATAAGTTAGCAATTAAGTTAGTTGTAAGTTTACTTCCCCTTTTCTGACAAGTAGGTTTAAATCCCTACGAATGATAAGTCCTAATTGCGAAAGCAAACAAATCCTAACAATTAAAATTACAAATTTCTAACAGTGTTGAGAAGTCACCATTTGTGATTGGACACACATACTCATTATTTACTAATATTTATCATAAATACTTAAGCTACTAACAAATCCCCCCTTAAAAAAAAAAAAAAAAAAAAAAAAGTCATGCGAATTTAAATCTGGTTGCAAGAATTGTTTAATACAGAATATTCACAAAGGATTGTCATATTTGATGCTCTCGTCTTTGCGTATCTATTTATAACACCGTTTTTGACAAAAACCTATACAGAGTAGAATCAGTTTTAAGCAAAAACGTTATGAAACAGGGTATTAAAAAAATACACCATACCTATATCGCTACAGTGTTAAACATATAACTAACATAACGATAAAAGTAGAGTTCTACAGGATAAGTAACGCACACTCGTTACAAACTGAGGTGGAATGAATGGCACTAAGCGTTCATCTTCTCCTAGTTTGTTCAAAACCGAACTCTGAAACCACACAAACACGATACACAGGACAATATTGACTCTCTCGCTTGCAGCTGTACCGGTGATTATACATCTACCTGACACACAGAAGCTAGATTAATTTATGACGTATTGATAAATCAATTAATGCATTGTAAATATGCCGACTCGTGCTGTGAAAGCAAACGGCTCCTCCGTGGATTGTTTGTTGCCGAATGCATACAGTGTGAAAGCAAACAAATTCCTCTTCGTACCGAACAAGCACATGTGAGGTTATGGTGCGATGCGGTGGGAGAAGAGTACGCGAACGTCGTCGCGGTTTCGAGTCAATCACGCACACACTTTGAACAGCTTGTGCTGATCGCGAATGGGAGTTTATACAAGTGGCAACGATAAGTGAAGCTACCCTGAAGAGGTTTTTGTAGTTTTAGCACGCACCTTAAGCTGAGGTTTGGGCAGGTATGAGCAAAGCAAGATTGTGACCGTGGTTGAGGGCATTTTTTTACTATACTACGTTGGGTAATTATGACTCATGTCATGCCTCTTGTGACTAGCACCTTAAGCTGAGGTTTGGGTAGGTATGAGCAAAGCAAGATTGTGACCGTGGTTGAGGGCATTTTTTTACTATACTACGTTGGGTAATTATGACTCATGTCATGCCTCTTGTGACTAGCAGAAGGTTGCAATGTAATGTGGTGTCTATTTACTGCTTCATCAGTTTACGATTTTATGAGCTCTAGTTAGGGCTCGTGAACTAATAAGGAAAACCTTTAAGTAAAAATGTGAGCCACCCTAAAGTTAACATGCTTGCTCGACTGACAACGACAGTGACTTTGCGTAATACGAATACAACTGGTCTCTCAGCTGCGCTTATGTATCTTTAACAAGCCCCATACTGGCCACCACACTGCAATGATCGTGCCGAATCGTACCGTTCGGTTTGGGTAAAACGGAAAATTGCAATTTCTTTCTTTCCAGCTTAAGGTCATTGTTGCATTATCGTAAGAAAATCCGCAAAACCAATACATTTAGACGACTCAAACCGCAGACTTCGTCTGAAAACTGAAGGTCACGTACCGACAAAGCGCAAACAAGATTTTCATTCACCCCAACTGCCCAACCAGAAATTCCACCCGAGCGTCGTCGTCGGTCGCGCAGAGCAAAACATCAACATTCAACATATACCTAGTCTGGGCGGCGGCGGCGAGGAACCTCGTAAAATAAAACTCATTTTCGTTTCCTCCTCCGAGTCGAGCGAACGAACATAGGAAAAACGTGTGCAAGCGATTCAAACTTGTTTTGCGCGGCGCGTCTGCCTTTGCAAACATCGTCGTCGTCGTTGTCATCAAAACGCGTGTATCCAGCGACCAGCAGTGACCTCGGTGTTAAATTTGTTATTAATGGTCAATAATGAGTAGTTAATAACAATTGAAAATGTTTGAATTCGTGCTAACTGTGATGAAGGTTGCGTTCGGAACCGTTGCTTTCGTCATCAACGCAAAGTTCCTCAAGCTGTGGCCTCCGACCGATCGTCCGGTAGTGACAGTGCGCCAAGGGAAACTGCGTGGAGTAACGGCAACGCTACCAAATGGATCACGTTACCATTACTTTAAGGGTGTTCCGTATGCTCAACATCCGGTAGGAGAATTGCGCTTCAAGCCTCCGGTTCCGTTGGATGCATTCTCAACGCCTGTTCTCGAGTGTTTAGTAGATCGAAGTGATTGCGTTCATGAAGATCTGTTTACAAAACGTGTCGTCGGTTCGGAAAAAGGCTTGTACATGAATATATACACACCCGATTTTACTGTTCCAGTTGCTGACGAGAAAGGAAAATTTCCTGTTATGGTGTTCATACATGGTGGAGGCTTTTTAGCAGGCTCCGGAAGCAGTATCGTCTACAATCCGATTTACCTGGTTCAGGAGGGCGTGATCGTGATCGCCATGAACTATCGTCTGGGACCGTTTGGATTTCTTAGCCTGCCGGAGGCTGGCATTGCCGGCAATGCTGGGCTTAAGGATCAAGTAATGATTTGCCCTTTTTAAAAACGTTTTCACTGTGCGTTTTTGACTCGATAATGTTTTGCAGTTGTTAGTTCTCAAATGGATAAAGGAAAACATCGCACAGTTTGGTGGCGACTCCGGCAACGTGACGTTATTTGGCGAGAGCGCTGGCAGTATTTCCGCATATCTACATTATCTCTCACCAAACTCGAGGTAGGTAAACGAAATTTATTGGATTTAGGTAAACAGTGCTTATTGGATTACGATATTATGAGATAACGAAGCTGGACAGATGTTGCCACTTAACAGAGTGGGTTGGATATTATAATTTCGATGCTCACTGTATCAGTTAGTAGGGGTAATAACAAAATTCAGCATGTCATGCTGTTAGCGCTGCAAAAGTCAGTCCAACTTGACAAATATCTTAAACGATGAATGTGAATGAGACATCATTCAACCTTTTCGTCGTTTTCATTTAGAATGACTGCGGCGCTGGTCAATTTGGAATTTTATTCAACACCGTTTTAGGATGAATATCAGACGATAATTTTAAAAACACGACCGATATTGGTTATTGGAATATAGAGCACACCCTGACTGACATTGTGAACATACGTAAATAGTCATAGAAGTTAAGGTTGTAAATTGTCATCTAAATAGAGGAGAGTGTTTTGATGGGCATTTGTAATAGTTTAGATTTTTCATCGGCATTTGTAATAGTTTAGATTTTTCATCGACGTTTTATTTTCATAACTATATAATATAAATTTAATGTAGGCGTTTTTCGCATCATTGAATTGGCAGGACCGTCTCAGAATGATCAATTACTTTTCAGGTGTTAAATGATATAAAACTGAGAGCTCCCAGTACTATTTGGTTCCAAGATGGCAATCGGAAATTTTCGGCCTATTAGGCGTCCACGAAAGATCGTATATACTAATGATTAATGTTTGCTCATTCATTCACAGAAAATACTTTCACCGAGTCATTTGTCAGAGTGGCATTCCCAGCAGTGAAACGTTTTTCCAATCATCGGGCAGTGAGAAAGCGCGAAAATTAGCCGAGATTGCCGGTTACACCGGGGACTCCGATGCGGAAGCATTGCGTAATGTCGTAAACAAATTCGCCGAAAGGTGCTTTCCTCGCTGACGCTTGCTCTGTATACTTTCAGAAACATTGCTGAGAGCACCGGCATCGGTTTTGGTTAAAAACCAACACAAGGTGCTGACCAGCGAGGAAAAACGGATGGGTGTGAAATTTGCTTTCATGCCGGTAATCGAAGATCAGCACAGTGAGGATAGCATAATCACTCAAACTCCCGAGGAGATCATGAAATCGTTCGACACGCTGGATATGCCAATCATCGATGGGTGCAACAGTGGCGAAGGTATTCTATCGCTCTACCTGATGAGTAGTCGAATTCATTTGGGCAATAGTGAGCCGGAACGATTCGTTCCCCAGCTGTTGGGCTCATCGGAGAAGCTGGATCGCGTCGAGGTAGGAAAACACATTCGGCAGTTCTACTTCGGTGATCGGCCGGTGTCAAAGGACACTTGCGATCAAATTTGTGATGTTATGGCAGATAATTATTTCATCACCAACTCATTAATCAGCGCTGAATGGATAGCAAAGTATCAGCCTAGAGTACCCCATTATCACTATAGGTTCACGTTCGATGGACGGTTTAGCTTTGCGAAGCGACTGTTCAATCAGATCCAGGCCAAGGGTGCCTGTCATGGAGATGATGTGTTCTACATATTCAGGTTGTTTTGATTAGCTGATTACCTAATGATTTATTAAACAATTTGCGTTGTACTTTTAGCCCTGTCTTTTTACCAACACTTCAAGCTAGTAGTGCCGAATGTCAAGTACGTAACGCTTTCGTGAAGCTTTGGAGCAATTTCGCAAAGTTTGGGGATCCTACGCCCAACGATAGTACGGCTGAAGATAGCGAGCGTCTAGGCGTCAAGTGGAATCCAATAGCTAAAATAAGCAAACAATCTGAAGAATTCAATTTAGACTGCTTGGAAATTGATACCAATCCAAGAATGATCAGGAATCCGTATCCGGAACGAATAAAACTTTGGAGAGAACTGTTGCAAAGATATAGGAGAGGGTTCCTGTGACGTATTTATGTATACATACGTGATCGTTTTAGGGCATGTGGTAGGGTTGAATGTTGTTTTGATGGTCAACTGAATAAATGAAATTATATGATTTATTAGTTTGAATGGCTATTAATAAATATATAAATTATGCACAAACCTGGATGTGCTTTAGTTTTAATATCTTCGGGTATTCCTGTATTACTTTAAATTTAACTGTTGATTTGGCACAAAAAAAATGGAGGTTTTCACACAGAACTAAAAAAATATGAGGTAACAGATTCACTTAAAAGTTGACTGAAACCAAGGCGAACCGTGATAGGTGTTCCGGTTGTTTCGGTCATATTCAGAATACGATTTATTCAAATCATGTCCTCTGACTTTTTTGGAGACATTGTGATGGAGTTTCACGTAATAACAAACAAAAAAGAATCCATTATTAAGAATAAATTATCCCTCCTAAAATTGTACAGGATGTTCAGTAAGTTCGAATACAACCTATCATCGTTGTGTAGGTACGCATCATGTGCATTCTGTGTGTTAGTATTGCTGTTAGCTTCAGCCTCATATATAGGCTAACCGACGCACATGGTCGCGTCGCGACTTGCTGACATTTGTTGTTTGTTCACCGCGTCGGTGAAAAAGTACTGAGACGTCTTAAGAAAGTTGTTTGCGACACACAAGTCAAGAGCTATTTTCTGATAAGAAACGATTTGTCTTGCAACAATCGCACAATATCCAAAATGATCGGCTGTGGGCCCCGATGTTGGCCGACCCCGTCTCAAAAAATATCGAGAGGGAAGCTCCCACTGGTGTTTATCGAGAAAAATGTACAGCACCCAATGCTTGCTGTAGCCTGATGAAACTAAATAGGCGCTTTAAGTTTGATATCATTCATTACTTGCATTACTTACTTACTTGAACGATTGAATGGCAAAGCATGACAAAAAGTAACACCAGCCGAATACTAGGATAACTAGATTCAATTCAGTATCACTGCAAAGGGTGAGAGTGAGTGCACACTTAGCTTCACTTCTGGTGTATTCCAAGCATTTAATATGAGATTTCAGAGCTCTGATATTCGTACATGCTGGCCAAGCCTAGCGAACATAAAGTGAGCACTGTAGATCAATTCAAAAAGCTTACTTTACAAATCTGGAACGATTTCTTTTTTGAAAAACGCCTCAAATTTGTCATATACCACAAGGGGAAGTGCTTCCAGGTATTATGTCTTGAAGGTTTTCAATGAACACTGCTTCAATAGAAAATGATGTAGGAAAGAATATCTTGTATTTTCATTTTTTAACACATTTTTAATGTGTATCCGAACTCGTTGAACACCCTGTACGTTTGATGATGAATGGCTATAAAAACATGTAAATACTAAAGTACTGCATGAGGTTAGCAAGTTTATGTGAGTTATGGTTTATAACTAATTTCTGTATGTTTTCAGGCTACATCAAATGATGATTAAATGATATATTGAGCACTTTCGAATATCAATATTTTTCTACCAATTTCCAATGACATTCCAATGGGCACTTCTTACTCTATTTTTATGGTCTATTTGATATCCATTCATTCCTCAAAACGGCATTTATGTTTTTGAACTTTTCCTTTGACATATCGATTTATATGGATAACTTTCTCTTACGAACATTCGATGATTTTTCTATAACTTCATACATGGCTTATAGCAGCAGCGCCGTTAACACTCGTGTGCGAATGTCAAGCATTTGTAAATGAGGTCGTGCCCAAACAACGTTGTAATATTTCGATCATTTTTCATTACTATTTTTTTTAATAATAACTTAGTAAATTTTTGAACGTTCAATAGCATGTTTCTACGTTTTGAACTGTAGATGTTACTAATAATTGAAAGAAAGGATTTAGTATTGATAAAAAATCGACCAAATTATTATTTTCGAATTGTCAGTTCATTTTCATTATGAAAGTGCTTTTGATTTCAAGAATAATTTTTTATAAAATTTTAGTGATGCCGCCATCATATATTATCATAAACACCCTAAAAAATTGAAAACTATCCTACTTTAAACAGTTTACCAGATCCCATCTATTGTTTTTAATATCAAGACGATATTTTTTATAATCAAGATCAGTTGAAACATTTAAGAATATTGCCAGGACGAATATCCCAAATTTTGATGCGTTGATAATAATCTCTTTTGTTATATTCGTATGAAAAATTCTATTAAATTGAAATACTTAGAGTCATATATTTTTCATTTTCATTTTTGGGTGCAGAAGGGGGCCGCAGGGCCAAGTCTCCAGAGGAGAGATTTAGATTTGGCATCGCAGCATAGTAACCCGAGAGGTCAAATAAATTCTGCGTTGGAATGCCGTATAGTAAGACAAGATTGAATATAGGGGATAGTCGATGGGAACAGTGATAGTAGTTGCAGAAAGGTGCATGAAAAAAAAATTAGATATAGATGAAGAAATAGATGTATCTGTGGTTGATTGTAATAAATTTTATCCATTTGTAATATATGTTAGCTATATAATATTTGTCTCGTATGCCGGTCTGCGTCCAGGGTCTCTCAAGGAAGCCCCTCCCAACCGCACATATATTTAAATATTTTTATTCATTAAAACTCTCGTCAGATGAAACATTTAATAAATAGTAATAACAATAATAACCGTATTTGTTTGTTTTACATACCTGAGCTGTGCTTCAATCTATTACTCACCCTGTTTTATGTTTGTTACCTTAAATCATTTTTTCATTGACCTTTGTTTGATCATATTCCTCAGGGTAATTGCTTGATTCTTCGTTCGTTCTAATTCTTGATTTTTGTCGTATTTGAAAAAAAGAAAGGAAATTGGATTAATAATTTGATTGGAACAATGAAAATTGATGTAAATAAATCTGAATTCCTGCCGCGCATATATCTAACTACTGGTTGAGCGTTGGCTTTGAGAAAGTTGGTAACGCAATCTTTTGATTACTATGCCAAATTCCTTTACTGAGCCCTCTCTGCACCCCAGTAGAAAGCATGTCTTAGTAGTCACAATAGCCAATTAAAACTGCTTAATCCGTAAAAGACGAAATCAATTAATCTGACCTTTCATCAAAGAGTTAAATGACTCAAACATTCCACCCAATCATTGTCATTAACATTCAACTTCGTCTTATTACGGCCGTTGCAAAGAAAGAATCTAATGAGCTTCATAGTTAAAAGTCTATTCATTCTAATCATTTCACTATGGTCATGCAGTATGTCATTAGGTTAAGTTTTATTGCCTCCTTATTTTGATTACTACCGAAAAGCCCATCAAAGTCTTTCAAAGAACGTTTGAGGTGTTTTGCAACTAGCATCTGGCCTTTTTAGACTGGATATATCTTGTATAATACATAAACGAAAAGAGTATGTTAGTTCGCGAATTTAAACCAGATATTACTAATTGCAAAACCGTCAAGCCCCTCAACCTAGGAGAGGGATTAAATTGAAATACTTAGAGTTGCTTTAAAAATAAAATAAAAATTCGGAAGAAATGCCACGTGATTTGTTTTTCAACTCCTGCTTTCTCGTATTAATAGGACAGAGGTTTTCCGTAAAAAAATTCATTCGCCCGAACGATGTTTTTGAATTTTGAAAAATGATTTATTTTTTTGTGAGTTGTAACTATTGGAAACTATTTGAAATTGTTCACTTTTCCTTAGTTTTTCGATAAAATTAAGCACAAAAGGGGTTTTATTTCTATAAATTCCTGAGATTTCTGTACATATGCTTCGGTAAACTTGTAGATCAGTTAATTTCATGTATTGTACAAAAATTTCATGAATTAATAAAATTAAACTCTTTTTATTCATAATTTTGTCGAAAAATGTATGAAATGTAAACAATTTCAGACGACTTTCATGGTGTATCAAATATAGTATATCTCCACTATTTTTCAGAATAAAGTACAATAATTGTTCTCTCAAATGGTGCCAAAAGATAATTATAATGTGCCCCAAACCGAAATATTAGTATCTAAAAAAAGGCCTATTTTAAAAATAGAAACGTTAATAACTCTTCAGCTGTACAACATATCGATAAGGTTTATGCATCAAAAGTTGCGTCTTTTGAAGCTCTTAGAGTCATTCAAAAACAACTTCGTTATTGAATTTGAATCTTAACCCAGTTACGTAGAATTTCTCTAAATCGGTAAGGAAGTAAGCACCAAATCAACTACTAAAAAAAAAATTCACAATTTTTGTTTGCACCTAAAATTCACAATTTTTGTTTGCACCTAAATAAAGGACTAACTATAAGAAACAACCTTTTAGAAGAAACTGTGGCTCTAAGCCCACAAAATCGCATCAAAAAGCTCATGTCCGCCTGTACCATTGTGCATTGTTACCTCTTAAGCTGAGTTTGGACCTACCAAACTCGGGGAAACTTGTTTTTGCATCAAAATACATGAAAAAATCATATATAGTAGCCACGGCAAAAAAATTTGTTGCACTGTGTTACCTATTAGTAGGATCGTAGCGTTAGCCCCGAAATCGTTCCGTACACTAAAAATTTGGCAGCGAAGTCTGTATATAATAAACAGAAGGTTTAGTTTAAAGTTCCGAATCGGGATTTAGCACAGAGGCTTCACTTTTGCTTGCGGTTTTAGTTCAAACAACTGATCCCGATTTAATTGTTTTGCGGCTTGTATTTATTGGGAATGATGTAGCATTGAAAAATACATATTTTACCCCATCGCGTCAAACGCAAATTCAGTGCGTCATATAATTTTTTCTCCACAAATCTTCTCCGTTCAGAAACTGCTGACGTAAATGGTGAAAAAAGGTGAAAAGATAGAGGTAAAATGGTGAATATAGGCGCAAAGATAGGGTGCTTAGACAACAAGTATATCATTCATTACAGGGTTTGTGAAAACAATAACAGACCTTATAGAATTGGTTGTAATCTCATAGGTGATTGAGATTTTTCTAAATTTGCAATACTTTTCAACTAAAATTTAGATTGTTTAGGAAGAATTACTATAGACGAATAAATTTGTCGAAAAAAAACCCTGATATCTGGAATATATTGATGATATGAGTATTAATGCAAGCGAAATTTTGATCCTAGTTCGTGCCATGTTGATCGTGGATCGCATCATTCAGGATCTTAGTTCGTCCTAATAAAAACCTAAATTAATCCACCTAGTGGTGCAGAAACCTTTGTTATACTAACTATTACTTTATACATATTAGGCCAGTCAACTACAAATCGTATACCAACGTAAGTCCCATTTCAATAGTGAATGAAATGAATTTAAAAGATAGTTTTCAGAACGTAAACCAAAGACGATCATTGAATTAAAGCTTGACGTGGTTTTCGCAAATAATATGAATGTTAGCACTGGAGTACATGAGTCTTATTTTTTCGATCACTAACCAATTTTTAAATGCTGGCTAGTTTTTGAGATAATCGAACGTGGGGAAACAGTAATAGATGCTGATTTCACACTAGAATAGCAAGCATGTATGTTAGTTTAATGCGGTTCTACTTATTCGCTTTATTTTCAGAAATCACAGGACCTAGATTTATGAATCAACATCAAGTTTTTTTTACGAATTGAAGCAAGCTTCTACAAACCTGCTCTCGAAATATAGTTCAGAATTATACAGGAAAAAAATATACCTATCGATGAAAGTTGTCAATTTAATTCTATCTCAAATGCATTATCTGAAAATGAAGGCTCTCCACGATCTTTAAGAATTTTGGATTTTAAGAGTGTAGGCGAGAACATTATTCTTTTCGAAGGCCTAGGCTGTATGGAAAAATCTGGAATAGAGACTTTTAAAATCTTGCTGCGATAACGAGAAGTGGAATAACATGGATACTCTGTTTGCACTTAGTCTTAAATTAGAAAGCAATATTTATATCTCACATGAGCATATTGTATCATTCATAGAGATAAGTGACTTTTCACCTGCGCACACTAGTAAACGTGTAGAGCCATGTAGAGTTGCTTCAACACTTTTACCTTAGTTTGCCGATTACGTTCATCAGCTACTTTAGATTCCTGGTCACAAATTTAAATAAGTGTTCAACTGAAAAATTTTCCAGCTGTTCAAAACGTAGCATTGCAAAAAAAATAGCGATTTTTTTGTGTTTTTCTCAACGGGTGTCACTGACACATTCGTACGTAAATAGGTCTATACATCTTTGGTAAAGCTTTTCAAAATATCTGCATCGCTAATTGTTTTACATTTGCAAACTGTGGGATCAGATTTTACTACAATGCTTGGCTTCCGAAAGCTGTAAATATTTCTTTCTCTCCGCAAATCTAGGTTCAACGTACAATTTAGTATATATTTTATAAGAAGTGAGCACGGAAGCTTTGGAAGCCAAGCAGTGGTGGGCAGCATTCCGCTAATTCGCTAATCGCTAATTCGCTAATCGCTAATTAGCGACGCTAAAATTCAGTTAGCGGTTTAGCGATTTCGCTAATTTTTGAGCTGGTTAGCGAAACTGTTAGCGTCGCTAAAATTTTGGCCTTCGAAACGCTAATCGCTAATTCGCTAAATTTTGTAGAGAAGCGACAATAGATATATTTAGAAAAACTGTGAATTGCTGAAGGCGTACGTAAATTGCTTTTTTTTCCTGTGTGGACTTATCACTGCGACCAGAGCTTAGATCTATTGAGATATTGCCCAGGTGTTTTCTGTACTTCGCACTTCATATTAGCAGTAATACTGTTGAAGCAAGTGATACGCCTATCATTCATATCAGTGCTTTTGTGTAATTATTGCCTTTTCGTTTCAAGCTTACTGCTCTACTATACCGAGCCTCTGTCCATCCTAACAATATCGCCTAGTTACAATTCCCTGGAGAGAACTTTCATATGTTACTCACACCAGTTTTATTATAATAGGGACTTGTTTTCATTAGGAGGAGAGTCAACAGGGGTACTGTAGAATCCAGATTGAAGGAAGGGTACGTGGTGGGGAGCCTGAGAATAAACCCATGCTTAAAGTCCTTTGACAACCAAATGGCCTGATTCTACTAAGATTCGAACCCACGACCACCCGCTTACCAACCTTACCTTACCTTACCTTGCGGCTACGGAGCTCCCCTAATCGTAAATTGCTTCGAAAGATGAACATACTTCACTGCGAAAAGTTACTTTTGTCAGTCCTTTTACCCTAGAATGGAGTTCCAGTTATCGTACAAGCCCCATGAGCATTTTGAAGAACAAGCTCAAGGTCTAGATTGAATTTTCGGCACACCAAGAACTTTTGTAAATTGCAATGCGCTTGAAATTTAGACAACTTTGGTTCTACTTTTTGGATTCAGATAAAAATTGGATTTTTATGAAAACATTCCAAAGAGTATCTTTTTTTAATGCAAGCTAAATAACTTTTGTTATTCTTGTTTTTACAGAATCAAGTATGAATACCGTTTCGTTAACCTCTTATTGTAAATAGCTTTAAAAAGTAATTGTTTTCGTTTGTTTTACCAAAAACCTAAATTAATCCACCTAGCGGTCAGACCCAGCCTTTCTCATTCAATTTTTTATTTGTAAGAACAGATTTACATGAACGCTTCAATCCAATAAATGTATATTCACTCTTTAGGTTCTAAAATATTGATGTTGTAATCTATACATATAAAAATGCAGTCCGGTCTGTCTGTCTGTCTGATTCATATAGGCTCGTAAACTACCGAATCGATCGACGTGAAAATTTGTATGTAGGGATTTTTGGTGCCGATAAAGGTTCCTATGATAGTTTGAGACCCCTCCCTCTTCTGGAAGGGAAATGTCCCATAGACATAAATTTCTGCACAACTCAAGTACAAACCAAGCAAATGAAATCGAATTTGGCATGTGAATGTTTTAAGGGGTAACTAATATGTCCATAATGGTTAGATGAAACACAAATTTGTGCACATCTCGAGAACTAATCAACCAAATGGAACAAAATTTGGCAGGTAAATGTTTTTAGTGGTAACAAATATGTACATAATGGTTTGACACCCGAATCCCTCTTCTATAAGGAAGGGGTCCCATAAAAATGAAACACAAATTTCGCACAGTTCAAGAACCAATCAAGAAAATACAACCAAATTTGGTATGTGAATGTTTTTAGAGGTAACAAATTTGTCCATAATGGTTTGACGCCCCTCGCTCTTCTGGAAGTACATGTTTCTTCACAAATTTCTGCACATATCGCGAAATAATCAACTAAATGGAACCATATTGGCAGGTGAATGTTTTTAGTGGTTACAAATATGTTCCTTAATCGACCTCAGACAAAATTTTGGATTGTAAGATGGCAACTTCCGGTTTCTGGAAAACAGCCAAAAATGGCCGATTTCCACCATATATAATAATATCCGGATCTAGAATAATACAGAGGAGCTAAAATCGACCACAGATAGCATTTTAAATTCTAAGATGGCGATTTTCGGTTTCTGAAAACAGCTGAAAATAACCAAATACCACCCAATATGAAATCCAAAATGGCGACTTCCGGTGTCGGAAAAACAGCGCAAACGACCAAATACCACCTAATATGGGTATTTCCGGAATCGTAATGATGCACTAGAGCCACAAATTGAAGTCGACGACAACATTTTGAATTGTAAGATGGCAACTTCCGGTTTCTGGAAAGCAGCCTGAAATGGACGATTCCCATTAAATATTAGTATTTCTGGAACCAGAAAGATGCACAGAAGCTAAAAATTGATCACAGACACACTCTTGAATTTCAAGATGGTGACTTCCGGTGTCTGGCAAACAGCCGGAAATGACCAAATACAATTCAATATGAATGTTTTCGGAACCAGAATTACGCCCAGATGACAGAAATTGATTTCACAGGCAATTTTGAAGTCCAAAATGACGACTGTCGGCTTCTGAAAAACAGTCCAAAGTGTCCAAATATCACCCAATATGAGTTTTGCTTTAACCAGTATCCTAAATACCATTTTGAAATACAAGATGGCGACTACCGGTTTGTGAAAAACAGCTTAAAATACTATCCAATATAAGTATCTCTGGAACCAGAATGATGCAAGGAGCAAACAATTGTCCTCAGGCACCATTTTGAATTGCTAAATGGCAACTTATAGGCAACAGTGGGAAATGACCGAATAATACTCAATATAGATATTTCCGTAAACGTGATGATGCATAGAAACCAAACATTGACCCTGGACACCAGTTTGAATTTAAAGACGACCACTTTAATTTTTGGAAAACAACCTAAATAACTAAATACCTCCCAATATGGGTATTTCCGGTGTCAGATTGATGCCAGAAAAACTGCTGAAAATGACCGAATACCACTCAATATAAATATATTTAGAGTTAAAGCGATGTACACAAGCCAAGCCAAGTCGAGGATGTTCGGTTAAAACCAATCATTTCAAACGAGTTGTTTTTTGACTTTGATCATATCCTATGGCCGATTGGTTAAGCATTTGCAGACTTTTAACACATCGCTAGGAATCAATGAATTTGAAACGTTCAATTAGTACGATACCACACTTAAATTATGTTAAGGCCACATATATCGATCAAAGCAGGTATAGTTTTAAATAGTCTTTGAATTTCTTTTCTTTCCATAACTTTTGAGCCACATATCAAATTGTTATGAAGTTTGTTATTTGTAAGTTTGAGAGATGACTCGTTCGTATGACACTAGTAATGTTCAAATAAGTCATGTACTCTTTGAGATAATAGACTTTCGTTGTATTGTTAACAATTTAATACATAACAGTTGCTTAAGTTCGATTATAATCAAATGAAATGGGAACGTATAGGGCAGCCAAACTTTGAAACCACGTGTTCAATCATAATTCATCAGTTAACTTTTAACTATCCCGCTAATCTGATATCAATATTGATCAAATCGGTTGTGTAGTTTCTGAGATAATGAAGTTTCGTGATTTTCACAAGTCGGTACATTACAGATGAAGTTAAAGTTCGATTACAGTAAAATTCAATAGGGTCTTCTGAGGCGGCTAGACCATTCATTTGACACTAATTTAGTGGAAATCGGGTTAGCCATCTCTGAGAAAAGTGAGTGAGTCCAAGTAGTCATCGGAATATGTTCCTTTGCATAGCTGGATTTCACATTTTTAAATATAACAGGCAAACTAATAGTCCGATTGCAAAACAAATCAATAGAGTCTTATGGGGCAACAAGACTTTCCATTTGACACTGATTTTATGAAAATCGGTTCAGCCATCTCTGAGAAACATGAGTGAGATTAAATAGTCTTCAGAACACGTTTCTTTTCATAACTTTTGAACAACAAGCTCCATCTTCATAAAATTCAAAACTTAAGGGTTTTCCAGGTAGCCCGTTCTTTTGAGACCAATTTTGTTCAAATCGGTTGTGTAGTTTTTGAGATACTGATGTTTTATGATTTTTACTATTTGATACATAACCTCGAAACTAAAAATCCGATTACAATGAAATTGAATAGGGTCTGATGGGACAACAAGAACTTTCATTTGCAATTAATCTCATGAAAATTGGTCTAGCCATCTCTGAGAAAAGTGATTGAGAATAAAAATCTGCACACACACACACACACACATACACACACACACACACACACACACACACACACACACACACATACAGAATATGCTCAGCTCTTCGAGCCATATATGCGATATATGCCATTCAGCCCTTTGGAGCACTTTTATATTTTCGGTTTTGCAAGTGATTGCTATACCTTTCTAGGAGAAACCACCACTGGAGCCAAGTAAGCATTGCAGTTTCTTCTAAAATCTGGTTCAAATTTCCAAGAAAAAGCTGAAGGGTAGTTTATTTACACCAGTTAAGACGCACTACGAAGAAGGTAAAGATTATGAAAAGTTGTCGTTGGTTTCCTTTGAGAAATAAATAGCGATACGAAAAAAAGGGGGATAGAGAAGAAGAAAGAGCAGTGAGAGAGAAAAATTATACAGAAAGTAAATATCCCATGTCTAAAATATACTTTGGTCAAAACTCTACAGTTCAAGCAACCAATAAAAGATCGCACTCAGTATGATTTTAAAAGAGCTCTGGGGCTTTTACTTGAGCATGCGAACATAAAAATCGGAATAAGCGTTCTGTAAGAAGAGTGTTTTTTATTATTTTTCTTTTTTGGGTCGATTTCAATATACTACACATATAAACAACATATTTACACATACATACGTACAGGCACACATACACAAACATACATAAATTGTTCAATTCATCGATCTGAGTAAATTGGTATACAAGACATGGCTCTCCTTGCCATTAATTTTGCCTTAAAAGTTTAATGTTTCATATAAAAAATACTCTTTGATCAATATATTAAAATCTAAGCCACTAATCAAAAATCCACTCGGTAGCATTCTGGGGGAGCACAGTAGCTTCCGTTTGCGTATAAGATCATTCAAATCGGATTTTGCGTTCTGTAAGAAAGGTGCGTTAGTATTTTGTGGCACATACATACAGACAACATACATACACACACACATACACACGAACAGACATTGCTCAGTTCGCCGAGCTGAGTCAGATGGTATATACGATTCGGCCCTCCGGATCATGGATCTATTTTGCGTTTTTCGACCGATTTTATAACCTTTGTTTTTAGTATAACAAAGGTAAAACACCACAGCGGGGGCCTGGTGTGGTTGGTAACGTCTCCGCCAACCACGCTCGACGCCTGGGTTCGAATCCCACCGCCGACATAGGTGTTGATGGTTGTGAGGTGGCGTGATCCACTCACAACCAACCCAACTGGTCTAGATTCAATCCTAGCCGACACCGGGAGATTTTCTGAGGCGAAAAATCTCTGGGATCACGCCTTCCATCGCATGAGGAAGTAAAGCCGTTGGCGCCGGTCCGTTAATAAACGGGTCGTGAGTTAGGGTCCTGGGTGTGGAGTCGCCTCCCTAGGCGTCGGTGATTGGCCACAACAGTGGCGGAACTAGACCGACGGAAAATAAGCGAGAAAAAAAAGGTAAAACAGGAGTGGAGCATTTGAAATTACATACACGTATTATAAACGCACTTCTGTGTCAAATACAATTATATTCCCATTATATCCACTTAGAAGTATGAAAAAAAACTTGTATATAATTAGTATTCAGACCAGGGCTCTCCTCCTAATAAAAATAAGTCCCTATTTTATTATAATAAAACTGGTGTGAGTAACATATGAAAGTTCTCTCTAGGAAATTGTAATTAGGCGATATTGTTGGGATGGACAGAGGCTCTGTATAGTAGAGCAGTAAAGCTCGAAACGGAAAGGTAAAAAAACTTACACTGATATGAATGATAAGCGTATCACTTACTTTAATAGTGTGACTGTTAATAATATGAAGTGCGGAGTACAGAAAACACCTGGGCAATATCAGAATAGATCTAAGCTCTGGTTGTAGTAATGAGTCCACACACAGAAAAAAAAGTATTCAGACTATTTCGAACAATATGAATTTCGACCAATTTAGTCAGATTTATCCCAAATGTGGAAATAAAGACATAATGTGATACATGCTTGCATGCACCTTAAACAATTAGATTTTGTAGTTCCGTTGGAATAGGCTTTGACATATTGAAAATTGTTGAAGTTTTTTTTGAAAAAAAAAATTAATGAATGAGTTTGACACTGTATGACTTCCTCACTGCGCGCGGCCAGAAACGTTGATCTATTGTAAGGCATGGCCGGGTGGCTGTATTCAGCACTTCTATCAGTAGCAATACTGCTTTTGTGAAGTGGCATATTTATTATTATTTTATCCATGCTTGAGTGTAATATGATTTTACTCTTTCTTTTAAACGTTCACTGCTCTATTATACCGAACTTTGTTCCTCCTGCCAAATATCGCCTCCTATAATCTGCCAGAGAAGTCTCGTTTTATTGTAAGAGGGACTTTTTTTAGTGGCCAGAAAATAAACTTTATTTTACTTACAACGTAAAAAACTGTTTTATCTTGAGAAACTATGCAAAAAATAACACTTTATTTCGAATAACGAATTTTGAGAAACCGCGTGAAATAAAACCATATTACTTTTAGAATCCGTTCAAAATAAATAAACAAATAAATAAATAAATAAATAAATAGACAAATGAATAAAAATGTTATTTTGAGAAACTGTGTGAAATAAAATCGATCCTCAAAATAAACCGTGAAAATGAGGCTTGTAAAAAAAAACCGGTAAAAAAAAGAATCGGGTATGTCTAAAAGAACTTTGCCGAAAATTTGTGGTAAATAATGACACTGGTCAATACAAGTTTTGCCTTAGAAATTCAATTAAAAAAAAAAAAAACGAAAGATTGTAGCTTTTGCATCATTCCTGTGAATTTTGGTGCCCCTAGCAAAGAAAGCAGTGTCGAAGAGTAGTTGCTCGTCAGGTTCGTCGCTTCCACGTTTGTCGTAAGGAAAACTCCTTTTAAATCGAGAGTCGAAGAAAAGCGATAAAAATCGTCCTAGACCTTAAACTGGGAAACATTAAGGATTATAACTTTTTACCCATTCTTGTTGGTGATTCTAGCCAAGTCGGACGTGCGTAAAGTCTTCAGAGGCTTAAATAAGCGACCGTAGAAGCGACGAACCGGGTGAGTAATTACTCTGCGGCCCTTTCACGCACTTCAATCTTTGCAAGGGACACCAAAATTTACATGAATGGTTGAAATGCTATAATCTTTCATTTTTTCTAGTTTGAGCTCTAGGACAATGTTTCTTTTTTTTCGCTTCAATCGACCTGTGTAATTTGCAGTGCTACTAGATAGAACAGCCTCAAAAATATACTCACATTCGGGCAATTTTCAATTTTCCACAACATTACAGTGAATTCTGTACTTATCGAAAAATCCTTTTCAATTTCCATTGATATTCGAATGGTTTGTTTTTCTAACAAGTTAAAACTAATTCTCTGATCCCTTGGGCGGTGAACCATGTTCATGCTCAAGTTAAATCTAATTCCCCGATCATTGTTCGAACTTTAGATGAACGAAACAAAAATTATACAAAAATAGGACCAAAGATGTTGAATGAACGTGAATTCGGAAGGAGACAAAAAATGTTTGTGATAGTTTCAATTTGGTAGATAATTTTGAACTGAGTTTTAACTGCAGTAGAATTCTATACAGTTTTGTATATAATGCAATAAAATATGTTTCAAAATTTGCTCATAAACATAAGTTGAACTTTCTGGTGATGGAACGAGACGCATTTATTAAAAGCATTTAAATGAATATAGAAAAGCGATTCGTATTTGTCGCCGATCGTAACGTTATTTTCATTCCAGCTCTGGATCGACAGGCTCATACAAATTGGGTGGATATAAAATAGCGCGCAAACGTTTATTGTGACATAAACCGCTTAGCAAATGTTAAACATAATAATTCGAGAATGAACGTAGATTTTGTCTTGGTTGCAATACCTATGTAAAGATCTAACCAGCTGAGCTTGAGACACTGGAATCACGAAAATTCCTCTCTGCAACAAAGTGATACAAACAAAACGAAATCAACGCAAAGCACACAACATTTGTTTCGTTTCCAGAGGTCATTGCTTTAAAATAGAATTAAGAAATATGGATTTCTTTTTTCTTCTCGGACACCATTCAGTTCAGTTTACATTTACTCGGTGATAAACAGGTTAGACAGCGAAATATTTCACGAATTTCGTTCCGTTGCGTGATGCTCTTCATCTATACGTCCTAACCTAAGCTAATACCCATCAAATGTAAATATTTGCGGAGAGCTAGCGATAATTGTTTTTACAAGAGTACGATGTTAAAATTGTTATGTTTGTATTAACCACGAACTGCAAGAAGGGTAGTGGTTTACTATTAGAACATTTGCGAATGTTTCAAGACTTTTTTCTTGTCCTTATGAAAAGCCGGGAAATATTTTTTCGTTATTTTGTTGGCTCAGTTTCATGCAAAATCTAATGATGGTAAATCCTCTCTCTCTCCCTCCCTCTGCTTCCATCAATACTTTCAATCCGGATGTAAAAACAAAACTACGGTTCATGGTTGAGCCCTACGAGAAAATTATGCTTCGCATGCTCTGATAAATGTCTTTAAGTTCATACAGCAATGACAAAAGAAAGAATAGTTTCGCAGCCTACCAGAAGGAATCTATAGCATCCATAGAACAATGGCTTATTGGTTCAGTTAAAATAGTTAAAGCGTAAAGGACATTTCCCCCGCCGTTTCCTGAACAAAAATACTTCGTGAATGGCAATGTAAATGCGAGGATTCATGGAGTGACATTTCAGAGTCGTTCAACCGAATGGCACTTGACAGCTGACAGCGTATTTGCAATTCGATTGAAAAAGGCGTATATTGAATATTGTGAATATTTGTGCATTGGTCAGAAGTATCACAGAATAAATTCCTATAAATCATTCTCTCGATCCACACCCTTTTTCTTTTTGGATTTAGTTGATAAAATATGTTTAACATACACGGGAACAAGATCTTACGGCGTCAATCACGCACCAACAAATTGAAAACGATACATACAAAGTGGCCGATGTTCGAGGTCGAGAATTATTTGCACTTATCACGTAAGCCGGCCGCCAGCCGGAGCGAAGTGCCTCATCAAAGTACATAGAAAACTGCGTTCGACTGAGAAATGGTTTGGGGTTCGCTAGAAGTCACCCTTCGGCGGTGTTTTACGTCGTACCGTGGATAGCAGCAATTTTGGATCACGAAAAACAACGCGATTAGTTAGTGTACAAGCGTCAAACTACCTGCAAAGGACGGTGCAGTGGGCCTTAGAGCTCTGACTCAGAATACCATCGGAACCCCTTAATCTAGAAGAAATTTCTTTTATGACGTTCTCCATCGACCGATCAGCCAACCGACAACCCGTAAATCGGTACCGAGGGGATTGTTTATCTGGGGCAGATAATCGCTTTAGATTTTAACAAAACATTTAAACTGCCTATTAGCAAGGGGCCGTAAATATCGGAACCGAAAAAGGGTGCGATTGTTGGCGTCGGTTGTGGGCGTTCGATCTGATTGAAGGTTTCACGTTACAACAGCGCTGTCACGTGTTGCAAGGAGCCGTTCTATTTTTTTTTTGGTTTATGATTTGTTGCCATACACATATTCTGTCTTCAGCGGCACTTATTGTTATCACGAGCATATTTCTAGCTGCGGTGTTCATAAATATAAGCAGTAGTTATCTACGGGGCGACTCCCTTTGGCTGCCATCCACCCACGATGGCGGTGGTTAACGCGGAAAGGATGATACCGACGCTGCCTGCCTATCGTGTGGTTCTTCGTATGGCTATAAAAAAAAACTCAACTGAATCCTGTAGATCGAACTGACCGATAAAAACGCACATATATTTTCAAGAGGGTTATAAATTTTAGCATTTTTACCAGCTCACACCTGGTTATTATGGTGCAACAAATCATGATAACGGGCAAGCATTTTAATTCTAACGTGCCGATCTATGGAATGGTAATTGAATTGTTTAAATAAAGAAACTGTATTGCCTTCATGCGGGTATGAAGGTAAGAATGGCCAAATAATGGTTGTTTCTACGGCGGATATTGAGTAAAACTTTTGATATAGCAAGAACGCTTTCAAAAAATAATTAAGTACCTTGCCAAAGACATTATTGTTCATCAAACATATCTTTTCCTTAACAGGCGTTCTGGCATGTTGCAATAGGGTGTGAAAAATAAAAATCTTGTTTCAAAATAAAACTAAAATAAGTACACTAAAGTCACTTTTTACGCGGGGGATACGAGCCGCCCACGTGAATTCCTGAATCCTAGTAAAGAAATTCTGGAATCCACATAAGAAAAAAATACCATGTAAATTCCGGAATCCGCGTAAAAAAAAGCCGCTTAACCTGCGTAAAAACCCGCATAGAAAGCGACCTTAGTGTATGTTTATCCGATCAATATAACATATTTTATTTCTAAATAGGCTTTAATTATTCAAGAAAATCTGATGCAGAGTTACTCATGGAAAGTTCTTCTGATTCATGGGAAAATCTTCAAAATTCAACAGATTTGTTCAAAAACCCCCATTTAAAAGGCGTTCGACGCCATTTTTGACCCAAGATGGTGATTTATGGTTTCTGGGGAACTGTACAAAACTAAGGAAATTATTTGAATACACCATAATATTGATATTATAGAACCAGGACTATGCCCACATATTGAAAATCGGTGTCCGACAAAATTTTAAATTTCAAGATAACGACAATTGGTTTCTGAAGTGCTGTGAAAACTGAAAAAAATATTCAGAAACTTTCTAATGTTAGTAGGTACCTACAAAAAAAATTAAAGGGTTTATTGAAAAAGGATGAATTTATTTCAATAAAAATATTCAATTTTTACAAAAGTTCTTTTTGAACATTTTTTTCACGTATGAAAGCAGTCGTTCATAATCAATTTTTGAGCACAATATAAATTGTTATTATGGATTTTGGCGATATTTGAAGTGTCTTTTAAATATCTCGCAACGCTTTACACATTTTCAGTTCAATTAGGTTAAATTATGGATAGAGATGCACCGTATATTCGGCCGGCTGAATATCAGCAATAATTGGATTTTGCCGAATATTCGACTCGCCTAATAGTAAGTTTATTATTCGGCCGAATAAGCCGAATAGTGGCCAATGATTATCAGAAAATAATTTGAAAGTATAGTGCAAAGTTTTATGAACGGGGGTAAATGAAAACTGAAAACTGAAGAACTTGGGATTAGAAAGGAATATATCTCATCAAAAGGGAACACGAGCCGCAATCTCCACACAATAGTTCATGTCTTGTCTGGATGAGGTATATTTTTTCTGAGCCATAGCCTCATCCTCAGTTCTCGTTCATTTCTCGCATTTTTTACATTTGCATGCACTGCTTGCTTTGCAAAAACACTTAAAATGTAGTTGTAACACAAACTTTTGAACTGTGTCAACCAAAAGCAAAGCAAAGCCTTGGTGCTACATTCCGATTCGGAATTTGACCTTCTGTTTATTTATACACAGACTTCGCAGCCGACTGTTTAGTGTACAGGACAATTGCGGGGCTAGCGCTACGATCCTACTGACACTAACAGTCTCTCCCGAGTCAGGACTCGAACCTACGACGACTGGCTTGTTAGGCCAGCATCGTACCTTGAGACCATCTGGGAGATGTGTTAACCATAATCCTTAAAAAACATTATTTTTAAACGACAACTCGAACAAGAACAAAAGTAGGTGCGCCACGGATTAACGTGCCTCATTCCATAGGCGCAAAATTTATTATTTCTTGTGCTTTCGGACAGTTTTCAATCATTTTCGTACATGAACGGTTGAAAAGCGAAAGAAACAATTCAAACTTCAAACAATGACCGTTTGATTATTTTGTTATCATACGATCAACGTTGTGTTCAGCCGAATATACGGCCGAATATTCGTCTCACCGAATAATGGAAAAAAGGTTATTCGGTATTCGGCCGAAGGCCGAATAATGCTATTCAGTGCATCTCTAGTTATGGACATTTTTTACATTTTGCAATTTTTAATAAAATTTATAATTCAAAATAAAAAAAAAAAGTTCCGCAAATTTAGTAAGAAGCTTTTGATAATTATTGAAAAAAAGCAGATGGTAAATATTTTTTCCAGCGCATGATTACAGTCGAAGAAATCATTTTTCTGCAACTCGTCGGTAAACAGCATTTCGGTAATTCGTGGTTCTCCAGCACCAAGCATAGATTTATAGATGGAAACTTGATTTTGAAATATCCCAAATATGGAAATATTCAAGAAATTAGTAACTAAGAGCTTTAAGATTAGACTAAGAGCTTCTCGCGGAGAATTTGACCGCGCCACAGTGGTCTGAAACTGCATAAAGTCGGAAAAAGTCAACTTTTCAACTTAATGCATCGAGCCCTCTTCGGGAAGCATTTCTGCAGGGTTTAGGTTAGTGAAAAATAATCAGAATGTTCGGATTATTAATGTTGTCATACATTCAACTTAGTTGAGAAAGTAGGCTTCTTCTGCACTCACGACTTCTCCATTTTCACGTTGTTTACCCAGGTGATTTATTACAGAATGCAGAAGTAGTAATGAATGTTACAATAGCGTCGAAATGATTATATGGCCTCACTCTAGTATTCTAACAACTTCAGATATCCTTTTTAAAGTTGTTTCATAGAAATAATCTCTCCACAAAATAAGTATAATAAAATACTTGTCACTCCAACTTTATGTAGAGTTTTAAAAGGTATCCCCGGCGATACCCGCGCTCATTCAAAAACTAGAATGTTCCCTCGTATTCATAGAGACAGGAACAAAAAGGTTTACTAAGCAATTTTCGGCTAAACGTTCACAATATCAAAAACAAAAACGACCGTGCGCAAGCGGCAATTTTTTAGTAAGCAAAGTTAGCATGAAGCGCCACTCATAAAATTAAAACTTAAACTACCTACATATTAATAGTCGTTACGCATACCTAAACTTTGTTTGATACATCGTGAAATGCGACATTTTTCGGGGTTTCCTTCTTCGACATGCTATAGGTAGCCGTAAATCATGTTTTTTAAGATTAATTGCTAAATTTCTCAAAAAATACATCATGTACTAATTTCATATCCAAGGAAAAGTTTCTCAAAATACTATTCTCTACAAACTTCCTTTAGCCATTATCCTTCTATTTTGCTCCCTTGAGCAATTAGCGACAGCGCCGCCCTAGCGGTGAAATTTTGAACTGCCTAGCCATTATCAAAAGTTGGCCAATAGTTTCAGGATCAATATTTGAGAAGACATCGTTCATCTAGGAGGCAACCCTAAGTAGTTATTAATTTCGCCCTGATTTCAGTCCTTTCCGACCACTGTGCGCGCTTAAAGTTTTTGAACGGAAGATGTTGCGGATTACTTACGGATGAGTACAGACGAAAGACCAGTTTTGTTAGTCTCGCTCATAAACAGCATGCAACAGCTCAAGTGAGGTTCTAGTTGCTACCGTTTTCACACACTGGAGTATTCTCCATTCAAGCTTTTTGTCGAGCTTTTACGATCTTTTTCTTCCTTGCTCGCGCTCGCTCCCGAAATCATATGCGCACACTCGCGCTTACTATCCTACTCGCGTTCACTGCCCTACTCGCGAGCACGACAAGCCGAAGACAATTGTTTTAAAATGCATTGCGATAATTGTGGAGGAACAAAAAATATTTTAAATAGGGTATAGGACTACTTCAGTAGCGGCTGGTTTTGCATTAGACTGCTGTAAAAAACTTACCAAAGCAGTCAAATACCCTACATGTTCCAGTATGCGATACTATAGATTCTTCGTCCTACTCTCGGCTGTTGATGCACGAAGCAAAACCGGATAGATAAAAAAGCATTTTTGAGCAATTTTCAGGGTGTCGAAAAAAATTTCAATATAAAATTCCCTAGTTTTCTCTGATATTCCCTGAAATATAATATTATTTTCCCTGATATTTTTCAGCATTCCGCACAAAAAAGTTCAACGTAGATTAACGCAACTCTGGAATCCCAGTGAATAAGGGGCCGTTCCTAAACCACGTGGTCATATTTTGATCACTTTTTATACCCCCAGTGGTCTTTTGGCAACCTCCCCTCTGCGACTTTAACCACGTGATCTTTTCATTTGTCAAGTGCCAGCAATTCGCTCAAAATTTTCACATTTTTATTAATAAACTTTCAGTACATTCTATATTTCTAAAATGCAAAAGCTTCATTCTTGACTTGGTGGCAACAATAAATTATAAGTCAGGAAAAAAGACCACGTGGTCATTTTGTTAACCCCCGTGCGTGGCCTTTTGTGGACATTTGACAACCCCCCCCCCCCCCCCCCCGTCCTCCTCTTTATGACCACGTGGCTTAGGAACGGCCCCAAAGTATTCAATTGGATATAAAATCGAATCGTAGAGGTCCCAAAAGAGCCTTTTATGCTGAAACAATCAGTTTTTGCGCTAAAGAGCCGTTTAAAAAAGAATCCCTGATTTCCCTGAGCGAAAAATGAATTCTCTGACATTATCTGATTTTCCCGGGTTTTCCTGGATTTCGACACCCTGAATTTTAGTCGAGTACTTCTACTCGCAAGCAGGAACTCGCATATTCTTTTACAGTCGCTGGATAGCAAGACAAAAGAGTTTTTGCATGCCGGTGCTCGTTAGCTGCTACTCCGGCGAGTTTTATTTATTTATTTATTTATTTATTTCATAGTAGTCTACATCTTAAAAACTATTGCTAACATCACAAATATATTTATGCGGTTCTAGTGTTCAATATTTTTCTAAGAGCATTTCGTGACATCGTTAAATCAATAACTCCACAATATTTATTGAAAAGACTCATCATACTATTAACTGGCCCGGCCATGGCATATTCTGTTCTATAAGAATTTAATACAAAAATTTTTCGCGTTCTTAATGAGCGTGTAGGAGCATAAAAGTTGAGTTTTCATTGACTACTGGCGTTGTTTGTTCTTTCTCTGAGCGTCACTGATTTTGAAAACACGAATGCTTACAATAACATCCATCATACGGGAAACTTGTTGATCTGTAATTATTGCTATTGTTATAGTTGTGGCTGCCAGCCAAATGGTAAGGACACGATACAGCTGAAGAGGTCGCGGGAGTCGTTAAGTTGAGCGGGCGCGTTGAAACGGTAGGCATGAAAGATGATTGTGACTCATTATTCGCTGGGTACGGATTAAGTACTTCGCCTCGTTGAAAAGAGATATGCTGGAGATTAGGTGGGGGTCGAGAAAATTTATCCTTCGCTGCATGAAGAATAAAGAGTACCCCGAAAGCGTGTGTGCGGAAGACTTGAGAGGCGTAGAATATGTTTCGTTCTCTGGCAGAGTGGTCTTGATTCTCGCTCGCTACTACTTGGAAGAGAAAGGGTGATGATGCTCGTTTTGTTTAGAGATCGCGAGTTCCACTGCATCTCAACGAGTATCACAGGATAGGAATTGTATTAATATGAAAGCTCTGATCACTTTTTAGCAAATGATGAAATATATGACGTGAAACTTAAACTTGAATATCATAAAGCCTGTTGCGCGAACGAAACTCCAAACTCACAAACAATATGCGAAATATTTCGGTTTCTAGCTATATTTTAAGACACACGCTTGTATTTTAAAGTGTTCCATGTCGATTTTATAAATAGTATTTCCGTGAATGCTATACATGCGAAATATCTTAACATCGGAATGTGAATCGTAGTCTAAAAATTTGTTTATTTCACGAGCTAGATCATCGTGCTTATAGTAAATAATAATTATAGTTTAATCAATTGAATTACTGATCTTTTATAGTTTGATGAATTAGCTAAGAATTCTACTAAATATGAAAACTGACAAAGTACATGCAAGCAAAACTCAAAAAATTGAAAAAAAAAACGCAAATATAACCTGGCAGAGTTTCAAATTTATTTACAAAATACTAAATCTTTTACAATTATAATATATTCGTGTCACGAAGTTACTCAATTTCAACACGAATAAATTGTAAAACAATTTTTATGGGATATGAACCAACATCTAAAAGCAAAGCAAAGCAAAGTCTTGGTGCTACATTCTGTATCAAAACTCGACCTTCTGTTTATTGTACACAGACTTCGCAGCCAACTGGTAAGTGTACAGGACAATTGCGGGGCTAGCGCTACGATCCTACTGACACTAACAGTCTCTCCCGAGCCGAGACTCGAACCTACGACGACTGACTTGTTAGGCCAGCATCGTACCTCGAGACCAGCTGGGAGATTGTGAACCAACATCTACGAAAATTAAAAAAAAATTAAAATTATTATATTACTACAGAAATAATCGTAAAATAATCGTGATGCGATCGAATGTTTCCTAGTCTCGCACATAAATAACGAGTTTATTTTTTCACATTGAAGCTATTGCTTCGAAAGTTGTGCAAAATGTTTAACTGATAGACTTCGGCTAAATTGCATGTACTAATTAGGCGACATCCATAAATTACATAACGCAAAAAAAAACAATTTTTAGACTACCACCACATCTCCCCATATGTAACGAAACGTAACGCCAACATCTATCCCCGATAAAATTTACGTAACACTGTAAAAGAATTTGCCTAATAAAAATGCTCGTTTTTGGAGAGTCTCTCCAGAGATTTTTTTGTTGCGTAACGTTGATCTCACCTACCCCCCTATGTAACAAATCGTAACGCTCAAGGATATCCACACTTCCTTTCCCCTATGAGGGTTAGGTAATTTATGGATGCTGCCTTATCTATCTTGTGAGAGTCAACATATTTGATGATTTATGGCAAAACTCGGCATCACTAATTATGTATAGCAAAAAAAAATCCAATAATATTTCGTTCAGTTGTAATATTTTCACGTTGGGATAAAAATAACATGATGAATATGAGTGTGAGTAAGTAACATTGAATAAAAAAAGGAACACTTAGCTTTTGGTTTTAATATGTTCTGCTGAGAATACTGTTTCTCAAGACGAGAAACACTTGTGGAACACTTTTTCTTTGGTATAAAACGGTTTATTTTTTTTTTTTGCCAAAATGCTTCACTGTTAGTTTCTTACTCTCGCTCTCGCACCAACACCTCACACGAACCGTCTCCGGGGTAACAAGAAAAGACTAGAAAACATTCCGGCAAGCCGAAAGGAATACATCTTTGAACACAATTTTCGCTTGTAAAACATCTTGTTTTGGATGAACTTTAAACATTTCACACGCGATGACCCGAACTAGAAAAACCTACATAAAGTTAACGAATAATTAACACAAAAATCACTGAAAAATCACTATTTATCGGAACGATTGAAAAGCACGTTGCAGCCGACCAGTACTGTGCTGCCAGTCACTCACTTTTGAAGCGTCGCGGTGTTGACATCTTAGTGATCTAGTTTCACCAATTTTCACCAATCGAATGGTCAGAGCATTGCTCTATCCACTCGAATAGGGGATTTCTGGAGAAAGCTTGGCTTTATGACAAAGGCATGATAAATGCACTATTATTCAGTAAAAAAATCAGCAAATCTAAACATCCCAGTGTGGTCCTCGTGGTTCTGTCGATCGGCCAGCACTCCCACTCGGTTGTGATATCGGGTTCGAATCCCAATCAGGTCGAGGATCTTTTCGTGCTGGAAATTTTCTCGACTCAGCACTGGGGCACGGTGTATCGTTGTACTTATCCTACACACGCAAAATGAGCCAAAAACAATATCGATAACGAATTATCTCTGCTAATCTTAGTTGATCGAGACCGCTATTAGCCCCACAGACCAGCGTGCGATATTGTTTGTTTTGTTGTTTCGAACATCCCAACTTCACATTGAACGCTACTACGAATGGGTTAGAATGAGGCAGCGAACGATTTTACTTGATTAATTTTTATTCAGTTGAAACTTCTGCATAGATGTTCTATGCAAAAGTTTCGCCTGAATAAAAGCTTAATAAAAAATAAAAGCATTTCTACTCTAACTGAGTAAGAGCTTCGTTCATTTACTTTGTATTCATATCGAGCTCGTATTTAAATACCCAGCCGTAAAAATACTCACCTCCGTTGACGAGTAATGGAAGATATACAGCAGGGCGTCAATGAGATGTATGAAAAAAATAACATTCGAATATCGTTTAACGGTAGGGTTCAAAAGTTTTTTTATCTCGAAAAAAGTCCCCATGCTAAATTTCAGCTAAATCGGACTTTGGGAATACGTGTAATCAATGTTTCAACTTTTGACCAATGAAAAAAATGTACATCGATTTTTTTATGCCAAATGCCTTGAAAATTCATGAAACGTCGAGATCTGGTGTAGTTAATCGTAATTTTTTTTTTGTAAAAAATTGACTTTCTGGCGCTTAAAAATTTTTGAGCTGGGCCAATGGAACATATCGTTTAGCGGTAGAGCTGATGATTTTTTTGAGAAGACGAAACTTTTGAGCCCTATCGCTAAACGAAATTCGAAAAATCTATTTTCATTGGCACCCTAATACACAGGTTACGGCTGGGTATTTGTATTCGAGCTTGACGTGAAGACCGTTATTGACTAGCGAAACTGTGTATCTTTCACTTAATTTCTCCAAATGTTCATATGTCTTGAGGGAGCGACCATGTACGATCGAGAAACTAAGTACAGAGGAGAGTTTTTGAAAGTTCTACTCTGAAGCAACAAATGCATTGAAGAAATTACAGTGTTAGAAATCCAGCTTCGAGAGTCGCCTCACTTAAAACCGATGTCGACCAACGATACTGAGATATTCTATTCACGAAAAAATACTGAGAAAATGGAGTGATTCAACCGTCAGCCTAAATTCTAAATTTTACGATAGGCATTGTTTGATCAGTGTTAACATTGAAAAAACTGGAGACTATTCAACAATGCTTATTGCTTATATTTCAGATTTTTCTTTTGGATTTTTCCATCAAGTATCAATCACATACATGAGAAAATTGCGTGGTGGGGCAATGCAAACGCATGGAGGGGCTAAGCCCCCCCTAGCCCCCCCGGTAGCTACGGGCCTGCGTTGACAGCCTGCTTCAGGATCTACCGTACAGCATCAAATTTCGAACACTTGAGCTATGATGTAACTTCCTGAATTTTCTAGTCGGTCTTAAAGGTTTAACATGTTGGTTATTTTATTTTTGTTGTAATTAAGTGCTATTTATATAGATGCAAACATGTTTTGTTTATTAAACTGACGACAATTTAGAACTCGGCTTTGATTCAAATTCCGAATACTTCAATGTAATCGCTATGAGATAGATAGGCAAACCGTCTCAACACTGACTGTCACTTTTTTCAACGCCTGCTGGTTCCCTGGAAGTGGTCCTACAGTAAAGAGGTATCATCACTGGATAAAGGATATTCCAAGGAACGGAATGGTATATAGTAATCATACTTTTGATTACTCTACCTATTATAATGTGATATTTATTCAGAAGTGTTCGAAGTTTGAGTCTAAACTGTATCCAACTACTTCTGCTTATAATTAAAAGTTATTCTTTTTTTGGCACGCGTTCACGCTGGGCTTTGAGATTTCCAATTTTTTGCTCACATTATTCTTTTGTGCATCCTTCTCGCGGCTTGTTCGCAAAAAACTTCTTCCATATAGGGTAGCGAACGGCTTCGGCAGTAATTTTCTTCGGCAGGTTTGCTGCAGCAATGTTATGCAAAAACCTGCCGAAGAAAACCACTGCCGCAGCCGTTTGCTACCCTACTTTAGCCCCAAACATTCATACTCTCTTTGATACTTGAATGTGAATTTATAACTGATTGATAAACCTAAGTTAAGTAATTGATAAACCTAAGTTATGCGAATGAAAGAAAGTTTCAAGTGCATTGCGTTTTGGAAAAGTCTTCCTTTTATGGCATGGTCAGATTTGCTTGGTCAATCTGTGCTGCTTTCAACTTTTACCTTCTCGCATAATCAATAATCATAAAACATGCCCAACAATTAGTACGGATATAGTCACAATTACAACTGTATGGGTTATCGTTGAATCATATGAATTATCATCCATTAATGAATATTGATTATGCGGGTTATCATTTCAGATCTCTTATTAATAAGATATTACTATAGTAACTCCGAATATTTTTATTTGAAATGAAATTGTGCTGGTAAATTTGTTACCATTCGAGATTTCATTTTTCGTTAAACAAATTTAAAAAATATATTTGAAAATATTCTGATATACTTACTACAGTGGTGCGTCGTTATATGAAAAAATGACACTTGGTAGCACAAAGCCAGAACCAAGTTCATTTTTGTTCTATTTGGACCTTCGAACAATCCTAAATTTTTCGGAAGTCGATTGGTTTTGTTTTTGTTTGGCGCCTTGCCTTTTAAATTTGCATGTAGATTTGTGTGGGAGAATCTGCCGGTACAATAGTACTGTTGGCAGAAAAAATGATTTTCAGCATTTAATTCGACAAACTCAAATTTAAACAGCTTTAATTTTTTCGGTACATTCAAGCCCTTCTGTGTCTTCAAAATAAATTTTCAGCGTCTCAAATATCATACTGTAATGTGATGTAGTGCATTGATTAAGCATTAACGAACACACTCTAAAAAGGAAAAGTAGGTTTTCTTATAGTGCAAATAAACATAAAACGGACAACCAATTTAATCGATCATTTCATAATTTGGATGGAACTTTGCATAGACTTTTATATGAGCAAAAGATGCCATTTTGTGCTATTGTTTTTTTTTAACGATTTTTGGGAAGCTATTTAAAAAACCCATGTTGAAAAGGTATCAATAATTACAATTATTTTACGATGATTTGTTTGATCGGTTCGCTTCGCAAAGTTGTACATAATATTTGTCTTTCATGAAAAAAAACAACTTTTTTTTCCTGGTTGAAAGAAAATTTAAGAATTAATTATCTAAAATTTTATCTTTTTAAAATCTAATTTTTATATGAAAACAACGAAAGATTAGCTAAACATTGATGGCTCATCATGGAGAGATAAAAGAAAGTTATAAATATCTGAAAAAAAAATCTACAGTGTATATCGTATTTTGGAAGGACAAAATTATAATCTACAACTTTTCCAAAGATTTGAAGAACATCGAACAAACCATGCCGGCTGTAAAAATATTTTTGATCACCAATTTAAAGCAACACAAGCTTTTATTCAGTTGAAACTTCTGCATAGAACATCTATGCATCGATCGTACATGGTCGCTCCCTCAAGACATATGAACATTTGAAGAAATTAAGTGAAAGATACACAGTTTCGCTAGTCAATAACGGTCTTCACGTCAAGCTCGAATACAAATACCCAGCCGTAACCTGTGTATTAGGGTGCCAATGAAAATAGATTTTTCGAATTTCGTTTAGCGATAGGGCTCAAAAGTTTCGTCTTCTCAAAAAAATCATCAGCTCTACCGCTAAACGATATGTTCCATTGGCCCAGCTCAAAAATTTTTAAGCGCCAGAAAGTCAATTTTTTCCAAAAAAAAATTACGATTAACTACACCAGATCTCGACGTTTCATGAATTTTCAAGGCATTTGGCATAAAAAATCGACGTACGTTACTTCATTGGTCAAAAAGTTGAAACATTGATTACACCTATTCCCAAAGTCCGATTTAGCTGAAATTTAGCATGGGAACTTTTTTCGAGATAAAAAAACTTTTGAACCCTACCGTTAAACGATATTCGAATGTTATTTTTTTTCATACATCTCATTGACGCCCGGCTGTATATCTTCCATTACTCGTCAATGGTGGTGAGTATTTTTACGGCTGGGTATTTAAATACGAGCTCGATATGAATACAAAGTAAATGTATGAAGCTCTTACTCAGTTAGAGTAGAAATGGCTGAACCTGCGTAAAAAGTTGGTCCCCTGAAACTCAATTACACTATGAAAACCTGCTCATTTAAGTCAGCAAACTCATTAAAATTCGCAGATTTTTTTCTTCATTAAGAGGGTTTTTAGCAACAAGCTGGCTGGCCACTCTAAGAAAAAAAAAATTGAAGTTTATATTCCTGCTTTCTTTTAACTATACGCACATTCGCAGTTTTTTTGGAATATGAACCCGGAAAACCGGATTTTAGGGAAAACGAAAATTCTTCCGTGACACCACTAACGCTTCTTTGAAAATAAATGAGCTTCTGAATCTTTTGGTGCTAAAACTATTGTAAAACTGAAACTGAAAAAGTTATGAGAATTTTAATTTGTGGGTTCCCGGGTGCTCCGTTGGACGCGTAAAAGTACTTTTTTTTGTCGAGCACATAACGGTTTTAAAGTAAAATTAAAAAAATAACGTTTTCTTAAATAGAAATTCTCTGCAAAACGGAGTAGCTACGGCTCTGTGTCAACGTGAAAGTGAATGTTAATTTTTGCGCCAGAAGAGCAGCAAAGAGAGGAGTAACAAACAGCATAAAAAGTCGAAGATTTTTTCCTGAGCTGCTAACAGAATCTGTTGTTATTGCAGTACAAAGAGAATTTTACATTGCTCAAACGGAACATTCTAACAACCCAAATCATATCAAAACCAATTTTGTAAATTTATCTTTGCGTTCCACTGCAAATTAAGCGATTGGCGTTTCGAAGACCAAATGTATAGTTGCGCTATTCAATTATGATAGAAAATATTAGCTTCAGAATTCTATCACAAAAGTAAGTGAGCTTTAGCAATAATAAATAAAATTATTTGAATGCTTTAAAGATAACGGAAAAGACTATTGATTTTCGTTAGTCATCATTACTGCTCCAAGCGACGACGAGCGCCCCAGTAGCAGTCCACTAACTTCGCCATCTGATTCTGATTCCGTTTCTGGCTGCGATTCATCAAGGGCAAACTTCCACTTAAAGCTTTCTCCGGGGGCAGCCACCTGTTTTAAAGGTTCCGCTGCCAGCCATATTGATGTCAACGGCGACAGCCCGAACGACCCACACTGAAAATGGACCGAGTTTTCCATACTACAAGTGGCACATAAACAAACCTACATTGTTGAAATATGTTCGAAAAAACCTGGCAGCTGCAAAAAAGGATTCACGAATAATTTATGCTTCTGTCGATGCAATGCTATGCAATATCTCTAGCCATAGCTCGTAGCACACCAAGCCAGTAGCAGTAGCGCTGATAAGTGTAGGAACAAAAAGCTCTACGCAAACGGTCAAAAGGGCAGGGAGCCCGGGATATGGGAAGAGCGCACCGACTGGTTACGCCAGATAGCAGAATTTTTCCAACAAAGTAATCCTTGGTGCTTCACAAATGAGGTCTCCACTACCATCAGCGGTGGGTTTACTGTGTCAGGCATCATTGGTTAGAAAGGAGATCACCGCTACCAATACCAGCATGAATCGGCTCGCATAGTAGGCGCGAAAGGACGCGGTGCAAAACACATGTGCAGTTCTCCAATAAGCCACGCCTTTATTATCATCCCCTTCGTCTCACTAACGAACGGTAGCTTGACGCTGTTTCTCCCTCGCTCTCACGTTGCATTGCCGACCCTGGCCAAGTGCGCCGTCGTTGATATCCTTTCGCAGGAGAATTTTTCCAACACAACTCTGTCGGAACAAATCAGCGCTAGTAGCAGCAGCAACAACAACAGTAACCGCCATTCTGAAAAACCCCCAACAAGCGGATCATCCGCTACTGGTATGGTTTGGGTCGGTTGTTGGCAGTCATTCCAAACGGATATCCACTTTACATCAGCCAAGGTCTTTCGCTCCGACGCTCCGGAATTTACCAATAACTGATTTTTTCCTCGCTCGGTGCGTGCAGTGTGCGGTTCAGGGGTTTGTCTGTAGTTATTTCGAACGACTGAAGCCGCAATCAGCAGGCCCAGGTCCTGGAGAGTGTGGTCAAATCTGTTCCTGCACGCGGTTCGCAAATCGGTGGACGTCTTTTACGCTAGCCCTTCGAAGCTCGGAAGTAGGAAAAAACGGTTGAATTCCGGCACACAAAGACGAGTCTGGGTTCAGTTTTTGCTTGCCTTGGTGCTGTCGGCGCGTCCGGACGTAGAAATTATGTCAAAGTATCGACGTTCTGCAAGCGAGTAAATAAAAGTGCACTTTTTTTTCGCCCTCCTAGTGTAGTGCTCTATGCTAGAAAACTGGCTTTCTTCCGCCGCGGAGTTCGCCACCGTTTCGTTTCACAGTTCTGCGCTGGCAAAGATACGCCGATAGCTTCCGGAATGAACTCGGCTGCGGTTGTTGTGGGCTTCGAAACTGGCGTGTTTGTAGTTTTGTGGTGATTTGTCGATCGGTGAGACGCGATAACTTATCGATTATTAATAGACCTATGAATGCAGCAAGTGGTTGTTGTGTTGTTGTGGTTCGATCCTGACTGGCAAACCGCGGAAGAAAGACCACCGGAACGGCAGAAAGATTTATTGGTGGAAGATAGTGTGCCCGCTAAGTGATGTGTGTGTGTGGATTTTAGGTGAAAGTTAAGGAACGAAACGAACAAAAATGGTTGGCAGTTCTGTGTTGGAAATCTGTAGTTAAACTTTACGTGTCGAAGTTTGAAAACAGTAAACGAGCGAATGTGTTGAAGGCTATCAATTTGAATAAATCAAAAGAGTACTGTATAATATTATCAGCGCTTCAAAGCTTTTAAAATAAGGTATAAAAGTTGTATATTTGTGTCAGTAATTTACACATTGTTTGATTTGGTTCTTAAAAAAGTACTAGTAGCGTAACATCTGAGTTATTATATTTTTTAAATTTTAAACCTTGCTACTGCCCATATAAATTTGATATCATTCATCGTATCTTCTATAGTTTATGCATATAATGATTTTAATTTACCTTAAAACGAAATATTGTCAGAGAAATTTGTAGCAATGTCAAGTTCAGCTATCTCCATAGTTTCCGAATTCTCCACATTGTCAGCATGAATTTTACTAATAAAAAATTACACTCTAACTGCAAGAAAAGAGTGATGATTGAAAATGTTTAAATTGTGCATCTTTTATCTTATATGTAAATGACTCCAATGCATTTCTTTTTGTGATATAAATTCTGTGCGCGAGGCCTGAAAGTTCCTTCTAGCTGGTCTCAAGGTACGATGCGGGTCTCACGAGCCAATCGCCGTAAAAGCCAATTCCGGCGCGGGAGAGATTGCGCTAGCTCCGCAATTATCCTGTAGGTACACTAACAATAGGCCGCGAATTGTGTGTATACCGTGGAATGGGGTGAAATTTATCAGTGGGGTGAAATTGATCACCTGAAAATTCGTGAAAAAAAATACTAATCAAAAGATATTGCTCTTACAACACTGAGCAATGTAAACGTGTCCTTAAACGCAACTTTTGCATGATTCACATACCTGTCAAAGCTAACCCTTGCATGCCTGGTGCAATTTTTCATATTTTCGAAAAATTCTTCTTACTCAGTCAATACTCAATCAAATTTTATCAAACAAGTTTCCAAATAACAAAAAAAGTATTGAATTTACTAATAGCAATTTAGTTGAGGGTTAATTACGTTAAATTTGAAGAAGTGAGTAAAGTTTGATAAAAGCTAAAAAATGTCATTTGATTCAACAATGATCATTCCATACCATTGAAGAAATACTGATGAATTCACAGGAAACATCAAAGATTTTAATTTCAGAGCTAGTTTTCAAGCTTTTTCAACAAACCGAATTGAAAATGGGTCTAACGACGATTAAATAAGAGCATATTTAACAAAAAGCAGCTCGTGAGCCAACATAATCAAATTTTAACCTGAAATATCGTTATTTTCGTTTCCAAACTAGCTGTAAATGATAGTTTTCAGTGCAGAAATCATCATTTATCTTTAGCATATCGAAAAAAAGCACATTGCCATAAGAATGTATGGATTTAAAAGGTGATCAATTTCACCCTAATTTACCTCATAGTACCTTATAGAATTATCGAATTTATTTCATGAAGTAGACGATAGAAATTTCACCAATAGCCATAGAGGTTTACTGAAGCACATACCAGTACTTTGTTTTAAAATTATACTATTTCGGGAAAAATGTACATGAAGCTAGTTAATAGGAAATTATTATAAAAATTGATCAATTTCACCCCGTTCCATGGTACTAAAAACAGATGGGCGAGTACCGATAGCGGAATGTAGAACCAAGGCTCTGTTTCATAGTGTCACAGTTCATTTTTGTTAATAATTGATAATATTTTTTATGGTTAAGGCACTATAATATTTGGGGTGAATGACGCCTTCATAATTTAAAGGGTCTCTAATGTCTAATCATTGAAGATTGAAAAAAGAATCAATTTTTTTTCAATTTTTAATGACACTTTAGAGCTAGAAAGTTTTTATATTTTCAATATTGAATGAGGTTTTCACGAAATATTTTTTTCCAATCGGCGTACGTTTTTCAAGCTTTGCTTTGGAGCTATGCTTTTATTTTATCGTTTTATATGAGTCCATGTGTCTTTCCTTCACGAAAAAAAAAGAACTCGTTCTTTTCTGTAGAAACTAATTTTTTTTAAACTCTCTGGTGTAAATTCACTTTTAATCAAAACTGAATCAAATTTTATTCACTTGAATGTGAAAGTATTTCCAATTTTTTTTGATAGAATTTTTTTCTAACAAACACCAAATTTTATTTAAAAAAAATAAGAGTTGAATTTTTCCCTGACTTAATTTTTTGTAAAGAAACTTAAAGGTAAAAAGTCTAGAAGGAAGTATAAAAACAACTTGTTTTTTCTTTAAAGGTTAAGTCTTAGAGTATTTTTCTACCTCTACATTTTTAGAAATAATTGTTTTTCAATGATGCTAAATGAAAAACTATTTAGAATCAAAAGGCTTAGATAATTAACTTTCTAAACGCAATAAAACTTCATTACTTTGAATTTGGTTTTAGTATTTTAGAAAATAACACTAAGTCGTGAATTAAATTGAAAACAGTTGAATTTTTCCTTGAATATTTTTTCGCTGAAACTAGAGTTTTCCAAAACTTTTGGTAAAAATATTTGGACGAAGAATTGCAAGCCAATGTTAACAAACAATTGAAAAATACATCCGTTTTTGATAAAATGTATTAAAAAATGAGTTTCAGAAAATATAGTTTTTTTTTCATAATGATATAAATGATTAAAATTACACAGGATATTTCATACTAGATATTTAAAATATTTGGAAAGAATCACAGACCATTAAAATTAGAATATCTTTAAAATTTAGCAGAACTAATCAAATTTATCGGAGCTTCAACGTTACTGCAAAATCTATCTTTTCAGCATTGCACCTCAGAAAAATGGTATCTTCAGCAAAGTTGTAGATAATGTTGTCTCAAAAAACTGCCCAAGACACTTTTCTTCTAACTCTTCGTGTTCTAGAGATATAAAGTTTTGTATCAGACTAGTCCCTAAAATTTGGTTTTTTGAATGTCTAAAAACTGCAGCATTTAGTAGGCAACAATATTCAGCAAATATTTGTATACCATTTGAACATACAACTTTGTAGAAGTCACAGAAAATCTATCTCCAAAAAAGAAGAAATAAAATTAAAATGTCTTCGGCAAAGTTTTTTGTGATATTATCTACAACTTTGATTATTGTGCCGTGTCAAATAAATGTTTTGAAA
Organism: Wyeomyia smithii; assembly: GCF_029784165.1. NCBI lineage: Eukaryota > Metazoa > Arthropoda > Insecta > Diptera > Culicidae > Wyeomyia > Wyeomyia smithii. The sequence goes on from NC_073695.1 coordinate 66,789,331, forward strand.
AAAAAATACAACTTTGATCAAGACACCATTTCTTCAAAGTGTAAGACTGAAAAAATGGGTTTGCAGCCCAACTAGCGGCGGAGCTTCGAACTAATAAAACTCGTTGACATTCTCCAATGATTACCCTCCAATAAGCTCAATATAAGCAGTATATGGACAGTAAATGAAAAAAGTTAAAGGGTATGTGCTTGAGTGCACAAACGTAGGCTTGCCGTGGGACTATGGTGGGTGTAAAGATTTAATTATGCCATAGCCATAGTATATAACACACACTAAACGTACAAATACCATAAACAATAATCCATGAACATATCACAAAAAACCACATACACCTGTCATAAAGCACAGCATATAAATACCAATACCATACAAATATCAGCTCAGTGCTAAAAAAACTAGCATAAAATTATGATCACTATCATAGAAATACCAATTTAAGTACTGATAGAAAAAACAATTTCCTTGTTCCCTATACAAGTATTCTGTCATAAATATATTTACCTCGGATAACGCTTACGTTGGGTGATGAATGCGATGCCCATTGGCTGGCCTTGCTAGCCAATGACTGAATACGTGAAATCATTTCGTCTGTTCCAAAATTTTTATGGAGTAATAAGAAAATGGTAACTAAAATTATCATGTTATACAAATCTTTAGCTTTCCAACGGTATATTAACTATTGAAATCGGAACAGTTGTTTGAGTGCTATTAGCATCTAAAATCTTCCATTCCGTCAACCAAAAATGTTACATGTTCAATCCAGTTTTCACAGAATGTACCTTAGTATAGTGAAGAAAGACGTAGTCCCACGTCAAAAGTTCACGATTTTGAATTGATTTTTCGTCAATAACTCGGTAATCTGACATTCAACGTATATCTCCAAAACAAGAAATGTTAGAGTGTTAAAGTGACTTTGGAAATGTTTTTTTGTTATAATATCATCTACAAATTTTTGCACGACAGCATTTCTCTAAAGTGTAAGACAAAACAGTAAGCTTTTGTAGCGCGACTAGGAGTACTCATTTTTCACAATATTATGAACCACCCTATGCCGAATAAATGAACCACCCTAATGAAACATAATGTATTCGATGCTAGTTATAGTGTATATCATTATACAAGCTATTTCGAGAGACTAGTAATCAATTTCAAAAGATAAATTCAAACCTTTTGAACTCCGCCTTCCACAATTGAAAAAACGACTAAGTCCCAGAGAGTAAATTTTTGCAAAAAAAAATTATTTCAGATGACACCAATTCTCGATGTTTCATGCGTTTCATTTGACATCAAAAAAAAAATTCGAAAACCAAATTTCACGTAACCCCCCCGCCTCCCCCCTTTGGGTGTTTTTTCGGTTTTCAAAAAAGCCAAACTTCAATCGCTTTGCGCCACCCCATTTGAAGTCCGATTGAGCTGAAATTTTGCACAGGGTGTTTTTTCGAGCAGGTGAACATTTCGTATAGGGTTTTTTTTTTTTTTAAATTCGAGGTGACCATTTTGGCTGGCACCCTACTATATATGTACTGAGATTGAGGAATTCCACAAAAAACGGACAACTAATTGAATCGACCATTTTTTATTTGGCTGAAGCTTCGCATAGATAGTTCTATGGGCAAAGGATGTCATTTTGTGCTACCTATTGGATTATTTTTCTGGAACACGACTCATTTTAGAGATTACAAATATTTTTAGATCCAAAACGGTTTGTTTGATCGATATGATGTCTTCGGCAAAGTTGCAGATAAGAATGTTGTCATTTTTAAAAAAATAAACACTGTAACAAAAAAAATATGTTGAAAAATGAATTAATATAAACAATGAAAGCGGTCCGATTATGGAGAAATTACGCTATGCAAGGCTCAACGGAAATCCAGAATTAATTTCTGTGAAAGAATCCAAACTCTGCCGGAAGCTACGCGGCTCCAAAAGGCGATGTCCAAAGACCATACTAACGGTTTAGAACAAGTAAGGAAAGAGAATGGATGCCTCGCTGTCACTATCAAGGAAACGTTGGAGGTTCTTATGAACACCCACTTTCTTGGATCGACAGAGACCAAAGAACTGGATAGTGATGGGTCGTGGCGGGACAATTCGAGACACAAGGCGTCTCGGGAGTCCATCCTGCTGGCCCGTCGACTGTTCACGGAAGCTTCAATAGGTTGGGCTCTAAGCTCATTCGACCCTATGAAGTCTCTAGGCATGCCCGCAAGGAGGAGTTCTCTCGCCCTTGTTATGGTCACTAGTTGTCGACGCACTTCTCAATATGTTTTCACAGTTAGGTTACGAAGTCATTGGATACGCTGATGACATCGTCCTCAACGTCAGAGGTAAACACGACGCATTTTTATTTCGCTTTCCGTGCTGCCACCGGCTGTATACTGTTCATTTCGCTAACACAATAGACAATAGCGGCAATGGATACGAAACTGTGCGGAGCTTGCCAGCTGATTGTTAATGATCTGGAACCAGTTCGCTGCGGATTTTGTGATACATATTTCCACATCAGCCAAAAATGCTGTGGATTCAATAATCGCGCTCACAAGGAATTGTTTGCTACTGGGCAAGCAATGTTTTTTGTGCTTGCTGTGCAGAGACGAATTGCAAGGCAGAAGCATTCGTTCATATTTGGCTGATAAAACCGAACAAAACAGTGCTCCCCCGTCAAATACAAGCGACATATCAACACAAATTTATCAGCTGCACAAATTCGTTGAACGTTTGAGCCAGAAAGTGGATTGTTTATCATTACCTCAACCGGAACCGAATATTACTCCGAAGCCACTTAGTACAGCGAAATGGCCTAGCTTAGGTGTAAAGCGACGTCGAGGAAATAACGGAACGCCGGTACGTGTTGCAGTTGCTGATCGCGGGACGAATTCAGTAGATTTGAGCGGACTGTCAGTGCCATTTATCGTTCCACAAGCCCCTTATCCGATCGACACAGTCGCGCTGCCTACTGATTTTCATCCTCGACATTGTCCCGGTCCTGTGTTCGGTGACGGAGACGGGGTCTTCCAGCCTGCATCGCCAGGCAAGTATAACTGTACATCTGAGCTTCCGGTTCCTCATGCTTTTTCACGTTCCAGTGCGTTGGTCCATGAATCTGTTCCTCGTGTAGCTGATATGCGGATCTATTACCACAATGTGCGTGGGCTGCGCACCAAAATCGACTCATTTTTCTTAGCAGTTTCTGAAGGAGATTATGATTTAATTGTGCTTACCGAAACATGGCTCGATGACCGTATCTTCTCAGCGCAACTTTTTGGGAACCGCTACACAGTTTTCCGGAACGACCGATCTCATCTGAACAGCCAAAAGACGCGAGGCGGAGGTGTCTTAATAGCTGTTTCAGTGAAGTTGAGTTGTCGCATCGATCCTGCACCTGTTTTCAACACTGTCGAGCAGTTGTGGGTGATAGTGGAAACGGCAAATAGCGACATTAGTATTGGTGTCGTATACATACCCCCTGATCGAAAGTCCGATTCTCAGGTGATTCAACAGCACATTGACTCGATAGGCATGGTACTATCCCGCTTGCAACTTAAAACTCCCGCTCTACTTTTTGGAGACTACAACCAATCTGGTTTGCGTTGGTTTATCTCGGACAATGGTCACCCTTCAGTGGACACGCTGCATTCTAATATGCCCGCTTATTGCTGTTCTCTTCTCGATGGACTCTACTGGCATGGTCTGACACAAGTCAACAATATTTTGATTGATAACGAACGTTTGCTGGATCTTGTATGGGTAAATGATGAAACTTTGCCAATTTGTTCTGTATCTGCTGCACACGAGCCGCTGGTCGAGCTTGAAGCTGTTCATCCTGCTATCGTTCTCTCGTTAAACCTCTCCTCGACAATAGTGTACGACGAGCCTTCGGAACTTAGGGCTTTGAATTTTCGACGTGCTGACTACGCCACACTTACTGCGGCTCTTGCGGAGATAAACTGGAATGCTGTATTGGAACCATCCATTAGTATCGACAATGCAGTTAATTCTTTCAGTAGTACGCTGGAAAGTGTGCTCGCCCAAACAGTGCCATTCTTTGAACCGCCACGAAAGCCACCATGGTCGAATCCACGACTACGCACGCTTAGGCGATTGCGATCAGCTGCGCTGCGGAAATATTGTTGTTATCGCTCTGCTTATAACAGAAATCAGTTCACCACTGCCAGCTGTCAATATCGAAACTACAACCGCTATTTGTATAATAGGTATGTAAGGCGCATACAAAGCAATCTTCGCGTACACCCGAAACAATTCTGGTTATTTGTGAATACAAAACGCAAGGAAAGGGGTTTGCCTACTTCTATGTTCCTGGGCAACAATGTAGCTAACAATGAAAATGAAAAATGCAACCTGTTTGCCGAGCAATTTCAGCAAATTTTTAATGAATCGGTGGCGTCCCCCGAACAAGTTCGTGAAGCCAGTAACGTAGTACCACGCGATGTATTATCATTTAGATTACCTCACATCAGTCCAGATGACGTAGTCGCTGCCTTGAATAAGCTAAAAAGTTCATACGCTGTTGGTCCGGATGGTATCCCTTCGGCGGTTTTGAAGCGATGTGGAGAAGTTCTTAGTACTCCGATCGCGATGCTCTTCAATTTGTCCGTGCAGCAGTGTACATTCCCTGACCGATGGAAATTTTCATATCTTTTTCCCGTCTACAAAAAAGGAAACAAACGTGACATTTCCAATTACCGAGGGATCACATCTCTGTGTGCTTGCTCAAAGTTGTTTGAGATTATTATAAATGACGCTTTGTTTGCCAGCTCTAAACACTATATTGACGCCGACCAGCACGGGTTTTTCCCTCGACGATCTGTAGCCACTAATCTTATACAGTTTGTTTCTCGCTGTTTGCAAAGCATGGATTCTAGCTTACAAACCGATGCAATTTACCTGGATCTGAAAGCAGCGTTTGATCGGGTAGACCACGAGATATTGCTTAGTAAACTTGAACGACTCGGTGTCCAATCAGAATCCGTACGCTGGTTCAAATCTTACTTGACTAGTCGAAGTGTATGCGTGAAAATAGGTTCAGCTGTTTCGAGGTGTTTTTCAAACGTTTCAGGAGTTCCTCAAGGTAGTAACTTGGGCCCGCTACTCTTCGCTATTTTTATAAACGACGCTTCTCTCTTGTTACCACCCGGATGTCGACTGTTTTATGCGGATGATACAAAAATATTCAAAATTATACATAGCCAACGAGATTGTGTCGCGCTACAGGAGCATCTAAATACGTTCGTGAACTGGTGTGCAACAAACTGCTTAACATTGAGTGTTGGAAAATGCAACATAATTTCATTCAATAGAAAGCGTGTCCCTATCGAATACGATTATACCATATCGTCACAACATCTTCTCCGTGTACAGTGCGTGAAAGATCTTGGAGTGTACTTAGATAGCGAGCTGACTTTCAAGAACCATTATAACAACATTATCGCCAAAGCAACCCGTCGATTGGGGTTCATTTTCAAGATTGCCGATGAATTCCGTGACCCATTATGTTTCAAAGCACTTTACTGTGCCCTAGTGCGATCGATTCTCGAGTCTAATTCTGTAATCTGGAGCCCATATCATGCAAACTGGTCCTACAGAATGGAAATGGTTCAGAAAAAATTCGTACGCTATGCTCTTCGTTATCTCCCATGGCAAGATCCACTGAACCTGCCATCATACGAGGACCGTTGTCGTCTGCTTGGTATTCAACCACTTGAGGTTCGCCGTCAAATAGACCAAGCTGTGTTCGCTGCTAAACTACTGACTGGCTACATCGACTGTCCAGCTATATTGGCTCAACTAAACATATACACCCCTGAAAGACCGCTGCGCCAAAGGAGTTTCTTATATCTGGAACCACGGAATCGACTATATGGTTGCCATGATCCAATTCGTGTTATTTGCCACCGTTTTAATAATGTTTTCGAGTTTTTTGACTTCTACTTACCAATGAATACGTTCCGTCACCGGCTACTTGATGCTCATAGAAGATTGTGAAGTTTTTGCTGTTTTTTTTTTTTTTATTATTCATTAAGACTTATCTTTGTCAGATGAATGTAATTGTACAAATAAATAAATAAATAAATAAACTCTGTCGAGCCGAATGCAAGCAGCTCTGAATGCCACCTTGTTATGGTGTCTACAGGAGAGTCTAAACCTAAACCTCTTAGAAACAGTCCTAATTACATTCAGTAGACGAAGGAAGATCTCCATCACTCCTCCAACACTGAATGGAGTTAGACTGGGTTTCAGCAATGAAGTCAAATATCTCGGAATTGTTCTGGATAAGAAACTGAACTGGTTTGCACAACTGGATCACAATGACCATTGCCCGACCAAGAATCACCTATGCTGCCCCCCAGCAAACCAGATGTCGTATGTCAAGTTTGAAATTACATAAAATGCAAATTTAAATTTGTTTACATCGTATAAAACTTAAATCCTATAAAACGCAATATCAGGTTATATATGAAGCCATTTAACGTGTCATACAAAATTGTAAAATGTGTCAATCCTCTAAGTCGTATAGAATGCAGTTTAAAGTTTCAAATGGGGCCATTTAAGAGAGCATGCAAAGTTATAAAAAATCGTAACCAACTTTTTTTTACAATGTACGTATATGGCCTCCAGATTTGTACACATAGGCGCTTTTCATGCATTTTATATGGTAATTTTTTACCAAATAAGGGTTCACTTAACAGAGTTGAGCGCGAGTTATATGAACCAATTTATTTGCTGGGCCTTGTGTGGTGGCCTCAGGCGAATGAAGTGACTGCCCAAGCCAAACGCAAAAATGTTCAACGACTTGATGTCTTTCGGTTACCAGCGCCATGCGGATAGCTCCAACTGCAGCCATGGAAGCCATGCTCTTCCTACTGCCTCTACATCTTTATGTGAAAAAGGAAGCAGAACTTGGCGCTCTAAGGTTGCAAAGGAGGAGAACAATACTCGAAGGGGACCAAATCGGTCACCTTCGCATACTTAGGGAGTTCAAACTAACTCCGCTATTAACTACAGTCTCCGACTGGATGGACGTTAGGACCAACATGGATATTCCGTATAGAGTGATGGAAACAAACTGCTCTATGTGGAACAATGGAGGGCCTAATCTTCCACCTGGCATCGTCAGTTTTGATACGGATGGCTCGAAAATGGGATCCCTAACGGGATCTGGTATATACGGACCCGGTATTAGGGAAACGTTTTCCCTGGGCATATGGCCCACCGTTTTTCAAGCAGAGGTAAAGCAAAGCCTTGGTGCTACATTCTGATTCGGAACTTGACCTTCTATTTGTTTAAACACAGACTTCGCAGCCTTCTGTTTAGTGTACAGGACATTTGCTGGGCTAGCGCTACGATCCTGCTGAAACTAACAGTCTCTCACGAGCCGAGACTCGAACCTACGACGACTGGCTTGTTGGGCCAGCATCGTACCTCGAGACCATCTGGGAGATCAAGCAGAGGTATATGCCATATATATCTGCGCAAAAATATGTCTGAAACGCAACTACAGACATGCGAAAATCGGTATATTCTCGGACAGTCAAGCAGCACTACAATGCTTGCATCCGAGCTTCCTGCATAGAAATTCCGGAGGCAATCAGACTCTTGAGTTCTCTCTTCTGAGCTCTGGTCAGATTTCTCTTCCAAGGAAAGACGTTCCCAGGAACCTCCACTTTGGTTCTTTAAATTACAATGACGTCGGTGCCATCACCATCGCTTTCGCCTGACTCGGATGTCGAGAAGCAAAGCATGGAAGAAGAGCATGACTGAACATCCATGTGAATCGTTCATTCCTAAGCTCTTCCACACTCATCAAGTCATCCTCATTTGTTGTGTTTTTTTCCCGCAGAGGATGGCTGCCGGAACTCAGAAGTTCAGATTTGTTTATGTCATCCATATAAAATCCCACGAGTAGCTAGGTAAAGAAAGGACCGCTGTAACAGTGACCTGCGTAATGCAGTAAGGGCTTATTACTGTGAAGGGTGCCCTGGTGCTCCACAGGATTCGTTAGCGGCTGGTAATTTGTTGTACCCTCCTCCCCCCCCACCATTTCATCCATCGGCACGGGTCGCATAACACCTTAGCTTAGGGGGTTTTAACCGTTAGATTTTACGTAACAGCCATGGTTAAGAGCTGTTACAACCTCCTCCTTTCCAGAGGCTTTGGACCCTCTGCTTCAGTTATCAAGGTAGATACAATAGATTGGAAAGAGCTGTGGAAGATTATGGACGAGAACAGCTTTCTCGGGAAGCTGATCCGACTGATCAATGTTAAATGGAAAACAGTGAAGAAAACAGGTCTCAAACTCCTGAGTTTTGATCAACATCAACGATCTACGACATGTATTTAAACTCTGATTGACTAGTTGTAATAATTGTAATATAAATCAACCAAACTACTTGAAATATGTGTGGAGGAATCTTTCGATTGAGAACTTTAATTGATTACTGTAATTGTGTGCCAAATTATATAAAACAAATTTCTGAAGATAAGAAAAGAAGAAAAAGCAAGTTAACAAATTAATATACTTATGTTTGTTTATCACCATACACATTTTAAGTACATCGTCTCAATGCAAAGTAGGCTGCATAAGGTGTTTAAAATTTATTTATAACTCTAACTCAATACTTCTAGCATCTTCATTTGTTAAGTTAACTCTATAACCCTCCTAACTGGTCTCGAGGTACGATGCCGGCCTAACGGACTGATAGTGTCAGTGGGGTCGTAGCGCTAGTCCCGCAATTGTTCTGTACACTTGGCAGTTGGCTGCGAAGTCTGTGTATAAATAAACAGAAGGTCGAGCTTCGAATCGGAATGTAGCTAAAACAGTGTTAAAATTATTTACTATCATTCAGCAATTACTTACTAGTTGCTCGGCGTCCGCCGAGCAAAGCTGATTACGTACCAATTTATATTCGATCAAACTACGATCCGTCGCTCACCGTATACAGCACGAACAGAAAATCAACAAACTAATATTTGAATTGCTTCGGTCAGTTGATGCTGCACTTAGCTGCCACTCTAAAGCAAGCATCGCCAAGATAAAACGTTTACTCATCTCATTCATTGCTTTGATGTTTGCAATGGCGAACATTTATTAATTGTACAGGTACACACGCGATAGGTGCTCCCGGCTGAAGTCATACCCTAATAGTATTTCATATAAACCCACCCACCTCTCTGTCCCCATCAACATCGAGATTCGCGTGATAACCGATCTAAGCTTCGATAGAGCAAACTTTTATGAAATAACTACCGGGGCTGGGGTAGAAAAGAGTTACTCGCTTATACACACTAGAATGTAGTGCGTTTGTGCTTGAAATTCGATTTATGCCCGGTACCGGAAATGCTCAATTGCTTGAGTAGTAATTTTTTGTTTTGTTTCATATTTACTGCCCAGCTGGACGCGACTGCAAACCACTCGCACCGGGCACTTGTTGATGCTGCTTATTTAGTTTAGTTTGGTGTGTCGCGTGCGCTATCAGTTAGAAAGTTCGGATGGGAAAGTGGCCTCAGCTCTCCAGTAGCAAAAGTGTTTAGTTCTTTCCGTGTTCGGCTTAAATCAAACATCAGAACAATGAGGTATGTTTACTAGTTGAGTAATGACTTGGTTTTAATCAGAAGAGTCTTCAAAACTTTTCATCGGATCAAAGGCAGAAGTAGTAAATACTGCAGCAGGGAAACAAGACTAAAATATGACCCTCCTAAGACCGTCTTACACAACACAAAAGCTTGCCGCTTGGTTTGTAATCTGAACATGAATATTCAAATTCTGCCGGAAGTTCAACGTTTGATTTACGTTTATAAATCTCTCGATCCGTAAACTCCCCCTCCGGGTGGCGCATTGCTGACGGGTACGATTCTGTACGTCGGCACATTCAACCGTACGCAACGCACAATTGCAGAAACTCCATCCCGCACCCGTGATGATGCATACTCGCATACCAAGCCTGGGACTGTGGGTACCGGACTCGCCGTCGGGTCGCTTCTCGATAAGATTGTATACATCGACATCCGCTTTTTCGGAAATGCGTATTCTATAATTCTGCAGCGTTTGTAAAACGTGGTGTACTGTTCTGCATGTTTTCATGATGTAAAATCCACCGATATATAATCGTTTTACACCATAAGAGAAATGTTTGTACACGCGATAGTTATATGGTGGGGAACTACATCGATAGTGTACTAAATTAGCGCAATTTCGGATTAGACTTGAAACCTGCATAACACTTGTGTTTCGGCTACCTTTGTCAAGTGTGCAGAGCTTTGCATGTATGTTTCATGAGAAAAGGATGCCATTTTATGCTATTTGTTTTCTTTTCAAGACATGTTTTTTTTTTTTTCAAAACTATGTAAAAATGCTATGTAGAATAAGTATTGATGATCACAAACATTTTGAGAGCCAAAACGGTTTGTTTGATTGGTGTGACTTTTTTGGTACAGTTTCAGATAATAATTTTGTCTTTCTGGGAAAATATACACTCTAAAAAAAGTTAAGAAAAAGCCAGCTAAGAAAAATCTCATATTTTTGAAATCGATTTTTTTTAATAAAACCTTCCAAAGATTATAATTAGCTAAACATTGATGGCTGTCCGATCATGGAGGAATGAGAAACCAAAAAGTTCAATTTTTATTGAAATTGGATAAGAAAGAAGAAGAAGGGAGGCACTTTTTTTATTTCTCGCAACTATTTCATTTTTCAAACATTTTTTACAGTGTATTTTTTTTTTTTGAGAGACGAAATTGTTATTTACAACTTTGCCGAAGACACTATCTCGATCAAAAAAACCGATTATATGCTAAACTGTTTATTATCATCTATAGGTACCTACATTAAATGTTTTTTTCTCACGACAACCCAAGCATCACTTAACATGCATTTTTGGACTATTGGGTAAGCCATATTCCACGTGGACTAGTTTGTGGTGTTTTTAGACCCTCTTTTCTCTCCGTGGACAGTCGATAATATATATATCCTAAAATTTTGTACAAATTTTGGACGTTCACCTAATAGACTGTTGACGTAGAATGTGAATAACCCCTGAATTGCTTTTTCATATAAATAAACTCATTTAAGTCGTTTTCAATTATTCAAACTTGGTAAAGCAGTATAGTTTCCCTTCAAATTCATCAAAACAATGAAGTGATCAAAGTCACCCCGGAATGATGATCGATGTGGAAATTGTTCAAAAACAGCAGAACTGTTGCTAAACTTTTGAGGTAGTGACATGATCTTGCTCAATGCGTGCCAGTACTCATTTTCAAAAATGTCAAACAATTTGGTTTTCAGTACATTCTCAAAATATTTAAGATATATTCAAAAAAGTGATCAAAGTCACCCCAGTTTACGATAATAAAATTGCGGTTCTAGAAAAAATATATACACTGTAAAAATTTTTTTTTCTGTGCCAAATATTCCAAATTGTCACAAAATATCAAAAGTACCTTTTTTATCCCAGTTGGTCTCGAGGTGCGATGCTGGTACTTTTTTAAATATATTATTTTGTGACAATTCGGAGAATTTTGTAGAGAAAACATTTTTTTACAGTGTATATATTTTTTTCAGAAACCGCAGTTTTATTACCTACAACTTTGCTGAAGACACCATTCCAATCAAACTAGTCGTTTTTCTGATATAGAAATTTTTATCTATCAGTCATGATTCTGAATAGGCCCTTCTGAAGCAGGTGTCGCGAGTCTACATGAAGGACTAATATCATAAAATGACTTCATTATCAAAAAGGAACAAACGTGAAAAGTTTCAGTGAAATCGGAAGTAAACATGAATTCGTCCGATGAAGAAAAAAGCAATTCTCTTTTTCGAGGTTATTCCCTGTTCGTTTCTAGTTTTTTAATTCCTGACTTTGTCCATGTCATCAAGGAAGGAAAACCTTTTAGCTACTTTTTTTTGTTTTTTTTGTCTAGGTGTCTAGGGTCAGAACTATATTCTGGCGAACGAATTTCGGGAAAATATATTATGCAGTAGACTATGCAATGGAAGGTTGCGTCGAATGTCTGTCTGTCTGTGGGAATAGAATCTTGTGGCTATACCGTGTTCTGGTAAAAGGCTGCTTCATAATTGAGCTGGAATTTTGCATGAGGACTTTTTCGAGAAGACTTTTATAACTTTATGAAGAACTTTTGAGCTCTACCACTAAACAAAAATCGAAAAATCGATTTCCGTTAGCATCGTACTGTTTAAGTTGTGCGATAAACAACAAATCGAATATTTTGTTCATTCAAGTTGCACGGTAAGCGGTATCGCTAATTATAGCAGGAAAACACTGCATTTGTTACGTTATCCTCTCCTATTGTCTCTCAGTATTCTCCCGCACTCATATCTCTGCTACAACGTGACACGTATGGAGTGACGTGATCACTAAGGTGGGACAAAAAATAAATGTTAGCTCCCATGCACTTTTCGTGTTCCTTATGGGTCCCATAACAACTGTGTAACTTTTCAGATCGATCGGTGAAACGCCCGATTTGCGCCCGATTTTTGAAGTTTTCATACGATTTTATATGGGAAAATCCCCACTTTTTCAATACTTATTCTCTAGAGATGCCAAATTGGCTCTTGAAAAAATATCAATACATAATATTTGTACTCCATGATATTCCTCTGAAGACCGTTAGGCGCTACGATGCTAGAAACAGCTGTTCACCCCAAACTGATTGAATGTCTGACGGACGGCTCACCATTGAAATTTTCCAGCAACACTGCTACAGCATGCTGCTATTGCAAACTTGCTTAAGTATGTGAAATAATTTCGCCCGGAATTAATTTTCAAAGTGTGATTTTTGCCCATAGTATCTTCGGGGAAGCCTCCAAGATAAATTTGAGCGATATCATTTCTCATCACATGGTTGAATTTGCAACAGCAGCATGCTGCAGCAGTGTTGCTAGTAAAATTCAATGGTGAGCCGTTCGTCAGATATTCAATCAGTCTGGGGTGAATAACTTTTTTCACAAGCAAGGTAGCGCCTTGCGGTTTTCAGAAGAGTTTTTCCCAGGAAAATTTCCTACAAATATCATGTATTGGTATATTTTTAGGAGTCAACTAGACATCTCTATAGAAAAAGTTTTGAAAAAGTGGTTTTCCCATATAAAATCGTATGGAAGCTTTAAAAATCGGGCGCAAATCGGGCGTTTCACCGATCGATCTGAAAAGTTACACAGTTGTTATAGGACCCATAAGGAACACGAAAAGTGCATGGGAGCGAAAAAATAACACCATCGCTTTTTTCCCATATAACCGTGACCCAGTCTATGATCACGCCAAACTTCTGTTTTTGTGATTTTTTTCTGCTACATGAAAGTCATGGCTCTCTCTCACTCTCACCTCTTTCTCAATATTTTCAAAATTTACTTTTTTTTGACGTGGGGCACGTCTCACTTCAGTAGGCTGACATGCTGTGGAAAGTGTAACGGAAAAAGGCCCTCTTGAAATGCATATTATGTTTTTACCTCTGAACGGATTTCAAACGCCAATGTTTTGATCAAAAGAAAAAGGTTGCCCCAAACTTATGGTATAACAAAAAGCTTATTTTTGCTATGGTAAATTAGTGAAAAGTTGACTTGAAAATCATTAATTTCGGTACATTTTTGAAGCTTTCAACCAATCACAAACTCGCTTCTTCTTTGCTTGTTTTCAGCTGATTGCTGGCTCACAAAAATAGAGGATGTACGAAATCAATCACTCATTTAACTATATGCAATCGTGCTACACAAACAGCGCGTTACGAAAACGAAAAAAATAACATCAAAAAACCTTAAAAGTTGTGGTAATTGTACACAGTTTTACCATAATTTAACTCTGTTTTTCATTGTAAATACATGATTTTTACATTAAAAATCATTGTCCAAAACAATAAAAAAAATTGTTTTTACCATTTTTACCATGAAAAAGAGGGATTTTTATGTATTTTAATGCAGTGTTGTAAATTTTCTAAATGGATTCGGCACCGTTAGCAGGACGTGACAAACTTTTCTGTTTAAAATCAGATTTGTTTCATATATACCGTTGATTATACACAGTATCAACAAATCGTGGTGAACATCACACTACTGCGTACAGCGATGGCATAAACTCATGCAAAGTTGAACTGAGTAACCTTTTTCCAGATTTAAATTCAACTTGAATCTGCTTCCTCACAAGAGTTTGAGTTTTTTTGCACCGCACACTCTGATCGATTGAGTTTAAGTGCATGCAATGCATGCAATGCACGATATATTCAACGATGCAGGCGATGATGTGACGCGATGAGTTTTGTTTTTAGATCGAATTTATGCTTTCAAAGGACAATGCAACAAACTGTTGCAGCAGACGCGGCGCGAATTTTATCGCAATTCGATTTCTATGCGATTGCTGTTATGCAGGATTCAGACTCAAATCTTACTCAAGTGTAGTGGACTGTCGGTAGGGTTTACGTGCAACCGAGAATTGATGTGCAAGCAAGTTTTAAAACTCACTTGGATACGAGTGCAAAGTCACACTGCCTACTCTGACTGCGCATTTGTAGTGGCTTCAAACCACAGTTGTAGTTAAATGAAACCATTCATTATGCTCTTTCAAATACATGTAGTAGCTTTGAAAAAGGCCGATTAGTGCAATCGCAATTTTCATTCAATTATCGCATAAATGCGTCATGGCCAGAACGCGTACGATCTTCGCTCTGACACAATCGAATGGGCAACGCCTTTTTGTTACGTTCTCTCATTTTCTCACGTACGTTATTTCGTATGAAGGAATACTAATATACGAAATTTAAATCTTTATTCATTATTGTTTTGGAGCTATCGTCTAAATAGCCCAGCCTTTATTTCAAGTTCCCTCAGTTTGTCCCAGTTTTTTAATACGATTGTACAAAGCTCTGATCCCAGTCCTGTACAACATATTCACTTCAGATCTTCCTGATTTGCCTCCATGAGGCTCAAAGTCATTGTTCTCCGATGACACAAGCGTTTCCGTAAAACGAAAAAGTCTTCGTGTCATATGCAGTCGATTTCAGAAAAGTTTAGATATTTTTTCTTCCTACTTGCAAAAGAGGAAAATCTCTCCCAATGCTTCAAAAACTCAAATGATAATTTTTCCTCATAAGACTAGGGCTTCTTTCCTCAAGCCAGACAATAATCAGGTTGTCAAGATGAAAGGGGTTATTTTAAGTTGGTCTGACAAGGTTAAATACTTGGGACTAATTTACGATAAAAAACTTATTTTCAAAGAGCACATTGAGAGTATACAAGCCAAGTGCATCAAATATACGAGATGTTTATATCCTCTCATTAACAGGAATTCTAAACTTTGTTTAAAGAACAAACTTTTGATTCACAAACAAATTTTTAGACCAGCAATGCTTTATGCAGTACCGATCTGGTCAAGTTGCTGTTCAACAAGGAAGAAAACGCTCCAAAGGATTCAGAATAAAATTCTGAAAATGATTTTGAAGCGTCCTCCTTGGCTTGGTACACTCGAATTACATAGACTTACTGGTGTTAAACCATTAGAAGCTATGTCAAATAAAATTATTAACAATTTTCGACAAAAATCGTTGCAATCCTCAATTGCTACGATAAGCTCTCTTTATAGCCATTAAGTTAGCAATTAAGTTAGTTATAAATTTACTTCCCCTTTTCTGACAAGTAGATTTAAATCCCTACGAATGATAAGTCCTAATTGCGAAAGCAAACAAATCCTAACAACTAAAATTACAAATTTCTAACAGTGTTGAGAAGTCACCATTTGTGATTGGACACACATACTCATTATTTACTAATATTTATCATAAATACTTAAGCTACTAACTAATCCTCCTCTTGAAAAAAAAAATGCAAAGCTCTGACAAACGCAATAATAAAACATGTATCGTGTCCTGTTGCGGCTTGGAAGGGACAATGTTTCCGTTACTGTGTCGGATGGTAGTAGATTGGTGCGTGTTTGATGATTGTTATAATTGTTATAATTTATTAAAATCCATCTGACAGAGTGTGTGTCTTAATGAAAAACTTAATACTAATGTCAATAAACTATCACAAAAGGTTACCTAACGCGAATTCTATTTTTAAAAGCTGTGCCAGTTATATTAAAATCGAACGCATCTACTACTGTGTTGAAGCTGGCCGACATAAAGCGTATTGGGTCGAATTGACCATATTGTGCGTTGCGTTGAGGCAGGTTCAACAGGGATCTTGGTCTGAGAGATCGTTCAGGGGCATATATATCCAGGTGGCCGAGGATTTCCGGGGCGTCGATTTCATTTGAAAGAACTTTACCAATGAATACAGCTTGCGCCTCGAATCGTCTCTGCTCAAGAGTTTGCATTCCTAAAAGCCGACAGCGATCAGTGTAGGCTGGCAGATTTGAGGAATTGCGCCAAGGGAGGAACCTCAGCGCATATCGTACAAATTTGCGTTGTACGGATTCAATTCTGGCAATCCAGGAGTTGTGGAATGGACACCATACAACGGAGCAGAATTCTAAGATAGACCGCACTAGAGAGAAATACAGCGATCTGAGACAAAACGGATCACCAAACTCGTTGGCTATCTTAAACATGAATCCGAGTTGTCGATTAGCTTTAGCGATGATCTCGTTGTAGTGCAGTTTGAAAGATAGCGCAGTATCCAAAATAACTCCTAGGTCTCGAATTTGTGTCACTCTAGATAGAGGCTGACCGGACATAGTATAATCAAATAAGATTGGCTTCCTTGTCCGATAGAAGGAGATGACACTACATTTCTGAACGCTTACAGAAAGAAGGTTTCTAGAGCACCATAGGCTGAAAATATTCACCACTTGCTGGAGCTCAACGCAGTCCGCATAATTTCTCACGACTTTAAAGAGTTTTACATCATCGGCGTACAATTTACGGCAACCTTCCGGAAGTAACAAAGAAATGTCATTGATGAATATCATGAAGAGTAGCGGTCCTAGGTTGCTACCCTGCGGGACTCCAGAGACATTCGTGAACTGTGCAGAAAACTCACTTCCTATCTTCACACAGAGTGTTCGATTCATCAAGTAGGAACCAAGCCATTGCACGAGAATAGATGAAACTCCAAGTTTTCCAAGTTTAGCCAAAAGTATCCTGTGGTCTACTCGATCGAACACCGCTTTCAGATCGGTGTATACGGCATCTATTTGAGCACCGTTACTCATATTTCTCAAGCAAGTTGAAGAGAATTCGGCTAAATTAGTCGTAATAGAGCGTTTCGGGTAAAAACCATGTTGGTCCGACGTGATGTAATGTTTGCAGCTGTTGAATAGGGCGTTGTTTACGATTATTTCCATTACCTTAGAGCATGCGCAGAGAGATGTGATGCCTCTGTAGTTTTTCACGTCACGTCTATCACCTTTCTTATACACGGGAAACATAATGGAGGATTTCCAACTGGAGGGAAACACGCGTTGTCGAAGAGATAAATTGAACAGCAGGCATAGCGGATGAATAAGGACAGAGGCACATCGTTTCAGAACGCATGACGGAATTCCATCAGGGCCAACAGCGAAGGATGATTTCAGTTTATCAATGGCAGTAGTAATGTGACGGCTTGTTATTTCAAGCAGATTGAAATCAATAACATCTCTAGGAAGGTAACTTAAAGCAGTATCAACCTGGGCGTCGGAAGCAGTATGCTCATGAAAATTGTGCTGAAAGCTACGGGCAAATAGAGTACATTTTTCAAGCAATGTGCTGCCGTGACAATCACCAAGAAACATATCTACTGGTAAACCATCTTCTTTACGCTTAGAATTCACGAACGACCAAAATAATCGTGGATTCCGTCTCAGGTTACCCTGCATCCTGGAGGTGTACCGTTTGTAAAGGAAGCGGTCATATTTTCTGTATAACTTGCTGATTTCATTGAATCGATGCTTCGAAATTGGACAACGCGCTTTACAATAATGTCGCAACGCCGTGGAACGCTGTTTCTTGAGATGCCGAAGACGAGGATTAGACCAAGCGGGTTTTCTTAGAGGTCTTCGCGGAGGAAAAATACGGTAGATTGCTGAGTTGATAGCACAGTTAAAGTACTCAACAGCATCATTTATAGGTGGGGAGGATTCCAAGAATTGCCAATCGATGCGAGAGAAAGCAATACTTAACGACTCAAAATCAGCTCTACAAAAATCAAGACATGGAACGTCACCAATGTCCTCAAATTGTACGGGTGCAGTTACATCTATCGTTATATCTAATGCAGGGTGATTCGTATCAAGCGGCAGTAAGGACTCACTCGCGTCAGTGAGTTCACATGAAGTGGCGTCATTCACTAGCACCAGATCTAGTAAACGATCGTAGTCGTTAGTAGCGTGGTTCACTTGGGTCAGGTTGTTCAAACTAAACCCGTCTACCAAAGCGGAACAGGCAACAGATATCCGTGAATGAATCAGATCAATTGAAGGAATGCCATCGCTCCCACGTTTCCAAATTACGCCCGGGTGATTGTAGTCTCCAAATAGAAACGATAGATCATTTTGGTCTAAGCGAGAGGTAACGGAGCTGATAGAGTTGATATGGTTTTCGACAGCGGTCATATCGGATCTATGATCGGGAGGAAGATAGACTACTCCCAAACTAATGCTGCGAGTTGGCATTGAGATTCTAATCCAGAGTTGTTCAATGGTGTCACTTATTGGAGCCGGGTCAACACAGCTATTAAGGCGTTTAGATACAGCTATCAGTACACCACCAACACGCGACTTGCAGCTGTTATGACGATTACGGTCGCAGCGATAGACAGTGAATAAACTGCCAAAAAGTTGTGCGTAGTCAATACGATCGTCGAGCCAGGTCTCGGTTAATACAATAATGTCGTGGTCACATTCAGTAGCCGTCAAGAAAAAGTCGTCAATTTTGGTACGAAGTCCACGAACATTTTGGTAGTAAATCCGAAGTCCAGAGGAATGGTTATCAGCCCCAAGGCTACGTTCTGCGAACACTGGCGGCGGGACGTCAAGTTGCCGAAGACTGAAAGTGCAGTACGGATCAGCGGAGGGAACTGAAGTTACGAAGTTGTACTTGCCGTGAGTAGCGTTTTGGAAGTCTCGTTCCCCGCTACCGCCCGTGGGACCAGGATGACTGTTGAACGCAGGCAGGAAAGGCTCGACTACGGCGGGGGGGTCGGAGACTTCCATAGTACGTGAGCTAGTGCATCCCAGTGTTCCGCTAGTAGGTAGTGCAATGTCGGGTGAAAAGTCGGCAGGTGGTAAACTGGAACACGAAAGCTGATCAGGTATGGAAGAGTTGCTAAGAATCGTATACTTGCCTGAGGATAAAAGTTGTTAATGAAGTGAGCAAAGCGTTCCGGAATTTTCTGTTTGCAATCGGATTTGCTCCGTTTACACCGCTGGTTATGCACAGTATCAACGAATCGTGGTGAACATCACACTACTGCGCATTTGCAGCAGCTTCAAACCACAGTTGCAGTTTATTAATAACCATTCATTATGCTCTTCGAAATACATGTAGTAAAAAGGCCGATTAATGCAATAGCAAACTTCATTCAGTTATCACATAAATGCATCTAGGTGAGATCGCATACGATATACAAACTGACAATTCTATAACTGAAGAGTTTGATGAAAAATAAACAACGTAGACACCAGTCTACCATGCGGTCGTGTCTTGGATACTACCAAAATTTTAAATATTAGGAATTCCCATTTCCATTGAACATTTTTGGGTTTATTGTGGGCATATTATACGCATGTTGTACAAGTTGAAACGTTAGTTTTACAACCTTTATGAGGAAATTTGGATTTGAGCTGCAAAGGCACTCTTACTCATAGCTCTGGATTTTTTGTAAATTTTTTAACGGGGTTTCGTAGTATGAAACTTAACAGTATTTAGCATCGTTTGCCATCAAAAATTAAAAATGCAACATTTTGACTTTTGCCAGTTGTGCACGAAACCTACGATATATAGTAAATGAATTGGAGAGTATATATAATCGAGTCAGACCTGAATAGCTGGAGCCACCGCAAATATTAGGGTTTCTTTTATATTTTTTGCAGCTTTGAGAGAAATAAAGATATGCTGAATCGGTTAAATATGCTACTTAAGCAAGCGTAAACGGCCTCTACGTGCATGCCGTTGTCTATTGCACTAAGAGTGAAAATTACAAATTCCAAAACATCAGCGTCCATTTTAATTTCAATTTTTAACATTTTTTTGCTGTTTATCAGTGTTTCTTTTTTTTCAATGTTCGACAGTTCTATCATTCTAATTTTGTAAATTCCTATTATCAATATGTTGTTAATACACCTTTGAAAACAGTTTTTTTGTGCTAATGTTGTCGTACTGGTGATGTTTTGAAAGTTTTCAGGTAACCCAAAATTCAACTATATTTCGTTTAGTTTTTCTAGAGTCTTCTATTTTAAAAGAAAATACGAAGTATCGTTCTGCCGATTCTTAATTTTGTTTTAACTTTTAATTCTCTATTGCCCTTGATAGATGCAATCTTGTTTTTATTTTGTATTAATTTGCTGAATGTTGTTGTTTTGTTTTCAAATTTACATCAGCATTCTGGAAATGAGCTAGGGTCCGTCAATAACATACTGAAATTTATCTACTCTATTATTTGAAATCCGACTGAATTATAAAAGTTTTTTTTTATTACACTAAGTTGAAATACTCTCAAAAAAATCGATTAAAAAGAATATTAGATCACCTCCACGTACAGCGAAACAGGGACATTCTTCGTGCTTTACAGGCTGAACGTTTCATTAATCGCCTTTATTATCAACTCCCTACCATGCGTACGGCACATTTCACTAGAGTGCAACGAAATGTGGGCGGCTTGATACATTTGTTGAACCATCAAGCCAGTAGAGTTGTGCGTATCCCTATCAGTGGTAATGGTAATAATAATAATAGTACCAATAAAAGGACGCCGCTTCATTATTGTCCTTTGCCGGGAGAAATGTACCTTCAGTTCGAGCAGTTCAGGGTGGTGGAAGGGTGCAACATTCTCTGCTACTGATAAAACAGTTGAATTAATGTAAATGACAGTATAAATTATAACTATTGTTTAAGGTGCTCGAAGCAGCTCGGGAGTACAATACATACAGTCCGGGGTACTTTATCAAGCAAATGTCACAACGTCATAATTTATTGAATGCCCATCGTAAGCAGCGGTAACAACGAGCGCTACTATCTATCTGCGGCTATCCTTTTGAGTATAGTATTCTCGTAACGACAATGAACATTTGGTTAAATTGATGGGCAGAAGTATATCGATAAAACGTTTATCATAAGTTGTTCAATGTCCTGCCTAACAACGCGTTATCTCCTCGCCCTTTTTTACAGGGTCAAACGGAAGTTCTGCAGCAAGATGTATGAAAGCTCTTGCTCCTACCAGTCAGCACTGGACCTGAAACGGGCCGCCTCGCCTCTCATAACCCACCAAGTAAAGTCGGAGGATTGCCTAGGTTTGACCCAGTGTGCCACCGACTGGGGCTCGTACCGTTTTCACCAGTCAACTTTTGAACAATTGAAGCAAAGTGTAGAGAAAGCTAAAGCGGCACTGCAGGATCGAACAGTTTTTCTCGGTAGTTCTAGTGCTTTCAGGTGAGTGTCGGTAGTTCTTGTCCCCACGTTTCTTTCAATCAAATTACGTTTCTAATTTCAAAACTATTTTTCATTCTACCAGTGACATTTACTCCTCCCCGCGACTAACGGAATCATTGGAAAATGTGATAACGCACAGTAGTTCTAACAACAATAACACCGAAAACAGTAACACCAATAATAACGCTAGTGGAACAACAAGTAACAGTATTAACAACACTGGCAGCAGTGCTAACAACGGCAATGCCAGCGGAGGCGGAGGTGGTGGTGGTGGCGGCGGTGGAAGCAGTGGTAGTGGTTCCAGTAGTGCCATCAGTGTGATTAATGCGACCTCCCTTGTGTCACCAAGCAATCTGCTGGTGGGCAACGGACTCGCGTCTCAAAGACACCGAAGTGATTTATTGGGGACAGGTAATCTAAATCTCGTGTCGTCGACACAATCGCCAACCACCACTTCCACGCCGTCGTCCATATTGTCGCAGAATCTGGAATCTCCCTCGCTGGATGTAAAGCCTAGGCAAGGTAAGTTTTGCCTCCTTCTAAGTAAAAGGGGAAAAAAATCGCTTAGGAAAAATCGTAAAGAACAACCACAAACGCGCGACCCATTGGGGGAAAAGGAATCCACCAATCGGAAAAGGATGATGTTGCTATGGTTACCGGATTGTGTTTATACGCTTGATAAATGCGCACATTCGGTGTCTGGTTGACTCCTCCCTGGCAGTTTTCCACCCACCCACACTCTTACCCACCTTATCGTATGCATTGTAACGAGAAAGCAGTCAAAAGCTTTCGCACGGATAGTCAAAAGGAAACGCGGTTGTCTTGTCTGGGGTGCACAAGTATTGGTACGAACAGTTGAATATTCACGAAGCAAGTGTTGAGCATTGGAAGGCTGAATTGTATCTTTCAGTTTTTTTAGTACATGTGCTACTTGTGCTGCTAGTAGTTTTAGCCTCTTTTAAGGATTAAAGAGGCTTTCAATGTGGGCCAAGCGAGATTTTTTTTTGCATTTTACATATTTATACTGAGTGAAAGAAAATTGTTGCAGGTCATCAAATTATGCGAAACGCGTCGCTTAAGAGAGTCTTTAACCCGTAAAGACCCGGGACGGAACTTGTTTATTGAAAATGATCGTTCTCAGCACTGGAACGGCCGATTTGGGAAAACTTTAACTTTTATTCAAGGGGGATAGTTGCTCTATATTTTGGTAAAAGTGCCACCTCTCTGGACCCCTCCCCGTTTTTGTGAGACGCAAATATGTTTGTATTTTTTTCTAATTTTTCAAACAGATTGAGCAAACACTGGTAATTTTCATACGTATCAATTGCTCCATGTATCAAATCATGTCAGGTGGATGAAATATGGTATGTAAGAGTGAATTTTGGAGTTTTCAAATTATTTCAGTACAAAATCACAAAACTACGTATTTTCATAAAAAATCAAATAAGAAAATCGTTCTTCAAATTTTAAGCTCTACATTTTTGAAGTAAGGTCTCCTGAATCAATACGCGATGAAATATTCATTTTAGCATGCAAATATTTTGAGAAAAACGAGTTTAAATTCACTAAAGTACGTATTTTCATGGAAACCTGATTTCCTCAGTCTCCCACAGTTGGTTTCAACTTGGCTCTTAAATTTACAAGCTCTATATTTCTAGAGTAACGTCTTTTGAATCCAAAGATGCTGGAAGATTTATTCTAGCATGCACAGATTTAGAGAAAAACGAGTTTGAATTCACTAAAGTACGAGTTCTTATGAAAACTTGATTTTCTCTAAATCTGTGCATGCTAGAATAAATCTTTCATCATCTTTGGACTCAGCAGACGTTACTCTAAAAATATAGAGCTTGTAAATTGAAGAGCTAAGTTGAAACCTACCGTGGGAGACTGAGGAAATTAGGTTTCCTTGAAAATACGTACTTTGGTGAACTTAAACTGGTTTTTCTCAAAATGTTTACATGCTAAAATAAATATTTCATCACGTATGGATTCAGGAGACCTTACCGCAAAA
The DNA here is from genome assembly GCF_029784165.1 of Wyeomyia smithii. NCBI lineage: Eukaryota > Metazoa > Arthropoda > Insecta > Diptera > Culicidae > Wyeomyia > Wyeomyia smithii. The sequence continues at coordinate 66,812,924 of NC_073695.1, forward strand.
ATGTAGAGCTTAAAATTTGAAGAACGGTTTTTTTGTTTGAATTTTTATAAAAAATACGTAGTTTTGTGATTTTGTACTGAAATAATTTGAAAACTCCAAAATTCACTCTTACATACCATATTTCATCCACCTAACATTTATTTTGTTCATTTTAAATTTTCGTTTAATACTGTGTTAAAAAATGCAAACAGCGCCTATCTTATTAAGTACAACTAAAACTCCAACACTTTACCATATTAAATGTATTTGATGCAAAAAATCAACTACAAAGTGTTGAAATATAAATCATTCTTTATAGTGCTCTAAGGACGAGAATAAAATACTAACAGGGCTAAGGAGGAAAAAAAAGCTAAAAAAAGGGCGTTGAGAAAAACTTTAAACCTTTTGAAATTGAGCCACAGTGGTTATTAAAAAAATACAATAGAGCGTTTATAGTCAGAAATCTCAAAATAAATGAGTTCACTAGAAATTAAAATGAAAGTTTAGCTGAAACTAAAGTTGGATGAAGTCTTAAAAAGGTTTATCAATGTTAACGATACGTTAACTGAGGATCTAGAGTTATAAATAATAATCAATTATGTATAAATGAAGGAAAAAAGTATTTAGACACCTAACGACACGCGACGCGTTACAAAACACAACACTTATCATTCTTACATAGAATAAACATATTAAAATTTACCTTAACCCATTCCCGGCGGAGAGAAATCAGATTTTACCTCGAAAAATGACCTTCAAACTCGTATTACTCAGCAACTACATGCACAGTTGACACAAACTGTATTGCATATTGTAGATCGATCTGTTCTCTAACCGTATTTAATAATTTCGTCGTTAGAATATGGGTCATTCCATACGAAGTGACCACGAAAAAGCACAAATTTGGACACGACCATCACAGATTTTGCTCAAAGTTGAGAGAATTATTCGTCTACCGTCACTTTGGAAAAATCCCGAATTTGGTGTCGATTGGAATACCCCCCGATCTGTGGGACCCCCCTGTTTATTGCAAAGTCACGCATTTTTTGTTCAAAATCTTTTTTTTTTTCTTTTTCTTACAATTCATAGACATAAGACACCCGAAAAATAGTGATAGATGAATTTTGAAGAAAATGAACCAAGGTATCCAGAAAAAAATATACGTTTTGACCGGAAGTGTTGCCAGATGAATTATTTGTGTATTTGAAAAGTAAATTTACATTTTTCGGCGAATGCAGCTATTTTTATTTTAAATTTGATAATTTCATCGTGTTCCTTGGAAAATTTCACATAAAAAACAACTATCATCCCGAGGTAATATGAGCCAATCACAAGATATAACATTTTTACGAAAAAAGTTGTAAACTTCGTAATTAATTTTTTTTTACAATTTATAGACGTAAGACACCCGAAAAATAGTGATAGCTGAATTTTGAAGTAAATGAACCAAGAAATCCAGAAAAAATGTTTTTTTTGACCGGCAGTGTTGCCAGATGGATTGTTTTTGTATTTTATTACTAAATTTACATTTTTCGGCTAATGCAGCCATTTTTATTTTAAATTTGATAATTTCGTGTTCCTTGGAAAATTTCACATAAGAAACAACTGTCATCCCGTGGTAATATGAGCCAATCTCGAGATATAGCATTTTTACGAAAATAGTTCTGAATTTCGTAATTAAATTTTCGTAAAACTGTTATATCTTAAGATCGGCTCATGTTACCACGGGGTGGTGAGTGCTTCTCACAAAAAATTTCCCGAGAAATACGATGAAACCATCAAATTTAAAATAAATTAGCTGCATTGGCCGAAAAGTGCAAGTTTAATTTTAAAATACAAAAATAATCTATCTGGCAACACTTCCGGTCAAAAACAATATTTTTTTCTGGATTCCTTGGTTCATTTTCTTCAAAATTCAACTATCACTATTTTTCGGGTGTCTTACGTCTATAAATAATAAAACAAAATAATTACGAAGTTTACAACTTTTTTCGTAAAAATGTTATATCTCGTGATTAGCTCATATTACCTCGGGATAATAATTGTTTCTTATATGAAATTTTCCAAGGAACACAATAAAACTATCAAATTTAGGATAAAAATGGCTGCATTTGCCGAAAAATGTAAATTTAGTTTTAAAATACAAAAACAATCCATCTGGCAACACTTCCGGTCAAAAATAACATTTTTTCTGGATTCCTTGGTTCATTTTCTTCGAAAATCATCCGTCAGTATTTTTCAGACATCTTACGTCTATGAATTGTAAGAAAAAGAAAAAAGAGATTTTTGACAAATATTGCGTGACTGTGCAATAAAGAGGGGGGTCCTAGAGAGCGGGGGGTATTCCAATCGATACCAAAATTGGGATTTTTTCAAGGCGAAAGTAGATGAATAATTCCCCAAACTTTGAGCAAAATCTGTGATGGTCGTGTCCAAGTGGTATGTACACGTATGGAATGACCCATATGCATATATAATTGCTAAGCTTCAATCAAAGTTTAGATGTCAGGTGATGCCATACGGCATCACCCGCCGGGAATGGGTTAAAGGTCAACCGGTTTCGGACTACGTGTTGCTCATCGTCAGAACCCGTGTCCAACCGTTTACGATGGTGTTCATACGCTTCCACGTACCATGAACAGGGTAAAATTGATCAATTTCTTTGATATTTTCCAATTACCTAGCTTCATGTACATTTTTCCCGAAATAGTAAATTTTTAAAACAAGAACTGGTATGTACTCTAGAAAACCCCTATGGCCATTTATGGAATTTCTATCGTCTACTTCATGAAATAAATTCGAGAATTCTGTTAGGTACTATGAGATACATCAGGGTGAAATTGATCTACCTTGATATCCATAGATTCTGACGTAGTCCTACGTCAAAACTTTACACTTGAGATAGAATCTCACTTTGCTCATCAATCTAGCAAAGCGAAAGGCACAACCTTACAAAGCTTTGTGACAAAAATAGTAATTTCATAGTTTGCGTTAAAATTTTTATCCAAACATTATGTTTTGGATCATGAAAATGCAGAACAAACAAAAATATTTGCAGAATTAGGAGCCTACCTTCTTTGTTGTGGTCATTTGTCGTGGATGATCTTCTCAATCAATTAGCAAGGTTTTGAAGACATAACCGCTTTGCTGATGGTTTAGTTATAAAAGTTCGTGGAAATTCAACAAGACAATTGCAAACAGAATGCAATCTGCACTAAATTAAACTTCACAGTGGTGCCAAACTTGCAAGACAGTGCTGGTAAAATTCACCCGCAAGAAGAAGATAAGATTCAATCCCAACGCTGAATGGATCCGTAGTAAAATATTCGTTTGTAGTGAAATATCTAGTAGTTATACTAGCTTAGTGATTGATTAGAATCAATGAAATTTCATAAAGTATAAACCGATTGGTGCTGGAAGCAGCCGACCATTCTTTTTTTACAAGTTTCAGTGACTCAGTATTCGAAGCATCAACACCTGCACCGGACAATCCCTCCAATTGCAAGGTGGGAAAAGGTAAATAATGTTAGCCTGACTTTTGCTGTTTGAAAACCGTGTTAACCTTTGCATTCAAACAAAGGTCACAAGAAGGAGTTTGTTTTAGTAATGAAGTGTGCGGTGGAACTGAAAGGACCAGATTGAAAGCAAGCTACTAAGCAAGGCTGTTGGGGCCACGCACAAATGTGTGTGGTTTACTTGAAAGAAATACATATTTTTGTAACCTTGTTAAACCAACAAACAATAAGAAAGTTGTTCAATCCATACACAAATGTTCATGGTTTGTTTAGTAAATAATAAAAATATATTAAATTCTACGATTTAAAACCGGTAATATTTAACTGGTTGGATTAATATTTAAACCGGAGCGAACCATAAACATACTGGTGAGTTCAGGCATTCGTGTGCATGGTTTGTATCATGAAATAAATATTTTTTGATATATTTGCAAAGGAGTTCACTTTTATTGAAACGAAACAAAAAATACTCGTTGGAAACATCTTGATTTTCAATGTTTTCAACGAGTATTTTTGTTAAATGAGCGATACTCGCTGAAACCGTCCCGGTCTTTCGAAATGGATATTTTTATGTCTAAATGATTGAAAGTTGCGAAAAAATGAGAAAACCACTTTGGTTAGTTCATATTGTTGGAACCCTCGGGCACAAATCGGTTATACGGTTTTTATAAAATTGATTTTTGAGCAATTCCTAATCTTTTTATTGATTTATTTCTCTTGAATTTGTCATTGAACACCCTGCAACCAACACATCGTTTTCAAGAGGAATGACAGAGCTTTCATGTCAAGTAGAAAAAAATTGGCCGCCATCTTGGACTTCGCCGCCATCTTGGATTTTATCAGAAAATCGTGTTTTTGAGTAAGTTCGCAACCACCGATATTAAATTTGATATCACCATTGGAAAGCTGAGATAAAATGCTTTAAGATACATTCGAAAAAATAGGTGAGCATTGAGGTGACCTTGTCATTGAGATCCCTTTTCAAAATCGAGCTCCGAACAGTACAACGCATGACGCATGACGTATTTCTGATGAAATCCAAGATGGCGGTCAATTTTTTCTACTTCAAATAAAAGCTTTATCATTCCTATTGAAAACGATGTGTTGGTTGCAGGGGGTTCAATGACAAATTCAAGAGAAATTAATCAATAAATAGGTCGAGAATTGCTCAAAAATCAATTTTTGTAAAAACCGTTTAACCGATTTGTGCCCGAGGGGTCCATCAATATGAACTAACCAAAGTGGTTTTCTCATTTTTTCGCTACTTTCAATCATTTAGACATTAAAATATCCTTTTTGAAAGACCTCATGTCACCAGTGGGACGGCGAGAATTGCTCAAATAAAAAAATTAAAATCGGCAAAGGAACGGAATAATAAACTTAAATCTCCTGAATTTCATCACTATAGACAATTTCAATGACAGGAATGAAAAATCTGATTAGCTAGCTGCCTTACGACTATATGAAATACCGTTCAACACAGTAATATATTGGAGTGAACATCTATCGAAAAAAATCCATCAATATTGAAACCATTTGCTGGGTGCTGATAAAAACACCCTGCGACACAAACGCGACCTGCCAAAAATAGGTTCAGGGGATTGAAAAAAACCTCCCTTGATACGGAACTTTAATTGATTATTGCAAAAGTTTACCAAATTTGTTTTTAATTCTAAAAATAACTACTGACATAAAAAAAGAAACAAATTAATATATTGGAAGCACTCTCGATTTTGACTAATGAATGCGGCCAACAGCGTGCCATTAATCCCAACTAAACTCATCAGGGCGTAAAGACTTTTAAAATAAAAGGCTTTAGATATTTCGAACACAAAATTTTTGCTTGTTACTTAGTTATGGTGGGTTTTTGCTATTGCGACCATATATTAGATCTATTGTAGCATCACTTGTTACTTTAGAAGCAATAACTAGAAATTGTCCCTTTTGTAACAAATATGTTTCCTAAAAAGCAATAACATTGATCTCCAGCCGAGTAACAACACATACTGTCGCACGGCTTGCACACGTTTCAGTTTCTTCCACCTCCAATTTAAACGGTTTACGTGTAAATGTTGATGATTTCAAAGCCTCCGTATGCTCCTTGAAATCACATCATGATCTGGAAACCGTATTAGCGCAAAACACAAGGATTTGCTCTCTTGCAAGCGGATGCAAGCCATGTTAAAAACGCAAACCACCCTATGGAAACCAAACACAATAGATAGGGGACCACTTGCCAAGTTCATTCGATTTATACGAAAAATCGAGAGATTTTCAGAAAACTTCCATCGGGAAACATCTCATCTAGCCAATCAGAATTAAAAAAACATAAATTCCGATTAAAAAAACATAAATTCCGATTTATGTAAAGAGAAATTGAGTTAATTTGATGAGTGGTCCCATATAGGAAAGGGGTCCACTCTAGATTAATTCATTCTATATTCAACCGTTTCCTTCTCTTGATTCGTTTTCTCCTAAACTAGAATGTGATAACGGTTGTTTGTCAGTAAAATAAACGTACAAAAGCTCACGAAGAATGATCTAGAATCAAGCTTTATTTCTTGACAACTTAGAGTGAATCAACCTATAGTGGACCTCTTTCCTCTAAAGGAACGCTCGCCAGATTAACTCAATTTATTCAGAAACTCGATGTTCAGAAAACTTTCATCGGGAAACATCTTAAGCAGCCAATCTGCATCAGAATCACGAGAACCATTTATAGGGTAAATTTACCTATAGTGGATCCCGTTCCGATAGTGGACCACTCGCCAGATTAACTCAATTTGTGCGAGAGCTCGATTTTCCCAAAAACCCTCAACGGGAAACATCTGATGCAGATTAGTTGAATAAGATGTTTCCCGATGAAAGTTTTCTGAAAATCTAGTTTGGAAACCGAGAAATTGAGTAATTTTTAAGAGTCGTCCACTATAGGAAAGGAGTGCTCTATAGGTTAATTTACCCTATATTTAATTATTAAGAAATTAAACGTTCGTATAGTGAGTAAAGAGGGCTGTAATGAAGGTTGCACCAAAACAAATGTAAAAAACCTAAATTAATCCACCTAGCGGTCAGACTCAGCCTTTCTCATTCAAACTTATTATTTGTAAAAATAGATTTACATGAATGCTTATATCCAGGTTCATTAAGCAGACAGTATGTGAAGTAAAGAGAGCGAAAAATAAGCGAACTGGAAATATGATACAGATTTGGAAAAATATACCGCATCCCGACGGGACTTGAACCCGCAATATCCCTGTCTCCGGCATGGTGTTTTGACCAATTCAACTACGGGGGACGGTGGTACTGTTCCACAATAAAATAGGAAATTTGACGTAATGTTAATGCTTAAGAAATAGCGAAATAAAAGAAATGACTTTTAATTTCGAACAATTCAATCACGAGCGATACCGGGAACGTTCAAATAGTACGATACCACATTTAAATCATGTTGAGGCCATATATATTGATCAAAGCAAGTATAGTTTTGAATAGTCTTTGAATTTCTTTTCGTTCCAAAACTTTTGAAAAACATATCAAATCGTTATGAAGTTTGTTATTTGTAAGTTTGAGAGATGACTCGTTTGTATGACACTAGTTATGTTCAAATAAGTCGTGTAATCTTTGAGAAAATAGACTTTTGTTGTTTTAACAATTTAATACATAACGGTTGCTTAAGTTCAATTATAATCAAATGAAAAGGGAACGTATAGGGCAGCCAAACTTTGAAACCACGTGTTCAATCATAATTCATCAGTTAACCCTTAACCAACCCGTTCATCTTATATCAATATTGATCAAATCGGTTGTGTAGTTTCTAAGATAATGAAGTTTCGTGATTTTCACATTTCGATATGAGTGTTTTGAGGCAGCTAGACCTTTCATTTGACACTAATTTTGTGGAAATCGGTTCAACCATCTCTGAGAAAAGTGAGTGAGTTTATGTAGTCTTTGGAATATGTTTCTTTTCATACCTGGATTTCACATTTTTAAACATCACAGGCAAAGTAATAGTCCGATTACAAAAAAATCAATAGGGTCTTATGAGGCATCAAGACCTTCCATATGACACTGATTTTATGAAAATCGGTCCAGCCATCTCTGAGAAACATGAGTGAGATTAAATAGTCTCCAGAACACGTTTATTTCCATAAATTCTGAACCACAGGTTCAATCTTCATAAAATTCAAAAGTTAAGGGTTTTTTAGGTAGCCCGTATTTTTTAAATTAATTTTGTTCAAATCGGTTGTGTAGTTTCTGAGATATTGATGTTTCGTGATTTTCACATTTTGATATATAACCTCGAAACTAAAAATCCGATTACAATTAAATTCAATAGGGTCTTATGGGGCAACTAGACCTTTCATTTGCAATTAATTTCATTGAAATCGGTCCAGCCATCTCCGAGAAAATCGAGTGAGATTGGGAGAGCGTTACATACACACACACATACACACACATACACACACATACACACACACATACAGAAAATGCTCAGCTCGTCGAACTGAGTCGAGCGATATACGACATCCGGCCCTTTTGAGCACTTTTATACCTTTAGTTTTTGCAGTGATTGCTATACCTTTCTAGGAGAAAGGCAAAACGTTGCACCAATACAAATGTAGCGAGTTAAGTCTGACTAACACATACATTGTGGCTATAAAGTATTTTATTACTTCGAGCTCGTTTTTTTTAGTACGTGGTCTTACGACGTAAAATGTAATAGGAAGTTGCTCAAAATCAATAAAATCTTTTCCATTTGTGTTGGATGTACCTGGAGCTTTTGAGTTAGAAAAATCCATCATTTGTTTTACCAATTACAACTGTGATGCGTTATATGAGATACTGACGGTTAATGCAAACAACACGCAAACTGAATTTTTTCTTGCTATGTTTCTTGTTTTTATTTTGAGTTTAGTGTGTTCAATCAGATTTTTCAACATAGAATAGCTAAGGGTAGAAACTTTTAGTGGTTCGCTTAGTTTTCAATACTTGAAAGCCGTACATTTTGAGATATGATGAAGCACAATCTATAGGCTTTTTAGCAAAGACAAAAACAAGAAAATACCTTTCCAAAATTGGAGTGAATAATGAGTTTGAGGTTTATTATTCAACAGTTTTGCAATTCGTCCATAAATTTTAAAATAAATAATGTTATTCAATGCACGAAAAGGGCAGCACCACGAAAATATTAACCCACTAAATTTCGCTAATACTTCAACGAAACTTATTATGCCCAATCGGAACATACACATACACGAAAAAAAGAGAAAAAAAACAGCAGCCTGAAAGAATTTTAAATCGCATTCAAATGTCAGAGCGCTTGTAGTTTTCAGTAGCCCTATTTATGGCTTCAGTGAGGTAATGAATTCCTCCATTTGTTCCATTCCGTCGAGCAGAAATGTTAATGTGAGAGCCGCCAGCGCATGATGCTATCCCCGCATTTATGGTATTCAAATTAGGAGAATTGCCAAAATTTGAAATAATAAAAATTCCAGCCGGCCAGCAGCGTGGAGTGGGCCCACCAGACAACGAATAAAATGAGGATAAAAAATCCGACCCCAAGAAAAATGTGTCCTAAGACATAGCATAACAAAGGAACTATTTGCTCCTGTCTGCCTAAGGAAGAATATGAAAGCATACTTTATGCGAATAAAGTATCATTGCATGCGACCTGTCGCCACCCGCTGCAGCCACCGCAAACCACGGCCCCCGTGCGGTTCAAAGGGTGGTATTTTCGTTCGAGAGTAAATTTTCTTTTTATATTCAGCACAAAAGAATCGGACATAAAAGATGGAATGTCGTTTGTAAGGGAGGAAAATGTTCACCTTCCAGTGCGCTAGTTCAACTCACTAAGAAGCAGATTCATTTTAGTTGTGCCCGGTCTTGGCTGAATATTCATCAATGAGAAAATCGTGTCTAAAGCGAATAAAATTCAAAAGTATTAAAACTTAAAACATACGACAAGAATGATTTTTTTTCTAGCAGCAATATTACCAACAAGAAAGTAAGCTCATTATTTCAATTTAACTGCAGATAGTTAAACCTTTTCAGCGCTGTTTAGTTTTAATTACCGTCTGGTTTTTAAGGATGACTAACTTCATTTTGGTATTCAACTTGTACCAAGAAAAGAACTTTTACTCTGCTGAAAAGTTTTTCGCTGAAAGGCCACACATATCGTGCTGACCGAAATAAACCAGAGCGATGGCAAACATGTACATTCACGCCAATTAAGCAATTTGATAGGCTACACCCTATCAATTACAATCCCCTCGTAATGGCTTCGGTTATCAGTTGGTTCCCTCCGGGGAATACCACTTTTCACGGAACAAAACAGCAGAAGAAGACGAAAAAAAAGTCGGTACGGTGAATGTGCGTTTTTATAGCCCTGTACTATCAATAAACACATCAACAAGCCATTAGCAGCCACGAATTGGCAGCGCAAGTTATAAAAAGACGCAAATGTCCTTCGATGTTTAGCAGCATACAGGCAAGCTCCCAGAGCGGCAGCAGCAACATCGCATCGTCGAACGGCGACCGGATTTACATCAATGAAAGTCCCTCGTAACGGAACATATACCAGCCAACAACAACAACCAGCCAAGAGCACGGAATCTTTGTTCGTTTTTCCACCCCATCAAAGTGGGTTTTTCTCCCTTCTCGTTTGCTCACTGGCCGGGAATAAAATCGTGGCTCTTTTAGGTGGCTTTTGTTTGCACTGCATCTAAAGGCGAAATAAGTTGGCGTTTATTTCTGCCTGTCGGTTGATGAGTAAGTTATTTGAGTAGTGAATTTATGTAGTTCACCAACTGAATCGGAATCACTGATGGTTGAGAAAATACAACCTTCGAGTGATCTTGCCTATAACTGTTGATACGAAAAAGTGTTGTTTCGAATTGTGGTTCTGTTACGTATTCGTCAAGTAAGCATTAAAATTATTTTGTTTTTGCAGCTGTCGGAGTTTACAATAAAGTAGAATCGAATGTGTGGAAAAATAAAGAAAACGATAAAAATTTAATATAACGGTTACAAAATATTACACAACAAAATTAATCAAAATGGAAATTGTTTTAGTGGATATCTAAAACATAACACTGCTAGTTTGGAATATCTCATTTTTACAGTATTTTTAATTCGCGAATTGAAAATGCATAATGCAAATACGAGTAATCCAACTTATGCCAGATATTACTAATTTCAAAACTTACAAGCCCCTCAACCTTTTTTTTATTATATACGTTGTAAATTTTTGAAAAACATGCAATTCTCATGCAGAGAGACTGTCATATTTGCCCTCATGTTCTGTAACGCATCGTAACAAAAATATTTGAAAAATTAGAAGAATCATGATGAAGATTATGGACACTAATTTTTATCTAAGTCAGAAAGTGAACTTTTGAGAGCATCATTACCGACCAGTAAAGAATGTCTCATTTATCTGTTGATGGGAATCATCGAACTTACTGTTACTTATCCAAAATTCAGGCTTATTCCATTCTCTTGTTTCTTTGCTCATATTCTTGTGTATCTGTCAAACGCTTGGGAGAAATAAAATATCTTCTATATTTATGCTTATTCAATTTGATATATACCTAACCAAATCATCATACACGCTCCTTCAATTTAACTGAATAACATCTACTCTGCCGCTATTCGCATAACAGTTCTATCTAAAAGTCCTATGTTTTCTTGTTTTTTTTTTTGCGGAAATGGGTCCATTCTGACATGCTCTTCAAGAATAGCCATTAAAATCTAAGTTGTGGGAATCAAACCTCACTTTTTCAATGACTATTCTTGAAGAGCATGCCAAAATTGACCCATTCACCCAAAAAAACTCAAATTTCATATGGGACTGTTATGCGAACAGCGGCAGTACTCTGTTTTGTATTTATATGCAAAATGTTTAAAAAACTGTATAACTATGATCCTTTGAACCGAGTGTTATTTACTCATATGTTCTCAATGGCCGTATTCACTCATTTTTGTGCTCATATGAGCGATTATGTAAATCGGTAAATTCATTAGGTTTTGTGTTGCAGTTGCAGCGGCTATGGATACGGAATCGTTCCGCAGACTACAGACCTAAACACAATGGATACCTTGCGGCTGCGTTTGCGGTAATTTGACAGTTTGCCCATACATATTCTTTCAAATTAACGTCATCGCAACGCAAATGTATCCATTGTGTTTGGACCTTAAGGAGTCGCTTTTACTCAGTTTTGTTGATTTGTGAGTAACCTTCTAGTGCCCAGGTTAATTTTCAGACGGACTTCGAAAAAATCACTATGGATCTTTTTGAACATTTTTTAAGTATTTGATTGAAGTTTTTTAGAGGTGTGACTGAGGACCGTCCAAAGGCGGCACTGGGCACTAGAGGGTTAATGGCAACTGAGTAAACTTCACCTAGTTTTTGACAGATAGGCATGTTACTCAAAAGGGAGAAATGATGAAAAATTGAAAACAGTTTTGGTCACAATCAGTAGCATAGCCAAGAGAAAGGAAGAGGGTAAGGGTTTAAACTCCCCCCTGAGGATTTATTTCTATATTGAATAAAAAAAATGCATCTGTTCTATTATTGGTCTCACGCACTTCTTCCAATTAACTCTATGAGAAATGATTTTTAAAAGATGTAAGATGAGACATACTTCAATAACGTAGTTTGTATTAGACATTTGAGAACCCCCTCAAACGCTTCGTCTTTTAACTTTGCTTCCTAGAATGTTTTAGAGGCGCTTCAAGCAAATTGAGAAAAAGAAATATTCAACAAACCGTTTTGACTGTAAAAATATTTTCAATTCCCCATAGAGTGCTCTATGGAAAATTAAAAATATTTCTACAGTCAATTGTTAGATTGACATAGTGTCTTTGGTAAAATTGTAGATAACAATTTTGTCCTTCCAAAAAAAAAAAAAATACAAAATATGCCCCTCAAAAAAAAAAAACAAAATTAAAAAAAAAACAAAATTAATCCACCTTGCGGTCAGACCCAGCCTTTCTCATTCTAACTTATTATTTGTAAAAATAGATTTACATGAACGCTTCAATCCAATAAATGTATATTCACTCTTTAGGTTCTAAAATATTGATGTTGTAATCTATACATATAAAAATGTAGTCCGGTCTGTCTGTCGATTTGTCTGTCTGTTTGATCCATATAGGCTCGAAAACTACCGAACCGATCGACGTGAAAATTTGTATGTAGGCGTTTTTGGTCCAGATAAAGGTTCCTATAATAGTTTAAGACCCCTCTCTATTCTGGACACGAGGGGTCCAATACAAATGAAACATAAATTTCTGCACAACTCAAGAACAAACCAAGCAAATGAAACCGAATTTGGCATGTGGATGTGTTAAAGGGTAATAAATATATTCATAATGGTTCGACGCCCCTCCCTCTTCTGGAAGCACAAGTTTCTGCACAAATTTCTGCAGATCTCGCGAACTAATCAACTAAATGGAACCATATTTGGCAGGTGAATGTTTTTAGTGGTAACAAATATGTTCCATAACCGACCTTAGGCAACATTTTGGATTGTAAGATGCCAACATACGGTTTCTGGAAAACAGCCAAAATGGTCGATTTCCACCCAATATAATAATATCCGGATAAAGGATGATACACAGGAGCTGAGTTCGACCACAGATACCATTTTTAATTCTAAGATGGCGACTTCCGGTTTCGGAAAAACAGCGGCAAACGACCAAATACCACCTAATATGGATATTTCCGGAATCGTAATGATGCACTGGAGCCACAAATCGACTTCAGACACCATTATGAATTGTAGGATGGCAACTTGAGGTTTCTGGAAAACAGCCAAAAATGGCCGATTTCCGTCTAACATGAGTATCTCCGGATCTAGAATGATACACAGAAGCTGAAATCGATAACAGACCTCATTTTGGATTCTAGGTTGGCGACTTCCGGCTCCTGGGAAACAGCGGAAAATGATCGAATTACACCCAATATGGGTGTTTCTTCAACCAGAATGACGCTCCGAGGCCAGAAATTATCTTAAATACCATTTTGAAATCCAAATACCATCCAATATGAGTATCTCTGGAACCAGAATGATGCAATAAGCTAACAATTGACCTTAGGCACCATTTTGAATTGCTAAATGGCAACTTCTAGGAAGCAGTCGAAAATGACCCAATAATACTCAATGACCCTTGACCCTTGACACCATTTTGAATTTAAAGACGACCACTGTTAGTTTCTGGAAAACAACCAAAATAACTAAATACCTCCCAATATGAGTATTTCCGGTGTCAGATTGATGCCAGAAAATTTGCTGAAAATGACCGAATACCACCCAATATGAATATATTCAGAATTAGGGTGATGTACAGAAGCCAAAAGTCGAGGATGTTGTTATTCCGATAAAACCAATCATTACAAACGATATGTTATCTGACTTTGATCATATCCTATGGCCGATTCGTCGTGCATTTGCAGTCTTTAAACACATCGCAAGGAATCAATGAATTTGGTACGTTCAAATAGTACGATACCACATTTAATTTATGTTGATGCCACATATATCGATCAGAGCAGGTATAGTTTTAAATTGTCTTTGAATTTCTTTTCTTTCCATAACTTTGAGCCCCATATTAAATTGTTATGAAGTTTGTTATTTGTAAGTTTGAGAGATGACTCGTTCGTATGACACTAGTTATGTTCAAATAAGTCATGTAATCTTTGAGATAATAGACTTTCGTTGTTTTATTTACAATTTAATACATAACGGTTGCTTAAGTTCGATTATAATGGAATGAAATGGGAGCGTATAGGGCAGCCAAACTTTGAAATCACGTGTTCAATCATAATTCATTAGTTAACTCCTAACGAGCCCGCTCATCTGATAATAATATTGATCAAATCGGTTGTTTAGTTACTGAGATAATGATGTTTCGTGATTTTCACATTTTGGTACTTTACAGACGAAGTTACAGTCCGATTACAGTGAAATTCAATAGGGTGTTACGAGGCAGCTAGACTTATTAGTTGAAACTAATTTTGTGGAAATCGGGTCAGCCATCTCTGAGAAAAGTGAGTGAGTCCAAATAGTCTTCGGAATATGTTGCTTTTCATAGCTGGATTTCACATTTTTGAACAGAACAGGCAAAGTAGTAATCCGATTGCAAAACAAATCAATAGGGTCTTATGGGGCAACTAGACCTTCCATTTGACACTGGTTTTATGAAAATCGGTCCAGCCATCTCTGAGAAACATGAGTGAGATTAAGTTGTCTTCAAAACACGTTTCTTGTCATAACTTTTGAACCACAAGTTCAATCTTTATGAAATTCAAAAGCTAAGGGTTTTTAAGGTAGCCCGTTTTTTTTTCAAATTAATTTTGTTCAAATCGGTTGAGTAGTTTTTGAGATAACAATGTTTCATGATTTTTACATTTTGATACATAACCTCTAAACTAAAAATCCGATTACAATGAAATTTAATAGGGTCTTATGGGGAAACTAGACCTTGCATTTGCAATTAATTTCATAAAAATCGGTCCAGCCAATAAAAATCTGCACATACACACACATACACACACACACACATACAGAAAATGCTCAGCTTGTCGAGCTGAGTCGAGTGATATATGCCATTCGGCCCTTTGGAGCACTTTTATACTTTCGGTTTTGCAAGTGATTGCTATACCTTTCTAGGAGAAAGGCAAAAATTGTCTTTTATTTTAAATAGTAGGAGGGTGGTATCCAAGACACGACCGCATAGTTGACGTAGGACTACAGTAATTTTATATTTTTATTTGACTTGAGCTCGTTTACTTTTGTAGTTTGCTTGATTTATTTTAACCAATTTAAGCTCAACATCTTCCAAAAGGAAGGTAATTAGTTCGGGTGGTAATAACAAGTATGTAGGTCGGCAGCCCAAATTCATCAAGCGACACCTCAAACGACTTGGAACTAAAACTAGTTTATTGGTGGCCATTTCTACTGTTAAGGTCCATTTAAAAAGTCAAAAAAGTCATGAAAAAAGAGCCGTTCATTATTGGCATGGTTTGATTTTGGCAACAGAAAAAAATCTGGCGTGTTGCCAAAATCGATTGGGGTCTGTATTTTGATTATTTCTTTGCAGCACTCTATCTTAGAAGAAAAAATATTTTTTTTAACATTCACAATGGCTCAGAAACCAAATTTAGGGGGAAATTGGATCTAGAGCTCTGCAATGTTTTGGAGAAAAACTTTTGTTTACAAATTTACTAAAAATTATTGAAGCGTAAAATTGTAAAACAAGGATTTCTATCTACAAAAATAAAAAAGTTAGATACTTGATAGCATCGAAAATTTTGGTCACTCTAATTTTTGATACTTTTTCAATAAGCGCTTTATCATATGTAACATCTTTGTAGAAGAAAGTTTTTCTCTAAAATATTGCTATAGAGCTCTAGACCCAAATTTTCTCCCCAATTTGGTTCCTGGACCATTGATGAATACCTTTCATTCTAATACAGCGAATTTTCTCTAATACGCGAAAAGGCAACCTTCTATAAAATATTTAATTGAGTACGATTTAGTAGAAATTAAACTTCCTTCTATATCTATTTGTCTTGTTGAAGTTGGCTCACTCACCGATCACAAAGCGGCAAAGCTGTCACATAATTTTTTTTCCTGCAGTTACAAGCTCGTGGAAAAATATCGATAACGAATTACAGTTTTAGTAGAAAATGTATATTCACTGAAAATTTGAAATTGACATAAAATTTTATGAACATGTTAACATTCAATTCAGGTCAATCAAAACATTTTATCAGTATACAGAATCAATCAGGAAAAAATTGATCAGTTTCAAGATACCAAAGAACAACGAAGATACCATATTTGAAAGTTATATGTCTGTTATCTTCGAAAACAAAATGGGCTAGAGTGATGCACAACATTAGCTTTAGCAATTTATGTTTGCATAGCGTTGTTCAATTACAAGTAAGGTTATGGAAAGTAATATTTTCTTGCAAATGCGAATTAAAAAAAATGGAAAAATACAAATACTAATGTCGGAACTCCAATATCAAGATGAAATGAATTTGGTTTTCTTCTATACCGCCAACGCGGGATGCAACTAGTATTGTCATATGGGGCTAACTTCATTTAGCCAGTAAAATATAATCATCAGTACTCGTTTAACTACCTATTCAAAGATCTGTGCGGAGCATTTTGGTTTTCTGTTGTCTTTTAAATACCCTATATTCAGTTATTTAAATAAATCTGAAAAAAGCAGAGTGTAGAGTGCCTGTGCCATCAAATTCTCTTTCAAGACATCTGTTTTATTAACATTAACATATTCACGGTGCTCCCACAGACCGTTATTATAAAAAAAATGCACCAAAGAATCTGAGTACACCATTTCATCGTACGGTACATTTTTGAGTAATGCCCTTTTGAAGGTCGTGAAGTACAAAAAAAATGATATAAAAACAACAAAATACTTATTGTGAAGCACGTTTTTCAACCACCATTTTATTTACCAAATAACTTCCAAAATAGTTTCTACACATTCCAAGGGTTATATCATTACACCATTACAGACAAAATTATAGACAAAAAACTGATTTTAAGGAGGGGTGTTTCACAAAAAGCTCTATTTTGTCATGTTCAAAATACAGATAGGACATCGCAGTATTCAGCAATTGTTTTTCTTTTAAAATTTTAATAACTTTGCTAAAAGAAGCAATCTGGTATATTGAAAATTAGAAAAACTAATTTTTTGTTCTAACTGTTAGGTGGATTGATAAAAAAACTGAAAACGCCAGAAGTAAGGCCTTGTTCTATGGAATAATTTTGCTGAAGGCATTGAGTACATAAAATCAGTTTTTCACAGTCAAATCTAGAACGATCACGATTTTTCGAGTTTAGACCACTGTGCACTGTGGGATTTTCAAACAAATCTTTCCACCAATTGCTAATGTCTTTAAATATAACCCTTGGAATGTGTTGAAACTAACTTGGAAGTTATTTCATAAAATGGTGGTTGAAAAACGTGCTTTACAATAAGTATTTCGTCTTTTTTATATCACATTACGACCTTCAAAAGGGTATTACTCGAAAATGTACCGTACGATGATTTTGAAGTTTTGACCAGAGATTTCGGACGTCATAACAAATCGAATGGTGTACTCAGATTCTTTGGTGCATTTTTTTATAATAACGGTCTGTGGGAGCACCGTGATATTTGTTAACAGCAGAACGTAATACTGTCTGATAATGGAGGTGGTTACGAACTTTCCGAAAAAGCTTCACCTTCAAGACATCAAAATAGTCTAGGCTCATGGAAGCTAACATTAGTTGACCTATTGGGACGGGGAGATTCTGTCAATTTTTTTTGCCACTGCTATACAAGATATCACAGCAGGCTGTTGGTGTCTATTCATGAAGTCTGTGCCAGGCGTGCTCGCATATGATTGGTACATTGTTGGTGAAAATTCGACCTTGAAACTTCTATTCGATTTTCACTGTTTAACAATGAAGTGATAATGAAAATTGAAGAATCACAAAATTGTCCATCATTTTATCAATCCAACGACATATTGATTATTGTGATCCATCATGTGGTTACATCAGTATAACCGTTTGAAATCTTTCATTCCGACGTTACATCTTGGTTTTAGTTTTCGCGGAATGTATCTCGATATAGTGCGGTTAGACGTAGTCCTACGTCAAAAATCTTAACGTTTTTCTTCATTTCTCCATGATCTAACCGGTTTTATTGTTTATGTAATCTTTTGTAGTTTTTATAAAAAAAAATAGATTTTTGAAAAGTGAGCTTTTTTTGATAATTACTTTTTAGTTTTCATTTGAAATTTTTTTTCACAAAAAAAAAATTTTTTTTTCAGAGTTTATATTCTTTTTCAAAGACAAAATTGTTGTCAACAACTTTGCCGAAGACGTCATACCGGTCAAACAAACCGTTTTGGCCCTAAAAATACTTGTAATCATCAATAACTTCCCAAACTAGTATTTTTCAATAGCTTCTCAAAAATAAGCCGTGTTCCAAAAAATTGAACAAATAGCATAAAATGGCATCTTTTGCCTATAGAAACATCTATGCAAAGTTTCAGACAAATCAAAAATGGTCGATTAAATTGGTTGCCCGTTTTTTGTGGAATTGCTCCTCTGTCAAATTAAGAGCGTTTATTCACTAGAGAAGCTTGCACTCTCTGATCTCTCAGCAACGGATAATGAACATCGAAAGGCAACTCACAGTTGTTGAAAAGAGAGAAAACTTTTTTCTCATTAAGATTAAGGAACAAGAAAAAATCCTGGAGCATACCAAATAATGTTACCTTTGCAGGGTTAAAGCAAGGTTGAATCTTTTGGAACATCTTATATTCGACTCTGTAGTGTAGGGCAGCGGTTCTCAACTATTTTTTGACCGCTTACCCCTTCCAAATCAATTAAAGTCCCCGGCTTAGTTTGTTCTTGTAGAGAGGGATAGAGTAGGGATTGATTATGTTGTGGCAATCAAGTTCAGTTTTCAAATTGAACTATGGTTTGTTCGATTGCTACAGTCACGTTTTATGTAAGACTAAAAAACAAATTAAGTATGTACCTACTACAACAAAAAATTGCTTCGTCCGTCATTACTGAGTTTTTTTCGCGTATCCCCTGGTAGCCTTCGCGTACCTCAGGTTGACCGCTGATGTAGGGGAAATGACATGCCTACTGAGATGTATTGCAGGTTTGCAGGTAAGTTTATGTGACAAAGTTTTGCTCCTGTCGAAGTAGTTAAAGTTAAAATAAAAGGATTTTTATACTAATATAGCTTAAAATCTTTAACGATTATGGAATTCGAAGTCCGACCCATACGTCATATTGAAGTGTCTACATACTTGATTAAGCCATTTAAACGATCGTAGAAGCCTGTTTTGTTAAGTGCAATAATATTTTTTCAACATCCGGGAATCAAGTCGATTTTTTAAAATATATTTCCTTATTTTAAAAAGACAAATCACTTTCGTTTTACAAAAATAGTTACTGTAATAACTATCAAAATGTTCCTCATACCGGATTGTATCACAAAAACCTGAATTAATCCACTTAGCGGTCAGACCCAGCCTTTCTCATTCAAACTAATTATTTGTAAAAATAGATTTACATGAACGCTTCAATCCAATAAATGTATATTCACTCTTTAGGTTCTAAAAAATTAATGTTGTAATCTATACATATAAAAATGCAGTCCGATCTGTACGTCTGTTTGTCTGTCTGTCTGATCCACATAGGCTCAAAAACTACCGAACCGATCGACGTGAAAATTTGTATGTAGGGGTTTTTGGTGCCGATAAAGGCTCCTATGGAAGTTTGAGACCCCTCCCTCTTCTGGAAGGGAAGGGTCCCATACAAATGAAACATAAATTTCTGCACAACTCAAGAACAAACCAAGCAAATGAAACCGAATTTGGCATTTGGATGTTTTGAGGGTTAACAAATATATTCAAAATAGTTAGACGCCCCTCCCTTTTCGGGAAGGGAGGGGTTCCATGCAAATTAAACACAAATTTCTGCACATCTCGAGAACTAATCAACTAAATGGAACCAAATTTGGCAGGTAAATGTATTTAGTGGTAAAAAATATGTCCATAATGTTTTGACACCCCTCCTTCTCTTGGAAGGGAGGGGTGCCATACAAATGAAACACAAATTTCTGCACATCTCGAGAACTAACCAACTAAATGGAACCAAATTTGGCAGGTGGTTATTTTTAGAGGTAACAAAGACTCAACTGTACCGAAATCAAAAAAGAAAACAACTAGCTCAGAAGATCCCATTTGGCTTACCAGAGAAATTAAAAATTTAAAGAATAGGAAACAAAAAGCTCATAAAAGTTTCAAAAAACTTAAAGACCAAGAAAATTTAGACAGATATTTGAAAATATGTAATGAACTGAATACTACAATATCTATAGCGTATGAGAATTGCAACACAAGGGTCGAAAATAACATTAAATCAGACCCAAAACAGTTTTTTAAATTTCGAACGATAAAATGAAGTCTAATAATATCCCATCTCGCATGCAATATGACGGCTTTGCCAGTACTGACTTAAAGCAAATCTGCAACAAGTTTGCGAGTTTTTTCCAAACCGTTTATAAAAATAGCGGCGCAGTCAGGGACTTTGAGTACTTTTCGCACTTGCATGAACAAAAACAAAAAATAACAAACAAAAAATATTTAATCAGCTAAAAAACCGCATAACGTGTAACCAACATGGTTTTTATAAAGGAAGGTCTACGGCTACCAACTTACTTGAATTTGTTGATTTCTCTCTTGCGTCTATGGACAGAGGCAACTTCGTGGAAACTCTAAACATGGATTTTAGTAGAGCTTTTGACAGAGTAGATATTTCCATGTTTATGTTCAAATTAAAAAAACTGGGATTTGGGTCAGGCCTACTTCGATGGATTGAATCTCATCTGACAAATAGGACACAAACAGTTAGGTTCAAGGGACACGTTTCTGTACTAGTAAAAGTGACACCTGGAGTTCCACAAGGCTCCCATTTTGGCCCTTTGCTTTTCATTTTATTTGTTAATGACGTTACCCTTGTGTTGAGTCGTCTCAAAGTATTGATATATGCCGATGACATGAAATTGTACATGGAAATAAGAAACAAATCAGACATCCAACAATTCCAACAAGAGGTTGACATTTTCTACATTTGGTGTAAAAAAGTCTTCTTGATCTCAACGTAAAAAATAAAATATTATATCCTACACAAGGAAAAGAAATCCCGAACATTTCAGTTGCACTCTTGGACATCAAATTGTAGAAAGGTCCTAAAATTAGAGATTTAGGAGTGATTATGGATTCTAAGTTAACATTCATTGATCACTACAATACGATCATCAATAGAGCCAACAGTATGCTAAGTTTTATAAAAAGGTTCAGTTATCATTTCGTAGACCCGTACACTATAAAAACTCTTTTTGTTACATATGTTAGATCTCTTTTAGAATACTGTAGTGTTGTTTGGTCACCTTATCAAGACGTCCATTCCAATAGAATCGAATCCGTACAAAAACAGTTTTTGTTATATGCACTAAGAAAACTAGGTTGAAATTCATTTCCTCTCCCTTGTTATCTCTCTTGTAGTCGCGTTGCATGCTTATTAATATAGAAACACTTGAAAAAAGAAAAGAAATTGCTTCGATAACTCTTGTCAACGATTTAGTCTCACAACGCATATGTTTGGAAAATTTGTTAGGAAAACACAACTTCTATGCTCC
Organism: Wyeomyia smithii; assembly: GCF_029784165.1. Lineage (NCBI taxonomy): Eukaryota > Metazoa > Arthropoda > Insecta > Diptera > Culicidae > Wyeomyia > Wyeomyia smithii. The sequence continues at coordinate 66,834,664 of NC_073695.1, forward strand.
TACATGCTCATTGAGAACGCGAATTTTTTTTTGTATTAAATTCTTATAGAACAGAATATGCCATGGCCGGGCCAGTAAATAATATGATGAGTCTTTTTAATAAATATTGTGAAGTTATTGATTTAACGATGTCACGAAATGCTCTTAGAAAAAAATTGAGCACTAGAATTACATTACTATATTTGTGATGTTAGCAATAGTTTTTAAGTTGTAGTCTACTATGATTGACGTAAATAAACAAATATGTACATAATGGTTTGACACCGCTTCCATACAAATGAAACACAAATTTCGTACAGCTGCTGGGAAACAGTCGAAAATGATATGGGTGTTTCTTCAACCAGAATGACACTCAGAGGCCAGAAATTATCTTAAATACCATTTTGAAATCCAAGACGGTTTGTAAAAAACAGCCTAAAATAACCAAATACCATCCAATATTAGTATCGCTGGAACCAGAATGATGCAATGAGCTAGCAATTGACGTCAGGCACCATTTTGAATTGCTTAATGGCAACTTCTAGGAAACAGTCGAAAATGACCGAATAATACTCAATATGGATATTTCCGTAATCGAGATGATGCATAGATACCAAACATTGACCCTGGACGACCACTTTTAGTGTCTGGAAAACAACCAAAATAACTAAACACCTTCCAATATGGGTATTTCTGGTGTCAGATTGATGCCAGAAAATCTGCTGAAAATGACCGAATAACACGCAATATGAATATATTCAGAATTGAGGCGATGTACAGAAGTCAAAAGTCGAGAATGTTGTCATTTCGATAAAACCAATCTTTTCAAACGATTTGTTATTTAACTTTGATCATATCCTATGGCTGATTCGATTCGAAAGTTTGTTATTTGTAAGTTTGAAAGATGACTCGTTCGTATGACACTAGTTATGTCCAAATAAGTCATGTAATGTTTGAGATAATAGACTTTCGTTGTTTTATTAACAATTTAATATATAATGGTTGCTTAAGTTTGATTATAAACGAATGAAATGGGAACGTATAGGGCAGCCAAACTTTGAAACCACGTATTCAATCATAATTCATCAGTTAACCCTTAACTAGCCCGCTCATCTGATGATAATATTGATCAAATCGGTTGTGTAGTTTCTGAGATAATGAAGTTCGTGATTTTCACATTTCTGTACATTACAGACGAAGTTACAGTCCGATTACAGAAAAATGCAATAAGGTGTTAAGGGGCCGTTCCTGAACCACGTGGTCATAAAGAGGGGGACGAGGGGGTTTGTCAAAAGACCACGAAAGACCACGCTCGGTGATGGGGGGTTAACATAATGACCACGTGGTTTTTTTTTCTTGACTTAAATTTATTCTTGCCACCAAATCAAGAATGAAGCTTTTGCATTTTAGAAATATTGTATGTACTGAAAGTTTGTTAATAAAAATGTAAAATTCAAGCGAATTTTTGGCATTGACAAATGTAAAGACCACGTGGTTAAAGTCACAAGGGGGAGGGGGGTTGGGGTGGCCAAAAGACCACGAAAAACCACGGGGGGTATAAAAATTGATCATAATATGACCACGTGGTTTAGGAACGGCCCCTTATGAGGCAGCTAGACTTGTTAATTGGCACTAATTTTGTGGAAATCGGGTCAGCCATCTCTGAGAAAAATGAGTGAGTTCAAGTAGTCTTCGGAAATGTTCCTTTTCATAGCTGGATTTCACATTTTTAAACATAACAGGCAAAGTAATAGTCCGATTGCAAAACAAATCAATAGGGGCAACTAGACCTTCCATTTGACACTGATTTTTTGAAAATCAGTCCAGCCATCTCTGAAAAACATGAGTGAGATTAAACAGTCTTCAGAACACGTTTTTTTTCATAACTTTTGAACCACAAGTTAAATCTTTATAAAATTCAAAAGTTAAGGGTATTCCAGGTAGCCCGTTCATTTGACACCAATTTTGATCAAATCGGTTGTGTAGCTTTCGAGATAATGATGTTTCATGATTTTTACATTTTGATACATAACCTCTAAACTAAAAATCCGATTACAATAAAATTGAATAGGTGCTTATGGGACAACAAGACCTTTCACTTGCAATTATTTTCATGAAAATCGATCCAGCCATCTCTGAGAAATGTGAGTGGGAATAAAAATATGCACATATACACACACACATATACAGAAAACGCTCAGCTGAGTCGAGTGAAATATGCCATTCGGCCCTTTGGAGCACTTTTATACTTTCGGTTTTGCAAGTGATTGCTATACCTTTCTAGGAGAAAGGCGAAACTGATTTAGCAAATATTTACAATAATCAATATATGTTTTCAACCAAGGGAGACTATTTCAATCCCCCAAAAGAATTTCAAGCGATTTGCGTCTGTTTCGTAGAGAGTTTTCTTCAGCATCCAGAAAATGGCTACGCTTTTTTTCGATTGATGTTTAATTAGGGTGGGGAAAAGTGATCGATTTTCCAGAACCAAGTTTTTTTGGTTCATTTTGGGGTCCCAAACAACCCTAAACTTATCTGAAATCGATTGGTTTTGTCTTTGCTTGGCGCATTGCATTTCAAATTTGTATGAAAATTTATATGGGAAAATCTACTTTTTTGCATTTACCTTTCTAAAGAGCTCAATAATGCTCTAATAATGCACTGATAATGTTAATGTATAGTATTTTATATGCCCAACAACTTTGCAGAAGACACTGAAGAGCTAGGATGTCCCTAAGAAGAGCTATGGCTGTTCAAAGTTGAGTGTGTCGATTTAAATGCTGAAAATCTTGATTCCTGCCAACATTTACATTATACCGGCGTCAGTAGGATTCCCATTAGAAGTAACCTGTCGTATCGAGCTTATACACTCAGCTGGATCAAGCAAACAAATTTAGGTCAATATTCGAGGCGTAGGTAAAATCTACAACGTGTTTCAGAGGTTACTTCTAATGGAAATCTGACTGACGCCGGTACACTGGCAGTGTTGGCTGAAAAAAAGATTTGCAACATAAATTTCGACATACTCAACTTTGAACAGCTTCAGTATTTTTTTGAAACACCCTAGCTCTTTGATGTCTTCGGCCAAGTTGTTAGGCATCAAAAAACCTACCATTTGAAGTCATGAAACGTATGGTTCGAGCCACTTTGAGCTCTTTGGAATGGAAATTGCAAAAAAGTTGGTTTTTCTATACAAATCTCCATATAAATTTGAAATGCAATGCGCCAAACGGAGACAAAACCAATCGACTTCCGATAAATTTGGGATTGTTTGGGGCCCCAAATAGAACAAAAAAAAACTTGGTTCTGGCTTTCTGCTATCAAGTTTCGTTTTTTCCATATAACGATTCCCCACCCTAATGTTTATTCAAAGATTTTTTTGTGTTGATGCGTATTGCACATATTTGTAAGGCAGCTAATAAATCGAAGTTTTCGTTCCCGTCAATAAAGTTATCGGTTCTAATAAAAATTCAGGAGCTTAGGCCCGTTTTGTTTTCGACTGGGAAAATGGTGGGCCCTAGAATAATCCGTTCCCTTATTCCATGTTTCGAAAGTTCAAGAAATTGAAGGTGAATAAAATTGAATTTCTTTTCGGAACTATTGCCTTTAGAGCAGAATCATTTCAAATCGCCTGGAAATACGCAAAAATTTAATCGACCATTTTTGATTTGAATGAAACTTTGCACACGTATTTGGCTTAGCAAACTGAGCATTTTTCACAGGTGGAGAGATTTTTTACACCCATGAGTTACATTCTAAAAGGGCGTATGCCTTTTTGGCATAGGTTTTATTCGAAGCATTGTAAAATGAAAAATTCTAATTCAAGCATTTTTAAAAATATTTGTATTCTGATGATTTTAAAAGATGCAGAGAGTCATTTTAAATCATAAAGCTCTTGATAGTAAACATTCTAAAAGCATTGGTTTTCGAGTTATTTCTAATTTAAGCTCGAAAAATTATAATTATTTAGGAAAACACACGTTTTTCTTAATTTTTCCATGGTTCTCCAGCAAAAACCATACGTTCATTGGAATGCTTGATCAAAAATATACAATTCACTCTTTGACAACAAAACGATTGGGCGAACGGTTCTCAAGAAAAGAGTTAAATGTTTTAAGTGATATAAATATATAAAAGAATCAAATATTTGTTTTCGAGTTTTATTATCTTAAGAACATATTTTTTTATGACAGATACTTTACAGAACTAGTTTCACCTTATATTTTATATACATCATGAGTAAATGATTCGTCATCTTTTGAAAACAGCTTCGTTTGTTTCTTATTTTCTGAAATCGGAACAAAAGAGTAATACTTTTGTGTGGCAGCTATTATTATAGATTTTTTGAAAATATTGCTCCATTCTGTTACTCCTTGTTCATATTCTTCATATGATACCCAACTAAATGACATTTGTGATGAGTTTTTATTACTTTTCTGATTAGACCAATCATACAATTCTTTTGCGCTTGTAATGGGATGTTCATGTTCATTAGTTAAACTTGCATTTACTGCCATTCGTTTTAATATGCCACCAATTGCATCGCACGGGCCTTTAACATGAGAAGTCGCAAAAAAATGCCACTCTGCATCGACGTTATATTTTGTTTTGAACTTGCAAAGACTCGCAAAGTTTTTTCTATTTTTACATTGTGAGGCAGCTCCATCAGACATTAATATCACTTTTTCCAACTCTATTGTTGTTTTCAAATAACTCATTAATTTGGCAATGAACACCTGAACCGCAACAGTATCATGATGGAGTACTTACGATATTATGATGAAGCTGAGATTCTTAAGTGTCCCAGATTCTGAATAGTAAACAACGAAGGGATGAATGGTCTTGACTATTAAAATGAGCTTGACTGTTCAATATTTTTAATTTTGCAATGACGTTTTCGTTTAATTGCGTAAGCTTGATGAGCACCGATGATCAGGAAAGGGTTTACAGCATTTGGGCTTGGTGTATTCCATTTTCACTTTATTCATCTTCACAAAATGCAAACTATTACTAACACATCTGGAGTAGTGCAATCGTATTTATATACGAAAACAGATATTATAGGTAACCCAGTAGTTATTGGTTGCGTACTTCACAAACAGTTATTATTAGTAAACAAGTAGGTAGTGTTGCACGACAAACATTTATTTTTTTTAAACAATCGGCAAGGGGGAACGTGTAGGTAGGCTAAGGTTTAGCGCTTGGGTTATTTATCCAATCGTTTTGTTGTCAAAGAATGAATTGTATATCTTTGATCAAGCATTCCAATGAACGTATGGCTTTTGCTGGAGAACCATGGAAAAATTAGGAAAAACGTGTATTTTCCGAAATAAAATTAATTTTTCGAGCTTAAATTTGAAATAACTCGAAAACCGATGCTTTTAGAATGTTTACTATCAAGAGCTTTTTGATTCAAAATGATTCTGTGCATCTTTTAAAATCATCAGAATACATATATTTTGAAAAATGTTTAAATTAGAATTTTTATAAAAAAATTAATCTACCATAAAAAATTATTTTTCATTTCTCCATCCTGGACTTTTTTAAAAAGTTGCGTATTAACGTCAAGTTTCTTTAAAAAAAAAAAAATAAAAAAAAAATTCAACTTCTTTTTTTCAAATTGAAATTTAATGTTTATTTTTAATTTTTTTTGGTCAAAAAAAATTCTTTTTGTACAGTGTATATTTTTTTATGGTGCATTTTTAATTCCCTACAACTCATTCTCAGACAGTTTTTCTATACAACCAACGGTTTCTGGGCTACAATGCTTCGAATAAAACCTGTGCCGAAAGGCATACGCCCTTTTAGAATGTAACTCATGGGTGTAAAAAATCTCTCCACCTGTGAAAAATGCTCAGTTTGCTAAGCCAAATACGTGTGCAAAGTTTCATTCAAATCAAAAATGGTCGATATTCGACCATAGGTCATTTCGCGCGATCTTGCTCTTTATGTCTAATGAGCTCAAAGTTACTATTCTAACGCAGATTATCAATTATCTTCTGTTTGCGATCCTGACTAAGTTTTCTGTAATTTAATGTTTAAATGCATTGTTATCAGTTATTTAATCATTTCATTTTTTCGTACTTCGTTAACTCGTATCAAGATCAACCGAAAAATCAGTTAGGCCTAACTTTGAATCTAGATTAACAGTAAAGCAAGAAAAATACTACCCCTGTACCCAAGGACAACAAGAAAATACTGTTCCGATTCCGATTTTCGCGGTATACATTGTCAAAATAGATTACATCCAAATTCATTGGTTGCAAACATACTCAAAAATGCGTTTATATGATAAAATTTAATATGGCAGTCAACACAACTTCAAAAGAAACCCCTATCATTGCTTTTTATAATGGAATGCCGCTGAAGAGTTGCTGAACACAACTGTTTTCCTGTTAGGTGATTTAAGATGCTATTAATATTATGAAATATATAACCAAATTAATTTCGCTAGACGCATCAACGTGGAAAACAATGTTCAACAAAAATCAAAATCAGGTGTTCTCACGATCATTATGCTCGACCCAACAAATTTTGGTCATAATTCTCCCGAGTCCTTACCGAACACCGTTTCACTAATGTACCCATCAGGATACGGCTCAGAAACAATAGTCGGAAATCTTGTCCAAACACACTCCTCAATTTGCAACACTGTCGAGTGGAGAATTCGTTACGCATTTTCGCTAAACCCCGTTTGAGGTAACCGCCGCTCTGGTCACCAACCGGGGCGGTTTGAATAGAATAAATCAGTAATCTCGATCCCGATCCGAACCAGCCACTCCCATCCACTTCACAGTTTCGCTTCGGTTCTAACCTTCAATAAGTCGATTAGGTATGCCTTCCAGCAGCCTATCGAATGCGCAAATTGCAGCCAGGAAGAGTTTCTTGCTTGTTTACATGTTTGGTGGGAAAGTTGGGATTATAGATAATTTACCATTAGGGAGTAGGAAGATCTTTTCGGTCGAGTGGCACTAGTGCCGCGTGTGTATCGATATAATGATAGCAGAGTGACAATGATGATGTTCGCATAAATTGGTTGCATGCGTTCGGCGTAGGCTCATAAATTACTGCAATATAGTTGATTTTTTTCTTGCTGTCGCAAATCTAACCGAGGAAGTCTTCCGAAAGTGGAAAAACCCCTCCTGCTTAGATGGTAACAGAACTCGCGTAGGAAGCCGGAAAGAAGCTTCTCACGCAACGTGCGATGCCCTTTTCCCTGCTGCTACTGTCGACGCGGTCGAGCTGGTTTCTAATTTAGGGTCGCTCCCGATTGTCACTTCTATTGCAGGTCGTAATGATGACGCGTGCAAGGGAACAATGCGGCTTTTAATGTACAGTGATTCTAGATTCGCTTGTATTGCTTGTTTATCTTTTGGAAAGTGCGAGCCCTGCCTCATGAGGAAAGGTTTTATAATCATGAGAGTCAAATAAAACCTAGCAAACATTACGGTCACAACATATTGTTTGATGTTTACTATAAAATTAAATTGTTTGTTATGCGTTTCTGGAACAATTTTTAAAAAAAGCTTCCAGCGAGAAGATGACACTATCCGGTTTCTACCGTGGCAATACATCCCGATGGCTGCCAATATGCGTGGCGGCCCTTGGCGTCACTTCTCACAAAGAAGTTTTCTTACTTTTCCTCAACTGCTTCTCTGAGCGCCCAACTGGTTTATATGTACATCTTGCGTTTGCTCCTGCCACAAAGGACAGACCCTACGAGCGCCATTTGCTGCCATAAATCATACCAGCTAACAATGATAAATGGATCGCTTTTCACTGATTACGCCCTGCGGGAAGACGTTTGGAGCCTGACGTCGTAGAACAGATAGGATACCTAGCAAGTCGACTGAGTGTGCCAGCAGAAAACGAGGATGCCACTTTCGCTAATTTCGATACGATGATGAAGGACTTTCTTTCTTCGGGGCGCAACTCTACACTTTTGGCGATGATTTGTCGTATTGCTGATAGCGCCGAAGTTCATAGGCTGTCATGCGATTAAGCGGTCTATTAAACGCATCATTATGTTGATGGGGTGTAAAACATACGAGCAAGGGAAAATCGATGATTTTGGCTAAAAAAAACTTCGCAGTTTTGCACATTCTGTAAATCGGTGCTTGATTTAGTTACCGCGCACTCATAATATCTAACACAATGATGTGTACACACTTCCGTTATACAGGATTCAATGTAAAGTCGACGAAAACTTAATTTTCGCGTTGCTCTCAAAGGTTTAGGTAATTATAATATTGTTACAATAAAGTGTCATTTTACAATTTTCAAACATGTGTTGTGCATAAAAATGAGCAGAATTTAAAATCCGGTTTCAATTCAAATTCCGAACACTTTTTATGTCGTGATTTAAACTCTGAACAATTTTATCACAAACACCTTTATTACATTAAAGTAAAGAAACGTCATTTTACAACAATTGTTCTAGTGCTCAATTTTATTTATTCAACTAGAAAATCGTTGTTCCGCAACAGGTCTAGATTGCAAGCTCAAAATAGCCGTTTGTCTGGAAAGAGTCAATAAATATGTGCTCAAGTATATAATATAGTTCACGATCTTCCTGTTAATACATTTGAACACAATTAGTATTAAAACGAATTTTTGACAACGAATTTTAATTGATGCCCTACAAAATTCTTGACTCATTTTCGAGTAAGGACAAAGGTCCAAAGGACACCCCACTCACACCATATAGATTCAATTGTAGTTTTAAACTACTGCATCGAGACAATCCCGTGAAGCAACCAGAAAATCGTTCCTCCAGCGCAGTCCAGTCGCAGGTCGCGTGCAGATTTTTCATTAGCAACATTTAGCGGCTTAATTCACTTGCGGGGCCGCAGAATGGGACAGTCCGTTAGCTGCCGTGTGTATTTTTACTGTCCGTCCTCCCGGCAAGCCACGGCGGAGTGGCATTCGGCAGACTGTTAGCAAAGACGAATTATTTTTCCGCCCATTTCACGCTCGCCGACGACCGGACGACTGTCATCGCACACGGTTCAACTAGCCGCGACCTGTCTAGACCCTTTTGCAGCCGGTTTTAATTTTTACAACGAAAAACAATTGGATTAATAAAAGAAAGGGTTATTTTTTTTCTGCGGTGAATCTGTTTCTCCGTTCAGTTTTGGGTGTGGGGATTTTATTTAATTCCTATGTTAACACTTTACCACCGATGCTAAACGTTATTAGGGATATTTTTTTCTCCTAGCATACTAATTATTTATTCATATCACGATAAAAAGTAAATATCGTGTCACGCGTGTAGGTCGCAACCCCTTTTCTGGTGCAGGATTTCTCCGTGACTGCAGAAGGGAGAGAGAGTCTCGCGTACCAAGAGCCGTCCGTGTTGAAGGCTAAGCTGCTGATGTAAAGTTGACTTGTGTTTAAGTTCTGATTGAAAAAGCAAACAATTTGGGAAAAGTGTCAACTCTACTCTGCTTTCGCTGGAACGGGAGTTTAAAGGGTTGTTGACAGTATGGCTGCTCTCCGGTTCGCTCGGTAAATATTTGCCTAATAACTTCAGTGGTTAATTGCTGCACCGTTAGGTTCAATTTTAACATTGAAGTGCTTTTCGACGATAATAGAGCCAGGGGAAACCAAATAACCTAACTAATCACTCAGTTGCTGGATTTTTTCTCGTGATTAAAATTTTTGCACTTGAAATATATGAGTTACTTACGAATTTGTCTTTGAATGTGCAATACATAGAAAAATTCGAAAATATTAGGTGGGAAAACTGCGAGACTATAAAACCTTGCTTTGGAAAGCGAACATTTATGCCGCGTATCGACCTCGCGTCTGCGAAGTGCTTAAATGCCACCCCTGTAGCTTTCGATGGTTTCGCTGTCAGATTTCACACCAGATGGCAGAAAACGTGCACCGAAGCTTGTGCCAGAAAAAGTTATTTACTTTATGCTGCTTGCTACAGAGGGATAGTAGAATGCTTGTTCTATGGCAGGGATATGCTGTTAGATAAGGTTGTACTTGGAAGTAGAATCCTTATCTGTTTCATTACTGCGCACATAGTGAACACTGTGCAATAATGTATTGACGATTCATATGAAATTTAGTGTTGTTACATTATAATTTGGTTATTATTTCCTTTCGATATGCATAAATAAATCTTATTGCTTTCCGCTCCAACAAACTTGTACGGGGCCATCCACATTCCACGTGAACAGCTTTGGGGGGAGTAGGGGGGGGGGAGGTTTGATGTCCACGGTCCATACAAATTTTTCAAAATTTCTATGGGCAGTAGTCCACGGAGAGGGAGGGGGGTCAAAATCATTTATCAGTCCACGGGGAATGTGGATGGCCCCTATAAGTTTACAACCGTTGACTGTGAAAACCCCATTCCTGTGAATTTTCGTACCCCTAACCAGCAAAATTTTTTCAAAGACTCAAATGAATTTTCTCGTAAACATAACGTTGAAGCGACGAACGTCGGGCAATTATGAGACACTCTCACGTAAGTTGACACGTTTTGGTAATAGCTGGGACACCAAATTCAACAGAAATGGTTGAAAAGCTATAATCTTTCAAGAGCAGCTTTCTTGAGCTTTAGGGCAGTATTTTTTTAGCTTATGTCGACCAGTGTAATCATCCCTTTATAGGATAACTGACTGTTTTAGGAAGTGGTGTCCACCTGGCTTTGTGGTTAGCGATGTCGGTCGGCTAGCTCTCCCACACGGTTGTGATATCGGGTTCGATTCCCGATCGAGTCGAGGATCTTTTCGAGTTGGAAATTTTCCCGACTCAGCACTGGGGCACGGTGTATCGTTGTACTTATCCTACACATGTAAAATGTGCCAAAAACAATATCGATAACGAACTCTCTCAACTAATCTAGTTGATCTAGACCGCTATTAGCCCCAAGGCTCAAGCGTGCGATATTGTTTGTTGACTGTTTTAGGAAGTGATTGTACAGTTTGTTGAAAACATACGATTTTTCCGATTAAATATCTGCTACATCATACCATGGTTTAAAGCTATTTTGACATACGTCGTTCAACAATGCATTTTATTGGATAATATCCTAGAAATTACTTGATTTCTACATAATACTGAGAAAATATTGTGAACCACCAAGTCTATATTTTGGCTCACCTCTATATTTAGAACCGCGCACAGTGGTCGAAGGCCGGAAAAAATCTCGATTTTTGATGTTTTGCATTTTCCGATGATTTTCAAAGTATAAATGACCTTTTTCCAAAGTTTCATGACAATCGGTTGAGATATCAATTTTCAATCGCACTTTGAATTTTGCTATATCAGCCAAATTCGATGATTTTCATGTTTGAAATAATAATTTTTAGCTTAACTTCAAATACCTCTAACCCCCTCAGTTTTGATCCGATTTGATTCAAAATGAAACTTTTGAAGGGAAATTTATGTACTTTTTGGATGATTTTCAAGACTTTCCAATTATATAACCAATTTCTCAATCGAGGTAAAACATATTTGCAGGGAAGCAAAAAAACATATATTTCTAATTTAATTTCTACCGTACAATCTTGTGAAAAAGTTCGGAACGTTAGAATAACAAACAATCAATGGGAAATTTATTGTACTTTTCAGATTTTTGGGTCCTGTTTTGCACATCGTTGCTCATGGGGAGATATTTTGAAAATAAAACAATGGAGACGGATGGTGGTCAGTTGTAAAATATTCAGTTTCTTATATTTAAACAAAATGATTGACTGGGAAGAATACATATAGTTTTTTCCCAGTAGTCACAAGCATTTCTTTATAGACTTGAAAACCGATTTCAATACTGCAAAATTTATCTTTATTTATCTTGTATTTTTTCTATATTTTAACGCATTTAATGAAATGTTTCTTACCCTTGAAAGTAGGGAACCATTGATATATTTACAACGTGGACAAGATTTGAATCATTCAAGACCAATACCAACCACACCCGCCTCCTCAACTGTAATCTACCGCGCACGAGTGCATCCTTATATATATAAACTCTGTAAATGTCGTTTGGATTATTTTTATTTACCAAACGCTTTTTTTTTGTATACTGACCACTAGTTGATGTAGTGTCTACGTGGTACCTATTGAACGATTCATTTTCAATTTAAAAAAACATGCAGCGGCGTAGTGAGGGGAGTGATATGAGGGTTCAAAATACTCACAGAGCCTCAAAATCTCAGTAGTTTTTCTTTGCGTAATCCTTTTTGAGATTATATAACACCAAGGTAATTTCAATCTGATAAAGACGGTAAACAATGAGCTGTCAAAATGAACACAGCGCTTGCCTGGCAATATGAAATTTGCCGCTCTTTTTTTTTGTTCCACAGATCAAAATGATGTCCAAAATATATTTCTTCTCATTGTTTTGAATACATTTTGGACAGTACAAATTTAAGAAATTTCAATGATTTTCTAAGAGTAGAAAGTATACAAAAATGTGTGTTAACCTAATAGAAGTGCGGTAAGTCAACTAGTTTGACGTTGTTTCTGTTTTATTCAGATTTATAGCTTCTTGAAGTACAGTCGGTTTTCCTCTGTTCCTCTTGATTATGACTGAAAAATGAAAGTCTTGAGTCAACAAGTTTTAAATTATGATTTTTTTCTGTAATTTTGAAACATTTTGTCCAGATTACCATATTGAAAACGACAGTTCAAATATTGGTTTAGAATACTGGTATGGAGATTATACGCTTTAGTTACGCAATAAAAGCTGATATTATACCCAGCCTGTCCAAGATATATGCATGTCCAAAATATATTATCTACCCTACAGTTTTACGAGAAACACTCCTCAAAATTAGTTTTTCGTCCATAACTTTTTCTGTAATCGTCGAAACAATTCAAGATGTTCTAAGATTTTGTTCATTCTGCTAAACCTCGCCTTTTTGTAGAATATATTGGTTTGATATTTTTATTTGTTGTGAAATTATTTCTAGTTTTTAGCTGAAAATAACCATATTGTGAGTCCATATTTTTCCGAAGGTTGCAGGTAGTAGCAAACCAGACTGTATGCATTTGAAAGTTTGTCAAAAGAACTGCATTACTCAAAAGAGTTCAACTATTTCTAGTAGTATCCAAGTACTGAATGAAAGGAAAACACCCCTCAAAATGATTTTTTTGTCTATAACTTTTTTCGTAATCGTCGAAACAATACAAGATGATCTAAGATTTTGTTCATGCTACTAAACGTCGCATTTTTGTGAAATATATTGGTTTGATATTTTCATTTGTTGTATAGATATTTCTTGTTTTTTGCTGAAAATAGCCATATTTCGAGTCCATATTTCTCCGAAGATTGCAGATTATTTGCTTGCATTTATAATCCGGTATTTTCTCTACAGGATTTGATATAAATGTACTGAAGCGTTGTGGAGCCATCCTTCAAGCTGTTGCTTCTAGTAGAAAGTTGAACACAAAAAATCACAGGAGGGTTGTGTGCAAAACTACGACCACAAGGTTGAAGTAGAACACATTTACAAGAAAGATAACCCGGCTGCTTGCGGGTCAGTCATTTTTTCTAGTATCTAATCAGATCAATCAAATTTTGCGCTTCAACAAGGATTGATCATTTTCAATAATATAGTAAGTTGCTTGTCATGATTGGGGCTTGACAATTTTAAAATTTTGATTATGCGAAAAATTAATTTTTATGCAGATAATGAAAGTTCGGCTGTCATGCTCATGACTGAAAGAAAAGATATTTCAGTACTTTCTGAAAGTTCGGCTGTCGTGCTCATGACTGAAAGAAAAGATAATTCAGTACTTTCTGAGACACGGAGATAAAGTAAAATTTATAACTTTCACAAATTTAAAGTTGTAAATTAGCTCAAGAGAAAATATGTATTAACTCTTCAATCAGGTTTTTATTTCATCCTGAAAAGGACAATTTGTTGTTCAATTCAATATCGGATAAGATATAAATCACATTTTGCCGTTATCACTGACAGTGCTAATAAAGTATTCTTCGTGATAAAATAAACAGTGTAAGCTGATTTAACACTTAAAACTAGACGGCTCACGTGTTGTCAAAATGAGTTAACTTTTCATTGAATGCATTTACTTGTGCCCGCTATCGCACAGAGACTGCATTTCACTAAAATGCCTCACTGCATCAGCTGCTATCGATGCTGATACCCGCTGCAACTGCTACGCTATCCGTATCCATGCTACTGTTGTGGTGGCCGCTATCCGCTATCGCTGGTATCCACTGCACTGCTACTGCTGCTGCTAAGGGAGGAGTGCTGTTGTCGCTGTCTAGAACTATTATGAGCGGGTCGGCTGGAACAGGTTCTTATATAGGCCAAATAGCATATTTTAAATTGCAAGCTAAATGATTCTGTCGACCGTGCTTGGGAAACAATGATATAACGACCAATCAGGGGTCGAATTTTTCGTTTTGACAAGGCTTGACTATTTTCGATAGTACAGTAGTTTGAATAATAAAATTACAATTATCTTCATTTGAGAAGAATCTTAGAAGATTTTCCAATCTATTGCAGCAAGAACGAAGGAAATCCATTGAATATCAGCCGATTTATAAGCATTTGAAATTGGACATATTTTCCACTTTTTTCGGTTTTAGATTTTCATTGCACATCCCTATGTAGCCGAACTTCCTGAGAGAAGTATTCTACTTCGAAAATTCGATAGATATTGCATCGACACGGCGCGAAAATTAGTGGAGTTATATCCATGATATTATCTACCTGCGTCAGTACACAAAATACTAATTCACGGTGCATAGATTGCTGACAACTTTTTGGTTCTGATAGGACAGCTCTCAGAACAGGCGCAGGAAGTATCGAACAAAATTATAAGGGAAACACGTGAACATCAAAATATGGCAATTTTCAGCAAAAAAGTAGAAATATCTTTACAATAAATGAAAATATCAAACCAATATATTCTACAAAAATGCGAGGTTTAGCAGCATGCACAAAATCTTAGAGCATCTTGAATTTTTTCGACGATTACAGAAAAAGTGATGGATAAAAAACTCATTTTGAGGGGTGTTTTTCTTTCATTCAGTACTCGGTTGGATTCAACTAGAAACAGTTGAACTCTTTTGAGTAGTGCAGTTCTTTTGACAAACTTTCAAATGCATACAGTCTGGTTTGCTACTATCTGCAACCTTCGGAGAAATATGAACTCAAAATATGGCTATTCCCTGCTAAAAACTAGAAATATCTTCACAACTTATAAAAATATCAGATCAATATATTCTAAAAAAATGCGACGTTTAGCAGATTGAACAAAATCTTAAAACATCTTGAATTATTTCGATGATTACAGAAAAAGTTATGGACGAAAAACTAATTTTGAGGAGTGTTCCTCGTAAAACTCTATTTCGTCATATCAGACGTACAGATAGAAGATTACAGTGTTCAGCAATTCTTTTTCTTATATATTTTCCTACAACTTCGCTGAAGAAAGCAATCTGGTATTTTGAAAATTAGAAAAAATAGTTTTTATATCTAACTACTAGGGAGATAAAAAAACCGAAAACTGGGGTACATAAAATCAATATTTCCTAGTCAAATCTAAAACGATCACGATTTTTCGAGTTTAGACCATTGTGCGTTGCTTTTATTTCGCTCTACTCATCACTTTTAACTTTCGACTACTCGACTTAATCAAGAGGTAAAATTAAACTATTTTTACTTTGAAAAAAAAAAAAAAAACAGTAAATTGAATAAATAAGAGCAATGAGATGAATATAGGTGTTGAAATGAATATAAGAGCGGTTCTCATATCAAAATTTTAAGCAGGATTGAAGCAAAAAAAAACAGATCATGAGAAAAGTCTAACGGCTCTTAGATGCGTAAATTGCTATTTTTAACATTTTTAAATTGCTATTTTTAACATTTTTTTTTTGACATTTGCGTAAATTGCTATTTTTAACATTTTTTTTTTGACATCTGAAATGAGTTCGCTGTTTCAAAATTGTATTAATATGTAATTTCCAATCATATAAAAAGACTTTTAGGTTTATACCGACTTTTGTATAGAGACCTGTCACTGTGCCGCGTGTGGAAATATTTTCGACTAATCATATTTTAGATCAGCGGTTCTCAACGTTTTTTGTCCGCGTAACCCTTGGCGATATTTTCCAAATCAATTGTACCCCCTGGATTTGATATGTTCTCGCAGAGTGCGAGAGAGTAATTGTAGATCATGTTGTGGTAGTCTAGTTTAGGTTTCAAATTGAAATATGGTTTGTTTGATTGCTACAGCCATGTTTTAAGAGTAAGTTTGAACAAAAAATGAAGTATTATAAAGAAAAAATGCTAGGTCCGCCATTACTGATTTTTCCTTCGTGTACCCCCTGCAGGCTTTTGCGTACCCCTAGAGGTACCCCAGGTTGAGAAACGCTGTTTTAGATTATCAAAGCAAAGCCTTGGTGCTACATTCCGATTCGGAACTTGACCTTCTGTTTATTTATACACAGACTTCGCAGCCGACGGTTTAGTGTACAGCTAGGACAGGACGTGGCAACAGGCTTCTAGTTATTCTCCTTTTCGTTCAAAATAGCCCTCATAGAACATTTTAATTTTTCGGCACGACGCTTGCCAGTGTCGCCAAAAATAATTATAAAGAAAATTTCAATACCTAGGATTTTTTAAGTTCTGGGTTACAATTATAATTAGTTACTCGATAATGGTTACTCAATGAATCTTGAATTGGTTTGAAGATATATTTTGGATTTATATGAACTAGTCATAATTTTAACTTACTCCTCTTGCTTTTCTTGAATTAAATCTGCAATTGTTCATCATAAATAGTTTAAAAACATGATTAGTATTTCGAACGTTGATTTTTACATCGATCTGATTTAGAGTAGAAATAATGCATTTGAAGAGGACATCCTTCTGCCACGAAGTTTTCGCAATTTTAGTCATCAAAAAAAAGGTCGGGCTTATAGCAGCTATTTACAGCCAGTTTTATATCATTATATGTAATAAATTAGGAAATAGTTACCTGTAAAACGCTACAAACTGCTCCTTTGTCCAGTGCGCAGCTACCGAAAAGTAAACAAAGAGCTTTCAAAGCTTGGTTAGGTGGCATGATCAAGATATGTTCGCTTTAGACGAAGATAAACATATTTCGGTCAGCTTTGATCTATTATGGGATCTAAATCCAGATTTTTCTCTTAGGGGACGCAGGCTTATATTGTTCCAATCAAGAAAAAAAAATGTTTACGGCTTTTCACTAGCAAATTCTACATTTTCAATATTACAACCGGTTCAATAATGAAAAAATTGAATTGATGGCACAGAAACAATGTCATCTGTTACCTACTAAAATAGATTATTGGTACGTATTTGTATTTGTAGTGGTAAACATTACCACTTCCTCTTGACTTATGTCGACTCAGGCATGATTTAGAACATGTGTAAACTAGTTCCAAAATAATGCTACCTAGAGCCAGTACTTATTTTTACTTACTTTACTTTTTTGGCTAACGGACCGCTCACCAGACTAGGGACAAAGGATATACAGATGTCCAGCTTCTTCTGTCTTGGGCAGCCGGTCTCCAGTCTCCTCGTACCGTGCATCCGTGCATCCTCTTCTACCGCGCACATCCACCGCGTGCGAGGCCTACCACGGAGTCGACGGCCTCTTCCTGGTTCTCCCCTGAAGATAGTTTTGGCGGCTCTCTCGTTAGGCGTTCTGGCTATATTACCTTCATGCGTCTGCGCCACACTCCATCTTCTAGTTTACCGCCAAGTATCGATCGCAGAACTTTATGCTCAAAAACTCCGAGCACTCGTCGATCAGCTGCTTTCAGCGTCCATGCTTCATGTCCGTAAAAGGCCACCGGGAGTATCAGCGTCCTATACAGTGCAAGTTGGCAAACTACGTGACTTTAGCTGGTTACGTAGTCCGTAGAAGGCACTGTTTGCAGCTGCAACTCGTCGTTTCACTTCACGGTTCATATCATTGTCACATGTCACAAGCGTACCAAGATAAACGAATTCAACAACCACTTCAAATCGTTCATCTATCTATCTCCACCTTAGCACCAACACCACAGAAGCTCCCACGCTTAATGACAAGTTCCAATCTTGCCGTTTCCATCTTAAAAGGTACGACGGCATCCTCCACGGCCCAACGGTCGATACCGATGATATCGATGTCGTATGCAAAACCAAGAAGCATGTGAGATTTCGTGATGATCGTACTCTTTCTTTGTACGTTTGCTCTTCGTACTGCACCTTAAGGGCGATGTTCGATAGTAAGTTAAAAAGCGAATACCCCTGCTTCAGTCCATCCAACGTTACGAACGCGGCTGATGTCTCGCCAGCCATCCGCACGCACGATTTCGATCCCTCCAGTGTCATACGACTCAGCTTAATTAGTTTCGTTGGTAAACCGTGTTCCAGCATGATCTACCACAGCTCTTTTCTTTTCACAGCCTGGTATTCGCCAACAAAGAATTCCATTACCGGTCTCAATTTGAAGAACAAGATACGGGAGAGCACTTTATATGCGGAGTTGAGCAACATAATGCCTCGATATCGATGACCCTTCTTATAGATAGGGCATATGAGGCCTTCCAACCAGTCGTTCGGCATTTGTTCATCCGCCCAAATGCTTAGTAATATCTGGTGGATCGCATAGTACAGCCGCTCGCTTCCCGCTTTGAGAAGTTTGGCCGGGATACCGTCCTTCCCAGCGACCTTGCCATTTTTCAGCTCACTAATCGCCTTTTTCACCTCCTCCTGTGTTGGTGGCTCCACAGCTTGTTCGTCACTCATAATCGCAAGTTCGCATCCTGTTCCTGCTCTGCTCATCCGGCTCCTCACCGTTCAATAGCGCCTGATAATGCTCCTTCCACTTGGCTGCAACCGTCGGTTTATCAGTAAGCAGGTTGCGGTCCTTGTCATTACACATAACCGCCACAGTGAAATTCTTGCTTCTGACTCTGTTGACTGTTCTATAGAAGCTCCGTACGTCGTTTTGAGCATAGCTGTCCTCTGCGCTTGTGAGCACCTGCTCCTAGTACTCGCGCTTCTTCCGACGGTGGGTTCTATTTTCGGCCGCTCTTGCAACCCTGTACTTCTCTCAGCTCTGACGCGTAGCCGCGGTGAGCATGGGGCCCCTGGCACGGTTCTTCTCATCTGTCGCTCTCTGGCACTCGGCATCGAACCAGCCATAAGGCTGTCTTCCACGTGTCGTACCTACCACCTCTCTCGCAGTCGTTTTGATGGCGCCGTAGATACTGCTCCAAATCCCATTTATGTCTTCCACTCCTTCCTCCTGCTGTTCTGCGATCCGTTGATTCAGCTCTCTGGCGTATTCTGCTGCCATGCCATCAGCTTCCAACCGCTGAACGTTAAACCCGTCGTCCTCTATGTGCGAGATTTCAGCACGTTCGACAACCGTACGCGGATCTTACAAACGACGAGATAATGGTAAGAGTCAATGTTTGGTCCCCGAAAAGACCTAACATCAGTAACATCCGAAAAGTGCCGACCGTCAATCAGTACGTGATCGATCTGGGAGCAGGCTTCTCCATTTGGATGCCTCCAGGTGTGTTACCGAATATTCAAACGGGGAAAATAAGAGCTACATATGGCCATTCCTCTGGCCGCGGCAAAGTTTATCAGCCTCAGATCGTTTTTAATTGGTTGACGAGTGAAGGCTGTGGCTTCCAATAACCGACGGAAGAAATACTCCCTCCCAACCTGTGCGTTTGCGTCTTTGATGACGACTTTTTCGTCGTGTTTTGGGCACTCGTCATAGATTCGCTCAAGCTTGTCATAGAACTCATCTTTGACTTCATCGGATTTGTCGTTTGTCGGTGCGTAGGCGTTGATTAAACTGTAGTTGAAGAATTTGCCCTTAATCCTCAACACGCATATACGGTCATCTACGGGCCTCCACCGGATGACTCTTGTTTTCTGATTTCCCAGCGCTACGAAACCGACGCCCCGTTCCACTGCTTTGCCGCAACTGTAGTAGATGTGGCACTTGAAAGAAGTGCGTTCAATACGGTCTACTGCACCCTTTCTCCGGAATTCGGCCACCGAACCTTCTGAATCGCTGCGATTTCGACTGCCTGCCGCTGTAGTTCTCGAGCAAGCAAGCCAGCCCGCGCCTGTTCATTGAGAGATCGGACGTTCCAAGTATTCAATTTCCAATGGTTTACCTTAATCTTTTTCCGTGTTCGTAGTCTAGGTCTTTGCCGATTGAACCGTTCCGTATTTCTAATTTCGTTGTTCGTGGTTGAAATAAATGTTTGTGGTATGCTACCTTTGGGAAAATCCATAAATGACGTAGCCTTTTTTTAAGTTTTTTTGAACCCATCGTAGCATTTCGTTACGTTAATTGTACATTCTGACCAATTAAGAAAAACGTGTATGTTCCTAAATATCAATAATTTTTCGAGCTTAAATTCAAAATAACTCGAAAGCCGATGCCTTTAGAATGTTAACTACTAAGGGCTTTTTGATTCAAAATAACTCTCTGCATCTTTTAAAATTATCAGAATACAAATATTTTGAAAAATGTTTAAATTAGAATTTTTATAAAAAAATTATTCTA
Source organism: Wyeomyia smithii (assembly GCF_029784165.1). Lineage (NCBI taxonomy): Eukaryota > Metazoa > Arthropoda > Insecta > Diptera > Culicidae > Wyeomyia > Wyeomyia smithii. The sequence continues at coordinate 66,855,181 of NC_073695.1, forward strand.
CCATAAAAAAATTATTTCCATTTCTCCATCCTGGACTTTTTTTGAAAGTTGTGTATTAACGTTAAGTTTCTTTGAAAAAAAATTAAAGAAATCCAACTTTTTTTTGATTGAAATTTAATGTTATTTTTTATATTTTTTGGTCAATTTTTTTTTGTACAGTGTATATTAAATCGCTGTGATTACGGCTTAGCAGTCTTAAAATAAATTTAGAACGACACGGTTTTAATTCGTCCCGACGTTTCAACGCTTAGTTTGCGTCTTTTTCAAGGGAAAAATAATTTTGGCCGAACTATGTCATGTTGTTTGTTTACTAAACTAGTTGTCATTTACACATGACAACTAGTTTAGTGAACAAACAAGTTGACATAGTTCGACCAAAATTATTTTTCCCTTGAAAAAGACGCAAACCAAGCGTTGAAACGTCGGGACGAATTAAAACCGTGTCGTTCTAAATTTATTTAAAGACTGCTAAGCCGTAATCACAGTGATTTAAAATACCTCTACAGTCGACCTCTCAACGAACAGTACAGTGTATTTTTTTTATGATGCATTTTTTATTCCCTACAACTCATTCTCACACAGTTTTTCTATACAACCAACGGTTTCTGGGCTACAATGCTTCGAATAGAATCATGCCAAAAGGCATACGCCCTTTTAGAATACACTAAAGTCGCTTTTTACGCGGGGGATACGTGCCGCGTAAAAGAAAACCGCGTCAATTCCGGAATCCGCGTAAATTCCGGTATCCGCGTAAAAAAAATCATCGTTAATTTTGCTTTGGAAACCGAAATCCGAGCAAAAAAAATACCGCGTAAATTCCGGAATTCGCGTAAAAATAGCCGCGTAGAAAAAAACCCGCTTAAAAAAAACGCGTAAAAAGCGACCTTAGTGTATAACTCATGGGTGTAAAAAATCTCTTCATCTGTGAAAAGTGCTCAATTTGCTAAGCCAAATATGTGTGCAAAGTTTCATTCAAATCAAAAATGGTCGATATTCGACCATAGGTCATTTGGCGCGATTTGTCTCACCTTGTATATGAACAAGTAAAGACAAGGAAGTAATGAAAATGACCCTAAACAGACAAAACAGTGTTAAGAAAGAACAATTGAGAAAATCCAAATTTTTTTCTTAGTTTTATATTTGCTACGTAGCTTGGCTTGACCTCGTCACATTTCGTCACAAAACTGCAAACTCCCCTCCCCCCTCGAATGCTACGACCCTTATGAATGTTTCCTTACCAGAGTCGCGATACCTACATCCTGCTGATGGGGCTGCCATCTTAGGTGTAGCTGGCGGGATACAGCATTTTATAACACAGCCGCCCGCTCCGGGTCAGACGCTGTTGTACGTCGCCCCTAATATGGGGACACACCCGCGTACGACCCCCTTCCCAGCCAGCATACGATCATAGTTTCCACCGGGGATTGGTTATCCGATCTCCGCTAAGGTTACTCATATCCCGGTCGGCACCCCGTGGAGGTTGGGATACGAGTTGCTGGACAGAGGTGAATGACCACATTTGTTTGCCAACCTAGAGCCAGTATTTTTCCGAAAACTAAAGCGTAGTATGATTGTTTGGTATGTTATTCGTCGAAATTCATTAAATTTATCAGATAAAAACTCAAATCTCAATCAAATTTGATCAAACAAGTTTCCAAATAACAAAAAAAGTATTGAATTTACTTAAAGTGATCTTAATTAGGGGTTAATTACGTTAAAATTGGAGTATAAGTAAAAATTGATAATTGTATGCATTTCAAGGGTGATCAATTTCACCCCGATTTATATTATGGTACCTTATACAATTCTCGAAATTATTTTATGAAGTAGACGATAGAAGTTTCCCCAATAGCTATAAATGTTTTCTAGAGCACATACCGAAAAATGTACATGAAACTAGTTTATTGGAAAATATTATGAAAATTGATCAATTTCACCCCGTTTCATGGTAGAAAGGAGAAATCAGAAAAAAAAACAAATCAGAAAAAAAACAAATCTAATGATTTCAATTACTCTCTATAAATTGAAAAAGGTAATTCGGTGATTCATAACTACCTAGTGAATTTACTATAATTGATTTCTCTGCTCTCATAGTCACTGAACTTTAACAAATGTGACTTTTATAAGTACAATCATTATGAGAGCGCTTACTCTATATGGAGGAAAAATTCGTGACGTCGCAACACAAACTTAGTCCAGTTAAATCTCCGCACAAATAAAAAATATTATTTTAAAGTATTTCAATAAAAACAACCAAAACTAAATACAGAATCAAAGCATAAGCAAAAGATATCGTCCATAGTTCTCTACTAGCTACCTGGTAAAGAATGTTGTACTGTTTTCATTTCACTTTTCAAAATTAGGTACCATAGATAATAGCTCATATAAAGAGGATCAAGTCGATTGCCATGCGCTTGTTGTTCGCTTGCACAAAAAATGTTTATTAATCTTCCATGTCAAGTTAATTTAACAACAAATAAATGCGAACTTCAATTTTCCAATGGACACTTCGTTGTTATAGAAGCCAGTTTTTGTTTGTTCGCTGGAATTGATTTGGCATCGATTTTAATTTTATGCACTGGCATAGCGTAGTGGTGGCGAGACGGGGGCGGTTCGTCGCGGAAAATGAGCAAAATTTTCATACACATCACCTTCAAACCTTCAACAGGGTGATATCCGTAAGATTAAATATCAATTAGGTAGGTGAAGGTCACGGTGAAATCCTTGAAAGTTATATAAATTTGTTCCTAAGAGTATAATCTCAACCAATTTTAAAAAAATGGTACATTTAGTGCAATTCTAAACGAATGTGCTAGCTCTCACAATTTTTGATAACAAAATGATTTCACTGCAACCTGATGGTGGTGACACCCGAATTTTCCTCCCCGGGTGTCACCCGGTCACGCTACGCCACTGATTCCATAATCAACCATTTTGCCAATCTTTCCACTGGTACCCTCACTGCAGTGACATGTTGTCTCATGTCATTAGCAAGCTCATGCGATGTTTGAAGACACTTTACTCTAGGAAGAGCAGGGTTAGAAACTCGAAGGCTTCTTAATGCATCTCCCGAAAATACGTTGACACTTTTTAATAGAAATATAGAAAACAAATTCCTCAAGTAGTCCTTCAACCGATATATAACATCTTTTTTAAAATTAGATGTAATAAAAATAGAATTATCAGTGTTACGAATACTATACGGGTTAAGAACGCAAATAAATATAATTCAATTGTATCGACGTAAAGTATTCTGTTCACTTTGCTTATCGATGCAGTGGCACCGAAACTGCAGTGTTGACAGAATGCGCGCTAACGACCTTTGTTGTCGATCATTTTCGAACCACATAATAAATCAGCTCAGTTCAGTTTAGGCCTTCAGCTCACCAACATGTAGCTTTTTTTAATTCATAAACATACCGAATAATCCGGGATCGTAACTTACGTATACTGCGAATATTGGATTCCGTATTTTTTATCCTCCGCCGTCCATAGGAGTCCCCTAAATAGTCTTGATATCGGAAGTATTTTCAAGAAAAGGCTTAAAAAGTTTTTTATTCATTACTGGCCTGAAAATGTGTTTAGATTTCTAGTAGATTTCAAATCACTGTAGGTATATAATAATGTTACGAAAATTAATCTTCGAACTTCAAATTCTTTCATTTTGAGAGTAATTTCTGTTTGTTGATGTTCTGTTTCATGATCATTCTATCGTAAGTTTATTGCATGATCTCGTAACAATGAGGCAAAAGTCATAATAAAAATAATTTGAAATATTTTCTTCCTTTTTTATTTAACACATTTTAGTATTCGAAAAACGAAATACAAACTAAAAATTTTGAAATACTGGTTCTCCTGAACTATTTCTCCAATTCACCTAATTTTACGCAAAAAAAAAAACAGATAAATCTAAATCAAGACTAACGCGCATTTTTCAGATTGGCGACACTTTCCTCACTTTATAGACGATGTTATTTTCGCAATCAACGTTTCCGCCTAGGCCATCCTTCACTTTAATATACCGTCTGCCGGGGTGAGATTAAGCCACGGGGGTGAGATTGAGCCAAAACGGGAAATGTTTGTATGTTAAATTACTTGAGATTTCTAATGCCTCAAACTTGATACTGTATGAAACATGACATATTTATTCACAACTTGAAATAAAATATAGATAGTATTAGTGAACTGTTTTACTTAAATAATGTTTCAAAGTACAGGCTGAAAAATACGCGCAAATAACGTTACCAAAAAATGCCCCATGCAAACCAACCCGAACAAGAAATCACATCAACTTACTGCTCAGCTGGTACGTTAGGATTGTGCCAAGCTATAATGGTACAGGGTACAGAGTGCGGAATTCACATTTACGACAAAAAAATATCAGTATACACCAAAACACTTGCATTGTTTACATAGAATAAGTTGTCTAGCTATGGTATTATTTGAAATAATGACTTAAAGCTTGAGAACAGTAAGCTAACAACTGTTAGATGGAAATTTACAATGATTGAAATTACTTATGGAATGTAACAAAATTTTGTACACCTATTCTATGTAAACTGATGACTTTTAAAGCAAGGAAGGAGGGTTGTGGGTATGTTTCCAGCGGTTTTGAGATCTCCAATGGAATATACAGTGGTCAATGACACATAATAATTGAAACGAAAAGTCTTCTCAGGCTTTATGTCCTAACGTTTTCCCTTTCTAAGCTACCTGGAGAAGCCACTATGTGTTTAGAGACTGTCCATGAGCCACGTTCTCATAACTGGTTACTCCAGATATTGATTTGATCCAGTTATACATTTTTCTATAATTCATATGAAACGTAGTTTCTGGTCAACCCCCTACAGCCCCTTAATAGTCCACGTTGTTTATGGTCGTCTCTATACTTACTGTTTAATCATGTTATTCTTGTGAATTATTTGTAGATACACTACTGTTCATTTAACAGGTATTAAATACAAATTTTTGTTTTTGGCACAATCTCACCCCATAGAAGGGGTGAGATTAGGCCAAAGTTCATTCAATTTTAGCAAAATCATAGTTTATTGTAACTTGACCATATTTGCAGCAGTCGTTAACTAAACATTTAAGTGTGCATTGACGTGATTTGGATCAAACTCATTGCCTAAATGTGTGCATTACAAGCTAAGAAACAAAAACGTGTCCTATTTTGGCACAATCTCACACCAGCAGACGGTATATCAAGTTAACAAAATTTATGAAAACGCTGCAGGTTGACTTGAGTTCCAGTACGAAACTGGCGGCGCCGTAAACACTTTCTGGTGATGAGCCGCATCAAATAAATTTACTGGTAGAAAAAAGATCAACAACATAGAAGAAATATCAGCTTTCGAAATGAAAATGCTTGAAATTTTGGAACCTTGGGTCAAATACATCACATTTTTTCCATTATTTTCGAAGATAAACAGAAAAAAAAATTGAACACGATTTCTTTCCGCAAGCCGTATCACGATATCACATTTCAACAAGCCAGAAAGTCATCCCAACAAATTAATCATCTCACTTTTCTCCACCCTCTCTTCATGGCTCTATCTTCTCACCACCGATTGTTACGAGCATTTATTCGATTTCCCGTCGCTCGAACCGGTGAAGTGTGGGATAGTTTTCCAACTTCAAGCCCACAAACAACTTTATTTTTTATTCACCCCTCCCTGCAGCAATTTATTTTTGCTACCGGCCGACGGTAGTCCGATCAAACGGTGTCCTGGCTGACGGCGGCACCCTTCGGGTGACAATCGTAAAGAGATACTCGTAGATACGTACGAGTATAGAGCAGAACCGGCGGTGGCAGGATGATCACGCGTGCGAAATTGATCCCACTCGTGTTCTGAGTAGTCATCATTTATTTTGACTCTCCGGGAGAAAACAGCAAAGATACCATAAATATTAAGTAACATATTTTCCACATCAAGCGGCCGAAAACGATTACATTGGTGTGATAAATTATCCTCCCGGTCGGGCCGAGCGTCGGTCGAGGGCGTCGCAAACGATTTTTGCTGTTTCTGGTTTACTGGAAAGACCTCCCGAAAGGACGACGCGGAAAGAAAGAAGTATTCGCTAAAATAAATAATAAATTTTTATACCCTGCTGACAGCGCGTGTGGGTTCTGGCTGGCTAAGGGGGTTCCGAATGAAGTGAAAGTGCTTAACAACGCGCGACGTGATCACCGAAACATTTATTTCGGTTGTCATATAAATATTGAATGATTTACCCGTTTGCCGTTCGACCAGAAAAAAGTGGATGCCTTAGGTGGATAAGCATTCCGTCGGAAGGATTCTGAGAATGTTCAGCGTTTTAGATGCAATCTTAACAAATTAGAAAAAAAAAAACACAATGATAAGGTATTCTACGAAATAAAAAAATAGCGTATTTTTTCTCAGTGAAAATTTCTGTGAAAGCCCCTTCAAATCAAAGTAACCCTGCAAGGAAACACGTGTCCCTCCGCTTGCTGTGTCATTCATACGTCATCGAAGGTCACGTGCCAAATTATGGTAGTTGATTATTCCTGGAATTTATTACAACACAGAAAATATGCTCCGGTTCACTTTTTCCGCCGACCGGCGGAAGCCGTTGTTGTTCCTCCTCGAAACTTCTGGTATTATTCATTGCTCCGAATTCATCCCCTCCGGGTGCACGGGGAAGTTGTTCTTCTTGCGAGATTTTTTAATTAAATCATTACCAAGATTATGTCATTTGTGCGCTCATTTTGCTGCCTCAACACCTTGCCGCCGTAGTTCAAGCGTGCCAGATCCCCTCGGAGTTGAATTGCTGACTGTTTTAGGTAAAACGACTGCCTTGGTGGTGGCACTGCGTAGCATCGAGGGATTCCAGCCTAACCGAACCGACGGTCTCTAATGTGATAATGCGAAAATAATGGAACGCCTGCTGGTGAGAATTGTTTTCCTAAAGTATTATCTCTATGACACTCGAGAGGCTGAGTCGAAATTAATCGTCTGTTTACGCTGCTTTCGGGGATTATGTTCGCAGTATTTCGCAGCTGTAGAGCTCCTGCTTGGGTGCGCGATACTGTCGATCAGCGTGTGAAGTTTTTCCCCGCTAGGTAATGTCGGTAAACTTTTTGTAGTTCTTTTTGGGATGGGGCAACTACAGAACGGTGTTTAACAGTGTTTCGAATGGAAGATCCAATAATCCTCAAAACGTCTCTGATAACTTCATGGAGCAATGTTTCTCATACATTTTTTAAAATGGGATCTAAACTGTATGATTAACAGGCGGTTTCACGTACGGAGAATGGGGTAGAAGGTACAAAACCTTTCCACTCTAGATTATTTCAATGTTTTTTTAGTTATTTTTTTTTAATACCAGGTTAATATTGGCCAAAACACCATGCCGGAGACAGCGGAGAGTGCGGGTTCGAGTCCAGTCTGGATTAAGAAACTTTTTTATAAGTCTAAGTCACACCTTCTGTTCTTGTTTATTTTTCGCATCCTCGTAAATTACATACATTGCTCACTTTACTCCTTTTAGTTGTTATTTTTCATTTTATTTTTGTTTATTTACACGAAGTATTGAAGTTTTCTTAACGTTTTGAAAACCAGCGAAATATCAACACGAAATTTGAATTTAATGTCTGCTGCGGAACTGACATTTACTATGCTTTTAATAGTGTTTGTGATTCTTCCTCAAGCTTACCAATACTTATTTTCAACCCAGAAGCAGGTATTTGTGATCACTTGTGAGTAGTTAGTACTCAAACCCTTAAGGCGCAACAGTGTTGAAGCTACAAATGCCCGACTTCGAACCACCACTTAAATTTTTCAAAGACCAGGACTCAGTGATAATTAATACGCCACGTGTGAAAACGCTATTTTATGTTTGCTGCGGTGAAGCACAAAAAAAAGCGTTTTCACAGAGAACGCATGATCTATTTCCGAGTCTTGTGCTTCTGAAAACTCTAAGTGGTGGTTCGAAGTAGGCCATTTGTGGTTTCAACACCGTTTGTCCTTGGAAAAATCACGCTGTGTGACGTCGCGTATCACCGGAAAGATGTTTTTCACAAACGAAAGAGAACCGTACAGAATGCACCAGCGGGGTAAGATGGCCTATGCTATTAATTTCCTGAAACACTTAGATAGCAAAGCAAAGCCTTGATGCTACATTCCGTATCGGAACTCGACCTTCTGTTTATTATACACAGACTTCGCAGCCAACTGTGTTAGTGTACAAAATAATTGCGGAGCTAGCGCTACGATCCTACTGACACTAACAGTCTCTCCCGAGCCGAGACTCGGACCTACGACGACTGGCTTGTTAGGCCAGCATCGTACCTCGAGACCAGCTGGGAGAGTTAGATATGTGGCTTCAAATGATGAATTTCTACGTTTTTCTCATATAAACCCAGTTTTCCTACAGTTCTCATAAGAAAAAGTGCGCCATAATGACTGAAATACCTGAAAAAATAGAGAATTGTCTGCGACTCTATCCATTATGTAAATATTCATGGATTTTATATCAGATTCTATGATTGACTGAACTGTAAATTATACAAATACTCCTCTAAATTTCATATTTTTTGAATTTATAATACTATGAATATGCAAATTTATTTACCTAACGTTCATTAAAATTAAAATTAGAGTAGAATGCACTATGGAACGTTGCAGAAAATTGCCTGACACCTTAGGGTAAACTGGTATAATACAGGGTGGCAACGTGAAAGTGATACACTTTATTTGTGTCATTAAGCTCAAACCGGTTTTAATTTTCTTCGAAATCGATTTCAATAATATCTATAAGTAGTTAAACTACAATGTATTTAGTTGAGTTCAAATCTTTCACGCACAACCTTGTTTTGTGTTTCGTCCCAAATCTTTACCAAATGTTTTTTCAATGTGTCCAAACTCAAATGCCTAACGTCGTCCAACTTTCCTAGCATGTATCCCCAGATACTGAAGTCATGTAGGTTCAAATCCGGTGACGATGCTGAACATTCAGATGAACTGATGAAACAACGTAAATTTTGCTTACACCATTTCTGTACGATCAATGCCTTATGCGCTAGTGCTGAATCCTGTTGAAAGCAAAAACTGTCTTTCCCAGAAAGCATTTAAGCGCATGAATGTAAATGGCCTTTGATAACGTGTTACAAGTAGTACTCCTTGTTTATTTCCACGCCCCTGTCAATGAATAGCAATGATAACTTCCCTTTGGTCGATATACCTCCCCAAACCATCCCAGCTGACGCATTTTGATATCGCTCGACTGCTCTTTTATCGGCTGGTATATCACGAAGACATACTCCATAAACACGGTGATTTTGCTTGTTCAAATTTGCCTTCAGAGTAAACAATTTTTCCACCGAAAAATAATGTGACCAGCGTGCGTCTCCAGCAACAATCGAGATTCGTGAATATTCTGCTTTTTTAAAGCTGAATATTCAGGATCCTTTTTGATAAAATTTTGCATTAAAGTGTGGCTTATGATCATTTCCCACGCCATTTTTCTAACCGAACGGGCTGGATTTCACCGGAAATGTTCCTTTACTGCTTTGATGACCGCTGGAGTCCGAACACTCCGTTTTTTCCAGGTTTCTTCTTGAGAACAACCGTTCCTATATTCTTGAAACGCTTGACAAATAGTTTGCTTAAATTCAGATGTGACAGCTTCCTCCTGATCTCGATGTCAGTCAATCCTTGCAGGTGCAATACCGTTATTTTCTTCTCTATTTGAATCCATTTCAATTTTCGGGAGAGTGGAACTGAAAACTAACTGTATTTATTCCGAATAAACAGTAAACACGTCACTCTTCCAAAACATGCTCAGATGTTTGTCATGCTGCGATATAAAATACAGGGAGAGGAACTCGAAAGCATGTATCACTTCATTGTTGCCACCCTGTATTTATATGATTAGAAGCGCTAAAAATTGCGTAAATGCTTTGGTCCGTTTTGTACAGATTTTGCCTGCTGGTCAGACACACCCGTAGGAGTTGCAAAATCGGGCACTTAGCTCAGAGGTGACTCTCCGGCTGAAAAACCTGGACGAAATCACCGAGGGGTGTGACGTTGCACAAGCCTTTAAGGAAAAGTGCGGGAAGGAAATGGTCACTGAGTCAATCCTGAACCTGAACCTAAATCACTGCTACGCGGCTCAGCAGCTGCTAAACCAAGCAGCCTCTGAGTCGCTGTCAGACATCGTCATCGTGACGAACCGCATCCTTTCCGAAAACGGTAATTGGGTCGTGGACAAGTCCAGAGCATAGGTTCCGGGCTCAGAGAGGTTGTTTCAACCTTTGACGAAGGATACGCTTTACTACTGCAGATGCTACGCTCGGCCACGTTGGTCTATCGAAAGATTCGTTCGACCTCGTATTCATAGAGCTGACGGGTCTTAAGCCGTTGTTGGGGGCGGGTGACTTCAACGCTTTGGCTATCAAGTGGGAATGTCGCTATACGAACCAAGAGGAGCCAGATTATGTTGGAAGCTTTGGCAAAGCTCAACCTAGATCTGGCCAACGTTAGGACCAAAGTTGATCATCGACGTGACTTTCTCCAACCCAGGACTGATCATGAACTGGCGGGTAGACACCCGTGAACCGAGAAACGTGCAACGATGTGTAGCATTCGAGTCTGAAGGATCGGTGCTAAAGAGTGCGATCAAAGTGGCGGGCGACTTCAACGCTTGAGCTGTTGAGTTGTTGAGAGGCGGCAAGCGACGGGTAGGGCTAAGCCCCCAACCACTCGCGCCTGGAAGACATCGCACTTCGATACCGATGTATTTGCGGAAGTAATAAGGTCCTTGGAGGGGGGGAGGGCCTCCCGGAGGGCGGACCAACTTGTTGCTACACTATCGCAGGCGTGCGACGTCTCGATGCCTAGGTCTTGTCAGCCTAGAAATGGAAGGCCACCGACTTATTAGTTGACCGACGCAATAGCCGAACTCGGTAGCGCGCGCCTTCGCGCGAAGCGGATGATGCAATTAAGACGGTCATAAAGGTAGCCTCCGGGTTGCTCTGGGCGGTCATGCAGAAATGCTCAGACGACTGCCTCTTCCCGGATGAGTATAAGCGACAGAGACTGGTTCTATTGCCGAAGGCCGGGAAACCACCAGGTGACCCATCGGCATATAGACCAATCTGTCTGCTAGACACAGCGGGCAAGGTGCTTGAGAGCGTAATCCTCAACAGACTTGAGAGGTCTGTCAAGCAACCTTCGGCTTCCGTAAAGGTAAGTCAACGGTGGATGCTATTCTCTTCGTCGCGAGGTAGCACTCCAGCGTAAAAGAAGGGGCATCCGCTATTGCGCAATTGTCACGCTAGACGTGAAAAACGCGTTCAATGGCGCCAGCTGGGACTCTACAGTCTACGCGCTACGAAGTTTCGGAGTGCCGGTTCCACTGTGCAAGATTCTGGAAAGCTACTTTCAGAATCGAGTGCTGGTCTACAACACACACGCGGGTCAGAAATGCATCCCGATTACCGCAGGGGTACCGCAAGGTTTCATCCTGGGTCCGGTACTATGGAATGCCATGTATGAAGGTGTGCTGAAGCTAAAACTCCCATCGGGAGCGGTGATTGTGGGCTTCGCGGACGATATAACTCTAGAGGTCTACGGCGAGTCAGTCAGCGAGGTCGAGATGAAAGTCAAGCTATCCATACGCATAGTAGAGGATTCATTAGACAGAGGTCATCATGAAGAAAACCGTAAATCGGAACAGATGGCGGCGATCAGCGCCGGTGGATGCACTGTCGCCTCAAAGCAATCCTTGAAGCTCTTGGGGATGATGGTCGACGACATTTGGGAGCCACACCGACTACGCCTGCAAGAAAACTTCCACGACTATAGCGGCATCATCGCGCATAATGTCGAATAGCTCGGCGGTATTTAGCAGCAGGCGAAAGCTGCTAGCTAGCGTGGCAACGTTCATACTTAGGTATGGCGGAACCGTTTGATCGAAAACGTTGGGTACTCCCAGTTACCGCGGTAAACTGGAAAGCACCTACAGGCTCATATGTCTTAGGGTCACATGCGCGTATCGAACCGTGTCATACAAGGCAATATGCGTCCTGGCTGGCATGATACCTATCAGCATCATTGTCGAAGAGGATGTACAGTGCTTCTAGACACGAGAGGTATACGAACCACCAGAAGGTCAACTTCGATGGCCAGGTGGCAGAGGGAATGGTCCAATTCTACCAAAGGTAGATAGACACACCGACTCATCCCGGAGTTAGCCGGATAGATCGAGAGCCGCCATGAGGAGGTTAACTTTCACCTGACACAGATACTGTCAGGCCATGGCTGCTTTAGGCAGTCCCTGCACAAGTTTGGGCACGCGGAGTCACCTATGTGCTCACAATGTGCGGACTCGGAAGAAACCGCTGAGTGTGTGCTATTTGTTTGTCCACATTTCGCACAGGTAAGGAGCGAAATGTTGGCAGTAAGCGGGCCGGATCGTACTCCAGAAAACACAGAAGGAAGGATGTGTGATTTTTTTTTTTTTCTGGTCGTGTGTTGGAGGGTGTAATCGAAAATTCCATGCCTCCTGTGTGGGAGTATCGTGCCCCCCCGAAGTAGTTGCTAAAAGCAGAAGTTCTCTGCGTATCGTTAAAAAAGACAAACAAGACAAACAAGATAAACCAGCCGTAGATCCAACTGCATTTCTGCTACCGTGCTGCGATTCCTGCCAACTTTTAGTAACGGCATCGTTTTAATTGAACACGTTGACCAAACAGCAGAACAAGCTGACGAAATTGATTGATGATAATACAGAGGTGATTCATCGACTTGTGACCCAACTCGAACAACCAAGCACAATTCCAGAAACTCTAGTGGGTATCGACAAGTCACTTATACAAATAAACCAAGCGCTAACGTTAAACATCAAAGCCAACAGTGTGGCTGGTGTTATGCCTACACTTAAAAATCACCTGACGCAGCTCGTTAACATTGCTTTTTCGGAATTCAAGAACGAACTTCGGAACGAACTTCGGAACGAACTTCGGAACGAATTAACGGAATCGCTGACCAGCATAAATAACGAACTTTCTCAGTTAGGACAGCTGTTTGTAGAAACAGCAACCAGCTGTTCAATACAAACCAATCCGTTAGAGATAAACATTGTAGATGAACTTAAAACTCTGTCATCCTGCATCGAAGAACTAAGATCTAAGTCAGCGAGTGTTGCCGCTCCCCCAATAGCTTCACCTGTTTCACTTCCAAGTTTGGCAACAGAACTTAATTTGGATAATGCCAATAATTCAGGTTGGCAGTTTCTAGGTTCAAAAAAAGTTTGGAAAGCGGATTGGACAGATTATGATGAACGTAAAAGGCGTCGTTTGGTACAGTTGAAGAATGCAGATGCAGCCAGAAGAAGGAGGAATCGACGACAACAGGCTTACAACAACAATACTAACAACAACAACCACAATGGTAACAATTACAACAACCGCAACAATAACAACCACCTGAACAACAATGACAATTACAATCGCAACAATAACATCTACAACCACCGCAGCAACAACAACCACCAGAACCGCAACAATAATAACTTCAATCGCAATAAAAACATCTACAACAACCGCAACATTAACAACTCCAACAACAACAATAACAGCATCAATAATAACAACAATCAAATCCCGAATCGTTACCTCAATCTTAACAGAAATCTTAACAACAGCTACTACAACCAACTACCACCAGACCGTGTGCTTCTTGCTGCAGCGAAGGATAAATTTGCTCGACCCCCACCTAATCTCCAGCATATCTCTTTTCAACGAGGCGAAATACTTAATCCGTACCCAGCGAATAATGAGTCACAAGCATCTTTCATGCCTACCGTTTCAACGAGCCCGCTCAACTTAACGACTCCCGCGACCTCTTCAGCTGTATCGTGTCCTTACCATTTGGCTGGCAGCCACAACTATAACAATAACAATAATTTTAGATCAGCAAGTTTCCCGTGTGATGGATGTTATTGTAAGCATTCGTGTTCTCAAAATCAGTGACGCTCAGAGAAAGAAAAAACAACGCCAGTAGTCAATGAAGTTTTGATTTATGCTCAGAATTTCAACAGGATGCGCAGTGCACTCAAAATTAATTACATTAATAACAGAATAAGTGGATGTTCATACTCAATCATCTTAGCAACGGAAACGAACTGGAACGAAGATATTAAAAGTGAAGAAGTTTTCAACAGTTCCTTTAATGTGTTCAGGAGCGATCGTGATTTATCACTATCTGATAAGAAATCAGGTGGAGGAGTGCTTGTAGCTGTTGGGGTTCATCATGATTCTGAGCAAATCATAACCCAGAAACATGCCGAATTTGAAGATGTCTAGGTTAAAGTTCTGTTGAAGGGTGAAATCCATATTTTCGTATCTGTTTACTTTCCACCCCACTTTTCCAAAAAGCAATCATATGAAAAATTTTTAAGGACGGTAGAATTAGTGAATGATGAGTCCCACACTAACTCAAAAATTCATATATATGGAGATTTCAATCAAAATGATGCTGATTTTATTGTAAACGATGATAATGAATCGCTTTTACTTCATGTAGTAGGAGAAAACGAAACTCTGCAATTTATTTTTGACGGTTTTAGTCAACTTGGATTAAATCAGGTAAACTCAATCCGGAATGAGCAAAACTGTTTTTTAGACTTTTTATTCACCAATTGCACGGAAGATTTTAGTGTTGACAAAGCAGAATATCCCCTATGGAAAAATGAAAAATTTCATACTGCAATTGAGTACTCGCTAATGATTGATACCGAGAGATCACGACCCTCTGATCATGAGCCTGAATATAAATATGACTTCACTAAAGCAAACTTTTGAACTAATCAATCGTAAATTAACTGACATCGACTGGCAATCACTTCTAAAAAATGAAATAGATATGAACAAAGCGGTTGATAATTTTTTATCATCACTGTATAGTGTTTTAGACTCAACTGTACCAAAATCAAAAAAGAAAACGGTTAGCTCAAAAGATCCCATTTGGTTCACCAGAGAAATCAAAAATTTAAAGAATAGGAAACAAAAAGCTCATGAAACTCACAAAAAACTTAAAGACCTAAGAAATTTGGACAAATATTTGAACATTTGTGATGAACTGAATACTAAAATATCTATTGCGTATGAGAACTACAACACAAGGGTGGAAAATAACATTAAATCAGACCCAAAACAGTTTTTTAAATTTGCAAACGATAAAATGAAGTCTAATAACTTCCCATCTCGCATGCAATATGAATACTTTGCCAGTACTGACTCAAAGCAAATCCGCAACAAGTTTGCGAGTTTTTTTCAAACCGTTTATAAAAATAGCGACGAAGTCAGGGACTTTGAGTATTTCTCGCACTTGCATGAACAAATAAATAACGTATCTATTAAGCAAATAACTGTTCAAGAAATCCTCGCAACACTAAAAGAACTGGACGCTTCAAAAGGTCCAGGTCCAGATGGAATTCCACCCTCACTCATGAAAAATCTTGCTCCTGCCTTCGTAAAACCCTTGTTTTGGCTTTTCAACTTATCCCTTACATCCGGACAGTTCCCATCAGTCTGGAAAAAATCTTTTCTTACACCGATTTTCAAGTCAGGTAAGAGATCTGACATCAAAAATTATTGTGGCATTGCAATAATATCATGTATTCCTAAACTTTTTGAAGCTATCGTAAACCAAAAAATATTTAATCAGGTGAAGAATCGCATAACGTGTAACCAACATGGTTTTTACAAAGGGAGGTCTACGGCTACCAACTTACTTGAATTTGTTGATTTCTCTCTTGCGTCTATGGACAGAGGCAACTTCGTGGAAACTCTATACACGGATTTTAGTAAAGCTTTTGACAGAGTAGATATTTCCATGCTTATGTTCAAATTAAAAAAACTGGGATTTGATTCAGGCCTACTTAAATGGATTGAATCTTATTTGACGAACAGGACACAAACGGTTAGGTTTAAGGGACACCTTTCTGTACCAGTAAAAGTGACATCTGGAGTTCCACAAGGCTCCCATTTAGGCCCTTTGCTCTTCATTTTATTTGTTAATGACGTTACCCTTGTGTTGAATCGTCTCAAAGTATTGATATATGCCGATGACATGAAACTGTACATGGAAATAAAACACAAATCAGACATCCAACAATTCCAACAAGAGGTTGACATTTTCTACATTTGGTGTAAAAAAAGTCTTCTTGATCTCAACGTAAAAAAATGTAATATTATATCCTACACAAGGAAAAGAAATCCTGAACATGCCAGTTGCACTCTTGCACATCAAGTTGTGGAAAGGTGTTATCAAATTAGAGATTTAGGAGTAATTATGGATTCTAAGTTAACATTCATTGATCACTACAATACGATCATCAATAGAGCCAACAGTGTGCTAAGTTTTATAAAAAGGTTCAGTTATCATTTCGTAGACCCGTACACTATAAAAACTCTCTTTGTTACATATGTTAGATCTATCTTAGAATACTGTAGTGTTGTTTGGTCGCCTTATCAAGACGTCCATTCCAATAGAATCGAATCCGTACAAAAAAAGTTTTTGTTATATGCACTAAGAAAACTAGGTTGGAATTCATTTCCTCTCCCTTGTTATGAATCGCGTTGCATGCTTATTAATATAGAAACGCTTGAAAAAAGAAGAGAAATTGCTTCGGTAACTCTTGTCAACTATTTAGTTTCACAACGCATAAGTTCGGAAAATCTGCTTGGAAAACTCAACTTTTATGCTCCTACACGCTCATTAAGAACGCGAAAAATTTTCGTATTAAATTCTTATAGAACAGAATATGCCATGGCCGGGCCAGTTAATAGTATGATGAGTCTTTACAATAAATATTGTGAAGTTATTGATTTAACGATGTCACAAAATGCTCTTAGAAAAATATTTAACACTAGAATTACACAACTATATTTGTGATGTTAGCAATAGTTTTTAAGATGTAGTCTACTATGATTGACGAAATAAATAAATAAATAGATGACGAGGGTACCTGGAGAGCAGTCATCACGACTGCTTCTCAGATTGTTCTTTCGCTGCAAGGCATCAATTAACGGGACAGCCATCGAAATGCCAGTGAAGGCTAACTTTGCCTTCAAGTAAGCAGCAAAGTCAATATATTAACAAGGGGTGCAATAAAAGCACACTCGCCCTTCTCCCTGAAGCAATGCCTGACGGCGGTACCGGGGAGATTCGGGTTCGAGAAAAATGGACGTAGAAGACTTGTTTTGATAGGCTATTTGCGAGTGCCAAAAAGAATTCGTGGAGTAACTTCTATTGGTGTTTTCGCCTGCAAAGTGAGCACCAGCGATACTGGAGCGTATCATCGAGGGTTTTCTCCACGTCCCGAGCCAAGTTGTTGGCCTTCGACGGTTCAGTCTCTCGGCCAACGTTGCAGTATCTCAGACGCAAACCAAGGATGGTTGGCCAACCTGCCGGACCTTCAACCGCTGAGCGACGCCAGCCGTGTCGCGGTCTAAACCTCAAGGCAAGGAGGCAAAGGATACGAATAAGGAACTTATTTTGATCGCCAACACCATAAAGGTGGACGAGGCACCGGGACTTGTTGGAATTTCAAAACCAGCCAGCGAAACAACCATTAAAGTAGCCCCGAGACGTCATGCAGAAGACTGCCTCTTTCCGGCAGGGTGAAAATGACAGAAGCTGGTCTTATTGTCGAAACTGGGAAACCGCCAAGGGACCCATCGGCATACAGACTCGTCTGTCTGTTATATAATGCCGGCAAGGTGCTTGAGAGTATTATCTCAGACTGGTGAAGTACACAGAAAGTTTGAAAGGTCTGAAAAGTAACTAGTCCGGCTTCTGGAAAGATAGGTCCACGCAGGATGCAATTCTCTACGTCACCAAGACTACTGAGGTAGTAGTCCAGCGCATAACGCTATCATCAGCGCCAGGTGAACTCCATAGCGCTTGCGCTTAGAAGCATCGATGTTTCGGTGTGACACAAGATTTTAGAAAATCTCTGCTGAAATCGAGTACTAGCTTACTACACGGAGGAGGGTCAGAAGTGCGTCCACATCACCGCAGGAGTAGATTCCATCCAGGGTTCAGTATTGTGGAATGTCATGGATGACGGTGTCTTGAAGCTAAACTTAAAGGTTGCGGACGACAAACGAGGTCGAGAACTAGATGCATTACAGAAAACTGAAGTTAACGCACCATAAAATGTCCGGTTTGTGTATAACCGTAAATCACAGCAACAAGCAGTGGTTAGAGTCAGAGACTGCACCATTCCCGCTAACGGTGACTCTAAAGCACCAAGAATTATAATCATCATATCTTGACATAAAATAGTTTGTTGTGCTTACGATTGTTCCATAAACTTTTATATGCTGCCTCAGAGCATCACTGGGCATTTTCTTCAAAATACTACAGTTGACAGTAATTTTAGTTAGTCTACAAAGTGTTCAGCTTGAATTTTCTCGTGAAGCTATAAATTTTAATGATAAACCTTGTGAGCGGGAGAGGATTAACTCAAAGCAAACTTTAAAACTCTTGGGGGTTATTGTTGACGACAAGCTTACGTTCAAATGTCACGTTAACTATGTCTGTGGGAGGGCCTCATCGGCTATTGCAGCACTATCTTGAATCATGTCGCATAGCTTAGCTGTGAACGGTAGCAAGCGGAAATTTCTTGTCAACGTGGTTTCGACCATACTTAGGTATGGTGGGCCACTAGGTACACCCAACGCAAACGGAGAACATTTTATTACTTTGGGGCAATTTTTTATTACTTATTGTGTCTTATGACTGCGCATTATACACAATTAGTAACAACTAAAAAGTAACAAAAAATATGACGGCCACACGCTTGTATGTGTTTCTGCAGAAGAACATACAGCCAAGCACCGCAATGCATGTGTTAGCAAAACTTCACTCGCTGCATTTGTATTGATGCAACGATCGGATTAATATTTGTCCTCTTCATCCACACATAATGAGAATCTCACCCGTCAACCTCAAATGTCTAATTAGAAACACTTTCGTTTCGTCCCCCAGTGTTTACTTGAAATGAAAATATGTTATACTGTCTGAACAGAGTTGCCGAAGTTGCGAATATTGTTCTGGATGGGCACGAATTTTGTATTTTCAAACAGGTGCAAATGAGTTTCCATGAACCAATGAGTATGTTTTTTGGATAGCTTGCAAGAAAGCGAATGTTTTTGTTTTTCTCTAACGCAGTTTACAGATCGTGATGTCATTTGGAGACGCATTGCAAGTCTTTGAAATCATCAACGTTTGCATACTCTATGACGGGGAAAATGCTGCTTGGCAGCTCTTGTCATATTCTTTCTCTACTCCGTATGCATACAACGAGCGAACTAATACACGCTCACCGGATGAATTGGAGATTGAAGAAACTTGTAATATGTGCAACATATGCGACGGTGTGTGAATTTTTTTGTGCTTGAGATTGAAAGGAACCAGTTTTCGACAGAACAAATCGTGCATGTGGTTGAAACGACCATTATTAGATAGTCGAACTCCCGTAACACGTGCTAAATATATGACAGTATGTGTTGTTACTTGACTGGGGAAGAATTTTATTGCCTTTTAAGTAATAGGTTTGTTACCTTTAAGACAATTTTGCGCTATTGCTTCTAAAGTAACAAGGTAAAGTTTTGCGTGTAGGTACTGATAGTTATCGTGGAAAATTGGATAATATACCCAAAGGATGATTTCCCTTACGGTTTCGAGTGCGTACCGTACTTATTCCGCAAGTATCCGAATGGGTCGAGAGGCGCCATGGAAAGGTGAACTTCCACCTAACACAGATCCTGTTAGGCCATGGTTCAACCATGCGGGGACACATATGGCGGAGATTGCTGAAAATGTCTTCTCTGTATGCTCTCGTTTCGCGCGTGCGAGGAGCAACATGATGATAGCAAGGGGGTCAGACACCTCTCCAGACAACTTAGGTCGGAAGATGTGCGAAGACCCGGACATCTGGAGTACGCTTTGTGCATCCGCTTCTTCGATAGTCCTAGAGCTTCATCGTGTGTGGCCGGTCACCAACACGCTAGTGGTAGCTAACTGCCAGTCTCCAGGTGGTTAACTACGAGGTATAAGAGTGAAGAAGATGCATGGAGCACAAAATGCCTTTTCTCGACGTAATACTAAACCATCGTTTCGAGAAGATAAGGGTTGGAAACTGGAGGGGTTGTAGTGGGTTCAGTTAAATTCAACCCCACTCTCCGAGCTATTTCATCCGGTGTCTGTAAACTCCTCCGCCACCTTGAAAAAAAGACACGGCCGACCTCTGCTGATACTTCCGCATAAAAATGTCCGTTCTGCCGAGTAATTTCTTCACCCTTTCGTCAGTTACTCCGACTCAAGATCCAAATTTCCCCTTCAACTCGGTTATTTTTTCAAACAGTTTTTTATTCTTTTCTAATACTTAACACTCTAGAGCCCAAGCCCGCCTTTAGACGGGTTTCAGTAAAATCACTAGAAATCTTTAATAAATACTCAAAAATGTTTATGACGTTTTATAGTGATTTTACCGAAGCCTAGAAGGTTAAGTGTTATCTATAAGAATTAGTTATTGATTGTCAACATCTGATCATATATGATTTCCTTTAATTAGCTCTTAGCACTAACTTTCGATTTTTTTTATTTTTCTGTTTTGATTTTCTAATTGTTGCCACGATAAATATTTACAGTTTTAAAACAATTTGTTATGGCAACCCGAATTTTCAATTATTTATATATACAGGTCGGACTCGATTATCCGGAGACTCGATTATCCGGAAACTCGATTATCCGGAATTTTAGACTCTATTATTCGGAATTTTATTTTTTTGGTGTCCGTTTTCATTTTTTATTCCGAAATTTTGCCTTTACCATCCCTTCTGGCATATTTGTTACCATTTAAGTCACTTCCGGCATGTTTGAAACATGTTCGAATTGAGTGAAAATAATCAATGTCTAATTTATTTTTTTGCTTCTTAAGATTTTACCCCCTTTCGCCTCAGAAGTAACTTCTGGTTACGCAACTGCATCATACAAGTCAAATAAAGAAAAGAAATATTTATTTTGTGTTCGTTAATCGCAAAATTTCAGTATATTTTGTGTGATTCGATTATCCGGAAAACTCGATACCTGGAATGAAAAAAATTTTGATGTTCCTGATAATCGAGTCCGACCTGTATTTATATTTCAACACCCTAAAAACTAGGACACGCAAATAAAGTTTGGGAAGTGCCGACTTCATTCTGTATATCTCAACGCTCTGACAACTTAGTCTGTCCTAGTGGCTTTTGTACACATACTCAAACTACTTAGTTATTTCCTTATTTTTGAAGGCATGAATAATGATGACTTGTACTTGTTAATTAAACTCAACATCTCTTTTGTCGAGTGGTTTCCTATAGGAAACTTTTCATGGTTTGGAGTCGACTTATAAATAAACAATCAAAGATGCATAATTGTCCGTGTTCATAAACTCAGCTAGAACACCATCCATTCACTGCATCCTTTTTATCATCAGAACAATGCACCGAATGTGGACACCCTTCGTCACTAACTCGAACCGTAAATTACTGACACACTTTTTCGAGCTGAATTCCCACGATTACCGACTTTCGGCAGGACCAACCAACCAAAGTCAATGAGTCAATCCGTGCTCGACACTGACACCCGAACAGCGCAAAGTCAAGCGTTGAAATCAAAATAGCACAACACTTGAAGTCATTATCTGTTCGCCCTTCCCTTGCTGTTGCGATCCGGTCCGGTGGTCTTGGTCTGTGACACCCTTCCTCGCACTTCGGACCCTTTTTAGCGCAAGCAATGAATAGTGACAATGCACATAAATAATAATCAACTTGGAGGTAATCGGGCATCGCACACGAACACAGGAAGCGGAAAGATAGTGCGTACCAGGTTGAACTGGGGGTGTTCAAATTATAGTTTTGCGATTAGACTTGAGGCTTAGTATTCTTTTGAAGTTATTTTCATTTGGTATAATATAAAAGTGAAAGTTTACGAACAACCCGCTAGCAGTTGCATAGTCACCCCTAGCATCAATTATGCAACGAACTTTCCGTGTTGGTTCCTATCAATGGAGGGTAGTTTTCCCCTTTGCTGAAGATCTCCAGTTACCGAGTCTCGTTCAGTGATCTAACTTTTTTTTCTTTCATAAACGAACGCTAAAACATACAGTTAGCATAAGTTACTAATCTACACACGATAAAATAGTTACGCTGCCACCACCCTCGCCTCCACCCATTACTAACACTCATTGTTGTCTAACGAAGAATCGAACAAAAAAAAATTATCACCATTGTTAACCTACACAATTGCGATATAATATTTATTTTCATTGATATCTCTCAGCGGGAGTGCGGAACGAACAACGTTCGGTTCGGGGCGGAAGGAGAGTTTTTAAAATTGGTCGCTCGTGCGAACGAAGTACTGCACCCTTTCGATCGCTCCCTTACAGAACGCCACTCGCTCTGTTATGGGTAAGCAAAAACCATTGAAAATTTGATTGTTTACGCAGCAGCAGCAGTAAATCAAATTAGACCCATTCTGGGATTTTAATGATCTTGAACTCCTTCGAAAAGTTTGCAAGCAATTAAGCGATGTATGGGTGTTTTCTAGTGAGTTGAATACATTCAAAATAATAATTTGTAAATTGCATTATTTTTGAGAAGTCAACCTAGTCTACCAGGCAACATCTTGTCAAATTAGCAAGACTCGAGTTTGATCCCTCAATTTAGAGAGTTTAAGAAGGACACAAGTAATAAAAGCAGAAAACATTCATTTTTAGAATATATGGATAATTAAAAAAAAATAAATGAAAAAAAAAATGAAGAACCATCATACAAGAAATTGACACTCTAAGATATCACCACAAGGTGGATTAATTCTGGTTTTTTATTGATAAAGTGTCATGAACGAACCAATCACAAGTTTTACATGTTTGATTATGTCAGAACAATGCAAAGCAAGTTTCGCTGTAAAATTTGACCAATTTTTCAAGAAGTTTCTTTTTTTTCATTTCTTGTTTTTTTATGGAATAAACAAAATGAAGGTACAAAACAAAGACACAAGACTAGATTTTAAATGTTAAATTTTCAGCCAGTATTCTTACAGAAACCTGCAATATAGACGTGCTGCGTGTGATTTATTTCATGTTCAGTTAAATTTATTTTATTCGAACTTTTCCACACCCCGGGAGCATTACCTTGTCCGGATAACTTCGTTCCGATTCGGTTCAAAATAAAATCGGACTAAAAAAACGCAGTTTGACCGTACTTTGGACCGGGAATTGCGGACTCTGCTCGGTCTGATGGCAATCAATAATCAAACAATGTCAATCGCTTCATTAAATTCCGAATTCAGGCTGACGGTTGATCCGCTATTCTCTTAAATTAGCGAATTCGCGATTAGTGTTTTGAAGTCAAATTTTAACGACGCTAACAGTTCACTAATCAGCGAATTATAGTAATATTAGTGTCAATTATTATAGCGATTTACGGAATGGTGCCCACCAATGACTATCATTCAACAGTTTGGTGATTACTGTTGAGTGATAGTTGCTGTATTTTTGAGCTGTATTGAACTGCTTACGTTAAATTCAATAAATATTATCTGCCCCCCACACAAAACGGAGTAGCTACGGCTCTGCAAGCTACACATCGTATGTCCAAAATTTGGACTAGAATCGAAATATGATTTAGTCGCCTAGCTGCACAATGCGAATCTCGAAAACTGTCCCCGGTTCCTTTCCCGGAACGCTATCTATTCTTATCAGAGCCTTCGCGTTATTGGATTGGGTAGAGTTTTTGAGTCAAAGAAAAAATTGTATGCACAAATACAAACATGTCGTTTTCAACATTAACCTGCTATGTATTACTAAATTTAACTTTGAACACATCGGATTTACGATAGCAGGCAGATAAATTCGGTCAAAAATGTATTTCTTTCATTGAATAAAATAAAAAGTACAATAATGCCAGTATTTTTCGTAATTCGAAGAATAATCACGCAAAATAATAATTTCCTGCTAAGAGTTATTTCCGTCAAATAATACTCCTTTTACACATACAATAGCAGTATTCCAAAACTTTGTAACAAAACTAAATAAACAATATTTCTAAGAAAAACAATATATTTGAATTATTTTCATAAACTTTATTTTTCAAGTGCAGTTGTGTTCATGTTGTGTGAAAAATCATGAAATATGGTTTTCCTCAAAGTAATCTATTTCGATTTTTCTACTTTTATTCATAAAAATATTTCTAACTTAACTGATTACAAATTTATTAACCTGCCCATTTCTTAAGGAAACCTTGAGACATTACTAAAAATACAAACATAAAAAATACAGAAAACTAGCTACCGCGCAATTTAAGTTCTATTTATTAAAAATTTGCGATTTAGCCATGCTACAATCAAATTTCTGTCAAGTTATCGTTAGTCATTCATTTTTGTTACTAGCTGCCCTGGAAAACTTCGTTCCGTCCATTTTTTTTATTTAAATAGTTTCAAACACTCTAAATTGATTCCACCAGCATCACAGGTGCACTCCAATAGCTCAAAGTGGAAAAAATGAAATATTTTAGCTATTCAACCATTCCTGTGAATTTTGCTTCTGTGCATCATGGTTCCGGAAATATCCATGTTGCGTGGTAATGGGTAATTTAGGGTTATATTCCAGAAGCCAAAAGTCGCCGTATTAGAATTCCAAATGGTGTCTGAGGTCGATATTTGACTTCTAAGCATTGTCACATCTACGGAGATAGCCATGTTGCGTAGTATTTGATCACTTTAGCTGTTTTCCAGAAACCGGAAGTCACCAGTTTTGATTTCAGAATTGTGTCTGTAGTCGATTTATGGCTTCTGTGCGTTATCATGATTACGGAAATACCCATGTTTGGTGATAGTTGGTCACTTTAGGCTGTTTTGTATGGGAGCCTTTCTTTCTAAGAAAAAGAGGGGTGGTCTTGCTCTCGTGAACTACCACACGCCAAATTTGGTTCTATTTGCTTCATTAAATCTCGAGTTATACAAATATTTGTGTTTAGTTTGTATGGGAGCCCTTACTTCTAGAGCAGGAAGGGATGTCAAACTACCACAAAAATATTTCTTGCTTCTTAATACATCAACGTGCCAAGTTTGGCTACATTTGCTCGAGTTATGCAAAAATTTGTGTTACATTTGTATGGGGCCCTCCCTTCCAGAGGAGGGAGGAGTCTCAAAGTATCATAAGACCCTTCTCCGGTCCCAAAAACCCTTACATATAAATTTTCTTGTCGATCGGTTCAGTAATCTCCAAGTCTATATGGATTAGACAGGCAAACAGAACTCCATTTTCATATGTATAGTGTAACCGTTCCGGTTAGAAGCCGTCAGAAATAACTGCTAAAATTACCACAGGGTTATACACCAGGGTAATACCGCACTGCCGTAACACCTAGATTTAGAACAGCGTTGCTATAATCTTAACCGATAAAACCCATAGCAGTGACGAATTAAGATCGAGCATCCGATTCTGGCTAGCTATCGTCAGCCATTGTAAAAGAATCGCTTGATAAGATCAGTTCAGTTTAATCAAAACCAGAAAAACCTAGAAAAGGCTAGTATTTGAGCATGTGAACTCAAAGACCAAATGAGGTAAGCCTATCTAGCTCCGTATAACCTTAGGTAGTAGGTTGAGCTGATAGCAATTATGAGCGATTTATTAAGCACTTGGAATAACGCAAGCCCTCCGAGCGATCGACCTACAAGCTACGCCATCTTTACCATCAACACCAAGTGTAGACAGTACGTCAGTCAGCAAAATCATTTGGATCATCCGGACCGATAAGCGAGAGGAGCAAACGAGCCGTGGGACGGCGAAGGTTTGCTGAATTCCTCAATGGTTGCGGACTGGGAGCAGGAGATATGCGGAAACAGCCAGCAGACAGTGGTATCGTTGACGTGACGGCCTAGGTTGCCGAGCTACAGAGCAGCCAGCATCGGTAGCAGAGTTCTGCCAAGATACTGTATGTATCTAATCAGACCTAAGATAATTATGTGAAAAAAAATATGCATGTACTAAGATTCAGATATGTAAGGAGCCACGTGGTATAGGATAGTCAGGTTACAATGCCGACCACGTTCTCACGATCGTTGGGGTAAAGAATGAGATTGTAAGAAAGGAGGTGTCACAGTCATTGTTGTCGGAGACCGAGTTTACCTCTGCATCTCCACGACTGCGACGGAAAGGAAACGTTGCGTCACTATGGTAAGTAACGGTCAAACACTGTAAATCTATGCGAGTGCGCGCGTAAACCATCCACTACTCGAAGCCGAATTTCGATAGTCGCGGTTCAGTAAAAGGTATGCATTGCGTAGTCATTAGATTATTCACGATATCTATCGACACCTACTCAGTTTTACGACACGCTTATATTAAAGCAACGGGTTGGCAATATCCGGCTAAACGGTCAGACCGACAAAGAGTTTATTCCTAAATTTCTACGACTGCTACGAAGAGACAGGTTTGTGTTATCATGTTCCCTTTGTAATTGACGGAATCGAGCAAAGTTGCGCACAAAACTCGCTTATCATGATAACGAACGATGAGTATCTTTGTTGTCAAACTCCGCGATCTTTTGCCAGAACGCACGTGTAGATCATCTACTACCCACAGCATCTATGTATTTATATAAGTGCCAATCCCGAATATCTCCGAGAAAGCAAACACACTTCGGTAGACGCGGTTCTTTGAAAGGTACAGTCATCCCAGTATTATGGACCAACCGGTATTATGGGCCAGTCATATTCATAACATATTTAAATAACTTTAAATAGTCAAATATAGGTTAAGTGAACGTGAACAACGTTCACCAAA
Organism: Wyeomyia smithii; assembly: GCF_029784165.1. Lineage (NCBI taxonomy): Eukaryota > Metazoa > Arthropoda > Insecta > Diptera > Culicidae > Wyeomyia > Wyeomyia smithii. The sequence continues at coordinate 66,882,046 of NC_073695.1, forward strand.
CTTAAATTCGACTATTACAAGTTATCGACATACGTTAGAAATCAATACAAAGTGTATTGGCCCATAATACTGGGATGACTGTATTTGTTTGATTGGCGTGATGTTTTCGGATAAGTTATTGTAAAAAAAATATATCAAAAAAACTAGAATTTTGATATATTTTTTTATATGCTGCATAATGTAAGCTTAACATTGATGGCTGTTCGTGCAAGGAGAAATAAATAGTTAAAAAGTACAAATTTCTCAGGAAAAATATCAATGAAGAAATTTCAGAAAAATAAAAGACAAATGAAAGACCAAAAACAAATTTGCGTTTCTTTTGCGTTTCAAGTTAGATTCGATATTCTTATCGATTTTGTCATACAAATATTTTATTTCTATTTCTTGAAAAGTTTGGCTAAATTTAAAAAAAAAAACTGTTTTCCTTAGAACGGTTTTTGCAAGACACGTTGGAGTAGACACAGATTTTTCAATTAAAAAAAAAATAATTCAAGATGATTTTTCTGATTTCCGGTTTACTCATTTAGGATTTCGCGAATTTTTCAAGTTTTGAGGTTTTTTTACTCGAAATTTTGGTCACTAAAGTAACTATTTTTTGAATCAGTTTGTCCATTTTCAGCGCGGAATGCGAAAAAATTGAAGGACATATACGCAACTCGATTTTGAGAAAAAATGCAAATCCATTTTATAAGTTTTGTTTCCTTAATAATTAATTCAATTCAACATTCTTTACCCTTAGAATCAGTAGTGTTTTTTTCACCCTTTACTTTCCATGAATTTATTCAACGATTTGAACAACAACAAAAAACTTGTGAATGTGTGAAAAAGTGTTTTTTGTTTGCTGTTGTTCCTCTCATAGGTTGTTATACGTTGAAAAAACTTTCTTAATTCTTTGGAAATTCAAATAGATAGACGAACATGATGAGTGCCCCAATAGCTTACACGAATATTAACTGTTAACAGACGATTTGCAATTTTGCTACAAAACGCAAAAGTTGTGTTTGACCTGTACTATTATGGGAAGGAAAAGGTTGCAATTTATGATGGTGAAAATGTTAACTGTAGGATTACAACTTAAAATGTGACGAAATAATTTAAAAACCCGTTTTTGCTCAAATTTTTTGGCGTTCTTTAATGATTTGGTTCAAGACATTTGTAAGTATTGTTGTATCGGGCGTTACTATAACAATAGATGTAGCATAGAGTAGAGTGACTGTAAATATATATAGAGTGGCGATGGCGAAACTGTTGAAATTGGAATAAAAATTATCTGTCAGTGTCATTCCAATTGAGCAAACAACCTATTAAGCTCGTGTGGGGAAGACACGACCGCATAGTTGACGTAGGACAACAATAGTTTTATATTTCCCTTTGAAGCTCTGTTTGATTCGAGCTCGTTTTACTTTTGGCACGGTTAGATTTTGGCACACATGTGCAAAAAACGAGCGATTATGTCTAATCACATTTCTTAGTTTTTTTGATTATTTCAACCAATTTAAGCTCAACATCCTCCAAAAGAAGGGTATTTTGGTTCTTTATATTGAAGAAGCGGATGACCGGAATCGCCAAAACGGTTCCTGGAATATGACCGGAACATGTGCCGGTAATATAATGATCATGATCTGAGCAGTACTAAGCCTCTAATTACTCGGGTAGTAATACCAAGTATCTAGGTCGTCAGCCTTAATTCATAAAGCGACACCTCAAACGACTTGGAACTAAAACTAGTTCATTGGTGGAAATATCTATGAAAAAAATTGTCATAAAAAGGGAACCGTTCCTTTTTGGCATGGTTCAATCTTGTCAACAGGAAAGTTCTGCCGTGTCGTGTTTGGTAAAATCGAACTGGGTCTGTATTTTGATTATTTATTTGAACCACTCTATTTTAGAAGAAAATATATTCTCTTTAACACTGATGATTTGTCATTCATTCTAATACATTCTAAAACAGTAGCAAACGTTCTTTTGGTGGAGTTTTGATCGCCGTTAATAAACGGTACCCGAGCGCATTGTTTAATACTTCACACGGCAACTATCTGGAGCAGATATGCGTGAGTACCACTATTTGTGGTTTGAAAATATTCCTCTGTGCTGTATATATCCCTCCTGACAAAAGCAACGATCCAGCCATAATTGACGCCCATATTGCCTCGGTCACTGAGCTGTGCAGTAAGAGATCGGCTAATGATACCATTCTCGTTTGTGGTGATTTTAATCAACCTCGCATCGTTTGGTCACAGGACAAAGCAATTCATACCAGTTCGTCTCAATTTTTTGCTGCTAGTGCTGCACTGATCGATGGCATGGACTTTTTAAACCTGAGCCAAGTGAACCAGCAGTTGAATCACCTCGACCGCATGCTCGATCTTATCTTTTGTCCTATCGAGCAAACATGTGTGGTCGATACTTGTGTTGCCCCACTTGTTCCCGTTGATCTGCATCATCCCCCGCTTGTTATATCATTGCCATCTGAGTCAAGAATGACGACACCGGTTTTGACAGCGGACAGTATGAGAACTTTGAATTACCGTAAAATTAATTTCACGGCTCTTACTGAGTTTTTACAAAGTTTCGACTGGATGACTCTGTACGAAATCAATGACGTTGACGATCTAGCTAACTCGTTCAGTGAAACTTTATGCCAATGGTTGAGGCAAAATTTGCCACTAGTGAATAAGCCTGCTTCCCCTCCATGGGCTTCTCCGCGACTACATGCACTAAAGCGTGTACGTAATGCTTGGCAGCGTAAATATCGAAAAACTAAAACAGTTGAGACTAAATGTAATTATAAACGATCCAGCACCGATTTTCGTCGAATTACCGCCTGTTTGTACAAAAGCTACGTAATGCGGGTACAAACAGACCTCCGCCGGAACCCTAAACAGTTTTGGAATTTTGTAAATTCGAAGCGAAAATGTTCACTAATCCCTTCTAATGTACACCTCGATGGCACTGAAGCAGCATGGAGTCGTGTGAGTTGTTCGCTAAATTTTTCGCTTCTGTTTTCGCCGACAGCACTGCTTCCGAGTTGGATGCTGAAATTGCTTCTGCGGATGTACCGCTTGACCTAGTTGACCTAAGCACATTCGAAATCACTGCCGATATGATAGTGACTGCTGCGAAACGACTTAAAACTTCGTTTTCTGTGGGGCCGGATGGTATCCCTGCAGTGGTTTATACCCGCTGTGCGACCGTTTTAGCTGAACCTTTATGTCGCATATTCAATCGATCATTCGAACAAGGAAGATTCCCGATGATTTGGAAGCAGTCTTACATGTTTCCTGTGTTTAAAAGTGGTGATCGACGAAACATAAGAAATTACCGGGGCATTACCAGTCTTTCCGCTTCGTCCAAATTGTTTGAAATTGTAGTGAGCTCAAGAATCCTCTCGTGTATGAAAAACTACATTTCCTGCGATCAACACGGTTTTATGCCTGGACGTTCTGTCGCCACAAACCTTTTGGATTTTACTTCGACTTGTATATCGCATATGGAGCAGAAGGCACAGGTTGACGTAATCTATACGGATTTAAAAGCAGCTTTTGATCGGATTGATCACCGAATACTTTTACGGAAGCTCTCTCGACTTGGTGTGTCGCAACAATTCATTGACTGCCTACGATCCTACTTATGTGGTCGAATACTACGAGTAAGGCTAAGTTCCTGTTTATCCTCAGAATTTACTAACACTTCTGGAGTACCACAAGGCAGTAATATGGGGCCGCTTCTTTTTCTTCTTTATTTTAACGACGTGGCATTGCTATTAGGAGCTGGGTGCAAGCTGGTTTACGCCGATGACTTAAAATTGTATTTGGCTGTGCGGTCCGTAGATGATTGTCGTGAATTACAGAGACTGCTGGATGTTTTTATTAATTGGTGTCGCAGAAATTGGCTCATAGTTAGTATTGCAAAATGCCAGGTCATGACATTCCATCGCACTGCGAAACCTATTCAGTTCGATTATGTGATTGATGGACACGTACTCAAAAGAGTTGATCACGTGAATGACCTCGGTGTCTTACTTGACGCTAAGCTAAATTTTAACTTGAACCGCTCATCTATTATTTCCAAGGCAACTCGACAGCTCGGTTTTATTAGTAAAATAGGACGTGAATTTAAGGATCCGTACTGTTTAAAGGCTTTATACTGCTCACTTGTTAGACCATTATTGGAAAATGCGTGTTTGATTTGGTCTCCTTATCAACTTGCTTGGACTTTAAGGATCGAACGAGTGCAAAAAAGGTTTATCCGGTTGGCTTTGAAAAATCTTCCCTGGCGTGATCCTGCTAATCTCCCTCCGTATTCCGAGAGGTGTCGCCTTATTAGTCTTGATACGCTTGAGTGACGCAGGAAAATTCAACATGCCGTGTTCGTGGCCAAGGTTTCAAATGGCGAAGTCGACTCCCCGAGAATCCTCTCTTTGCTGAACTTTCGTGCACCGCAACGGTCACTTCGATCTGCTGGTTTACTTCAACCCAATGTACATCGCACTTTGTTCAGATATAATGAACCTGTCACTGCATGTGTTCGAGCTTTCGCTCCAGTAGAGGAGATCTTCGAGTTCGGCGAACCGTCACATAAATTTCTTCAGAAAGTGTACATGTTGAATATTTTATAATTGACCATATTGTTTAATAACAGGATTAATGTTTTATGTAATGACTAAGTTGGACCCCATGTATTATTCATTTAATTCTATGTTAGATATGAACTGTTTGTCATTTTGTTATTGACTAATTGTAACGTAAAATTTCATGTATATTTATCAAAAGATGATGGGGTTTTTATGCCTACATGAGGACGGCCTCAAATAGGCTTTTCCCCATCCACTAACTTTCATGGAGACCTATAAGGTCAGATGGAAATTGAATATTAAATAAATAAATAAATAAATAAATAAATAATACAGTAAATTTTCTTCAACACGCGAAAAGGCAAGCTTCTATACAGACCTAAATTGAGTAAGATTTATTAGAAATTAAACAATATTTATTTGTCTTGTGAACGATGGCTCACTCTCCAATCACCAAGCGGCAAATATGTCACATAATAAAATTTCCTGCAGTTACAAGTTCATGGAAAAAATGTATATTCACATCAGAAAATTTAAAATGGACATGAGAAAAACACAGTGTAGAGTCAAAATTAAACAACGCATTTTATCTATACAATGAACCTAATTTATATACCCTGCTATCTGCCTCTACCGACACGTACAGAATTTTGCTGTCCTCGGTAGCGCAGCGTATTTTGCGGCACCCGAATGATCATATTGAATTCTGACATTTGCTACTATACGAAACAAAAAGACAATTCAAACAAACAAACCAAACGGCAATTCGATTGTGTTCCAGATCGCTAAACGATACCTACGCGTTAACCCAACACGCCCCACTGTGCGTCGACAGCGGCAATGTAGTCTTCACTTGGCTTGGCTGCACACAAATGAATATCGGTGCAGTACTGTTGCTCTTGCCAGCATGTTTTCCTTCAAGACATCAGTATTAATAACATTCTAAAGCAGAACGTAGAACTGTCTGATAGTGGAGGTGATTACGAACTTTCCGAAAAAGCTTCACCTTCAAGACATCAAATCAGTCTAGGCTCATGGAAGCGAACATTAGTTGACCTATTGGGACGGGGAGACTCTGTCAATTTTTGCCACTGCTATACAGGATGTTACAACAGGCAGTTGGTGTCTACTCATGAAGTCTGTGTCAGGCGTGCTCGCATGTGATTGGTACTTGTACTGGTATTGAAACTTTTATGAAATTTTTCACAGTTTAACAATGAAATGATAGTGATAACTGAATCACAAAATTGTCTATCATTTTATCAATCCAACGAAATATTGCTTATTGTAATCCATCATGTGGTTACATCAGTATCACCGTTTGAAATCTTTCATTCCAACGTTACATCTTGATTTTAGTTTCCGCAGAATGTATCTCGATATAGTGCGGTTAGACGTTATCCCACGTCAAAAAATGCAAGAACTTCTAAATTGACCTAATGTAGGTTGTAGGTCTTGTTGAGTGTAACATTCGCTCATACTAGAAATTTTCCAAACACCCCCAAAATCTGAAGTTATGGTCAAAATACGGTTTTTTTACCTCAAAACTTTTTTAACTCAGTCATTTCTGGACCGACTTTCAATATTTTAGCAGTTTTGGAAAGAAGATAAACATAGCTTTCAAAATATATACAGGTTTGTACTAATATCACTGAAACATGTTGAGTTATTTGTGTTCAAATCTAATTTTTTAGACTTTTTCACGCAATTGTTCAGCCAAACTTGAAATTTGCCACCTGTTCTCGTGAGAAAGTTACTACAAATACACTACAATTTCGAAAGTATATTGAATGACGAACCAAACATCAATTATATGATTATCAATGTAATATTGCATGAAAACTAGCAATAATTCAATGTTCAATTCGAATCAGAGACTGTCGCGTTCAACTATTTTGCCGTTTAGCATTAAACTGTTAAAGATTATCAAAAGGATTGTTAATACCTTTCACTCTTCACAATTGCAAAGCATCTTTCAAACGAAACTAAAAGATCCAACATTATTAAACAGAAATGTTAATTTGCGTTGTCTGATACGATTAAAACCATTTTCTGCCCAACCTGTATTTTCTACCTTTCAGATTGAAAGCCAAATAGACTGATTTGATTTTTCCTTCCACTCGCTGCCAACTCGGCACAGACCGAACGGAAAATTCAATTTTCTCCACCATTCCATCATCGTCGGAACGCGCCGTCCGCCTGTCGGCATGGCCGACGGAGGAAAAATGAAACCCATTTCTCTCGGTCAGTCGATTTGCTGCGGGGCTTTGAAACTAGCTGCGCTCATGCTAAAAAGCCTTCTGAAGGAAACTTTTTCCAAACATCAAAACACTCCGCTCCGCTCGAGTTCGCAGCAGGCACAGCCTTTCGGGTTCTATAAAACTTATTTGCTACAAATACTCAGTCCGCAGTCGACATCAAACTGCCCCAAGGCAAGGACCAAACCTTTCCCAGCTGGCAATACTCTACCTACTCTTATATTGAATTAGTAACCATTTCTTATATTTTAAATGAAATATAACTTTGCAAATGCAACCTTCCCCCCTCCCCCTCCTCCTTTTGACCCCGCTATCCTCAATCCATTCCTCCCAAGCCAGTGAAACAAAAACTCCGGCTGGTTTCTCTATCAGTCTCGTGAGCACAACAAAAAACAAAACACGCTGTTGCGCATACACGGACCGACAAAAACTCTCCAGCACCGACGAGGGTGTGTAATGACAAATATCCTTGATTTGAAAGGAAAAAGGAAAAGGAAGGAAATAGGAAGTGGTTCTAGAATCCGTCTCTTTTCCGCACAATTCTTCGCTGCTCTGAAGGATTTGCCCCGCTGCGCTCGTGCCTGGCTCGGAAAATTTCCACCGTCAGTAGCAACCCCCTTCCTATTTCTCTCACCTTCTCAACTTAGTCCTGGCATAAGTAGGGTGCACATTATCCTCTCCCGAAAAATGCACATCACACGGCACCGAAAGGCACACACATACACACGCACAAGACGGTCCGCACTCACCATGTGCGATTGGTGGTTGCTAGGGAAAATTTATAGCTCCGCCTTCCTTGATACACGCGTGCTCCGCAAGCACAAGTTTGATCCTTTGGGATAAACTCTCTCACTCTCTCGCTCTCTGGTTGCCTCTCGTTCTTGCTCATTACTCACGTACACAGACAGGCCGCGGGTGCACTCCGAATGGCATTATAGTCGGCTCAATTATCCTCCGCTGTAAAACATTTCCCCCGAAAAAAGGGAATTAAAATGTGAAGCGGATAGTTTGCTGTCGGAGTCGGCAGTGTCCCGGGGTGTCGATGTGTGCTGTTGTTGTTTTTGTTTTCGGCAGTGCCGTGCGCTTTTCCGAGATCCGAGATCCGATTGTTGTCGATTGCGTTACTGCCGAGAAACGGGGAAACGCGGCGGATAAGGATTTTTGTTTTATCACACACACGGAACGCGTTTAGTTGTCCCCGCGCGTTTCGGCACGTCACACATAGTGTTCTGGCTTACGGGTTTGCGATTAGGGCTGGATGATCAGCATAGTTCGACTGTTGGCGAAAGCGAAGTGACGCAGCGACAGGAAGTCGGCGCGAGATTCGATCACCCACCGGAAGCAATATTTTTTGCCACTGTTTAGAAGAAATCGTTACATAACTCTAGTCCTAGAATCATTGTTTTTTCTCCGGACGGAAGGAATCGCGCTCCGGATACGGTTTAATAGTTTTCCAATCACCGGATATAGCTCAAAAGTCGGAATTCACGCTCAACTGGTTTTTATGCAAATGCAGGGAACCGATTTCTGCTCTGGTGCAACCACTGATCAGCGGGAGAAAAAAGGTGCCACCGGATAGGGAAAAAAAGCGGGACACATCGCCAGCCGCACTAGTCTACAAAGGCTTTGTGTGTCCAGCAGCGAGCGGAGCAAACACCTGTAGTGGTGTCGTTTCCTATTGTGCAACCAGAAACAGCTGGCACAGTGTGCGGTAAAAGGACCCCGGATGTACGTGTAGTCGCGCTATCATTGCTGTGGCGACCAGTAAGTGTGTGTCTATGTGGTCCTTCTGATTCCGACCACGCTCCCGGCACTTTTCAAGCCTACCTCCGGTCACAGCACCAATACAGACATTATCATCCAGCAGGAGGCATCCAACTCCCAACCTGCCACGGACGACTGACTGGGTGCTTGCTTGCCAGCTTGCTGCAACAGGAGCAGGTCGTCATCGTCGTCGTCTGTTGAGGCCAAACCCCCACCAGGACGGCCAACAGAGGAGGCCAACACCGAAGCCTACCCCGAGAGTAACAGAGAGAGCAGGAGAGATACACACGAATACAAAGAGACGGAGGAGAGAAAGAGAGAGATTTGTGTTCTGCACCCAGTGTGGATGAATAACAGTGCCCGGAAATAGAGGTGTCCGGTAACGTTAACCGGTTCCGATCGTCACTTTTCCCGTTCCTTTTCCTCTTCCGATACACACACTTTTCGTGACCCTTTTTTGTCGCCTCATCGTCGTCGTGACCAGCAACGACCGGTTCCTGGTTGCGGTCTATTGTTTTCGGAACTAGGCACCAGTGCGACCATCGGAAGAGAGCGCGTCTCGCTGTGGGTCGGTCAGAGGCCCCCTAAATAAATAATTTTCTAGTTTTTTTTTTCGTGTGTTCTTAATCCCATCGTGGCCACCAGCCAACCAATTGAGGGACTCGAGAGACCACGACGGCAACGAGTGCCGTTCGGGAGTGGAAGAATTTTTATGTCCACCATCAACCGGTGTGTGCTATAACAAAACAGTATCGGGGACCTTTGGCAGCCGAGAGCAACAGAGCAAACGGGCGAAGAAAAATTGCCGACAAAATTGATTGTATTCCAAGCGTTTTTTGTCAACGGTGGTGTCGTGAATAGAGCAAAGTGTGACTGCTTCTTGGTATTTATAGGAACGCAGAATGCCGGATGCGGAAAAGGAGTGAATAATTTCAATTGTTTTTTTTTCTCTTCTTGCTCACCACGGGGAGCTTCGCGCGTTGCAACTATTGATCGGTGAGTGAAAGTGAAATCAGGTGAACTTGCAACAACAAAAAAAAGAAGTGAAGGAAGTGCAGCCCGAATAGTATAATAGCAATGCACTGGATTCTTAGTGAAAGTACGAATTTGAACGAGTGTGCTTAAGGGGTGCCACGACCGGGTAGCGGCACCAGTGGCCAACACGGACGGGGACGGTGCCCTCGGTCACGGCGGACCGATCGGCGGTCTCGACACGGCACGGTTCGACGAGAAAGCTTTCAAAATTCGCCTAAAAACTGGAAAGCCACGCGAGACCAGTGTTGACGATAGCAGCCGCATTATGATCGACATAAAAAGTTCACCCGACTATCTGAACCGGTCTTCCGGGGGATCGTTCGGAAACTTCTCGATGCTACTAGCCGGTAACTATTGGGGTACTATACTGTTTGGATTTTTTGAGAGGCATTCGAGTATATGAGTAAAGATAGTTTCCGATGCGTAATGTAATTTACTGCTTCTTTAGTAATATGTAATTTACTGACATAGTGATACATTGAAAAAGTAATTTCGATTCGCTCAATATGTTCGTAATGAATTCGCAGCTAGTCAAGTTACTACTCAAACACTAAGCACGTTTGTTTTATTTTTGGTACTAATGTTTCTCAGTGACTATCATCGTATTAAAATTGCTTTTCTGACTTCTGATTTTCTCAATTATTCGATTATTCACTTGTAGATTACATCTTTCTTAATTGATAATCGACATTCATCATCAAGTACTTAATCAAAATAGCTTTTTAATACAAGCATGATTGTGCACATTTCACGGTTTGAATCGGATTGAAAATGTTAAAATACTTCTGTTTCACTTGTTGTTTCGGCAACGATTACGGATTTTTCTTTTTTTTTGCTGGCTTGAAAGTTGACCAATTGTTAAGATTTTTCTAGGGAATGAGTTCTTCAGCTTGAACACTTGATTTACCGTATAGAGCATCAGAAAGGGTTCTATAGTTTTTGAACACCCACTTAAGTATGCAGAAGCAAATGTCGATTAAGAGGTAAACAACATGCAGTTAATGGTATTTGATTGAGCAGTCAAAAAGCTCGTATGCGGAATAATCGATAACAAGAAGGCGAACACTGAAAAGCGTTTGACAGTTTCCAACAAACTTAATTACAGCTTCTTAAGCGAATATTCAGTGAATTTTTATTTTTTGGCGCTCAATAAACGGCTTGTTGTCTTTCACAGTATATTAGTTTTTCATTATTAAACTCAGTTCAAACCTCGCAGTGTGATGAAAAATTACTTCGAAAGGTCTTCACAAACTTGTGAACACTTTTTTAAAAGACATTTATTTAATACGGCACAATATAATTTAGTGTTTTGCATGATGTGTAGAACATGACGTAACGGCTTGATCGAGAAGTGATTTGGAGGGTGGGAGACGAAGCATCACTAAGTGATAGCAAGAATCTCTCACGTATTTGTTCACGTATCCTTCCACACTAGATTTTGTTCTTGAGTGCATGAGAATTAATAGTCAGGTATAAAGCATTGTTTTATTTAGTACTAGTTGAACGTTCCCGGCGATGCTCGGGATCAAAAGTTTCAAAATTAGGAATCATTTTATATAATTCATTGCATTATTAGCACAACTCACTTCAAAAATATTTTACATCTTATACGTCCAACATCACTTTAAGTACTTCAACATTCTGAGAACGCACAGAACGGAAATACCCATATTCGATTGCATTTTGTGATTTGGGGATGTTTTACAGAAACTGGAAGTCGCTATTTCGGATTTCAAAATGACGTATGGAGTTCGAAAGTTTCGGAAGTATTGAAATGGTTGGCCAAATACCACTTTAGAATATTTTCCTGAAACCATAAGTCGTTATTTTGGAAAATGTTATGTGGGGTCATCCCAGTTCCGAATATACCACACTCGGGTGATAACCGGATATTCGTCAATCGTTCACAGTAAAACCTCTTTTTATGTAACTTTTAGAAGAAAGAAATCAACGTAAGAAGAGTTTAGCGTGACCATTCATGCTTAGTTCTCTTTTTTAATTATATTCAAAGAGATAACATGTGAATTTTTATAACGAAAATGTTTGTTGGTGTCCAAGGAACACGTCTGAGAAGATGTTAACGTTTTAATCCACATAACTACGTGCAAATTGAAAAAAAAAGATTAAACCAATGAAATGCGGCCTTTCTTCCAGCCAAATGTCCCAAAATCTAGTTTTGGTAAAAGTAAAAAAGTATTTCGAATTCCGTAATGTGTTACTATTCACAAAACTACGAAAACATCAGAAATGTAATTTTTTTCTGCTCGACTCGCACCAAATAAAACATAAATTCTTCTACTAGAAAATATTTGTAGATGTTGAAAGGAACAACGAAAATTTTATTGAAAAAATAAATTTAATTTACACGCAAATTGAGCTCATGCTCAAAAAGTCAAAATTTTGCATGTATCATATGTATAAAAAATAAATTTCAAAAAGAGTATTTTAATGTGTTTCTCTGTATGCAGAAAATCATCTTCAAACATGCGTAGTTTTCAAAATAATATCTCAACTTTTAGCAATAAGATACCCATTATTTTTCCTCAAATGTCTTTCCTGAACATTAACAAACATTTCAATGAAGAACAATTACATATCATAGCTTTGAATTTCGATTTAGAGGCAAATTGAGTTCAAATATTCATGATTCTGCTTGTTTAACGTAGTGTTGTAAATAATATCTCAATTTTCAGTAATCAAAAATCTGTTATTTTTACTCAAAAGTCTTTCCTGAACATAAACAAACGTTTCAATAGAAAAAATCATATATCATAGCTTTAAATTTGGATTTAGAGACAAATTGAGCCAAAATATTCATGATATTGCATGTTTTACTTAGTTTTGTGAGTAATATCTCTATTTTCAGTTAACGGTAACTATTATTTCTTCTCGAATGTCATTCCTGAATAACAACGAAAATTTTATTGAAAAAAAAAAACTCACGTGTCATTTCTTTGAATTTCGATTTAGAGACAAATTGAGCCTAAAAAGTTATGGTTTGCATGTTTCATGTGGTTTTGTGGAAAATATTTAAATTTCAAATAATCAGATACCTATTATTTTTGCCTCAAATATCTTTCTCAAACACAACGAACATTTTATTACAGTAAAAATCACAGATCACTGCTTCGAGTTTTGATTTAGAGGCAATTTCAGCATAAAATTCATGATTTTGCATGTTTCACGTAGTTTTGTGAATGATATCTCGAGTATAAGTAATCAGATACTCTTATTTTTTTCTCAAATGTCTTTCTTAAACATCAACGAATATTTTAATAAAAAAGAATCATATGTCATCGCTTTGAATTTTCATTTGGAGACGAATTAAATATAAAAAGTCATTATTTCGCATGTTTTACGTAGTTTTGTGAATAATATCTCAAGTTCTAGTGATCAGATACTAATTATTTTTCCTCAAATATCTTTCCTGAACATAAACAAACATTTTAGTGAAAAAAGAATCATATGTCATCGCTTTGAATTTTGATTCAGAGGCAAATTCAGCACAGAAAGTCATAATATTGCATGTTTTACGTAGTTTTGTGAATAATATCTCAAGTTTTAGTAATTAAATACCTATTATTTTTTCTCAAATGTTAAAAAACCTACATGTCACCGCTTATTATTTTTGATTTAGAACGATTCAAAATTTACTGTACACCTTAGAGACTGAGGGAATAATATCAATAAGATAAAGAATTCCATTTTTTCTACTATATAGACTATAACACTGGTCGACAAAAGCGCCTAATTTAAAAGGCTAACAGCACCACAATTCACAGAAGTTGTTAAAAAGCTATCATCTTACTATTTTTTCCTGTTTGAGCTTTTGAGCAATTTTGTGTTTTGCTTTTGTCGATCAGTTGTCAACGCAAGTTTCGTTTAGAGCTCAAACTGATAGAAAATGAAAGATTATAACCATTTAATCATTTCTGTGAATATTGGTGCTTTCAACAAGTTCAGAAATGTGTAAAGTCTTCAAAGATTTAAATAAAGTTTCTCCGTAAGCAAACCTTGAAACGACGAACCCGGCTAGAAATTACTTTGACACACTTCTGACCAAGCTAGGGGCACCAAAAAATCACGAGAATAGTAAAAAGCTATAATCTTCCGTATTTTTCCAGTTTGAGTTCTACAGCAAAATCTTTGTTGACCTGTGTTATGTATCTAATCTAGTACAAGTACTATAATGCGATAATTTTTCTTCAATGATTTTTTATACACAGAACTAGACATTTTCAAAGTAGAAATTCGTCTCTAAGAAAATCTCGCTAGAGAGGTGTAAAATGAAAATCTTAAAATGGAACAGGGGGCGCAATTTGTCTCTTTTCAAATGCTTATCACTCGGTTGATTTTCAACGGATTTCCTTCTTTTTTGCAATAATCGGTTGGAAAATTAACTCTGCATCTACTCGAATGTAAAGTATTGTGATTTGATTGTGCTATTGTTTCTTTGAAAATTGTTAAACCTGGTTGAAACGCAAGTTTCAACCAATCAGAGCTGAGCTGCTTTTCTTAGCATAGGCGATAGAATTTTATACTTTATACACCGGGATTGCACTTCTGCAAGCATTCATCTCGATAAATCTGCCCGTTTATGGTGCCGGTTGTAACGAACGGCTTGCTGTACCGGCCGCACTTGCAGATCGCCTGTCACAACAGGTACTTTTTCGCGAATTTGTTCGTCTTTCTCTTTCGGAACTTTTCCTCCATGTGGTACCATGGAACGGGGTGAAATTGATCAATTTTTATAACAATTTCCAATTAATTAGCTTCATGTACATTTTTCACAAAATAGTATAATTTTAAAACAAGTACTGGTATGTGCTCCAGTAAACCTCAATGGCTATTGGTGAAATTTCTATCGTCTACTTCATAGAATGAAACAAATTCGATAATTCTATAAGGTACTATGAGGTGAATTGGGGTGAAATTGATCACCATTGAAATCCATACATTCTTTTGGCAATGTGCTGTTTTTCGATAGGCTAAAGATAAATGATGATTTCTGTACTGAAAAATATCATTTACAGCTAGTTTGGAAACAAAAATAACGATATTTCAGGTTGAAATTTGTTTATTTTGGGTCACGAGCTGCTTGTTGCTAAATTTGCTCTTATTTGATTGTCGTTAGACTGATTTCAACTCGATTTGTTGCAAAATCTAGCTCTGAAATTAAAATTTTTGTGGTTTTTTTTTTTTAATGGTATGAAATGATCATTGTTGAAAATTACATTTTTTTAGCTTTTATCAAACTTTACTCACTTCTCCAAATTGAACGTAATTAACTCTCAAATAAGATTACTTTAAGTTAATTCAAAACTTTTTTTTTGTTATTTGGAAAATTGTTTGATCAAGTTTGATTGAGTTTTGACTGAGTTAGAAGAAATTTTCAAAAATATGAAAAATAACGCCGGGCATGCAAGGGTTAACTTTGAACAGGTATGTGAATATTGCAAAAGTTGCGTTTAGGGATACGTTAACATTGCCTAGTGTTGTAAGAGCAATATCTTTTGATTAGTATTTTTTATCATGAATTTTCAGGTGATCAATTTCACCCCACTGATCAATTTTACCCCATTCCACGGTACGTACCGAAAAAACTCGAAGCCGGAGATTTTTTTGGTGTCCGCCTAGATGTATGTCTCGTCGTCCATGACGGTCTTCATCTCCCGGAACATCTTCACAAAGCGGGACACGGTGGAATGGTGGATTCCAAGCCTTTTGCCGATCCTTCTGTGAGACTGACCAGGATTATCGATCGCGCCCACGATTTGCTGGTTTAGCTCTTCTCGTTTCAAATGCATCTCGGAAACTACTTTTTTTCTTTTTTTGATCTAAAAGTTTACATAGTTGTTATACGATCCATAAGCAATACGCGAAGTGCATTGAAGCGAGAAAATAACACCATCACTTTTTCCCATATAACCGTGTCATAGTCATATGTGCATTCGCTGTTATTCTCATTTATATTTCGCTGGCAACTTTGAATATATATCAGGGGTATTTTTATCAAATTGCACCTGTGGTCAAAATCCTCAACAAATACGCAGTTGTAGGATGTTCATCACAAATCGATGATACTGTGCATAATTCGAAATGCTGGAATGCCCTAACAAAGACGGTCGACTCGACTTTAGAGCAGCATCAACTTCCGTTCCTGTATCTACCACCAGGTAGTACGCGCCGAATTTGCTGTCTCCCAGCCGCACAGCTGCAATACGCAACACGCAACAGCGTAATAAACTGTCCCGTGGGTAAAAGTGCGCTGCATCTTCTTCTATCTGCTTCCATTTGTCACAAGAAGAATTTGGTCATCTTCATTCCAAGCTGCAACAGGCTACAATGTGTTATTTTGTTGTGTGGTTGAGAGTTTTATTAGTCCGGTTCCGGTTAAATGAAATTTCTTTGTGAGAAATTTCAAAAAAGGGGAACCGATGAATCATTTTTGATCTTTGAAATTTTGCACAAAGGTGTCATTTGAACTAAAGGTGCCATTTGTTTTGTTTTTGGATCGCGACTAATATTTGTAGAAGGTTTATGTAAAAATGGTATAACAGTGACGTGTCGATTTTATCACGGTTCGCTTTTTTCACGTTTCGTTTCTGAGATATTTGAAAAATATTATAAAACACGAGTTAATTCACCTAGGGGTGAAAAATTGTCAGCAAGTTTTCTAGCAATCATTTCTTTTGACCCTGCAAAGATAGTCTTATTCTGGGGTTTAATTGATGCATGAATTTTAAATCATTAAAAAGGCAATTTTTCTGTATAAAATTTTATAATGAGGGATCTTTACGGTGTTAAAACATCGATACATAACAAATACCAGAATACAATTTTTTGAAAATCGAGAACGGATTCCTACTATTAAAAAAGAAGAGGGCAATGTTACTCAAAGCGAGGAATCAAATTGACGCAGACTATCTTTCTAGAGTTAAAGAAGAGTTCTTAAATTGCCTAATGAAACATGACTCAATTGCTGATCAAATTTACAATTGTGACGATTATAGGTTATTTTTCAAAATGACTCATTCGGGAGGCGAAATCGCTTCGGGGATTAAAATTGATAAAAATCTAGTAACGTCATGCCATCCTCGAACGTATTTGGGACTCGGAATCGCCGTTATTGCTTACTGTAAGATTAAAAGTGCCTAGATGATTTTTTTATTTCCTGTGTGGACTCATCACTCCGACCAGAGCTTAGATCTATTGTGATATTGCCCAGGTGTTTTCTGTACTCCACACTTCATATTATTGGCAGTATCACTATTGAAGTAAGTGATACGCTTATCTTTCATATCCGTGCTTGTGTGTAAATTTTACCTTTCCGTTTCAAGCTTACTGCTCTACTATACCGAGCCTCTGTCTATCCTAACAATATTGCCTAATTACGATTCCCTGTAGAGAACTTTCATACGTTACTTACACCAGTTTTATTATATTTTTTTTTTATTTTTTTTTTTATTCTCGCTTATTTTCCGTCGGTCTAGTTCCGCCACTGTTGTGGCCAATCACCGACGCCCAGGGAGGCGACTCCACACCCAGGACCCTAACTCACGACCCGTTTATTAACGGACCGGCGCCAACGGCTTTAATTCCTCATGCGATGGAAGGCGTGATCCCAGAGATTTTTCGCCTCAGAAAATCTCCCGGTGTCGGCTAGGATTGAATCTAGACCAGTTGGGTTGGTTGTGAGTGGATCACGCCACCTCACAACCATCGACACCTATGTTAGCGGTGGGATTCGAACCCAGGCGTCGAGCGTGGTTGGCGGAGACGTTACCAACCACACTAGGCCCCCGCTTAGTTTTATTATAATAGGGACTTATTTTTTTAGAAGGAGAGTCAACAGGGGTACTGTAGAATACAGATTGAAGGGAGGGTACGTGGTTGGGAGCCTGCGAATAAACCCATGCTATAGTCCTTCAACAACCAAATGGCCTGATTCTGCTAAGATTCGAACCCACGACCACTTGCTTACCAAACCGGACTCTGTAACCTTGCGGCTACGGAGCTCCCCTTGCCTAGATGCTTGAAAAATATAACGACTCCGTTGCATAATCGAGGCTAATTCTTGGATGAATCGGGAACTTTTTAGTCGTCCACTTGGAATGTGGATAGCTTCTACCAGAATTACAAAGTTTTGCAAGCGAAAATGTGTGGTTTATATCATCCTATCGATGAAGATAAAACTCCTTCGGCGACATTGTTTAGTTGTCCGGTACCCAAACCATTAATAATTATACCCGAACTGAAGGAAGAATGAATTAGTCATGTACAATAAATTCAACCTTTGAGTGCCAATGAACGCGGAATGAATTCTAGTTTATCGGAAACATATAAAACTAAAAGAAACAAGATTTCAGAAAAAGTTCTACGCGTTGCAAGAATGCACATTTTGACACACACTCCTAAAATCCGAAACATTTCCGGTGTCCGTTGGTCCCGTCATATTCCCTAGTGATTTTTGGAAACTAGAATAGTTTTCCAATAAAAAGAAACCGGTTTCATCAAAATTGAGTCATTTTTCGTTAAGTTCTGCCTATTCAAAAATTGACAAAAATTTTGCCTGTCTCAATCATTTTGTCTACTCATTGTAGATATCTTGTGACGACCTGGAAAGTTACGGTCTTCAGCAAATTTGTTCAGAAGGTCAAGGGCTTCTGGTTGGGGAACAGTTATGTGCAGATTTTCGTCGCTACGTAGCATTAGTGTAAACGTAATTTTACACATTTTGACCTTAACTTATCCCGGAGTTGTTACTCTCTAGAAAGCTGCGGTCTTCAGAAAAGTTGTTCAGAAGATTTAGGGCTCCTGAATGGTGGAAAATCAAGTACGGAATGTGTTGTGTTGTGAATGTGTTACTAGTGTGCACGCAATTCTTCGTATTTTGATTCTGATTTACCTATAATACGATTCCATCCTGCTAGAAAACTGTGGTCTTCAACAAAGTTTTCCACATGACCTTCTCAACTAGTTTTCTGAAGATCGCAGTAGATAAGTAATGTTCAAAATTTTCAAAGCTACATGCACACAAGCGCCGCGTTGCAGTCGAATTTAAAAATGAATTGTGTACAAAGTAAAATCTCTTGACCCTCTGAACAACTTTGCTGAAGACGAGAACTTTGTAATAGATCGGATTCACGAGGTGAATAAGGTTAAAAATACTCAAAACTACATGCTACTGTGCGTTGCGGTCTAATTTAGAATCAATAAAAGCGATCACACGTTTCAAAACAAATTTTCTGAAAACCACAACATTCTAGGTTGTCGGTATCCGAGGTACAGTTATATAAATTTTCCCTTATTAGGTGATGATAAACTTTTCAGGCTGCTGCAATATTCAAACTGGTTGTTGCAACACTCAGTGAAGCGATTCCAAACTTATGGCAGATATAATTATCGAAAAATACTTGAAATAGCCATGAAAAAGTCATCAAATCAATAGTTTATTAAATATATTCTTGAGTTGTTATGCATTAAACTTCGATTCGTTTTGTTGAGTTAATAAACAGTTAAGAATATGCATGTTGAACTTAAAATATCGAATAAACCTGCATCAAGAAATATGATTCAAATATATTATGTTTTAAATATAGCGCGCGAAAATATGTTTTGAACGAATAATCGAAACGTCACTGTAATGGATTACCTTTATTTTTCGGGCCAGAGCGGTATGTTTGATCGATGTACACATCTTTGGCAAAATTGCAGATGATTTTATCTTTTCGAAAAAATATACACCGAAAAACAATTTTTTTATGAAAAAATTGAAAAATAAGTTCAAAATTGATTATCTAAATGTGCTCACTTTTAATCTTTTTAACAAATCGTTCTCGCTCTGAAAATATTAGTAAACTTCAACACCAATTTTCAAAATGATTTTTTGAAAAAATAGTCGGGATTAGAAAAAATAATAATAGCATGGGTTTATTCTTTGGCTCTCCATTTTCTCTCTCTTTTCCGAGAGTTTTGGAATTTATGCAGCTTTTAAGCAGTTGGGGTTTAATGGGGGACCCTACTCTGGAGAGTCGAAAAATAAATGTGTAGAGTAAACAGAAGAGTTTTGGTATTGTAGCTATTGATTAAGGAATATTTGAAGATGTAATTTGCATGTCTATCTTGTTACATAGTCGCTTTTCGATATCTGAATTTTTCATAGTTTTTTGATTTTTTGAATATTGATTTTTCATGGAACAAAATTATTTTTTTTACTAAAATGGCCGCTATTTCAGCAATTTTTGCAATTTTCAAGAACTGTTATGTAACAATGTAGATAATATATTTCTATACAAATACTAAAAAAATAAGCCAGATCTGTCCACCAGAAAGGAAGCATGCATAAATGACGCTTATTTTTAAGTTTTTTTGACCCCTCACATCCCCCCCATCGTAGCATTTCGTCACTAAATCAGCCCCCTCCAGATAATTGCGTAGCTTTTTACAACCCCCCCCCCCCCCCTGCATTTTTTTTTTGCAAATGTTATTACCAAAAACATACGTTGTATCAGAAAAGAAAAAAAAGACAAGAAAGTACTAAAATTTGACCTTAAACAGACAAACCAGTAATTAGAGAACAATTAGAAAAAATCCATTTTTTCACTTAGTTCCATATTTTCCACATAACTTGGTTTGGAGGGGGGGAGGGGGGTGTCCTCTAATTCGTCGAATTTTGTCACAAAACTGCAAACAATGTTACAAATAGTTCGGAACTCTAAGCAATTTAAGTACAGCTCAGCAAAACTATTTAAGTTTGAAAAATTGGCAACTGGAAATAAAAAAAATCCCAATACATATACATTGAACTAATTAATTGTATCGTTCTGTTTTTATTCACAGATTCATCGTATAAATCATCATGGGGTTCGCACAGTTCATCGCAAAGTCAAAGTAAGTATTATATAGTAAAAGTTTTTTTTCTATTGCATAGTTCCACAAGTTTTAGTGATTCCAGAACAACACTATCGTGAACCATATTTTAAGCTTTTGCAACGCTTTTATATTTCTACACTCTCTACCTAATTTTACAAAGTGTTATTCAATATTGTAAATCTCATTGTGATTCAAATAACTGTTATTTTAATTTATCACAACAGACTGCACTTCGATGGGTCACTCTATTGCCGTACCGACGCAGAAGCCGGTAAAAAAATGCCGGCGGTCCTCTCTTCGCAAACTCTATCAAAACACAATCAAAAGTGAAACGCAGAAAAGTGACTGCCAAAAGCGCAATAATCACTCTTTACCAAATCCTGGCCGTTTATCGACCGACAGGGAAACGAGTGAAAATCGCCTCCGGCGTCTTTGCTTTCACACCCCCTCTCCAGACGTGCAAACCTCGCTTTATTGTTTACAATCAGAGCAAATCATCAAACCACTTTTTGATCACATTCAAATTGAATTTGATTTCGATGTGAAGCGCTGCGAGTGATGAGGAATGGTCGTGCTTCCCGTTAACCCGTCTAATCCGCTGCCACCCCGCGTACAGCCGTAGGGGCGAGCTGGAAAATCTGTTTTTCTTCGCGCACAGCATGTGGCGCTTCCATTTGTGCTACCTCACGCGAAACCAACACCCCTCCCCCCTTGTTTCCTAGCATCGAGCCGGACGGCCACAAAGTCAGCAGTCAGGCCATCCAATCTCGCTCGAATAAACTTTAATTTTAATGTTGTGTCTGAAAACGCTCTGGGGTGTAATTTGTAACACCATCACGGGTGTTCGTTCCCCGATGAGTTCTCGGTTTTATCCACCCACCACATCTAAATCGAAGAGGCGGTCGTTCCCCATCGGGCAAGTTCCTTCATCAGTAGCTCCGTCCTCTGCCAGTGTCGGCTAACAAAGTTTGCGCTATTCATAAGTTACGCCACGGAGGGCTAGAACTTGGTGCGAAAGTTTATCGCAATAAGACAAATCGCCCGCAGCTGGGAAAACTTGTCTAACCGTAAAGCAAGCCGACAAGAAACATCGAAAACAGGCGACAAAAGTTCCCTGCCGTGATCCCCTCAAGCAAGCAGGCCGGATCACCATCATCAGAGATGATAACGCCGCCACCGTGGCAACGAGCAACGACGACATGTCGAAGCGGAGATTCTTTGAAGTTTGCAACGAGATCAAGAGAGCGTAACATTTGTTTTTGATATTGGCTCCAGCTTTGATTGCGCATTATGAACCGCAGCAGCCGAGAACGGTGTCATCTTTGCCTCCGGCTTTCGGGGGAATTTTCCGCAACCACGAACGTGTTCTACCCGAATAATGGAATTTTCATAGGTACCTTTTTGTCACTGGCCCAGCAATGATGGTGTTGACTCGGTTTGAGTGATGGTACACGAGAAGCTCTATCAAGAGTGAGTTTTGGGTTGCATAGGCGTATCGATTCATCGACTACTTCAAAAGTTTCCCCATCTAACTCCACCTCAGCACCAACATTCGTCGGACTACCAGGCTCTCTACCAGCCACGTTTAGGCAGAGTTAATGACCCAAGTAACACACAAAACATGTTAGAAAAAGTAACGATGAAAGTATTCATATAAGTGTAGTACAAGCGCAATTGAAAACGTGTGGTGTAATATTGTGTTTGAAGTTGTTTTTCATCAGTAATACAACTGCAATTTGGAAACAGGTTCGTTTTCCTGGTTTTAGAGATGTTTTTTAATAACATGAGTACAACGAACAATAACTATGTCTTTTCGTAAGACATAACGCCATTTAATAACTATACTACGTACTTGTAAAGTGCTTTTCCTGTGGACAAAAGTCTTAGTATTCCGCAGCTAACGTTAAATTACTTGATCAAATTATTATTTGAATTATTTGAACGATTTCTGTTTTCGAGGCGGGTCGAAATGCGCTAAGAGAAGATAAACAGAACACTTCCAGTATAACCATTATCACTCCAATTTTTGTTACTGTATATATAACAACTTTTTCTAGTTTTGTTAATTTAATGACCATATTACTTTTATACTATGCAAAAACAATGTTAATATTTGAGCGAAAGAAACAACTAGTTTTGAAATATTGAATATTAATGTAAATCATCAATTTATAATCAACTAGCTGAATGTACCCGGCCTTGCTCGTGTAAAAACTTCTGCTTTTTCTAGAATTTTCTATATTTACATATATTTTTTCCAACCCATCATTTCAAATAATATTTCTATTTTAGTTACAAACTTGTTTATATACCACCCTTTTCGTTTCTCCATCAGAGGCTAAAGTAAATGAATTTGCAGGTGAGCCCACCCTCGAGCAAGCAACATGTAATGAATCGCGGGAAAAACACGGTGATCTTTAATCTGCTTTACATTGTTGAATGGATCGTCCCTGTGACGCCTTATTTCGTTGTAAAGTTTCGGGGGGTCGATATTCCTTTGAAATATGATTGAAGATCCTTTTTTGTTTAACAATCGATGTGTTACACTGAAATTACATAATCAATAGCCTAAGCTTACCTCTGGTAGTGAAAATTATTGCTTGCTTTGTCTGCTCGTTTGAGTTTTTCGTGTAAACAATAGAGCAAAATCATTTCAAATCGCCTGGAAATACGCGAAAATTTAATCGACCATTTTTGATTTGAATGAAACTTTGCACACGTATTTGGCTTAGCAAACTGAGCATTTTTCACAGGTGGAGAGATTTTTTACACCCATGAGTTACATTCTAAAAGGGCGTATGCCTTTTGGCACAGGTTTTATTCGAACCATTGTAGCCCAGAAACCGTTGCTTGTATAGAAAAACTGTCTGAGAATGAGTTGTAGGGAATTGAAAATGCATCATAAAAAATATACACTGTACAAAAAAAAATTTTTTTGACCAAAAAAAATTAAAAATAAACATTAAATTTCAATTTAAAAGAAAAGAGTTGAATTTTTTTTTAAAGAAACTTGACGTTAATACGCAACTTTTAAAAAAAAGTTCAGGATGGAGAAATGAAAAATAATTTTTTTATGGTCGATTAATTTTTTTATAAAAATTCTAATTCAAACATTTTTCAAAATATTTGTATTCTTATGATTTTAAAAGATGCAGAAAGTAATTTTGAATCAAAAAGCTCTTGGTAGTAAACATTCTAAAGGCATTGGTTTTCGAGTTATTTCTAATTTAGGCTCGAAAAATTATAATTATTTAGGAAATACACGTTTTGCCTTTCTCCTAGAAAGGTATAGCAATCACTGGAAAAACCAAAGGTATAAAAGTGCTCCAAAGTGTCGAATCTCGTATATCAATCGACTTAGTTTGACGAGCTGAGCATTTTCTGTATGTGTGTGTGTGCGTATGTGTGTGTGTATGTGTGTGTGTGTAACGCTCTCCCAATCTCACTCGATTTTCTCAGAGATGGCTGGACCGATCTTCTTGAAATTATACGCAAATGAGAGGCCTAGTTGCCCCATAAGACCCTATTGAATTTCATTGCAATCGGATTTTTAGTTTAGAGGTTATGTTAAAAAATGTGAAAATCACGAAACATCATTATCTCAGAAACTACTCAACCGATTTTAACAAAATTGGTTTTATATGAACGAAATACTTAAAAAACTCTTAATTTTTGAGTTTCATGAAGATTGAACGTGCGGTTCAGAAGTTGTTTAAAGAAACGTGTTCTGGAGAGTGTTTAATCTCACTCATGTTTCTCAGAGATGGCTGAACCGATTTTCATAAAATCAGTGTCAAATGGAAGGTCTAGTTGCCTCATAAAACCTTATCGATTTGTTTTGCAATCGGACTATTACTTTGCCTGTTATGTTTAAAAATGTGAAATCCAGCTATGAAAAGAAACATATTCCGAAGGCTACTTAAACTCACTCACTTTTCTCAGAGATGGCTGAACCGATTTCCACGAAATTAGTGTCAAATGAAAGGTCTAGCTGCCTCAAAACAACCCTATTGAATTTCAATGTAATCGGTCTGTTACTTTGTCTGTAATGTATCAAAACATGAAAATCAGGAAACTTCATTATCTCAGAAAGTACACAACCGATTTGAACAATATTGGTATCAAATGAACGGGCTAGTTAAAGGTTAATTGATGAATTTTATATTGATTAAACACGTGGTTCAAAAATTGTGAAAAGAAACATGTTCCGGTGACTTTTCAAATTCACTCGTTTTCCCGCAAATTCAACAATCTGAGTGTCAAATGAAAAGTTTGGCTTTCCTATAGGTTCCCATTTCATTTGACTATAATCGTATTTTTATTCCAACCGTTATGTATTAAATTATAAAAACAACGGAAGTCTATTATCTCAAAGATCACACGACTTATTTGAACATATCTAGTGTCATTTGAACAGGTTGTCTCTCAAACTCACAAGTAAGAAATTTCATAGCAATTTGATATGTGGTTCAAAAGTTATGAAAAGAAACGAAATTCAAAGACTATTTGAAACTGTAACCGCTTTGATCAAAACATATGGCCTCAACAAAATTTAAATTTGGTATTGTGCTATTCGTACGTTCCCGGTACTGCTCGTGATTGAAGTGTACGAAATTCAAAGTCATTTCTTTTATTTCGCTATTTCTTCAGCACGAATATTTTACTCCTAATTAATAATTTTTTTTAACTTTTTGCCTTTCTCCTAGAAAGGTATAGCAATCACTTGCAAAACCGAAGATATGAAAGTACTCCAAAGGGCCGAATGGCATATATCACTCGACTCAGTTCGACGAGGTGAGCATTTTCTGTATGTGTGTGTGTGTGTGTGTGTGTGTGTGTGTGTGTGTGTGTGTGTGTGTGTTTGTGTGTGTGTGTGTGTGTGTGTATGTGCTGATTTTTATTTTCACTCACTTTTTTCAGAGATGGCTGGACCGATTTTAATAAAATTATATGCAAATGAAAGTTCTAGTTGCCATTGTAATTGGATTTTTATTTTAGAGGTTTTGTTTAAAAATGTAAAAATTACGAAACATTAATATCTCAGAAACCACACAACCGATTTCAATAAAATTGGTATCAAATGAACGGGCTATTTTAAAAACCCTTAACTTTTGAATTTTATAAAGATTGAACATGTGGTTCAAAAGTTATGAAAAGAAACGTCTTCTGAAGACTGTTTAATTTCACTAATGTTTCTCAGAGATGGCTGGACCGATTTCCACAAAATCAGTGTCATATGAAAGGTCTAGTTACCCCATAAGACCCTATTGATTTTTTTGCAATCGGACTATTAGTTTGCCTGTTATGTTTAAAAATGTGAAATCTAGTTATGAAAAGAAACATATTCCGAAAAATACATAAACTCACTCACTTTTCTCGGAGATGGCTGAACCGATTTTCACGAAATTAGTGTCAAATGAAAGGTCTAGCTGACTCATAACACCCTATTGAATTTTACTGTAATAGAACTGTAACTTCGTCTGTAATGTACCGAATTGTGAAAATCACGAAACTTCATTATCTCAGAAGGTACACAACCGATTTGATAAATTGTATTATCAGATGAACAGGCTAGTTAAGGGTTAACTGATGAATTATGATTGAACACGTGGTTTCAAAGTTTGGCTGCCCTATACGTTCCCATTTCATTTGATTATAATCGAACCAAGCAACCGTTATTTATTAAATTGTTAATAAAACAACGAAATTCTATTATCTCAAAGATCACACGACTTGTTTGATCATAACAAGTGTCATACGAACGAGTCATCTCTCAAATTGACAAATAACAAACTTCATAACAATTTGATATGTGGTTCAAAAGTTATGGAAAGAAAAGAAATTCAAAGGCTATTTAAAACTATACCTGCTTTGATCAATATATGTGGCCACAATATAATTTAATTGTGCTATCGTACCATTTGAATGTTCCCGGTATCGCTCATTACTTTTATTTCGCTATTTATTGAGCATTTACATTACGTCAAATTTCATATTTTATACTTATATTACAACATCATTATTTTAGAACCCAAAAAGTGAATACACATTTATTGGATTGAAGCGTTCATGTAAATCTATTTTTACAAATATTAAGTTTGAATGAGAAAGGCTGGGTCCGACCGATAGGTGGATCAATTTAGGTTTTCTTAATTTGTCCATGGTTCTCCAGCAAAAACCATACGTTTATTGGAATGCTTGATCAAAAATATACAATTCATTCTTTGACAACAAAACGATTGGGCGAACGGTTCTCAAGAAAAGAGTTAAATGTTCTAAGTGATATAAATATATATATATATATATATATATATATATATATATATATATATATATATATATATATATATATATATATATATATATATATATATATATATATATATATATATATATATATATATATATATATATATATAAGAATCAAATATTTATTTTCGAGTTTTATTATCTTAGGAACATATTTTTTTATGACATAGATACTTTACAGAACTAGTTTCACCTTATATTTTATATACATCATGAGTAAATGATTCGTCATCTTTTGAAAACAGCTTCGTTTGTATCTTAATTTCTGAAATCGGAACAAAAGAGTAATACTTTTGTGTGGCAGCTATTATTATAGATTTTTTGAAAATATTGCTCCATTCTGTTACTCCTAGTTCATATTCTTCATATGATACCCAACTAAATGACATTTTGGATGAATTTTTATTACTTTTCTGATTAGACCAATCATACAATTCTTTTGCGCTTGTAATGGGATGTTCATGTTCTTTAGCTAAACTTGCATTTCCTGCCATTCGTTTTAATATGCAACCAATTGCATCGCATGGGCCTTTACCATGAGAAGTCGCAAAAAAAGCCACTCTGCATCGACGTTATATTTTGTTTTGAACTTGCAAAGACTTGCAAAGTTTTTTTTTCTATTTTTATATTGTGAGGCAGCTCCATCAGACATTAATATCGCTTTCTTCAACTCTATTGTTGTTTTCAAAAAACTCATTAATTTGGCAATGAACACCTGAACCGCAACAGTATCATGATGGAGTACTTCCGATATTATGATGAAGCTGATATTCTTAAGTGTTCCAGATTTGAATAGTAAACAACGAAGGGATTAATGGTGGCTTGACTATCATTCCAATAACTACACGAATCACAAATTGATAAAGATGTATTAAAATGAGCTTGACTGTTCAATATTTATAATTTTGCAATAACGTTTTCGTTTAATTGCGTAAGCTTGATGAGCACCGATGATCAGGAAAGGGTTTACAGCATTTGGGCTTGGTGTATTCCATTTTCACCTTATTCATCTTCACAAAATGCAAACTGTTACTAACACATCTAGAGTAGTGCAATCGTATTTATATACGAAAACAGATATTATAGGTAACCCAGTAGTTATTGGTTGCGTACTTTACAAACAGTTATTATTAGTAAACAAGTAGGTAGTGTTGCACGACAAACATATTTTTTTTATAAAACATTCGGCAAGGGGGAACGTGTATATAGGCTAAGGTTTAGCGCTTGAGTTATTTATCCAATCGTTTTGCTGTCAAAGAATGAATTGTATATTTTTGATCAAGCATTCCAATGAACGTATCGTTTTTCTGGAGAACCATGGACAAATTAAGAAAAACGTGATGCCTTTGAAATGTTTACTACCAAGAGCTTTTTGATTCAAAATTACTTTCTGCATCTTTTAAAATCATCAGAATACAAATATTTTGAAAAATGTTTAAATTAGAATTTTTATAAAAAAATTAATGTACCATAAATTTTTTTTTTCATTTCTCCATCCTGGCCTTTTTTTTTAAAGTTGCGTAATAAAGTCAAGTTTATTTAAAAAAAAATCAACTCTTTTTTTTTCAAATTGATATTTAATGTTTATTTTTTATTTTTTTTTGGTCAAAAAAAATTTTTTTTGTACAGTGTTTATTTTTTTATGAAGCATTTTTAATTCCCTACAACTCATTCTCAGACAGTTTTCTATACAAGCAACGGTTTCTGGGCTACAATGCTTCGAATAAAACCTGTGCCAAAAGGCATACGCCCTTTTAGAATGTAACTCATGGGTGTAAAAAATCTCTCCACCTGTGAAAAATGCTCAGTTTGCTAAGCCAAATACGTGTGCAAAGTTTCATTCAAATCAAAAATGGGCGATACTCGACCATCGGTCATTTCGCGCGATTTGTCTCAATATCAATATCATTCCTATAGTTGAACATCAGTTTTCATGTAATAATTAACAATTTGGAGATAAGGGGACTATCTCCACATTTTCCTCATGTTTTGAATCACTTTCAATGCAGAAAAACAACCCTCACTATACCAAACGTTTGGACACCAATTTTCGGTTTTGGGGAGTCAGCTCTGATCTATGAATATTTTTCTTCTTGAATTTGAAAATAGCATTGGTCACCCGTTGTCATTTTCTGAACATAGTTCTCTTTCTAGAGACATCGACATGATTTAACCATTTTACTCATTTTCACACAGTTTGACAGAAAGCAGAAATCGTGAAACTGATTTCAAAACAACGTTTCAATATAACGTACAAGCATGCTTCTGTATTTTGTAACCTCTCCAGAAAATGTAATCCGCCATCTGCGATTTAAAAATTTGCGCCGGACATGACTATTTGGATTCTGGACGTCATCTTGATATCGAAAACATATTGCAGAGCATATATTCAAGGAGGGCATGAAAGTTATCATACTTTTTCAAAAAGTTCCCATAGGGCACTAAAAGACCTGACTTTCTTATAAATTGAAACCCCTTCCTACTTTGATAGTTGCTCCTCTTTCTTTTCGACATCATGTTCCGGTCCCTGGACATCAACCTCTGGCCATGACCGACTGAAGGCATGAAAGTTATCGTACTCTTTCAAAAAGTTCCCATAATGCACTAAAAGACCTGACTTTCTTATAAATTAATAGCCTTCCCTCTTTTTGACAACATGTCTCGGTCTCTGGAAATCATATTCCGGCCTCCAGACATGACCAAAGGCCTAAAAACTATCGTATTCATTCAGAAAGTTCCCATAATGCATGAAAATTGATTTTTTGGTCAATTATGACCCCCTCCTCCTTTGGAGGTTACAACTCCCTCTTTCCAATATTTCTATGACCCCTTCCTCTAAACAAAGAACACGTATGCCAAGTTTGGTTGAAATCGGTACAGTCATTTGAGAGTTATGCTGGAACATACATACATACATACATACATATATACAAAACTTTTTTTTTAAAATAAATACACTACAGCCGCTTTTTACGCGGAGGATACGTGCCGCGTAAAAAAAACGCGAAAATTCCGGAATCCGCGTAAAAATAAGCCGCGTAAAAAGCGACCTTAGTGTAGCTGGATTTAAGAAGCTCTTATCTTGTTTGATTAACCTCTTAACCTAATTTTTATTCGGTAATAGTTGAGCTTCGGCAACTTTTTTAAACATATTTTTTATCCAAAACGTTATCAAAATATGCAAGAAAAAATGTCAAGAAATCGTTCCAAAAACGGATCAAAGCAGGTTGGACATTTATAACACTTCTCTAGAAACATTTGCACGAAAGCCGATTTTCGGCTGCAAACAGACGTAGTGAACGTTTCAAAAATGACCAATATTTGGAAATATATGATCGATTTTCGTATGACAACATCATTCCAATTCCGAAAATACCCATATTACCAAGTATATAATTCAATCATTAATTTTCGCAGATTTCCAGAAACCGGAAGTCGGCAACCCAAGTTTCAAAGTATCGTCAGACACCGATAACCGGTTCTTAAGAGTAATGTTTGCTCCGAAAATACCAATATTGAGGGGTTTGTGAACGTTTTCCACAGTTTTAAATGGCTTCTCAGAAACCGGAAGTCGCCATCTTGGATTGAAAATGGCATCAAACATCATGTTTCGGTCTCTGGACATCAACTTCCGGCCTTCAAATATGACCAAGAACCCGAAAATCATCAAATTTCATTGAAAGGTTTCCATTATGTATGAAATTTTATGACTTTTGACCCCCCTCATTCTTTAAGGGAGACCCCTCCCCCTATCTAATATTTCTATGACCAATTTCTTTGCACAAAGAATACGTGTGCCATGTTTGGTGGAAACCGGTTTAGGCATTCAAGAGTTATGCTGGAACATACATACATACAAAACTTGTCTTTTATATAAATAGAAGATTGAAATTGCCACTGATAAAAACGATTGTCAAACTAGTTGCACTGCGCATAACAACACATTTGCGCATGCGTTGGTTATCAGTTGTCATAGCAACAGATTTGCGCATTACCGTATTACTCGAGATGTATTTTGCAACTTCATTCTATCAAGTACCGGACTTGTTCTAGTAGCCTTCAATTTTTGCGCTTTTCTGGTGATAGAGATGTCATGGAGTAGGTAACGTCAACTATTCTATAACACTTTAAGAACTAATTTCATTTTTTGTCATATTGACTTACATTTTAAGTTTAGTAAAGCGGGCAATGTATGTAGTTTCGCGGGAATGCGAAGATGAACGGGAATAGAAGGTGTGACTAGAATTAGAAAAAATAGAACAACGGAGATTGCGGGTTCGTGTCCCGTCTGGACGAGGGAAATTTTTTTTTTAATTCTAGTCACACCTTCTATTCCCGTTCATCTTCGCATTCCCGCGAAACTACATACATTGCCCGCTTTACTAAACTTATTCTATAACAACATGTGTTACTTGGGGATGAGCCCTACTCTCGCAGCTTCCCTCCTGAGAGGTCTCAAGGCCTCTTCCACATCTCTACGGTTGATACCAATGATGTCAAAATCGTCCGCAAAACCGAGAAGCATGTGAGACTTCGTAATGATGGTGCCGCTTCTTTGCACGCCGGCCCTCCGTATAGCACCCTCCAATGCGATGTTGAAAAATGAGTTTGACAGCCCGTCTCCCTGCTTCAAATCATCTAACGTCATGAAGGAGTCCGATATCTCACCGGCTATCCTGACGCATGATGTAGAGCCTTCAAGGGTGGCAGGTATCAGCCTTATTAGTTTTGTTGGGAAACCATGTTCGAGCATAATTCGCCATAACTCATTTCTCTTTACTGTATCGTACGCTGCCTTGAAGTCAATGAACAGATGGTGCGTCTGCAGGTAAAATTCTCGAAATTTATCGAGGATCTGACGCAGGGTAAACATTTGGTCCGTAGTGGAGCGTTCCCCTCGAAAACCACATTGGTAATCGCCAACAAAGGTCTCCGACAACGGCCTTAGTCTGTGGAAATCACTGGTCACTGATCGGCCTCCATCTAATGACACGCTTCATCTGTTTCCCTATGAGCACGAAACCGACTCCCCTTTCTGCTTTCACGCCGCCACTGTAGTAGATGTGGCACTTGAATGAAGTGCCCGCAATAGGATCTACTGCCCGGAATTCGCGTTCTCTAGTTTTCGGCCACCTCACCTTCTGTATGGCACATTCACCTTTTGCAGCTCTCTAGCCAGGATACCTGCAGGTGCCGGTTCGAGTAGAGTCCTTACATTCCAAGTACCGAGTTTCAATAATCGTTGTCCTTTTTCGTACGCCTAGGTCCATGCCGATTATTCCGTTCCGTATTTACATCTGGATTGTTCGTAGTATTTTACCTTCGATATGCTGCCTTACTGTGCGCAATGTTGTTCGATTTGTTCACCTACCACGGTGACACATACCTTTCCTTTTCGTCGCAGTCGTGGAGATGCAGAGATAAACTCGGTCTCCGACAACGACTGTTACATCCCCTTCCATATAACATCCTTCCTCACCCTAACTACCGTAAGGACGTGGCTGGCGCCGTTATATATTCATACATAGCGGAAGCTACTGAATTGTTGTACACTGAAGATGGTACACTAATCCCAAGTAGCGATATACGTGGTTCTTTGTGCAACTTCACTAGCTCAGATCGATCACGAAGGAGCAACTACGAAATGTGCGGTCGTCAAGCTCAAGCTCAAGGTGGAAACATTTATCTTGAAAAATTCTGGTGATAGAGATGAAAAGGAACTTGAAAAACATAGGTGTAGAGATGATCTTTTTATTTTGCATACAAATATAATTTGTGAAATTACAAGCATTTCAGTAAAACGCACAGCCTTCATTCCAAAGGGTCTTTCTTCTAACTCTAGTTTATTACAAGAATGGTTTCGTGTCAACTCGACCAGATGTTGGCAACACCCTCTCGAAATTCAATGAAAATTTATGGCTATGTAGGCCTTACTAGACTAAGCAATTTGGCACAATTTCTTTTTCAAAAATTCATCTAGACTGACATTTGAAAAGGTCTGAAGTTTGTAAATTGATATTTGTAACTAAAAGAAGGAGATAAGTTGAAGTCAGTTGTCATAAGGTGAAACGTTTTATGATTAACATCGGTCTGATTTCAAAACGAAGAATTAATACATGATGAAAATCTCCCTTTGAAGGAACCTCTACGTGCTCAAAGTACAAAAAGCAAGTAATATAAATACCCTCTTATCGGCAGGATCGCAGCTTTTATCTCAGGAATTAGCTGGTAATTTGTAAACAAAGTGATATACATATCTAGAGAAAAAAAAAACAAAAAAGAGTTAAACATCAACCAAAGATACAAAACTAAACACCGTTGATTTGATAACACTTCGTCGACATTAGCTTTCGTGGCACATTCACCAAATGTCGACTTCCTGTGTTTGCCTAACAAACAACATCTCTGCAAATATAGCAAAATTTACCATCGACTAGATAGCCTTTCAACTCGCGCAACGTTTACACAGAGGAAAAAATCACATTTTCTACCCAAAAATATCTTTATTCTCCTACCAATTACTCGCACATTCACGCGTTCGGTTGGAAACATTGTTCTAGTGACTGGTTTTTCCTACGGGCTTGTTTGTTATTCGTCTGAAATGCTGTGCCCTTCTCGAGAACGGGTTTTTTTTTCTTGCTACCACATAAAAATAGCAAATCCCAGCGAACACAAAAAAAATGTTACACTTCGCTGTTTTATGTGAACCATGAACGGAACAGCAACAAAAAAAAAGATCAAAAGAACCGAACATGTGGGTGTGCGTGTGTGTGTGGGCGCGCGCATGAATGGATCTGCTTTTGTCCTTTTCCGCCAACGGAGTCAAATCGGTTCGGTCGGTGCAGATTGGCTCTGTTCTGGGGGTATTTTATGTCTACTGTTGTTATCCTTCATTGGTTATATTTTATCAGACAAATTCGGGCAAATTTACAAATATCGAACGTCGAACGGGTTTTTATTTTATATTGTTCCCTTTTTTACTATCTTTTATGTACACAAACGCACAAGGATTCTCGTGTGATGGGGTGAAGCTTGTTGGAGATTTGCTTTATATGTTACATATTTTATAGCCAGGACATCCATTTTTTTGCAATAGAAGGTTTGGTCAACGTTGTCTACCTTGGCTCAGTATTATTCAGATTTTCCTTTGTCGTTTTAAAACAAATTGCTGGTTTAATTTATATGCTAGATATTCGAATAAATTCAAAATACCTTTGATTGCAGCTCAATTATTCAAGATAATAAATTGTATGCATATTTCACAGATAAAAAACAGTGGTAACACTCGTTTCGTTAAATCTCAGACTTATTAGAGTTTTTAATGCCGGTTCAGGTCCAAAACGTTAGTTGTAATTAGTGTTGAATTTCAAGGATTCAAGAACAAGAGAAGAAAAAAACCAATATCAGGTTTCAAGTCAAATATAAGAATTTTAGTATAGCCTAGACTTCTCAATAATAAGCCGTAAAAAACGTGTTTTCCTTATTTATTCATTTATTTATTTTTTTAAATGCGACTATTGTCAATCTGTGATCGTACTATATTCAGTAAGAGTCTTAGCTTATTCATCATACCAACGGACTCGTTCTCTTGAACGAGTGTTTTCGTTTACATTCAAAGAGGGCAATTCACGCGCTTTTATGATTGTGCCCACTGTTACTATTTCAATACACTAGCTTTATCATTATTCGGTCATTGAATTGACGCGATTCTATGTATAGTGAGATGTTGTTCCACGTTATTTTCATCTCATCAGAGTCTCGAGCTCATACTTCATTAAATGACGAGAAACAAGATGCGTTACTGCGTTGATTTTATTTTTAGTTATATTTTTCAGGATTTCATGTCAATTTTAGTTAAAAACAATTTTTTTAAAAGATTGTGCTCGATTGGTAACACTGTAATTTTCTTCATTTCTTTCAGGCTACAGTTCAAATGCACTGAGCAGCGTTAGCGTCGGGAAAACCTCATTAGATGCACATTCACACTTCAGACAGCCAGGTAAATACCGTTCTCACAGCATAAGCTTGACCGTTTGCGATTTTCCTGTACTGTCAAACATTCGGTGCCATAGTTCCTACAAACGATTGCAATTTTCGCTGAGATAGATTCTTTTATCTACATGTACTGAAATTACTTACAAGAGCTATGTGTAGCACTACAGCTCAGAGCTACATCTATTCATAATCGATAAACATCGTTTTACTTCGACCACCAATCGAGTCCAATCTATCGGGGGCAGAGAGCACGGATCACGAGCGGCAACTGAGACAAGACATTCCCAGTGGATGGAGGAACCAAACCCAAGCGGACGGGAGGAGGGGGGGGATCAATTTTCCGAGTCTGACTTCTGCCGTCCAGCGAACTGCGAATGTGGAAGCAAACAAGTAGACGAATAATGAAGTTGGATAGTTGGCAAACACGAAACGTAATTAAAAGCATTTTTGGACTGTGATGTTCCCTCAGCTTCTCCGGGATGGATTCGCAAGGATCGGACCAACGTCCACTGGATTGATGTTTGCGAAACATGGATTCGTTAGCAGAAGAAGTAGTAGCAGAAGCAATTTCGTGCAATGGCCACTGACACTCGAGATGATGGTCGTCGTTTGGTCGGTCAGTCAGTCGGTAGCATCCAAATGGGATTTGCTATCGCGAAACTTCAATCTGATAGCTGGGGATTTGAAGTGTTTCGAAGACTAATCCACCAATCTAATATTTATATGTTAAAATATTGAAGAATATTTCTATGATAAAATATTGAAGTACCATTCCACTTTTGTGAAAATTTCAACACCACACAATCCTATCCAGATTTCTGCATGTCAAACACGGCGAAGAGCTGTGTAACATCGGAACTCTATCGTTTTCACATTGAATCAAAATCACTCTCACACAGTTTCACGTACAAGAACACTCACAATGGCAGCTCCGGTCCACCGACGCTCGTGGCTCGTACAGCAAAAATGACGTGAATGAAATTTTGAAATCATTATTATGCTGCGCTCTTCATATGAAATAAAATAAAATATAATATGCAATGGCACACAATAGTTGCTCGCTCGAACAATAGAAAATGTTTCATAACAATTTTCAATACGGGGCTTTGTTTTCAACCGCCGTAGAAATAGCGCTAGCAGCAGCACCGGGCTGGGAACGCGTGACTTGGGTGGAGGGTTGAGGGCGAACAATGCCTTCAAAAACCTTTCCCTTCGTTTTCGTCCCACTCGCGCAACCTACCGGCGGGGCCGATAATAATGGCGAAAAACTGAACTCTTGTCAACGGGGCCGGGTGGTTCGACCATCTCCGACGCTACCTCCAAATCCAGTCGTACATAAATACATACTTTTGGCCCACTCCTGATGATTATTATTACACATTTAGAATGGGACACTTGAACAACTTTTCCAGCTCGAAAAAGTCCATGCTTACGGATCGGAAAAATGAGTTGCTGCTGAGTGAAGAGTGCAAGCCATGGCGGTACAGCAAGCGGGCGGCGACGGTGGCAGCAACTACGAACAAGTTTTGTCACATACCGACGACCGAGGATAGGTAGGCACTTCTTCAAATTATGGTCTTGAACAAAGCCGGCGAGAGAGAGTGAGGAAAAAAATGTATCGTCTAGAGTGTCCTCAGAAACAGTTGCATCCACGCTGTGCTCGTGTACCGCATTTTATGCACCATTCCGGTCGACTGAAGCTGGGCTGCTGGCATCCTGCTCCTGTGCAGGCGAATAAATTATAGGTGTGAAAATTCCGCTCGGCACTAATCTCTTCCTGCCGGGCGGGAGAAGTTAGTCATGCAAGGAAGGAAACAGTCGGTAATTTCAGCGCTGTTAGCAAATGTACGCAGTTTTGTTTATTTTGCGCTGGGAATGTATCCACTATCTTGAGAAAATTTCACGCCAAAGTGTTGATGCATTACGGTGTGAGGCAGGAAATAATGTTTTTTTCGTAGAATTTATATTTATTAATGTCATAAGCTTCCTTGTTAAGAAATTTGTTTCATTCTATACTAACAAAATAAAAATATCATCCGCACAGCTGCGCAAAAAAATCGATTAATTTGTTAATGTTCGTATAATTTACACAAAGCTCAAAATTTGAACAATAAATCTTAGAAATTCTTTCTAATAAAGCTGGTTAGTTTTATACAGCATCCAGTCCGGCTAACACAAAGCTGATCATTCAATTTGTAGCCACTTCTATCATATACCGAGGTCGGAGATGCTGTCATTATACAACATCTAAATATAGTGACGGACAAAATATCGAGTTTACAGCCCATCGAAATATAGTTAAACTTACTAACCGTTAATTTGAATTATGTCCTGGCGAGAGAGGTATACACGCTCGTGAAAAAAAAAAAAACTCTAAAATGAGTAACTTTTGACGCAATTTCGTAAAAATTGAAACAACTCTAAAACTGAATAACTCCACAAATACTCAAAATTGAGTAACATTAGGCGTCCTAGAAACAGAGTGATTATTATTCAAAATTCGCGTTAGATATTACTCATTTTCTAAATACAGCTCAGTTTCAGTAATGAATATTCTCCGCAATGACGAATGAAGGATACTGAATAATATTCACGGATTTCTAATTTTTATATATCAGCAGATAGAGTGTAATTGTCTGAAAAAAACGTGATTTTTCAAAATTTTATATTATTATCCTTCAATTTTTAAACGAAGAATTGAAATCACTCTAAATCGCTACAATGACAGTTGGTATATGGGCGAACTGTCATTGTAGCGATTTCGAGCAGGTTTCGAGCAGTTTTAATTCGTGATTTAAAAACCGATGAACAACGATAGAAAATTTTTGAAAATCACGTTTTGCTTAGAAAATGCAAATCTTGATAAAAAAACTGATATAGCTGAACAACCCAATTATAATACCTTCTGTAGCGTACACATTAAAAAATAAAGTTGCAATCTGAAGCACATCAGAATCACATCCAAATTGGGCGTCGTTATATGTGACGTTACTCAGAAAGAAGTTATATGAAGGGAACCCAAAAAAAGTAAAAGTTGCTCAAAATCAAAAAGGACTTCTACTCATTTTTTGACATCTTCGACCATCGTTCTAAACTAAGTCAGAGTTGCTCAGTTCATGAGTCATTATTAATGAGAGTGTATGTCATTTTGTCATTATAGTACGCGTGCTCGCCACTAGGTCTAGCACGCGAATTATTTTGACGAAATGTCATACCTATCTTAAACCACTAGAGATAAATATATCGAGCTAAATGAATCGTAAGCTGCGCAAACTTTAAAAGCCAATTCTATCTGCCTTTGTAGTTATAATCACGGTAACAAGTGTTTCAATACATTCTGAAAAGCAATACTTCAATAAATTTAATGACATGAATGAATGAATGAATGAAATTTAATGATAGCTACAACAGATCACTTGAACGAAAGTTTTCAGATTAGTTCACTTTAGATTTCTCATAAAGTAGAATCCTCGAAAACTCATTTAAAAGCTCTAAATTTGATATTATAGTCGGGCATCTGCAGTCGAAAATTCTTTTAATTCATTCACCTACCTCAGAAAACAAAATCCGCGCATTGTTTTATACGGCTACAACGGGACTCGTTCTGCAGCCAGCCAAAGTTTTTTTCGTCACCAGCGGGCCACTTTTCATTTTAATCACTAAAAAAAAATCACTCACTACACTAAGAATACTTTAATCTTTGAGATGTTCACCCCAAATTTCCTAAAACAAGCTTGAATTCGTAGTAATATATGAAATGAATTTCCACAATTCCTAAATTTCAACTGTATGTATTTTCATCTGTTTTCACTGCGTTGAAGAAAGTCAATAGTTGCCAAATCAGTTTCTGTTAATACGAAAAATCCTACTGAAAATGTTGAATTATTCCGACATATTTACAATAAATCGAAGCACTGCAGTGGTTACCTAGGTTACCAATTTTGCACGTAAACAACTACAGCGGATATCTAGGTAACCTCCTACGAAGGGCTGCGGTTACGTTCATTCATGATAATGTGATTCATTCATAATTAACAGTGTGATGAATATGGGGGCGTCGTGAGATGAATATTTGAGCAGTGATTCAAGTTTTGAGATGGATATGGAAGCGTTGTGAAAAATAGTTCGTTTTACAAAATTCAGGATAATTCTAGCTAATATGACTAAATATACAATGCTGAACGATTCCATAAGAGAACGTAAGCATATTTAGTTTATTTGTTCAATAATTTCGTAAAAATTTGGAGTTTAATCCGTGCATTCTTCGTGAATATCGGCTTAAGGAGATGAATAATGGAGCAGTTCCCCTACTATCACTGAACGGAAACCCCGGAGACAGTTACCTGACAAATAGTTCCGCAGCTTTTCAATGCTCTCTGTAACTCAGAATCTCCTCTGGAACTGAAAGTCCCCAGAAAACCAAAATATCTCGATATCCATACTGCATATTTCTATTCACTTCTACTACAAGAAAAATCGAATACCGTTTATTAATCATCCTCAGATACGTATTCCGGTTACTACTTATAACCATCATCAGTGCTTATGCAAACTGTGGATGACGATCTTATCAGACGACGACGGTTGTCCAATATTATCCATTGATCCAGCTTGGAATAGCATGTATCGGTGCATGCATGCTAAAATCCTATAAACGTACGATATGGGATATGCTGTTAAAATGGCAGGTTATGCAAAATAACGAGCCAAAAAATTTAACCAAAAGATACTAAAATTTTGGTTATGCAAAGTCCGTGAATAATGTGGAATCGAAAAATAATGAGGAACTGTAAGCCAAAATCCAAGACGCATAAAACGCTGTTCCTGTCAACATATGCATTGAAGCCTTGTTGCGTTTATGCCGTGAAGAATACCTGAAGCCATCCGAGAAAATGGTCATAACACCTAATATGTTTGAGGCTTGAAGAAAAAGTTTCCCGAATAGAAACTGATTCGAAATTTAAATCCGATTTCTGTCGAGACTGATTACGCTGAAAGCGCAGAATTCGTATAAAAAATGTCAATAAATCTTATTCGAAATATTCAAGCATCTTGTCAGTCAGCAATAGCCAAGTGCATTTAAGTGCATGAAAGCGAGAGCTTAAATGAAATTAAACAATGTATTAACAAGTTTACTGTATTGACTATTTTCAATAGGATTGAGAATACAGAAACTTGATGTATTCTTATCAGTTTTTTCACTATGTCTCTAAAAAGGTTCCGCTACAGGGGAGCAATTCTACAAAAAATGTCCCAGTTTTATTTTTTTTTTTCAATTGTCGGTTTTGATTTGGTTGTGCAAAAGACGAATTTTGTTCTATTGGTTATTTTTTTCAATCACGACATGACAAATGAATTCATAAAATAAATACTATTGCTTGCTCAACTCAAAAAACTCTTCGTTGAATAGACGCTGGAAGTCTACTGTATGAGAATCCGATTCTTTTTTTTGCACGGGGGATGCGTTTTGTGTAAAACTAACCATGTTATTTCGAGAATCCGTTCAAAAAACCGTGTTGTTTCTAAAAACCGTGCAGAAAAAGCGTGTAAAAAAATTTCGTGACCATGTTGAGGCCGTAAGCAAATTCGAAAAGCCAGCTGATACTGGCATAGAAAATTCACAACACTTCTTTAAAAAGGATGTAACTCCTAAACAGGAAATATGAGGGTTAGTATCTATGACGTATGCGCAGACTGGACGGAGGATTATGAAAAATGGTTATTCGCAGTCGCGGATTAAACATGGAACAACCTGCTTAATTCGTATTATATACGGAATAGAAATTCATCACGCCACGTAACGGCGCTAAAGAGATGGTTTATCAAATCTAAACTGTAATCATATTGCGCATCTGTATAATATTTCATGACATTGATGTTAAGAACCGTTCAGTGGCAATAAGATAAAAAGCATTTTAAAATGATAACATAACATCTGAGCGATTCCACAAAAAATGGGCAACCAATTTTATCGACAATTTTTGATGTGGCAGAATCTTTGTATAGAATTTTCTATGGATAAAAGATGCCATTTTGTACTATTGGTTTAATTTGTTGGAACACGACTCATTTTTGAGCAGCTATTAAAAATGCTTTTTTGGGAAGGTATTGATGATTACAAAAGTTTTTAAAGCCAAAACGGTTTGTTTGATCAGTATGACGTCTTTGGGAAAGCCGTAGGTAACAATTTTGTCTTTCAAAAAAAAAAAATACACTCTAAAATAATTTTTTTTTAATTAAAATTTCAAAAAATATTACAAATAATTATCTAAAAAACTTATTTTTATAAAGTATAGTTTTTTTTATAAAAACTACAAAAGATTACTAAAACAATGAAACCAATCCAATCTTGGAGGATTCAGGAAAAAAATTTATAATATTTTGAAAAAAAAAATTTTTTTTGATTTATTTTTCGAAGGGCATATTTGTTTTTGGAAGGACAAAATTGCTATCTACAACTTTGCCGAAGACACTATGCCAATCAAACAAATCGCTTAGAGAAATATTTTTCATTTCCAAAAGAGCATTCTATGGGGAATTAAAACTGTTTTTACAGTTAAAACGGTTTGTTTGATTGGCATAGTACCCTGTACCCTGTAAAAAAAAATCTTTTTTTTTAAATTATAGCTTTTTTCCTGATTTTTTCATGATTGAACCAGTATCATTGTTTAGGTAATCGAAAATTAAATTTTTTTTAAATGAGCTTTTTCAGATATTTAATTTTCAATTTTTCTTTTAATTTTAAAAGAAATTATAATTTTATTTAGAGTGTATTTTTTTCGGAAAGACAAAATTATGATCTACAACTTTGCCGGAGACGTCACACCGATCGAGCAAACCGTTTTGGCCCTATAAATATTTGTAATTATCAATACCTGCCTAAAACAGTTTTTTTCTGTCGGCATTTTAGGGTCCTTCCGAAAAAATAAACACTGTAAAAAAGTTTTAAAAATAAAAAAAAACTTTCGGACAAATTTTATTTTTTTTTTATTTTTTATCTCTCCATGTTATATTATTTTTGGTTGGCTCATATTGTGTAGTTTTCGAAGAAAAAAAATCACAAGAAGGTTGTATGCAAAGCCACGACCGAAAGGTTGAAGTAGAATACTTTTACAAGAAAGATAACCCGGCTGCTTGCGTGTCAGTCATTTTTTCTAGTAAATAAACGTTGACCGTTCATTGGCAGTATTGTAATTTCTTTTTGTCTGATATTTTGAATGAAGTTCATTGAATATTTCTGAATTTTGTGCAAATGAGAAGTTGAGGTGCTGCCGAATTGTAATATGCACATTTAATACGACATCATTAAACGGGAACGGAACAAAGGCTACGGTTATGCAGAACGCGAATGCCGGCGCGATGTGATTCGCCTTACCGTGGTGAAATGTACAGCTCTTTTTAAGGCGAAGTAGAGCTATACATTTCAACAGATTTCGTCTTGCCGAATCGCATCGCGCCGTTATTTGCGTTCTGCATGACCGTAGCCAAACACTAAGCGACGCAAACACGTAATAATAATCAGAG
This sequence comes from Wyeomyia smithii, assembly GCF_029784165.1. Taxonomy (NCBI): domain Eukaryota; kingdom Metazoa; phylum Arthropoda; class Insecta; order Diptera; family Culicidae; genus Wyeomyia; species Wyeomyia smithii. The sequence continues at coordinate 66,924,379 of NC_073695.1, forward strand.
TATGCATGTAGATGAATATAATTAACTTTGGATTATAGCGCAAAACGAGAAAATATTAACTCTTCAAATAATCATTTGTGTTTTTCAAATTTCAGTTGTTCAATTTAATATCCGATGAAATGTGTGTTTATTATCTGATGAAGCTCTTATATAGGTCAAATGATGCATTCCCAATTTACTAGGTCCATAACTCTGCCGACCGTGCTTGGAAAAGCGCGGTATAACGACCAATCAGAGGTCGAATTTTGTGTTTTGACAAGGCTTAAGAGTTTTCAATAGTACAATAGTTCGAATGATAAAATTGCAATTTCATGCATTTGGTAGGAATCTTATAAGATTTTCTATTCAATTGCTGCAAAAACGAAGGAAATCCATCGAAAACTAACCGGTTTATTAGCATTTGAAATTTTTCTCAATGTTTTCAGTTTTAGATTTTCATTCCACACCCTATGTAGCCGAACTTCCTGAGAGAAGTATTCTAATTCAAAATTAAATCTTCATTAATTCATTTGTTGTCCTTATAAGGACAATTGTTCAATTTATCAAAGGATGTAGTGTTTATCTTACATCTCTGTGTTACCTTGATAGTGAGGACTAAGGCGCACGGTCAACACAATGAGAAAGGTGTTTTCACATTGAAAACTAGACACGGCTTTACTGGAGGAAGTGTTGGCAAATGCATCTAGCGCTAATACCACCGCTATCATACGAAAGCGCGTCGTTTCATGTGGGGAATATCAAGAACGAAAAATGACGCGCGTCTAAGCATAACCCGAACTGTTTCGCCGTGCTGCTCCCATTTACCTTTACATCGGCCTCAGGTAAGTAGCGGTTGCATCTGCATCTACCGCTGAGGCTGTCACTATACTGCTATTGGTACCAAAAGCTATTAACTCTTCAAATAAGTGTTTTATTTGTTCTCAAAAGAACAATTGTTCAATTCAAAATCGGATTTACGCAATCGCATCTCTGTAATATTACCGACAATAATATTCTTCTGAACAAAATGATACAACTTTCCCATTAGGCCTCTGCCATAATAGACGCGAAAAGCGACGCGAACCGATTCGCTCGGCTGTAGGTTAATGTACAGCCATCAGTAGAGCTGTACATTAACCTACGGCCGAGCGAATCGGTTCGCGCCGCTTTTCGCGTCTACTATGGCAGAGGCCTTACAGAAAGTTGCTGGCTGATGTATTCACTGTATGCAAGCCTGCTGCTGATGCTTCCCGCTACCTCACTGAAACAGCATTTTAGTGAACGGAGTGTCGTTGCATCAGCTGACCCTGCTACTATCGATGCTGATATACCCGCTGCAACAGCTACGCTATGCATAGCCATGCCACAGTTGTAGCCGCTTTACGCTGGTCCAACTGCTGAGCAACTGCTACGCTTATCCGCAGCCATGCCACAGTTTTGGCCGCTATCTGCTATCGATGGTACCCACTGCTCGCTCCCGCTGCTGCTAAGGGAGAACTGCTGTCGTCACTGTTCAGAACTATTATGAGCGACTTCGACTAAAACAGGCTCTTATATAGGGATGAAAATAGAAATGAATTATTTTACGTACGTGGTGGAATGATATAACTTGAAAAATATGTGTGACTTCATTCCGGCTCAGAGCGATCATTTGATAAGCTCCTCCTCTTTTTTCAGTTTCTAAAGTTTTTCCTCAGTTTCGTAGCACGGATGCACAAAAATGATTTCTTGTCGAGCCGGACCGATAGCACTCTCATTGAAACAACAAAATAACATGTTTTGTGTCGTGTTGTGCAGCTTGGTTGAAGAGAATGTTCCCGTCCCCGTGTCGCATGTAAGCAGATTATTGCGTTCAGTAGACAGTAGATAGTGTATCCAGCGAATAAACACCAATGGTGCTCTCACACACGCAACGGTTTTAACCCGTATCTTATTGCGGTTTGTAACATCAAGCGATTTCGTTTGCTCGCTGTTGCGTGTTGCATCATGTTGCAACTTGGCAGCTGGGTGACGACGAAATTCTGTTCATGCTGATTGATTGAATCGACTTCATATTAGTTCTGCATAGTCGAACTAACTGCTTTTGTTAATGCGTACTAACAGGGCAGTTAAATATTCAATGTCGGTTATGCTGTTCGCAGCCTTTGCGCTGCCCCTACAGTGGGGGGTTTACTAAATAAAGTGAAAGTAAAAATTAGACAACTACAACAGAATTTGATTGCATCCCGCACAGAATGTCTGCTTGTGTTGATGCCAGAAAATTATTAACCTTCAATTATTTTTTATTTGCCTTGAAAAAAGCATGTTGCGGTTCAAAATCGGTTGCTAATTACAACCTTTAAGCTGCCCTAACATTGGGAGAATTAAGATACACGGACAACATGCACTGTGGAAGCTATTTCACATTCAGTAAATTAGACGGGTGCGACAAATTTGAATTGCTAGGATGCAACACAGAATGCTTGCTTGCGTTGACAAAAATTATTAACTTTCAATGACTTGTTTATTTGCCTTAAAAAAGGCATTTTGATTTCCGAAATTGGATTTCCTGATGGCAATCATCATGCTGCCCCAACACGGGGGGAATAATGGCTGTCTGGCGACACACGCTGAGATAAACCGCGCTGCTCCTGAGACGTGGTGACCAACCACAGGGCTAGTGCTGCTGCTAAGGAAGGACGACTGCTGTTGTCGCTGTCTTGAACTATTATGAGCGGTTCCGGCTGAAACAGGCTCTTATATAGGCCAAATAGCATGTTTTCAATTGCAAGGTATATGATCCTGTCGACCGGGCTTGGGACGCAAGCATATAACGACCAATCAGAGGTCGAATTTTTCGTTTTGACAAGGCTTGACTATTTTCAATAGTACAATAGTGTGAATAATAAAATTACAATTATCTTATTTTGGGAAGAATCTTAGAAGATTTTGCAATCTATTGCTGCAAGAACGAAGGAAATCCATCGAATACTAACCGATTTATTAGCATTTGAAATTGGACATATTTTTCACTTTTTTCGATTTTAGATTTTCATTTCACATCCCTATGTAGCCGAACTTCCTGAGAGAAGTATTCTACTTCAAAAATAAGGTTCATTAGTGACTTCTTCTGGGTATTTAATTTATTATTACTTATTTGTGGTTTTTATTCCTAAAGATCAATCTTTTTTTGTCACGGTCCATATTTTTTTCTGGAAAGATAAAATTACTGTCTACAACTTTGTTGAAAACGTTTAAACCAAACGTCCTGGCTTTTATTTTTCTCTTTTTTTTCTGAAAAAGTTTAACATTCTTGTGTAATTTAACAGCCATCAATGTTTAGTTAACCTTTCGTAGTTTTCTTCTGTAGTTTTTTTCTATTGCAATTTACAGATCGTGATGTGATTGAGGCCTTGAAATTAACAACAATTGCATACTGTATCTTGTCATATTTTCTGACGTAGTACTATGTCGCTAAGGAAGCTCTAAGAAGCTACAGGGGTGTAAATTGAAAATTCTAAAATAAAACAGGAGACGAAATTTGTCCCTTTTCAAATGCATATCACTCGTAAGATATCCTGTTGCGTGGCTGAGAGTTCTGCTTGTCGTTTTAAGCTGCAACACTTTTCAAGTTGTGTGAGAACTCCAGCGGCCCTTTTTCGCTAGTTGCCAACGCGAAATGAGATGGTTTTTTTTGGTACATTCGTATTATATACGGAATAAAATCTCTTTGCGTTTTGCGAAACTGGGGGAAAACATGAAAAAGTGGAGCCATTTACAAATAGTTGAAGAGGTTGTTTATAAGACACGACCGCAGAGTTAACGTGGAATACGACAGCCTGTCTTATGTCAATGTATTCCTTGAAATAGGTTTGGGAAAACACTCAATTGGGATTAATGATTTTTAATAGTCTCTTTGCTTCAGATGACGTTTACCTCTGTAGCCGGCACCGCGGTTTCACTTGCTGCCGTATCCAAAACAAGAAAGAAATTGAATTGTTTTGAGGCTGTCTTTTGCATCAAGTTGCACTAAGATATCTTAATTTAGGCAGTGGCTACGAAGAGGCTATAGACACGGGCAAATAGTGCATTCCCCATCTATAGTATAACAGATCAAATAACAATTTTCTGCATTTTACGATAGCGTAGATAGTTTTACAACTGATTGCTGCAATTAGTAAGACTTGTGCGAAAAATTATGTGATTCAGGCTCACTAGCTCAGAAATTCTTCAGATAAACTTTGAGGTTAATTGTGTTTGTCAATGCCATTTATTGACAACTAAATATATTTTTTTCAACATGGCAATTTTTTTATTTAGTTTTGAACGATTTGAATTTGAACAGTGATAATTGAATTCAACATGAGGTGATTTTCATTTATTATTTTCATTTTATGTCACCCGATTTTATTGTCAATCTTATTATGTGACATTTGCTGTGTGTGTATTTGGAAAGTAAACATTTTACGTTTTTCTGTATGTCTATCCCACAGATAAAAATTTATCAAACATATCTGCAAATAAAGTACATATTTTCTCAGCTCCAGTTTCAAAATAGGTTGTTCACATTACTCATCGAGAAAATACATCTTTACGACCAGAGACTTAGCTCAAAAGTTGAGAATAAAAAGATGTTGTTTATAGCCGGGAGCCTACGCACACGATTTCCCCGTAAAAGGGTAACCGTTTTAAATACTTCAAATTGAGTGAATGAATATTTTTCATCAGAAATTCAACACTTAAGAATATTACAATGTTTCACCTAAGATACCTAGAACTAAAACTTTTTTTAGATTAGCCCATTTGTTTGTTCTTTATTTCTGTTTTACGATCAACAACATCTTAAAATGTATAATTTATTCCTGTTTCTTGCAAACAAAAATTTTTGAACTGGGTTTTTTTAATACACGCGTGAACCCACTGGAACCCTTTCTAGTGGTGCCATTCTATTTACTGGCTGTAAAGAACTGTCATTGGATAGTAACAACAAAATTAACCCGTATGCCATCTGCTGAGCTCATTCAACTTCAAAGCAATTACTCTCAAGATAACTTTTTTAGAGCAGTCCCGGGGTACATAATTGCAACTGATCCTGACAAAATTGGATAACTTGAACCGCGGCAGCATTTAAAATTTATCCATTAAAAGCGCCAACGGCAGCGTCCAGCCAGCCATGAACAGCAAACGTACATAAAAGAGTTGCTCCGCAACACTTCAGAATAATTATTTAATAACTTATAATGAATTCACTTGCCTTTTGCTCTGGAGAACCCACACAGTGTATCCTTAATTTGCATATTTCGCCATGCCCGGCTGATTATGCACTTTGTTCGTCCTGAAAGACTATGGGGACTCTCGTTTCCTGCTACTTTTTTCCCTGCTGTGTATTTGTGTAAGTACATATGATGTAAATTTTTTACTGCATTACAGTTAATCCAGAAACTATAAAACTGACCCCTCAACTCTGCGTCCATGTTCCACTGAACGCTAGCAGAGCATTTCTACACCAAATGACCTAACAACATTTATTACCGGTTGACTTTTTTAAATTCAAAAATATTTTTTCCAGAGGTCGAATGCATTTTATTTAGTTGTGAATTTTTCCCTCAAGGTGGAGAAATACCAAAAAATAAATTTTTTCGCTTGAAGAAAAGTTCATGTCTTAATTTTTTTTATAACAACCAAAATTTTCTAAAACTTGCTTACTTGCGTATTTTCAAATTATTTTGACTAAAAACACTCAGCAGCCGTCTACAAGATCGAATTAGTTAATAGCATCTCATGGTAATGCAGAGTACATCGTCCACCTAATTCGTTCCAAGATTGCTATTATAAAAATCGCTATTAATTACCGTTGGCATAATTAATTTTGATGTATTATATTTTTATAATCTCCCTCATTTGGCATAACACCGAGGATTTTTTCATTGAAAACGAATGATGCAATTCGACGGTCATTTTTTACGAAGCGAAATTAAATGAATATTATTTCAATTGTAAAGCATAACAATACAAAAAAAACTCTCGATGCACCACAATCAACGAACTGTCGCCTATATTAAAACCTCCCGGATTCTACCTCGCACCCTTCATCATCAGTCCTTTCGGTAGAAATCGATCCAGCTGAAAATAACCTAAATTCTATGGCACCTTTCCGAATATCTTACAAATCCGACACATCAAGTGCACTTATCCAGTGCCAATCGAGAACGTAAGTGGTCTCGGTATCGGTGAGAAGGGCCCTCCGGCTGGGATAAATATATAGATTCAATTAGTTGCTATCTGGTGCGAACTTTAGAGCATTTTCTGTCGAGATTGCAGCCTCACAATAGAAGCGAGTAAAGTGCGGTGGAGAAGCGAAAAAAAACGCTTTCAAGAGGTTCTTCACCGAGAACGAAAAGAATCACGGTTCGGTTGAATTTGCCAACGGGATGTTTTTTAAACTTGGGTGACATGGGTACTGCTGGTATATCGTGGATGAAGGGCGACAAAACGGTCGCTTTTTATGCCACGCATCACCGAGCCGGCTTTTTGCGCGATAAGAGGCACCGTGGCACGTGCGACAAGTACGGCAAACATTAAGCCACTCGAAGCCACCCGAAGTTTTGAACCGCCACAAATGATTTCGAGTGTGGGACGATTTTAAACAACAGTTGAAAGTTTTTGAAACATTCGAAACGCAGCGAGTGGTGAGTAAATGGGCACTTGATGGGTGGCATTTGCGGTGGCATGTTGAAGGACAAAATTGCAGCAAATCGTTACTTTAAAAATGGATTGTTGAATAATTGTGATCGGCTGCTTGGGCATTGCAGCTGTAGCGGTAGTAGCAATGGAAGGAAATCGATAATTTTATTTGCACTACGAGCAAGTAAATCCCAATCAATTTTCCGTTCGCTTTCTTGAACTCGTTTCATCAACACACAGTACCGGTAGCCGCCCAGGACATTGCCTGTAACGTTTGCTGATTTGAAGGACAAATAAAGTTAGCCTAGGTTATGCGACTATTGACAATTGATGGTTGTGTGGGAGCTGTTTGACCATTTGGCAGTCACACCCCTCTCGGGTATACTGCTGGTTCAGGGGTGCTGAACGGATTTTTCCCGGTCCAAAAGTAGCAACCGACATTGTCCAGCACGGAGGAACAACTCCACATATTTACTCACTTGATGGCGTTTATTTGCCGTTCGACCTTATTGTTAAATTTCTTCCTCATTGTGATTGATTGTCGATTTACTATGTTTCCTGGGCAAGCAACATGGCCAATGTATGAAATAAATCTTCTTTCCTGTGCTAAGGGGTTGCGATGCTGGTTCAAGGCTAACTAAGATGATTGTTACATGAATCTTATATTATTGCAAGCTCGCGGAAAACTTTGCTGCGCCACATTTGTCTCTGAGTCATTTTTAGGTATTCGTTTCATGGAAAATGCATTTTTATAAGCGGTTATCAAATGTGAATCAAATGTTGTTGTACAATTCGCACGGTTTCGCTCCTTACCTTTTTCAAAGGAATATTGAATTATAGAAAAAAAAATGAAAAAAAAAGAAAGGTGGTTTCAATTTAATGAGAGTTTAAAATTTTACTTATACTTCTATTGACTAAATAAGTGACACGACACAGTACCACTAGATTTATGGTGCCAGATACAAAAATAAATAAAATAATTGTATATTATTATTTGTTACATTTTATATTCCTGTTATGGAAGCATTTTGGCTGGTGCAACGCATCGTCATCATTTTTTAGGGAAGTGAACAAATATTCTTTTCTGACGCCGGTTCAGGACAAATCGTATTGTTTTCGGTGGCTGAGATCTCGTTGTCGTTTCCAGTCGAGGTAAAAACCGCATGATTGTAATATTGTAGGTACCTAATTCCCCGAAAATCATTATCCCGAAACATACAGTGGACCCCTTTTCATATAGTAAACCACTCGTCAGATTAACTGAATTTCTCTTAACATACTTACTTAAATCGGATTTTTAAGAATGTTTCTCGTGATTCTGATTCAGCTGAATGTTTCCCGATGGAAATCCTCTGAGTATTTGCATAAATTGAGTTAATCTGGCGAGTGGTCTACTATAAGAAAAGGGGTCCACTAGAGCAGCGGTTCTCAACCTGGGATACGCGTACCCCTGGGGGTACTTGAAAGCCTTCAGGGGGTATGCGGAAGAAAAATCAGTAATGGCGGACAAAGAAATTTTTCTCTATTATACTTTGTTGTTCAATCTCAACTTTAAACAAGACTGTAGCAATCATTGTTTGACCATAGTTTGAAACCTTAACTAGACTTCCACAACATGATCTACCACTACTCTCTCCCACTCTGCGAGAACATTCCAAGCCAGGGGGTACAATCGATATGAAAAATATTGTCAAGGGGTACGCGGACAAAAAAAGGTTGAGAACCGCTGCACTAGAGGTTAATTTACCTTAAATCCACGATTGCAAATAGCATTTTAACAAGTAACTCAGAAAATCTAGTTTATTCTTCTCGTTGTGAAGATAAGCTTCGCTCAAAAGCAGGCTTCGAAATGGTCACGGTAGAACCACTTTTTACTGCGACAATCGTCTTCTTCTTCCTCTGACACTACCAAGGCTCGCTGTATGAATACATTCTTAAACAAACATGTCAGATGAGTATCGCCATCATGACGTTATTTTCCTCAAACGTATTTTGACATTTTTTCTAGTAATTTGTATTTGTATTTGAATAATCCATCTGACAATAAATAGTCTTAATGGATAAATTAACTAGCTAATCACATTTCTAAGTCTATTTACAAAATATCGGGTTGGTTCGTCAAATTCAAAGTGCTCTTCAACATCAGTAAAGCTACGAAAACACGCTGTGAACGGTTCATTATTTCCAAACAAGGTACGGTGATAAATTGGTTGCAATAACGTCGTGTTTCGAAGAGATCTGTTTGGGATACGAAAGTTCAACATTTGGAGTAGTCCAGGAGCATCAATTTTGCCATTTAAGAGCTTAGCGATAAACAATGATTGCTGTAACTTCCTTCGACGTTCAAGAGTATCTAATCCCAGTAGCCGGCACCTATCATAATATGAAGGTAAACTGTCGGGGTGACGCCAGGGTAAGTTCTTTAGGGCCAATAACCCGTTTTTGAACCCGTTCAATCCTAAGTCTCCAAGTAATCTGGTAAGGATGCCATATGATGACTGCATATTCTAAAATTGGACGTACAAGTGCGCAGTACAAAGACTTCCAACAATGTGGGTCAGAAAAGTCCTTTGCAACCTTGGATACAAAACCTAGTTGTCGTGTAGCTTTCGATATCAATCCAGAACGGTGCAGATCAAAGGTCATTTTTGAGTCCAATAAAATTCCCAAATCAGTCACTTTACTAACTCTAGTAAGTAATTTGCCGTCAATATGGTAATCGAACACTGTTGGTTGCAATTCACGATGAAATGAGATAACCTGGCATTTTTCAACACTAATAATCAGTTTGTTTTTGTGGCACCAGTCAGCAAACAAACTTGAACAGGTTTGTAAACGCCAACAATCCTCCTGCGTTTGTACTACAGCATACAACTTTAGGTCGTCAGCATACACTAGTTTCAGACAACGTTTGTCCAGTATCAAAGCAGCGTCATTGAAATACAAAATAAATAAAAGCGGTCTGAGATGGCTGCCTTGTGGGACACCAGACTTATTTGAAAAAGGCCGTGATACACAACCATCAATCATCACTCGAAGTTCACGATCAGTTAGATAGGATTCCAACCAGGTCACCAGTTGAGTAGAAATCCCAAGCCGAGACAATTTGTGTAACAATATTTGATGGTCAATTTTATCGAATGCTGCCTTCAAGTCAGTATAAATCGTATCTACCTGCACTTTATTCTCCATGCTCGTTATACACTCCGAGGTAAATTTCATTAAGTTTGTTGTTACCGACCGCCCAGGTATAAAGCCGTGTTGGTCAACAGAAATATAGTTTTTCGTGACATCGAGAATAATTTTACTCACTATTATTTCGAACAATTTTGAAGCGGCTGAGAGGCTCGTAATTCCTCGGTAATTGATCACATTGTAACGATCACCTCGCTTAAAAACAGGATGCATAAAAGACTGCTTCCAAATGCGAGAAAATTTCATTTGCTGGAATGAGCGGTTGAAAATGTCGCTTAGAGGTTGAGCTACAGCAGCAATACAACGACATATCACAACTGCAGGTAGACTATCAGGACCAGGAACAAACGATCGTTTCAACTTTTTCGCAGCTGACAATACCATGTCTACGTTTACAGTACAAGCACGCAGTTCAACCAAGTCAGCGGGAACATCACGGATGGCATCATTTATCTCTGTTCTGGATGAGAAATTCGTTGAGAACACCGAAGAAAAATGCTCGGCAAACAGCTGGCAAGAATCAACAATAGCGTCAGATGTAGTCTTATTCAGATAGACTTTTTTTGGTATCGCAGAACTTTTTCGCTTAGAATCGATGAAACGCCAGAAACTACGTGGATTTCTTGTTAAACTCATTTGTACCCGTAATACGTACGATTTGTAGAGACAGGAATTCAAAAACCTATATGCCTTACTAGCTTGCTGAAACCTAGTTTGGTTACCAGAAGTTCTACGTCGTCGTAGGTTCCGTTGACAAGCGTTGCGCACACGTTCCAATTCTAGTAAGCGATAAGTGCTCCAGACGGGTGAAACAGGTGGTCGAATCCGCGGAACATTCTATCCTTCCTTCAATCTGAATTCTAAAGTACCTATGTTGACTCTCCTTCTAACAAAAATAAGTCCCTGTTATAATAAAACTGGTGTGAGTAACGTATGAAAGTTCTCTCCAGGAAATTGTAATTGGGCGATATTGTTAGGATGGACAGAAGCTCGGTATAGTAGAGTAGTAAGCTTGAAACGGAAAGGTAAAACTTACACACAAGCACGGATATGAATGATATGCGTATCACTTACTTCAATAGTGATACTGCCAATAATATGAAGTGCGGAGTTCAGAAAACACCTGGCCAATATCACAATAGGTCTAATCTCTGGTCGCAGTTATGAGTCCACAGTAATAAGAATTACGCGCGTTAAGTGCTTGTTTTCTGGAAATTATTTATATCATTGATCTTGTAGTAATATTTCTCAACATAAATGAACGAAGTAGACAGAAAAACGGCCGAAATAACATCGCTAAACAATTGACAGTGTGCATCTCTTTGATATGCGAGTGTCGTTTGACTATCCGGTTCTTTCTGTCAGCTGAGCGGCGATGGTTTGGTTGTTTTACATTTACGAGCGAAAGCCGACTATGACGCACGCTAAGGAAGCGAGATCAAATGAAAATGGTGACCGTTTATAAGCCTGCTCAAAAGAACAAAAGAAAAAGACAAAAATTATCATCGATTCACTACTTCGTCTGAAAAGTCTTTGGTCTGACACAGAGATGGCGTTGCAAAGCTAAAGACTTTGGGCTTACCCGATTGTACCAACTATGACTAAAATGTTGTCAAAATTTCATGACATGTTATTAACTCGTTCTCAAGTTGTTGCTCTCGAAGTGACGCTACTTCTGTAATTTTGGTTATCAGGGAAAAGAACGAATTCCGTGTTGCGAATTAACATTGCTTCTTGATGAGAAAAAAATACTTATCTGCACCTCTACAACCGATGCACAACTCTCAGAAGGGCCAAATGAGGTTATCACACTGGAAATATCCAAAACAAATTGTGAAATTGTGCTAAATTATCACAAGCTTCGACTAAACGAGCATATTAAGATCAAAAGCATCTCAAAGGAACGAATTGGTCATTATAATTTTCATAAATAAACCCAAACATCAATGTGGAGGAGCTCCGTAATCGCAAGGATACAGAGTCCGCTTTGGTAAGCGGGTGGTCGCGGGTTAGAATCTTAGTAGAATCAGGCCATTTGGTTGCCAAAAGACTTTAGCATGGGTTTATTCTCAGGCTTCCCACCAAGTACCCTTCCTTCAATCTGAATTCTAAAGTACCTATGTTGACTCTCCTTCTAACAAAAATAAGTCCCAATTATAATAAAACTGGTGTGAGTAACGTATGAAAGTTCTCTCCAGGAAATTGTAATTGGGCGATATTGTTAGGATGGACAGAAGCTCGGTATAGTAGAGTAGTAAGCTTGAAACGGAAAGGTAAAACTTACACACAAGCACGGATATGAATGATATGCGTATCACTTACTTCAATAGTGATACTGCCAATAATATGAATGTCGCAGTTATGAGTCCACACAGGAAAAAAAAAACACCAATGTGGCAAACCTTTAAAAGTTTCCGGAAATTTTTGCAGCTATTCGTGACAGTGGATGAAACATGGATCCATCACTACACTCCTGAGTACAATTGGCAGAGTGGCTTTTGCTTGGTAAGAATCATCTGAAGCGCCCAAAAACCGCAACAATTTTTTGAATGGCAAACTGATATTAATATGAAACGACCGCATATGGTGAAGGAAAAGGTGTTCTTTTACCAAGACAAACCTCCGGCTCGTTCTGTCCGCTATGCGAAAGATAAATTGGAGGAACTGCGCTTTTCACTGGTTTTCTACCCCCCGTATTCGTTAGATTTAGCCTCAAAGATTTGTCCCGCAGCACTACAAAACTAGCGCCGAAACATTAGAAGATCGTTGCAATAAGTGCTTTATTCTAGACGGAATATCAAAGAATAAAACAGTTTTTACATAAAAATTTGCATTTTCTCATCAGCCGGCCAGATACTTTTTAGCACAACAACAATTTAGCATGATTTGTGTTGGAGAGTAAAGTTTGTATTTAGAAAAATAGACAAAAATTGCCGATTTTCATAGGTTTACCTGCACTCACGTTGACGAAACTACTCAAGCCGCATCAATCATAGTAACTCATGAGGCAGCAGAAAAAAAACGACAGCTCTATCAGTCGAACTCTAACCGTGAAGCTTCTCCGTTCAGGAGAGTGCGCTTTCAAAAAACGCCACGTCGAAAACGGACATCGTGCGGCACTTTGTGGATGCCAGATACGCCCGTGTCGGCATCTACAACATCTTGGTACTATTGGACAGCAATCAGAGCATCGAAAAAAAGCCCGGTTCCGGACGACCCTGAACGACAAGAAGCTCCAAAGGATGCTGAAGAGAAAGACCAAGGGAAAAGTGGCTACATCCCCGCGTGTGCTCGGCCGGGAGGTCGGTGCAACCGGTCTAACAGTGAAAAAGTACTTGTCGAGCATGGACACACATGCCAGGAAGCGGCAGTACCGTTCACTGGTCTCAGAGCTGCAGCCGATGACGCAGCGGCAGCGGCCCGTCGAATCACGGCGTGGCGGCGGTGATAGACGAAACCTATCTCATCGCCCCCGAAGGAAGTAATATTCGAGGTGAAGTTCTTCTTTCGCTTCGGATTGGCCGTGACCGGGTGAATTTATAGTACGAAGAGCCTGCTTGAAGTTGCGTTATTCCTCAAGAGATACCATAACAGCGAAGACGCGGTGTTCTGGCCGGATCTGGCGTCGGCCACTACTCAAAGTGATCGTTTGGAGGAGATAGAGCGGCTAAATATCAATGTGGTACCCAAGTAGGCGAACCGGTGTTACTTTACCGTGAAACGGGGTGAATAGAAACAAAACTTCTGACCTTGAAAAACGTTATTACAAGTCTTTGATAACATTGAAAAATCATGTAAAAGAATTTTCTCGGATAGTTCAGTAGTAAACAAGTCCTCCAAACCCATTTTTGGGTTAGAAGCACTACTATCAGTTTGTTTAAAAAATACGAAATGAAGGCTCATGTTCAAAGCGTTTACGAGTGCCAAAGAACTGTGGAAGCCATTTCGTTCCACTGTGAGCTTGTTCGTGTGCTGTACTGGGTCAGTAGTGAAGCATTTTAAGTTTTCATAGTAAATTTGAGGATTTCCGTAGGAAACTTATCAAGGTTTTACTTATGTTTTATGGAAAACTCCCGGTACGCGAATTTGAGGGGTGAATAGAAACAACGCTCACGCTTACGCTTAAGCGACTACTTTTACACAAAAACAAGCAGTTTTGAGAAATGTAATCATATTTTTTGAATAATTATGCCTAAAAACATGTTTTGTACATTCTCAGATTCTTGATCTCGGCCAGGACTCACGAACAAAAAGGTACAAAAACGTACAAAAGAACCGATTTCACTTCGCTTGACGCAAGCTGCAAGAATGTTACATAGAAAAAAAACTATCCCTCCGTCAAGCGGTCACGAAATATGGAAGCAACTGCCTCAGGTACCATCAGAAACCTAACCAGTAGGTAACCAAGCTATTAGCCAAAAACTTGACAAAAGGCTGTTCATTTGCTGCATGAATTGATAAAGACATCCACAACCCTAAAGAAACAGGCCAAGATTCCGGTTCTACCAGTACAAAGTGTTACTGGACGCCGTGTCTAGACGAAGTACAAGAAGATCCTGAATTGGTAGAAATGCCTAACCCTAAACTTCGAATACTTCCGAGCCTAACTCTGTTAGGAGCTATCCGTACATTAGGACGACGTACATAAAGTAATAAACCGAACATTTTTGCTATTTAGAAACTTTTTAACGTTGTTTTCATCTCATTCCGATAAACATGATGCAATTGCTCTTATTTCTCCACAATAAAAATCAAGTCCTTTATCAGAACAAGAAAAACGCAGTCGGTCGTTGAGTGTTTATATTCGCTTCATTGTGGGGCGAATAGAAACATGCAACGTATTTTTCAATAAAAAAATAAATTATTTATTCATCAAAATGGTATTTACACCCTTGATAGAGGAAGGCTAGACCCGTATTTTAAAGCTTTCATATTAGTCCTAAACATTACAGTATTTTTCATTCACTGCAAGATATAACGGAAACTGTTCCTATTCGCCCCATTTTACGGTACTCATTTCATTCGAAAAAAAAAAAACGATGGCATGGGTTAAGTGCACATCCATGTCACGAACGTCATTCCCATACATTTTGCTTGAAGCCAATTTTCTCTGGCTCTCTGGCTCGATTTTACGTCAAAAGGCTGTCAGTGCTTTCGAAACAGCCGATTAAGCTTCGTTCATGCGAGATCAGCTTTTGCTGCAAGTGGTGTGTAGAAATGTAAAAAGCGAAGAACGTTTTTTTTGTTTCGTTAGTTCTCTAGATGTTGTGCAGGACATAAATGAATATGTCCAGACATGTTTCAACACGTTCTGGACCATAAATTCAATATTCATATTGATATGTATTCATTAGAACTTTTCACGCAAAAAAAACGTGCAACAGCCTATGCGGCACAATGAACGGAGCTTAAGACCATATCATTAACAGTAGCGCCATCATCATCGGCGGCGGCTTCAGGAAACAGTCGCCGTGACATGGGTCTGGTTAAGTGATTGGTTTCGTCGCTTTGAAGACAGTAATTTCGTTGTTGACGATAGTACAGGTACGCCAAATTGGAGTAATTGCTCGATGAGGATTTACATCAAATGCAGGAACAGCTTGTTTCGATTATAGAAGTTGCCCATCAAACCATTTCCAAGCGATTGCATGCATCAAGAATGATCCAAAAACAAGAAACTTAGGTTCCTTATGATTTCAAGCAAATGGAAGTTTAGCGTTGTTTTTTCACCTATTCTGCACCGGCGGATCTAATCTGCTCCGGCGGTAAAAAAGAATTTTCCCAGTAGCATCGTGACAATTGATGAAAAACGGATTCATTGCAGCAACCCAAAGATAGGCTCTGTCGAATGTACACGCCTCGAAGATTATGCTGTGAACCAGATCAGTGTTATTCAGTATGAGCTGTTGAAACCGAACGCAACCATCACTGGGAACGGTATCGACCTCAATTGAACACTGCCGAACACTGCGCGAAAAACGACCACAAGCAGAAGCTCGAAAAAGTGATTCTACTACATGACAACCCTCGGCCTTATTCTACCAAAGTCGTTGAAACTTAGAAAGAAACGCTCAAAGGGAAAGTCTCACCTCACCCGCCATATACTTCAGATGTTGCGCCATTCGATCATTACTTGTTCCGTTCGATGGCACATGGTCTGAATGATCTGCTCATACATAAACTTTGGAAAACGACATCAATCGTCGATAGCCTTAAAAGACGAACACTTTCATCGTAACGGACCAGTTCTATGTAATATAGGACAACAATTTTAATCAACCATTTTTGATCTGGCTGAATCTTTGAACAGATGTTTTATGGGCTAGAGATATCATTTTTTCCATTTTTACGTTTTGAATCATGACTCATTTTTGAGAAGAGCCTGTGTAAAAAAGGTATCGAGGATTACAAACATTTTTAGAGCCAGAACGGTTTATAAACCGGTTTATACACCCATCAAGTGTGATGTCTTCGCCAATGTTATGTATAATAAATTTTATCTCTCCGAAGAAATATACAAAAATCAAATAAAATTTGAAAATTGACAATTTAAAAATGGTTTAAAGAAAATCAAGGAATTAAATTTATAAAACTTCATCTACAACTTCGCGAAAGACTCCACACCGATTAAACAAATCGTTATGGCTATGAAAATATTTATGTTTAATCTTCGATAGTTTTCTATTGAAACCTTTTCAAAAATGAGTCGTGATTCAAAAAAAAAACTAATAGCACAAAATGACATCTCTAGCTTATAGAAACATCTGTGTCCAGGCTTATCTTTTCTCCTTATACAAATTCTACCTTGTAGGAAATTATCTTTTACTGCGAAAACAACTGCTTTCACACTAACGGGAAGTGCTACGCACTTACTTGAAGAGAGCAGCCAATCGTGTGTATCTGAGAAGCATATAATAAGAAGATAAGAAACTGTCGTGATCTTTCTCACACGAAAGGGTAGTACGCTCAATAACTACTCATCAAAGTTCACTGCAATGCTTTTACTGTGGGTCTCATGATCAAATGTCAAATAAGGGGCAAATCTAGTTGGGAAGGTATCTTGCGTTGTTTGCCTGGCATCTTGAAACTGGAAAAATAATAACTCCAGCCACCCACACAAGACGGTCTCCATATAGAGTAGTGGCCAAAATTACCAGAATGCAAATTCATATTTAGGAAGCTTTGAACACATGATTCTGTAGTTTTTGATCATTATTTTCATAATTTATCAATGAAATCATGATATATAAAACGAATCATGTTCTAAACGCCTCCGAAGTAACCTTTTTCAAAAATGGAGGAAAACAGTTTTTCTGAACATTTCGAAATAAATGAAATCCTACTAAAACTGCTATGGAATGTTTGTATACGATTAGGAGCTGATTATATTAGCTTCCTAGAACCGGAACAGTATTTAACTTTAACCCTGCAGAGTCTGCCGCAAGCCACGTAGAAAATATTGGGAATGTTCCCAATTTTGACCTACGAAAACATCAAATGTAAGCACAGCTCTTGAGGTGCTGTTTGTGCTCCTTAAGAATCAATGTTTAAAGTTTGCGGAAAATTTGGGTTTTTGTAGAAAAAGATGATTAAAAGTTTTTTATTTTTTCTGTATATTTTGAATTTTTGGGTGATTTATCAACGAAATTCTTCGTATATTACCCAATTTGGTCCAAAACACAATCAGAATGCGTAAAACTAGTATAATTGTTAGCGTGTACACACAGACGAGTTATTTTCATTGTTTCAAAAAAACTGAGATATGCCTCAATTCACGTGGTTTATGGTCTTGTCACTGCAATGCTTTCTCATATAACAAAATCATCTACAGTAGAAAACTAACAATTTGACAAAAAAAAATATTTTATTCTAATATAAATCTTAATTTTCCGACCATTGCATTGTGCGCCCGTCACGCATGTTTGCTCTTCGAATGCTATCGAATTTATCTCAGCAGCGCACCCCGCGGCATACTTCTGTGTATTCTCGCTAGTGTAATTCACCACTCTTGTTTCGCTCAGCTGTGATGTAAGCAGCAAGTGTGTTTCTGCGAGCAGTGTAAACACAGCACAAAAAAAGGAAAAAGTGTAGTAAAAAAATGCTACACTTAACACTAATGCTGGCCAAGAAGTAAATGGCTCTTCAGGTGTGTTTATATACCCTATTGATTGCAGGATTCTACGATAGAGAACCCTAAGCGCTTGCAAATCGGCCTCCTTACACATTCACGATACATGTCCGTAGAGCACTACAGGGGGGATCAGCGTCTTGTAGAGCGCAAATTTCGTGCGAGTCTCTAAGCTACGGGACTTAAGCTGGCTACGCAATTCGTAATAGATCCGGTTCGCTACCGTAATCCGTCTCTTCGCCTAGCGGCTCACCTCGTTTTGACAGTGTTTATGGTGAGTCCAATTCTCGTAGCTTCCCTTCTGAGCGCCGTAAAGGCGATCGAAAATGTTGCCTAATAAGAAAGTTAAATACAACTCTACACCTTTATTGATGAAAAAGAAACAAACAAACAAATATGTTTCATTACCCAATTTCGGATAGTTAATTTTTTTAATTAACCCCAACATTTTCGAGCTCTGTCTGGTAACAAGTTCAATGATCAGCCATTAAGTGTAGAACACTGAATTAACAGATTTATTATTACCTGATGTAAAAGCGAATAGCACTTTTTAATGCTTTCCAACCATTATTCTGAGTTCACTTATTGACCTTAGGTACAATCGCTAAAAGGTATGTTCATACAATCGTCCTTCAAATTAAATGACCAACAGGGAATGGTTGAATTCCTTATCGTGTTAATAAGTAAATTCTTCATCGCCGATTTCCTACGGCGCAACAACCGCAAGACGCTGGTCACGCCAGTGGTGGTGGAAAAAGTTTACGTTCAGCTTTGCGGCGCGGCGGTCGGAATAAATCGAACCATTTTTTTCTCACCTGCGTTTTCTTTGTCATTTCCGGTTTCAAGTGTACACACACACACACCATATGCATGTACAGATACAGTTAGCAATGGGTAGCAAGGTGGTAGCTGAAGTGCATAAAGTCGCCCCAGGGGGTAAAGTCCACGAGGGTGGGTGCCGAGGGAAAAGTTATTATTAAATATTTTCTCAGCATTTCTTCCTTCTTCCTTCCGTAAGTCGTTAGCGCGCCTCGTACCAAATCCGGAAGTGAGGGAGAGAACCAGGTCGCTCAGGGGCACTGTATGCGTGCAATGTTATGGCAATATTATGGCTACCGGCAGCGGCAACAACGGTTGGGCTGTTCATGATTCGCACAAGCACTTGTTTATGCGATGCCACCCCGTTTGTGTATAACCCGCGTCACCGCCCGGTACCCTGGAGAGCCACCTTACCACTTGACCACACCGTGACAGGCTGAGTTGGAAAGGACCGCCGAAGCGGAAGGTCTGAATTATCGCAAGAAGGGTGCCGTTTTATTGCTTGAGCCCCATCTTATCCCCGCGTCCTCCGTCGCTGAATCGACGAAGGCCGTCCAGAGTCGCGCTGGTAATATAGACATTTCCACAATAATAAAATTAAATTACACCTCGGACAACTTCAGTTGGACTGGTCAATTATTTTGCCTGCATATTTTCGACTACAATTTGGCTTGAACCATAAATATACCTAGTGCTGTAGTGCTGGTACTAGCTGCGTTATCCAATTTTATATTTTATTCGCCAAATTTAAATAAGAAAACAATTCGGAAAGTTGTTATTTCTAACGTTAGAAACACCACGCAAGAGGACCCTACTGGTCTCAATGTTTTCCAAAACCTAGCGGTAAACAATTTAAACATCGATTTCCCCCTTCCTTTTCGTTCCAGATCCATATCAGATGTTCGGTCCCACCAGCAGTAGACTAGCTAGTTCAGGTATGTAGCAAAACAAAATTGTCACAACAGTGCTCAACAAACGGCCAACTTGTCTCCGCGAAACGGATCGGTAACGAGAATCCGATTCACTGCGGTTCGAAACAGTTCAAGGAAATTCGAGGCTACACTCCTTCCGACACCTCGTGACACGAGAAAGCGAGGTGCCAAATATGACTTTCCTGTTGTGTATGCACACTCGTACACTCGGTCGTCTTACGGTTAAGTTGTGAGCCGCCCAACTCTAAATTGCTGCGCGGCTGTACGTTCCAGAAGCAACGCTTTTGTCAGAAAATCGATAATTTTGCATAAAGAAACATGACCTTTATTTACGCCTTCGCGCTCCGACATTTCCGAACCAATTCCGGCCGGTTTCCTGTTTCTGCTCTCTTTCCCTGACCCAACGCCGAGGGACCACAAACCGTAGTGTGGCCAAAGCATACACGAAGTTGTTGTTGATTAATTACCACTTCCTTTATGGGTTAGAAATACATTAAGCTTTCACTAGTGTATTCCGCCCCGCTATTCTTCGGTTACCTTCTTAAATGTTATTTTTTTCTCTCCTCAGTTTTTCCTGTGATTATTCATAACTTCCACTTTCCGATTTGCTGCACAGCCATCTTGATAACTTTTCCGCCGGTCGGTCGCACCACCCAAGCCGCAGCAGAGCAAGCCATGACATGCCACGGTTGTCGTCGTGTGTTTCTCGTGATATGAGGCCTCGGCTGCCAAGAATCCCCCGTGCATCGATTGGGTTGGCACGGCACGACAGAAAATTAATTCCAAAACTTTTTTTTCTCCCTTCGTGTTGGCTTCCGCTTTCTTTATAAAATAATTATAATTCTTTCTTTTCTCCACCGGGGAACTGTCCAGCGCCTCCATCGCAACGGTAACGTTTTGTCGGCTTCCGCCAGCCGACCGAGAGGCTGCTACTGGGTGAAATTAAGTCACAAATCCACAGCGACGGTAAGTTTGACGTGAAATCGTCATTAAAGTTCCTTCGGTGGTCGGATTTACGATGTTGCTGTCGGCACTACAGTTACTGATAACATCCAGGTCTAGTTCTGAATATAATAATTAGTGTACGTTGTAATTACTCATGAAAAACATTGTTGATCTCGTTAGTTGTTGAAATTTATATAAAAAACGCTACCGAAAGTTGTAGTGTTGAAACAACATTGACAACTCAAACAATCGACTAATAATAGTGGTAATGACACAAAATTACGCTCAAAAAATAGTGACACGAGATGGCTTTATGCACAATTTAGATGTTGTATGGGAAGTTTGTACTATTGTTAGTCCTAAAACAGTTAAAAATTTCCATGATAAAAATTGTAAACAACCCAGGAATATTGATTTCAACTGCGTAGTAACATACATATTAATCACAATTTTTTATAAAAAATAATAAAAGTAAAACCATTGAACTGCCCCTTGAGGAACCACGTAGATTAAAACCTTGTAAAACCATTAATCAAGTTGTCTAGTCACTTTTCCAGTTTTTTCCAGAAATAAATATTTTTTCAGTGCGGTTAATTCTTACTCTTTCAACACATAATTTTTAACACATACGACATAGCTTTCTGTAGTTCAGTTGAGACGTTTCTATAGGCAAAAGATGTCATTTTGTACTATTGGTTGAATTTTTTGGAACATGACTCATTTTTGAGAAGCTTATTAGATTTTTTCAATTAGATTTTTGAAAATTAGCTTTTAATTTTTCTTTTAACTTTTCTTCAAAAATTAAATAGTTTTTTTAGAGTGTACATTTTTTCGGAAAGATAAAATTATTATCTACAACTTCGCCGAAGACGTCACACCGATCAAAAAACGCTTTCCAAAAATGAGTCATGTTCCAAATAATTCAACCAATAGCAGAAAATGGTATCTTTTGCCTATAAAAACATCCATACAAAGTTTAAGCCAAATCAAAAATGACAAATTAAAAAAAAAATATTAAAACTGGGACATTTTTTGTGGAACTGCTCAGTTGCTATTGGGAACACAAACAAACAACACAATTAATGTAAGTTTTAAAAGACGGGCAATACTCTCTCAAAATCTAATGGAATTTTCTGATTTTTTTATAAATATTTTTTTCAAGTTCAAAAATACCGGTATTCAAAAGGCGGAAAATCGGTATTTTCGCCATTTTTTGTTTGTGTAGAAACCTGATTTCCACAGTCTGGCAGTAATAATAAAAATATTAGACAGTTACAGCTTACAGCTATGTTTTTTAATTTCTACAACGATCTTAGTTTCGGAATCTAGAAAAAGCTAACCCTACCGACCTTCTAAAGACACTTTCACTGAGTAGGGGAAAGGGGGGCAATTTCGGACGGGGACAGTTTTGGACAGAGCTCAGAAAAAAACAAATGCAATTTTGCAATTTTCAACCAAACTAAAAATATAAGTAAGTTGGCAGCCCTTCCACCAACAGCTACTATATAGTTTGACAGTTCTTGGTCGTTTATTAGTTACGAAAACAACACAGTGCCATTTTTCATTCATGTTCATGCCATTTTTCATTCATGTAGAGCAAGCATCAACGAAGATGAGCTGGGAAGAGTTTCTAAGGGAACAATGTCTTTGAGACACGCTTCTGATACCTGCGGAATTTAAAAACGTACCTTGGTCTGTCGTCTGAAAAATCAAAGAAACTAAAAAACGGAAAAATCATAGGGCTTCTTGTCCCAAAACTAAGATCAACAAGTATTTACGAACGTGGAAGAAACATTTCTAGAGAAATATTTGATCGAAAGTTCCCATATGAATTTCGGATTGACGTACCGTATGCCAATGCGATTGGAAGTATTGCCGAGAAAATGGCATAGTTCTTTTATCCTTTCCCTCTCATAGCCAGTTTGCTCGGTTTTTATTTATTGAATTAAATTTGAATTAAAGGGATTAGTTTCGTGATTTGTGAAGCATCTGATCTCAGTCTCTGCTTATATGGAAGAAAGAGTTGAAAAACACAAAATTTCCATTAATCTAGAAAAACTTTTCATCACTGTCCGAAAGTGCCCCAGGACTGTCCGAAACTACCCCACACACGGGGCACATTCGGACAAAAAATCAATTTTGAAAAATTCAAATAAATCAATCGAAATCGCATCAACGCACACTACTAACTCGCTTATATGATACTCCGATGTCCAAGTATGAGCCAGGATGAATTCAGATTTTTTTTTAAGTTAAAAATCAAGATAGAAAAAGTGTCCGAAACTGCCCCCCTCTACCCTACATTCTGGAGTCATTTTCCATTCGGTGGGCCCCGCCTCAAATTAATATCAGAATTTTATAAATTCTATTATTATTTTCAAACTTACAGTTTATTTGATACATCTACATCAAATGAACTGACCCGTATTTATTGAAAATTTTAAGTTTTGTTTATGGAATAAAAGAAGAAAACCTTGAATAAATAAATAAATGAATAAATCTTGTAAATGCAACACTAAGAGAATTGAACTGAAAATGAGAATAATACAATTATATTAAATTATATATTATCGATATTTAGCCCCCAATTAACAATGGGAAAAAATATCGATATATATTTCGGTTCATGGTAGAAACGGCACTATTTGTCCACTCAACCATGCATACAAGCTTCTAAGCAAGCCTTTATGATCCTCGTTTTTTACCTTATCAAATTTTTTTGTTTGTTACTTCTAATGTACATATGGAGAAGAATTTTTAAAGTAACAAAAAAATGAATGTTTAACTGTCTCCTTGCTCTACACTATACTTCAGCCGCAGTGGTTTTATGTTCACTTTTACTATCGCATGTGAGTCCGTAGTCCTTTTTATGTTACACCACTAAATTAGTTCTATAAACGAGATATAATAAAATTCACAACTACGAAGGTGCTGATATTTGTTTGGTTTTTGCATGAGAAAAAGAAGAAAGAGAATATTTTTGCTTTTGTCATCACACAATTGCATATGAGAGCTCGCCTAGGTGCGAACAGCCTTTGAAATCTCCTTCAACTGCGTAGTCGCGAATTGATTGTGCACTTCGGAAAGCAGTGTTGCCGATTAACCGATATTTTCAGTGTTTTTCCTAAAATAGTTAAAGTAGTTGTGCATAAGACACGACCGAAGTGTAACGTAGAGCTACGACAGTCTGTTTTATGTCAATGCCAAAAGTTTGGGAATGCGATCGATATGTTGGAAGGACGATGAGAAGAAATTGTGTTGATTATTGTGAAGTCATTTGATTGTGAAGTAGATAAGATTTTTCTGCCATTCGCACGTATTGTTACATTATGTTGTCTATGTATAAGCTAGCTAACTTAGTAGGTGATAAGAATGGTAGAAAAAGCTTTTGAAAAATGAGCCTTTTTAGATAATTGATCATTTGTTTTTTTTTAGATTAAAAAAATCACAGGAGGGTTGTGTGCAAAGCCACGATCGCAAGGATGAAGTGGAATACTTTTACAAGAAAACCCGGCTGCTTGCGTTTCAGTCATTTTTTAATTTGTTGTTCAATTCAATATCGGATAAGATACCGATCACATCTTGGCGTTATCACTGACAGTGCGAATAAAGTATTCCTTGTGATAAAATAAACAGTGAAAAGCTGATTTAACACTCAAAACTAGACGGCTCATGTGTTGTCGAAATGAGTCAACTTTTCATTGAATGCATTAAGTAGTGCCCGCTATCGCACAGAGACTGCATTTCACTAAAGTGCCTCACTGCATCAGCTGCTATCGATGCTAAGCCCGCTGCAACTGCTACGCTATCCGTAGCCATGCTAATGTTTCGACCGCTATACGCTGCTATTGGTATCCGCTGTCCCTGCATCAGCTGGCCCAGCTGCTATCGACGCTGAGATCCGCTGCAACTAGTGCACTATCTATTGCCATGCCACAGCTGTGGCCGCTATCCGCCTGGTATCCACTGCACTGCTACTGCTGCTGCTAAGGGAAGACTGCTGTTGTCGCTGTCTAGAACTATTATGAGCGGCTTCGACTGACACAGGCTCTTATATAGGGATGAGAAACCTATCGATAGTAGTAGGAAATCATCGATAACTATTGATAGCCATTTCAGTCGATAATTCCCATCCTTACTCTTATACAGACAAATAGCAAATTTAAAGTGACAAGGTCTATGATTCTTTCGACCGTGCTTGGGAAGCAATCATATTAACGACTAATCAGATCAGTCAAATTTCGCGCTTCAACAAGGATTGACCATTCTCAATAATATAGCTGCTTGTCATTATTTGGACTTGATAATTTTTGAATTTTGATTATGCGAAAAATTAATTTTTATGCTGATAATAAAGGCTTTTAAGATTTAAAATTAGTCGTGTTCCAAAAAAATAAACCGATAGCACAAAATGGCTTTTCTTGCCTATAGAATCATCTATGCAAAGATTCAGCCAAATCAAAAATGATAATTTGAAAAAAATGTTAAAACTAGCACATTTTTTGTGGAACTGCTCAGGACCGTCCTAGTGACCATCCACCAGTAAACTGATTGGTTTGAGTAGAAGTCGAATGAGTGCATTCCCGGTTAACTAGCTATAGCATTCGACCGTTTTAGGGAAAGCATGCATTAAACGACCAATCTGAGCTGAAAAACGACGTTCCAACAAGACTTGACAATTTTCACGAATAATCTATTGTTTTCTGCATTTGTGCGGGTGCATAGATAATTTTCTAATCCGATGCTATTAGAATGAAGGAATCGATCGGAAACTGAATGAAGGAAAACGATCGGCAGGGTTTTAATATTCGAAAGTGCAAAATTTCGTGACGCTCACGATGTTTTCGGTATTTCAATTTCTCCCTTGTATATGTGGCCGTGAGACGTAATTCTATGGCAAAAATCCTGTCACAATATTTACAAATCATTGCGAGATAAATGATTGATAAATGAAAATGACTTAGTCAGCCATATTGAAAAACAACAAACACAACTTGTTATTTTTCCATGTTTATCCATACAAAAGTATCAATTTCAATTTTTTTTTCCGGAAAATATGATAACAATTAAGTCGATTCCCGATGAAACTCAAAAGTGACCAAAGTATGGGACAGTTATGCGGCTACCGGCAGTAAATGGACCCAAAATTTTCTTCACACATTCGTTCTGGTGCACATTTTGATTGATAGTCAAACTACTAGGCTTAAACTATGATTTTGACAAGAAAAACGAAGTAATTTTCTGTTCATTACATTGGCCCACCTTCCACTACTTTCCTGGCGAATTATCGTTGAGGTGTGCAGGAGATAATACACAGTCAAAACCGGATAATTTTCGTTTTTAAAATGATTTAACATGAACTTCTTACCGAAGTGTTAGTACAGTTCAGTTAGAGCTGTACAATGGGCATGCGCAATGCTTCTCATTTCGACGCCATTTTGAATCAAGCTTAGAATGCATAAACAAAATGAAAAATACTGGCATAAAAAGGAGACAGAGAGCACAGTATGCGTATACAGTATGCGGCAGGAAAAATGCGAAAATGTTCGAACGTTAGTATTGGGTTAGTTTGTGTATCTAATGACCTATTTTGTTGTTTTAAGTGCTGCAACAGTGCATCAAAATCGGTTTATCACAAAAAAATGAAAACGTACGCCAAAGTGATAACGAGTTTACTGTTCGCCCAAAAGACGCCGAAAGAAATTGCCGACGCCATTGGATGTCATTTGGCCACAGTTTATCGCATCTAAAAGTCTCTACAGGATGGCCCCAAGCTGCGAAAACCGGGGAGTGGACGTTGTCGGTCTGCACATACCCAAGTCGTGATCGAATCAGTTTGTGCAAAGATCGCTTGCAATCCGGTACGTTCTAAAAAGAAACTTGCCAAGAATGCCAACATGAACATGTTTTTTATCTAAAAATGCATTTCAGTTGTTTCTATTTAGATTTTTCCTACCACCGCAGATAACCATGGCAAAGCATCAGACATTTTCTTTATATGATCACCATTTTCTTTGCACATATGTAACTTTTCTACCTTCGAAGAACGCTAATTTTGCTGCACTAAAAGTTGCAAATAATTCGGGCAATTTGTACTTAAGGGTGTCCCAAAAAAAATCGATGTTAAACAGGGCAAGTTGTCAACCCTAAGTAGAAAAAAATGTTATATGTTTAAAGTACTTTTGTAGAACATTTCGACCTTATCAAAAATAGTGATTTATGAAAAAATGACTTTTCTAAGTAAAAAAACACTTTTTTTCAGTTTTTGCAATTCTGTTGAATTCCCACATTTTTCTG
Organism: Wyeomyia smithii; assembly: GCF_029784165.1. Classification (NCBI taxonomy): domain Eukaryota; kingdom Metazoa; phylum Arthropoda; class Insecta; order Diptera; family Culicidae; genus Wyeomyia; species Wyeomyia smithii. The sequence goes on from NC_073695.1 coordinate 66,951,337, forward strand.
CATTAATTTATATTTTTGTAGGGTCATTTTTGAACATTTTGCACGGTTTAGTTCAGCATCGCATTCAGCTGTTTGACTCAATAAACCTATCAAATATCGCTAAAAAGTGGTTTTTTTCCATAATTTTCAGACAACACATACATAATTTTTTTCAGTCTAGAACTGAAATTTTTTCTGCAAAGCAGAATTCATGACAAAAATTTGAATGAAGAATAGATTTTTGATATCTAATCGACAAGATATTGGCGTTTTTATATGTCATAGAAAACTAGAAAATAGAGCTGACTGCAATAGCAACGCAAAGTGTTGTCGTGGTAACCAAACAGAATTACGTAGTGAAATATCTGCTTTTAAAATTGGAACGCAGAATGGGGTGAAATTGATTTGATGGGGTATTGATCAAAAGATACTGATTTTCCAACTCTTCGTAATGTTTAGGTGTTCTTAAATTGAACTTTTACAAGAATCACACACCTGACGATGTCAACTCTTGAATCCCCGGGGTAATTTCTCATATTTTTAAGAAAACATTCTCTAATTTCGGTTCTGACGAAATCTCAATCAAATTTGATCGAACATGCTTCAAAATGCCAAAAATTTATTGAATTTATTTAAAGTAAATCCAAGATAGGGTAAATTACGTTCAACTTAGAGACCTGAGTAAAGTTTGATGAAAGCACCATACCATCAATATAATACTGATAATCTACCAGAAAATTACAGAAACCTGAGTTCCTAAGCTAATTTTTGCAAAGGTCTGTGATGTTAGTAAGTTTTCGGTAGAAATTTGCCATGTACATTAGCACATTTGCAATAGAATGCGTGGATTTTGCGGGTTATCAATTTCACTCCAGAATTCTCGAATTTGTTTTATAAAGTAAGCTTAAGAAATTGCATCCAGAACCACAGCGGTTTCTTAGGCACATACCAGTTATTCATTTTAAACTCGAAAACAAGCGACATGAATCGAGTTTTTTTTTGGAAAATATTGTAAAAAATGATTAAAATCTCCTCATTCTATCGTGAACAATGTGAAATCTGATTACTGTTCTCACGAGTATCTTTCTGATTAACTAAGAAAACGAAATATTAGTAAGAATAAAAATGAACCGAACAATAATAGAACTAATTCGGTTTTACTCTTCGTAACTTTTATAGTAGGAAAGTATAATAGAAAATAACAGTCTTCGCTTTGTGTGAACAAAACTTTCTTGATGCAAACAGTGAAGAGGGTGCAGTGCAGGGGGTTTAATTAGGGACAAACAATATCACAGATTCGATCATTGGTTGTTATACTGAAGATAAGACAAAATTAGGCGAGTTGTGTAGAGCTATGTCATACATTTCCAGCAGAAGCAATATTATGTTATAAACGAAATTGATCTGACATGGATTAAAATACAAATTAAAGACACTGGCTGCTGTAGCGCTCTGTCATGTGCCCTCAGGCTTGCTCAAACCGGTGCCGCTCGACCGGAGTCATCACCTATTGTGGTGTATGCGGGATGGTTTTTTTTATTGTGTTTGATTTGCACACTCGTCACGTGTAATGAGCTTAATTGCGCCACTGAAACAATTATTCCAAATCACAATTCTACACCTACTCATCCGCTACCAGTGAGAAAGAATTACGGTTGGCCATACCGGCCGGAAGCGGTACTTCACAGCGAACGACGCACGGTTCGTTGGTTGATGGCCTACGGCCAGGCGTATCCTCTCGCAGAGGATTCTCGCGCGGTGCGAAATACCCTGAAATATCGCACTTGAGAGCCTGCTGGTGCCAACATTCGCGACCTCCTATCTTAATGAGATTCTATAATTAATACTTTTAATTAGTAATGAAAAGTCTTATTTCCTTTTGCCAGAGCTTCATGTATTACGAGAGTTTTTGTGCCATACTTTTTTTTGTTTCGTTCTCGCACTCCTCTCATTTTGACAAGATCCTAGGCTAGTAGTCGACTTTGCTTTGCAAGCCATTGCGTTGTTGTTCTGTGCCAACAGTGCTAATTACCAACAGCAAAAGCTTTTCACCAGCGATTTTTTTTTGTCGCTGCTGTTTCGCGCAGTGTAATGTTGTGTCTGTGTTTGTGTGTGTTTTGTCACAGGAGCTCTACCCGGCTCTGACGGCTGCCGCTCCGTCGCCGGAAATTTAATTAAACGCTTTATATTTCTTGCTCTTTTCCATTCATAAATATTAATAAATACAACAAAACATGATTTCGTAGTTATTTTTTTGCGCCTTGCTCCGGTGTCCTTTTCCCTCTGGTGTTCCGGAGTTTTGCGTTTTTTCGCGGCTTTTGTCCAGAACCTTTGCGGTCTGACGCCTCCACAGACTGTCGGTCGACTCCTCGTGTTCCATGGGAATCTCATTCGCACCGCGAACGTAAGTAGTTTCTGTTCTGGCCGAGCAGCGATGTGCAATTTAATGCTACAGGGCTAATTAGAGGGTGCAACCGGACGATAATTAGTCGCTGCCAAGAATAATATTTCAAAGTCGCTGGAGCTGGGGTGGGTGGATTTACCGAAACTTGCCTACTGGAAGCAGACATTTTAAAGCAACATGCTGGAGCATAATCTAAAAAAAACAACGATTAACTTCCCAGGAAATCGAATCTACTCGCTAGATTATTCGAACAGCCACGAACCCCCATCTTGTGATTGCTTGCGGCGCTGGCCTCCGATTCGAAAATCAGTATAAATCACAAAATGGAGCGCATAGAAGACAGTATTGAATTTATGTCCGGTTTGCATGTCGGCCAACGATAATTCTTGGAAATCGTACGCCACACACCGACCGGACCGCAGAGCGTAAGAAGCAAGAAGTATACATTAAGGGGTTCGAGAAAAGTGTTTTTTCCGCCGATTCACGGGAGGCACAAAATGTAACGAAAGTGAACGTGTTTCGACGTTTGTTTCGCTCGAGAAGATCTTATCTTGTACCTTGCCAAGTTTTTCTTTCTTCTACAGCCGCTTTCGATTGTTTCAGTGCCCATTTTGGTTTGATAATGAAGAAATAAACATGAAAATTTAGTACACGAAGGGAAAATCTGTGCTTCCACGCAGGTATAAAAACGCGTGTTTGTTTCGTTTCCTTTTATTTGTATCATTTGTGGTGGTGATTTTGTGCTGTCTTGGTAATTGTTTTTACTGTTTTTGGCTCACCAGCTCAGAAGGTGAGTCGGTCCCGGAGCTGGGCTGGGCTTGAAGCTCCGGAAGGCCTTCAACAAGTTACAGGGAAACCCGGGCCAAACCCGGGGGGAAATGAGAATGGCAGAGGTGTGAAATGATCGGAAACCAGCAACAAATAAAATTAGACCTCGCCGCTTGATGAAAGTTTTGTGCTTTATTTTCCAAATGGTTGGATTTACTGCTTCGATAAATCAAGTTAAGTACAATCGATCTATTTCGTGGAAAACCGATTGGAAGCAAAACAGTTGACGCAATGGAACATGAGGACTGGCAAACTACTGATTTCAAAAAACGTTTACATGATATCAATATCATTTTACTTTGGAAGCGTTCTATTTAGTGTTTATTTTTATTTCATTTTAAAATCACAATCTAATATTTTCACTAAAAAATAATTGAAAACTATTGCTTACTACTACGAGTCGAACCAAACGTAAATTTTGCTAGAACAGAGAACACACAAAATACGATCTAGCTTTAAATTATTGTCATTCTTTTCTTTTTTTTTTATTGAAAATCAACCTTTTTTCATTTTTTGTTGAGAGTATTCTCACTCCACATATTATGAATTGATTTGGAATATATGAAAGCATGAATTTCATAACGTTGGATGGACTGAAGCAGGGGGATACGCTCTCTAACTTACTGTTCAACATCGCTCTTGAAGGTGCGGTACGAAGAGCAAACCTGTAAAGAAACGATACGATCATCACAAAATCTCACATACTTCTTGGTTTTGCGGACGGCATCGATATCATCGGCCCAACCGTGGAGGAGACCTTCGTACCAGCGAGATTGGGACTTTTCATTAACTCTGCCAAAACAAAGTACATGGTAGCTTGCAGGGAGCGTGGGAGTTCCCGTGGTATTGGTGCTGAGGTGGAGATAGACGGGGAACGATTCACGTGGTTGACGAACTCGTTTATCTTGGTACCGTAAACTAGGGTGACTTTGATCACTGTTCCTCTTTTTTGAAAATGTGGATATATGTCTGCATTGCTACTATTCATGCATTTCCTGCTATTTGAAGAGCGTTTTTCATGCTAAAATATTAAATATTAAAAAGTGTATTTTTGGCGATTTTTGTTGCGTACAAACAATCGGTTCAAGCAGATTCAAAACAACAAGTTGCAATGCGTACAATTTTTTTATTTTATTTTGTTCTCAGATTAGTTCTTAAGATGAACAAATATTATAACAATGCATTTCATTGTTATTTTTGCAAGTTTTTCCTCGAAGGCAATGCTGAGTCCCATTATTCTCCACAGCGTATTACAGATTTCTTCTTAACAAAAACCCAAGACGTGAGGTAACATGCAAATTTGGACAATTGCATAAGTCATATTCAACGTGGACTAGTTTTTGATGATTTTAGACCACCTTCCCTCTCAGTGGATAACCATTCATATATATACTAAAAATTTTTTATGAATCTTGAACATTCGCCAACATAAACTGTTCACGTAGAATTTGATTGGCCCCCAAATTGCTTCCCACGTTTATAAACTCGCTTAAGTCGTTTTAGGCTGTTTAATTCGGTGAAAATAGCAAAGTGTTACTCCAAATTCATCAAAATAATGAGTTGATCAAAGTTACCCCGAAATGATGATTGATCTAAATATTTTAAAGCATATTTAAAAACAGCAAAATTGTTGCTAAACTTTTGAAGTAGTGACTGAATCTTTTTCAATGCATGACAGTCAGGGTTGATATTTGTTGACACTCTTGAGTGAAAGTGAAAAAAAGCATCCATAAACGTTAGTTTTTACAATCCTTTCAGAGTTCTCCCTTCCCGCTTTTTGCATGGAAGTGAACTGTCAAAACACCTCATTATAGGGTAATATATCATGATCCAACCAATTTAGACTGTTTTCAAGGTACACTGCTTTCCATGTCACACTTTCACCATCAATATTACATGGAATCCTAAATAAAGTACATTTATCGGAAAAGTCTATCTGTCTAGTTTACAAAAATAACAATTTATAGCACATCCGACGTAAATTCATTTAATTATATCGTTTTTCCTGATCATAGATTTTGTACCATGATCGGACCAGGGTGAATCATGATGGAACCAAAAAATGTATCATAATCGGACCAGTGTACTTCTGAGACTTCAAGCGATTTTCCGCTTCGCGAGCTGAGCTTTACTTGCATGGTGTTTGATTTGGGCTTGATAAATTAGATTTTATCAATTTTGTTCGTGATTCTCAAAATATTTTAAATCATTTTTCATATTATTTCGAAAATGTTATGAATTATATTTGCTTTTTAAATACGGCATGTTTGCATATTCAATTTCTGGGTGTTTTTACGGTTGCCGTTTAGTTTTACCGATAGCTTACAATTTTGAGAAACGAGGTATGACAAATTTGTAGTCCCCAAATAGTACTACAAATTTGCCGAATATTGTAATGCTCTAAGTTTTACGCCTGAAGTGTGACAGCTCATACTCAGTGCGATATTCAGCCAATGTTATTTATTATGGGAATTACTTCTCGGTGAAATATATATTTCACTCCCACGCTCACTTCACTTTTTGAGACCTATTTCCGATTCCGTCTAAAGTTAGGTGACAAAAACTAGCTCCGTGACGTGCGATTGGCAGTGAAGTGAGAATGAGAATAAGACATGTGAAATGAGTTTCCCAGCACAAAAGTTTCGAAGCCTCAGAAAGTGGAGTTTTTCCGATTTTTTTATTCGAGATAACACCAGATCTCGACGTTTTATACATTTCTAAGACATTTGGCATACAACAAATTTCGATATCAAACAGTTCTTAAACTTCATCAGTCAAAAAAGTGACACTTTGGGCGCTTTGAGGCACCACTTCCCGAAGTTCGATTGAGCTGAAATTTTGTATGAGAACATTTTTCGAGAAGACGAAGCTTTTAAGCCGAACCGCTAAACTTAATTCAAAGATCAATTTTTTCTCTTACGTTTCATTAGCCGCAAAAATTTGTTGGTCTCAAAGAAAGTTTCGTTACTGAAAAATAAATTTGCTATATATTATCATTAGATCTCAAATCAATTGGTTTTTAAACCTTCCTCATCTTCTTGAAATCACTTCGTTCAAAATGCTCGTGAAAAAAATCAACGCAAAACGTCACTATTCCCATTTTCATTTCAGTGATATGAAACTTTTAATAACCCAGATTTCACAGCAGTTGTCACTTTGCGACGTTTTGTTAACCTACGTGAGTCCCGTAATAGGATTGTGTTCACTTCACTCTGATTTCACCGTAAACTCTCCCGTAATAAGCACCAATGCTCGCGGTGAATAGCATAATGTATATTATATAAATTTCACTTTAAATTTAAAACGTTTATTAACATTTTACTAACTCGAACCAAACTTTCTCACTAAATTATTAGAATTGTGTATGTTGCTGACATGTATGTATTTATTAAAAAATAATTGGTGTCCATTCTGTTAAAGCACTCAGAAGCTTTACTTTGTTTCATTTTTCCTCTTATTTTATACCAACCGTTCTCTTAAAAACGTTATATTTTCCTAACATTTCAACTGCTTGTTAAAATATCCCGCGAAGGCGCTACTAACTATGTTTATTTGAATTAGATGAGATTGGCTAACTCTTCACGAAAGCACTTTCTGTTATTTTTTCAAACTGATTTGTTAGTCACTATCGTATCTATTTGATAAAGTTGTTTAAAAGAATAAAAGCTATTATTTCATACTGCTTAAAAATTCAATCACAGTTTAAGGTTAATTGAAGGAAGTTATCGGTGCTATGTCATAAATCTTTTCGTAGAAACCTTAGTCATATTCGTCATTGTACTAAGGTCGCTTTTTGCGCGTTTTTTTTTACGCGGGTTTTTTACGCGGCTTTTTTTACGCGGATTCTGGAATTTACGCGGTTTTTTTTACGCGGATTCCGGAATTTACGCGGTATTTTTTTTTGCCCGGATTCCGGTTTCCCTTCACTCGGAATGCAAAATTAAAGGTGTTTTTTACGCGGATTCCGGAATTTACGCGTTTTTTACGCGGAATCCGGAATTTACGCGTTTTTTTACGCGGATTCCGGAATTTACGCGTTTTTTTACGCGGTTTTTTACGCGGCACGTATCCTTCGCGTAAAAAGCGATTTTAGTGTATTTGATATCTCCGAGCGTTTTTATAAAGCTGGGACAGATGCCTCGATGAAAGCTATGACAACCAATCATTCACAAATATAAACTTTCCTATATTTTAATATATGATTCTCTCGTAACTTTGGTCGAAACTTTGTGGCAAAAAGTGTTTCTTAAATTAGGTTGACACTGAGTAATATTTTCCCTGCTTAAAGTATAATGGGCTGTTTGTAGTGAGAGCTTTCCACGAGCGGTAATGGCGGATAGATTTGGCATTTCATGTAGGTTGTCAAAGTGCTAGTTCATTGGATATTCCCATTGAGCTGAAATTAGTTAGATGGATTTGACACATAATGGAGGCTGTCATACTACTGGTTCAATGGATTTTTCCATTGAACTAGTATTGTTATATGTCAAATCCATCCAAAAAAATATTAGTTCAATGGAAATATCCAATGAACTATAGTTTGACAACCTACATTAAACGTCAAATCCATCCGCCATTACCGCTCGTGGAAAACTGTATTAAACGTGAAATCCTTCATTGGGTATATCAAGCATAAGCAAAGTGAAACGGTGATGTCTCAGAAGTAGGCTGGTCCGACCATAGTTCAATGCTGGTCCGATCATGATACAAAACAGGCCTTAGCGTTTCAGCAATAATTCCAACTTTAAAGCAAATATTTCATATAAAAAGTGTTCCTACATTGAGATGTTGCAGAAACATATTACTGGAAAATATACTGCAATATTTGAATATTTGATTCTTAAATCACTGCTTGAAAACAAGCCTTGATAACAATTATAAGGGCAATTTGTGCTCGAAAACAGTTCAATTTTTAAAACAATTTGAATAGTAGTAATACTCAAGCAATCTGGATGAAAACTTCTGAACATCATCAGAAGAAGTTATTTGATGATGCTGCTACATTATAACACATTTTTTTGTTCAAAAGTTAAGAAATCTCGCATATGAAAAAATGGTCCGGTCATGATACAACACCCGATTTCATGCGATGGAAGCAAGACAACAAAACCAGTTCATCAGTTAACGAAGATTGTCAAGGCATCGGTCAGTGTCAGTGAAAAAGTGTTTCGGTGAGGTTCATTTTGGTTTAGTGGACTGTTTGTTTTTCTTTTTCGCTTTGAAGTGAAGATCATTTGGTTGGATTTGTCGTCAAATTTTATTCCGTAACCGTGAACGATGCGCGCGATCTATTTCATTTGAGTATAACAGCACGTTACTAGGACGAAAATCTAGTGTATCTGAAAGAATGCTGCGATCATTGGAAGTGAAAATTGAAAATGATTGGCTGTAATTTTGGAAGAATTTTGCTAGGGGAAACGACTTTTATCAGCACTGATGCCAGTACTTATTTTTAAAATATCAAACAATATTGTTTTCAGAATATTTTGAAAATATTTAAGAAACAATCAAAAAAGTGATCAAAGTCACTCCAGTTTACGGTACGCTTGATATGAGTCGTGAAGTGAAATGACGAGGTGCAGCTGCAAACAGGGCCTTCTACGGACTACGTAACCAGCTGAGGTCCTGCAATTTGCAAACTCGCACAAAACTAGCGCTGTAGAGGAGTTTAGAGGAGTTCTGCGATCGACACTTGGCGGTAAACTGGAAGATGGAGTGTGGCGCAGACGCATGAACCACGAGTTGTACCAGGTATACAAACATGCTGATATAGTGAAGGTAATACAGCGGGGCAGGCTTCAGTGGGCTGGACATGTAGCCAGGATGCCTGGCGAGAGAGTCGCCAACACTATCTTCAGTAGAAAACCAGGAAGAGGCCGTCGACTCCGTGGTAGGCCTCGCACGCGGTGGATGTGCGCGGTGCAGGTGATGCACGATCTGCTGGTGTACGAGGAGACTGGAGAACGGGTGCCCAGGACAGAAGAAGCTGGACATCTCTAATCCGTTCGGCCCTAGACCGGTGAACGAACCGTTAGCTAAAAAAGTAAAGTAAAAGCAACGTAAAAGCTTGACTTTAACCATCTGTGATGACTTTTCTCACTAAATTAGACTTCAAATTATCACTTTGAGAATATCCAGAAAATGTCTGTAGGTGGACAATGTGGTCATAGGCCCTTGATTTGACTTAAGCTCTTCAGGAGCTCCTTTATACCTAGCCAGTTGAAGTGTCGTATGATTGGATTAGTTTAAACTCAAAACTGATCATTTCTACTGGGGTATTCGTAACATATTTGGAATCAAGTGAAATCAAGTTTTGAATCAAGTGAAAATTCCTGCATCTTCTAATCGAATTTAACCACCTTACAAAAAAGTTGTTGCTTTGCGCTAAAGTTCTAATCTAAAAACGGAACAGGGAAAAATGTCCAATTTCAAATGCTTGAGAGTTAGTTTTCAGGGGGTTTACTTCGTTCTTGCAGTAATCGATTAAAAATCATCTATGCGTCCGCCTAAATGTAAAAAAATATAATTTGATTATTAGAAATATTGAAAGCCTTGTTGAAACGCACATTTCGGTCGCTTAATATTTACTTTCCCTACTACAGTCAATAGAATATTATACCCACTCTTTGGGTTATAGAAGAACCTGCTTCTGCCTTAACCAATCATTTTTCTAATGGATAGTGGGAAGGGCAATAGTAACGGCTGCGACAGCGAGTACCAACTGCGGTAGCGGCAACAGAAGACTTGTCGCGTCTGCTTTCGGCTCAATCAAATCATTATTGTGCAATTCCACAAAATACAGGCAATCAATTAAATCGACCATTTTTGATTCGATTGAAATTTCTCATAGACGTTTCTATGGGCAGAAGATGCCGTTTTGGCTACTACTTTAATTTTTTGAAACACAACTTATTTCGAGAAGCTATGCTTGGAAGGTATGGATGATTATAAATATTTTCAGAGCAACAAAGTTGTAGATAATAATTATGTCTCTCCGAAAAAATATACACTCCGGAATTTTTCTTTTTTTTTCTTTTTTGACAAAAGTTGAAAGAAAAATTAAAAATAAATTATCTAAGAAAGCTTGTTTATCAAAAATCTGATTTTTTTTTCCATGAAAACTGCAAAAGATTCTAATAAATTTTTTGAACGTCTTAGTAGAATGGAATTGAATATTGAGAATAGGTTATGTTTCCATTTAATTACACTACAAAAAATCGAATACCCTTTAATCGAATACCGTCCGCAGATACGTATTTCGGTTGCTACATGCAGCCATCATCAGTGCTAGGACTGTCCACATGTGCATGTAGCTACCGAAATACGTATCTGCGGACGGTATTCGATTAAGGGGTTATATACCTTTTTGGTCGAGAAAAATGAGAGAAGTTTGAATTTATTTTTAAGTGCATAGCACCATTTCCATTGCATCAAAGTGGTATTTTTCTGATAGTACAGTTTATCAACAACAACAAAATACGTTTGATTTTGAGACATACCAATTATTACTGGAGTAATAGCCGTTTCCCCGAAACGCTATTTTTTGCAGAGGCTTGCGGTGATCCTGTTAGAGACTCAGCGGGTCAACCGAAATCAAATAACTCATATTATTTCATTAGTTTAGAAGTGTGCCGGGTCCTTGAACGATCGCTTTTATGAGTATTTTGTTTTCATTGCAAACGGGAACGTTTTTCTCAAAAAATGCACGTTTTGAGCGCTAAAAATTGCATTAAAATTTTTTTTGCGGCAAAATGCGACTGTATGTTTCAAAAAGCGATCGTTCAAAGACCGGCGAATTTAACAACGAAATTCAAAAAAAAAAGATGAAGGAAATCGGTTCAGTAGTTTTCCCGCAATCAGGATCACGGCAAAGTCATTTTTCGGAAAACACTATTCCGAGATAATCGCGTGTAAAGTTTCAAGTTTAGCTTATGCGGCCGTGGCGAGGCGCGCTGCAAATCGCTCTAACTTTCTTCCTATTGCCAAGATCTATATGAAAATTTGTAAAAATGTTCTAAAGATGTTGTGTTTGAAGATAATGCAATAAATTTTTTTTCGGTTTTTTGAAAACTAAAAAGGTATATAACCCCTTAAATGGAATTCGATTCTTTGTTGCAAAAGATTATCTAGACACTGCGAGGGGTCAAGAGAAAGAAGTTATGATTTTTTGGAAAAAAAAGTTTTTACTATCTTTTTTTACTGGCGATTTTTTTTGAGAACAAAATTATTTTCTACAACTTTGTCCGTTAGCAAATGACAACTAGATTTGATATTCTTGTTTACCACAAATTTCATTTTTTGCAAAAAAAATCACATCGTGCGACAGCATAGCAAAAATATTTACCTAAAGAAAAATATTGTATGCAAATATTTACTTCGTCTAATGCCTGAATAAGAAATTACAAATTTTTAGAAGGTGTTGTATAAAGACTGGAACGCGCAAAAATTGGTCAACAAAAAAATCGTTTCTTTTAGTCAAAATTCATAATACAAAAATCTTTTTATTTTTCTTTTGGTAGTTAAACTCATATATTTAAAGGAAAAAATGTTCGTTTATTATTTTGGTTTGCCGAATCCAAACTGCCGTGCCTTACGCTTAATCTATTTCATTAAATTTTGTGCAGTGGTCTTATCGACCATATTCGTCGCCGAACGCAAGCTAGATATATTCTGCTGCTCGTTTTCGATGGATTTATTAGTGTTTTTTATATACCGTTTGACCAAGTCTCAATACTGTTTGATATGGCGGAGTTCTGGGCTATTAGGAGGATTGTGGTTTTTGGGTACCACAACCACGTTGTTCGTATCATACCACTCGATCGCCTTTTTCCCATAGTAGTAGGTTGCCAAGTCCGACCAGAACAGCACAGGTTTGTTATGTTGCTCTAGGGATGGTAGCAGCCGGTTTTCCAGGCACTCCTGGACATAGATCTCTTGTTTGATGGTTTCGTAGTGATGGAAATGCCTCTTTTTAGACCACACGTGTATATGGCCAGTCAGACGAGGTATTTTTTCGAGAACTTCGATAGTTTGATGGTTTTGAAAATTTAGACCACCTTCCCTTTATCTGGTATGGTATAGAATTCCTGTCCTTGGCTGCTTGAAATTAACCTTCACATAAATTTCGTCACCCACAGTCGAACTTTGTAAGCAGATTACAGTTTTTCGGACCACCGCTTTGCCGAACTGTTTTGTTCAAAATCTGGGTTCGTCACCTTCCACGTCTTAACCGTCGACAACCCGGCTCGTTTCTTGACCCGCTGTACATTATTATGGGAGACAATGAGCTTGCCAGTGACGTATCTGATGGAGAGGTTAGGATTCCGCTTATATTTCGCTGCCATCTTCTTTATCGTCGCTGCCACATCCGAATTACAATTGCCGCCGCTTCGAGGCTTCCTGGCGGTCGACAGACGCTCCTAGAACACTTTTAAAACATATGTAACGGTCGATTTGGCCACATCCAGCAATTCTTCCAAGTTGGCATGCGAGAACGTCGGATTCTCTTGCTGCGCGAGCAAAATTTTGACACGCTGTTTCTCTTGCTTGGACGCCATTTTGAAAACTGGAGAGCAACCGGTGAAAACTCATTTGGGAACCGTTGTATATACACTCAACTTCCAAATGCAACATTTCAAGGTTTTTTAAATACTTTTTTAACCGAAATACACCAATTTGAAGTCGACCAATTTTTGCACGTTCCAGTCTTTACAATACGAAGTCTCAATAGAACTACTTTTTAAAACTTTTGACTGTTAAAGATTTACAAACCGGTAAAAGTCGAATGAAACCATGTCTGAAAGAAATGTTTTTTGTAAAAGCAATTTCAACCATCAATACATGTAGGTAAACTATATTCTGGTTTTTGTAGACTTATGCATCAGTTTCTTCACCAAGGATAATCCATCCAATTTAATCGATTGTAATATAACAGACAGCGTAAATTATCTGGCCCTTTAATGAAACTTTTTGTATGTACCAAAATACTGAGGCCAATACTGCTTCTCGAATCTTAATATCTCCGATTTTTTTTATGAATGTTTGTCAGCGTACTCCAATTTTAAAAGAATTGTTCTGTACAAATTAAGTTATACAACTGTTCAACTTGTGTCCGATCGTATTATTCCAATTAGCACGCCAAATTTCGTACACTAATTATCGGGTAAATACAACACTAACGGGCGCTAATCGCCCGAATAAAATTTCACCTTACCCATTCACTCGAAGCCGATGGTGCGGGGGGTAAAAGGACAGGAAAAATTTACGACCACTATCGGGGCCTCTTAATGTATGCGAGTTGGTACATTACGATTACATGGAACCAGGTGTAAAATTTGCATTAGCACACGGAAACCAGGAAACGAATCATCAAATATACAACCGTCAGCCGACACCGCTGTGCCCCTCCATTCATCGCCTACTGGTTGATTTGAAGGTACATTCCAACTTTTAATATTTTCATTTTGATCTGTCCTTTCTATAGGGCCTACATTGATATTAGGTTCTTAACTGACAGGTGAACAAAAAAACCGCTTGAATGTGTGCATAATAAGGATATTTTAGCATTCCATTTGTATCAGTTTATTTTAAAACTCGAAATACGTTATTTCACTCTTGTATCTCAGTCATTCCCTGCAATCCACTACAGATGCTCATGAATATTGCATTATACCTTCTGGTGTTTAGAGTAATCTGCCCCTCTGCTGGCCCAAGGCAGGATATTCATGGCCAAATCGGGAACCAATTCAGCAAGTCTGCTGTTGTTTGCCTTTCCATTTGGCAGTGTAAATACTACACCGTTTGCTCGACGGTAACGGAGGCGGCAAAAAGGTACACCTAGCAAACATAACCTAGAACCTTGCACGCACAGACGCTGACCGACGACGATGTGTTCGTTTATTACAGAACGCTACCAACAGAGGAGAACGGGGCAAAGGCACAAAGTGGAAAGTACTCTCTATTTGGGGTCAACGCGTTAGACAGCAGCGGAACGATTATCAGTTGGTACGTGGCAGACAAAACCATGTGGCAGGGGTTAAATGCCGCTAGGGGACGACAAGGTGTTTACCGAAGGAGGGTGTTAAAAAATCTCGATCAAATAATTTAAGGTTTATTGGGTTGACTGTTGCCTTAGGGTGGATCGGTACGAACCGCCGGACAAACCAGGAGCGACAAGAACAACAGCAACAAAAAATCGGCCAAGGGTTCAGGGCTGCAACTGCGGCCGTGCATTTAGCCGTTCATGATTCATAGTTGATTTCGTTCAATTGTTTTAAATACATATTAATAAGCTGATTGTTATTTTTATCGGGGGAAAGCTTGTGAAAATAAGCGTGACGACGGTCCGCCACGTGGCACTGTCAATCAGTGTGTGTGTATTAAATTGCATGAAAGTTAATGGATATTCACATGCGACAATCTGCAACGCTTTTTGACGTCGTGACTCAAGTAATTTTGGAGTCTTAACTTGCGTCTGTTTCTATTTTACTCGAATGACTTTTCAACTTTACAGTGTTTACTATCACCCGAGGACATCTGTAAACCTCGGGGTCATAGAAGCGACATCGATTTTTGATTTAAAAAAATTATTCAGCAACATTGAGGAGTGATTTGTTTTCCCATTGGCTTTTCCCGAAAGGGTATTCAAAATTTGCTAAATGACAAACGAATCTGATTCGATCAGCATGAAAATATATAAAATCTTCATATATAACGCATAATGTTTTTAATAAGAAATCGCAAGAAGAAAAGCAAATTTGTTTATTTTTTTAACCTTGAAGTGAAACTTTTGAAAGATTTGGGGAAGATTTATATTACTAATTTAATGCTCTTTCAAAATTTACGAAAACACAAAAATTGATCAGAATATATACACGAGGTTCAGGAACGGCCCTTTACCGTTAGAGCAATGTCATTTTATTCTTGTCTTCGCCTGACATAAGTATTATCCGCAGTAGGCATTATTATCCCCATGTTATCCACCCAAGCTCTCTTTAAGCCCGATTACCCATTGTTATCAATGCTCCACCCCATGGATGATGGATTCTCCAGCAAGAGGAGAGGGCGGGATGCAGTTTTTTTGCCATTTCTTTGATCACAAACGGTTCCGCACAACTGAACCTTAATGATGAATCATAATCCGCTCGCCCTCGATTCTCGTGCTTTCGGCTCGCACCCTCTGCGCAGATCCATGCTAAACAAGATTGCTTCTAAATGGCCCAAAAAACCACTCACGCTAAACCAGGGGAAAAGGAGCAAGATGATGATGTTGGTGATGGGTTGGGATAGCGTGAAAAAACCAGCCGGCCTAGGAACATTCCACATGTTCGATATGGCAACCCATCGAGGGTGTTATTATTGATGATGTTATGATAATTAGCCCATTGTGTATTGTCGTGCTATTACTGTCGCTATTAATTTTTGCCTCCTGTACGAGCTGAAGCCAGAGGGAAGGACACAGCCCGCGTTGCCGTAAATACCAAGTTTAGCTGCTTGTTGAGCGGAGAGATTTATGGTTGTCAACCACTTGTTCCTGTGCTAAATCCTTGAAGTTGGTACACTAATTTGTTGCTTGTGTTGTGTCTATTTTCGGTTTTTCTCTGCAGGTTCAGGTCAAATCCAACTGTGGCAATTTCTGCTGGAACTGTTGAGCGACTCAACCAATGCCGCCTGCATTACGTGGGAAGGAACCAACGGAGAGTTCAAGCTAACCGATCCGGATGAGGTGGCGAGGCGCTGGGGCGAACGGAAGTCCAAACCCAACATGAACTACGACAAGCTGAGCCGGGCGTTGAGGTAAGTCAGCATGGATGGATTTCTTATACTAAACAGATTCATTGCAACTGTATCGTTGACTAGCTGCAGATATTGACTATAGGGTTTCAATCCATGCTTTTATTCTATTGACTACTGAAGTGTTGGAGTGTTGAAACAACAATCACTTATAAACTTTTTATTTCACTCCCGACATCGTTTCATTCTACTGAACTTAATCTAAACTTTACCTCACTTTGCTCATAAACGTACTAATTTTTGACTTTAGTTTACTATTTTCTATTCTACTCTACTTCATTCACACTTTACTCTACTTTAAGTTTACATTATGTCAACTTTGCTTTGCTCAAACTTTATTTTAGTCTAATTGTATTATTCTTAGCTTCATTCTCCCCAAACTTTACTCTATTTCAAATATATTCAACTCCAAGTTTACTCCAACTTAAGGAAACTCTATTTTTCAACATAATTCCTACTTTACTACAGCGTTACTCTGCTCTACTTCACCGCAATGCAACTTTACGCCATGCCAACTTTACTCTACTTTAAACTTATATTAATCTATTCCAATCACTTAAATTTTTCTTCAAAATTATTAGTCCCTATTCTTCGCTACTGTGATTTATTTATTTATTTATTTAGCCGTTCTCCAGTCTCCCTGTACACCAGCAGATCGTGCATCTTCTTCCACCGCGCACATCCACCGCGTGCGAGGCCTACCACGGAGTCGACGGCCTCTTCCTGGTTCTCTACTGAAGATAGTTTTGGCGGCTCTCTCGTCAGGCATCCTGGCTACATGTCCAGCCCACTGAAGCCTGCCCCGCTGTATTACCTTCACTATATCAGCATGTTTGTATACCTGGTACAACTCGGGATTCATGCGTCTGCGCCACACTCCATCTTCCAGTTTACCGCCAAGTATCGATCGCAGACCTTTACGCTCAAAAACTCCGAGCACTCGTCGATCAGCTTCCTTCAGCGTCCATGCTTCATGTCCGTAAAGGGCCACCGGGAGTATCAGCGTTCTATACAGCGCTAGTTTTGTGCGAGTTTGCAAACTACGGGACCTTAGCTGGTTACGCAGTCCGTAGAAAGCCCTGTTCGCAGCTGCAACTCTTCGTTTCACTTCACGGCTCATATCGTTGTCACATGTCACAAGCGTACCAAGATAAACGAATTCGTCAACCACTTCAAATCGTTCCCCATCCTTCTCCACCTCAGCACCAACACTACGTGGGCTCCCACGCTCTCTGCCAGCTACCATGTACTTCGTTTTGGCAGAGTTAATGACAAGCCCCAATCTCGCTGCTTCCCTCTTAAAAGGTACGAAGGCCTCCTCCACGGCCTTACGGTTGATACCGATGATATCGATGTCGTCCGCAAAACCAAGAAGCATGTGAGATTTCGTGATGATCGTACCGTGTCTTTCGACGTTTGCTCTTCGTACTGCACCCTCAAGAGCGATGTTAAACAGTAGGTTGTAGAGCGCATCCCCCTGCTTCAGTCCATCCAACGTTACGAACGTGGCTGATGTCTCGCCAGCTATCCGCACGCACGGTTTTAATCCCTTCAGTGTCATACGACTCAGCTTTATTAGTTTCGTAGGGAAACCTTGTTCCAGCATGATCTGCCACAGCTCGTTTCTTTTCACTGAGTCGTATGCCGCCCTGAAGTCCACAAACAGATGGTGAGTCGGTAAGTTGTACTCCCGGAACTTATCGAGGATCTGTCGCAGGGTGAAGATTTGATCCGTCGTGGAACGCCTCTGTCGAAAACCAGCCTGGTATTCGCCAACAAAGGATTCCGTTAACGGTCTCAATCTGAAGAACAGGATACGGGAGAGTACTTTATATGCGGAGCTGAGCAACGTTATCCCTCGATAGTTACCACAATCCAATCGATGGCCCTTCTTAAAGATAGGGCATATGAGGACTTCCAACCAGTCGTTCGGCATTTGTTCATCCACCCAGATCCTTAGTATTATCTGATGGATCGCATAATACAGCTCGCTTTCCGCTTTTAGAAGTTCGGCCGGGATACTGTCCTTTCCAGCGGCCTTACCGTTTTTCAGCCTTTTTCACCTCCTCCTGTGTTGGTGGCTCCACAGCTTGTTCGTCACTCATAATCGTCATCCTGTTCCTGCTCTGTTCTTCCAGCTCCTCACCGTTCAATAGCGCCTGAAAATGCTCCTTTCACCTGGCTGCAACCGTCGGTTTATCAGTAAGCAGGTTGCCGTCCTCGTCATTACACATGACCGGCACAGGAAAATTCCTGCTTCTGACTCTGTTAACAGTTCTATAGAATCTCCGCACGCCGTTTTGAGCATAGCTGTCCTCTGCGCTGGCGAGCACCTGCTCCTCGTACTCGCGCTTCTTCCGACGGTGGGTTCTATTTTCGGCAGCTCTTGCCACCCTGTACCTCTCTCTGTTCTGACGCGTAGCCGCAGTGAGCATGTGGCTCCTGGCACGGTTCTTCTCATCTGTCGCTCTCTGGCACTCGGCATCGAACCTGCCATTAGGTTGTCTTCCACGCGTCGTACTTACCACCTCTCTCGCAGTCGTTTCGATGGCGCCGTGGATATTGCTCCACAGTCCATTTATGTCTTCCACTCCTTCCTCCTGCTGTTCTGCGATCCGTTGATCCAGCTCTCTGGCGTATTCTGCTGCCACGCCATCAGCTTTCAACCGCTGAATGTTGAAACGCGTCGTCCTCTCTGTGCGAGATTTCAGCACGTTCGACAACCGTGCGCGGATCTTACAAACGACGAGATAATGGTCAGAGCCAATGTTTGGTCCCCGAAAAGACCTAACATCAGTAACATACGAAAAGTGCCGACCGTCAATCAGTACGTGATCGATCTGGGAGCAGGCTTCTCCATTTGGATGCCTCCAGGTGTGTTTCCGAATATTTAAACGTGGAAAATAGGAGCTACATATGGCCATTCCTCTGGCCGCGGCAAAGTTTATCAGCCTCAGGCCGTTTTCATTGGTTGACGAGAGGAGGCTATGCCTTCCAATGACTGGACGGAAGAATTCCTCCCTCCCAACCTGTGCGTTAGCGTCTCCGATGACGACTTTTACGTCGTGTTTTGGGCACTCGTCATAGATTCGCTCAAGCTTGTCATAGAACTCATCTTTGCTTTTTTTTTATTTTTTTTTTTAAAGAAACTTGACGTTAATACGCAGCTTTTAAAAAAAGTCCAGGATGGAGAAATTGAAACTATTTTTTTTATGGTAGATTGATTTTTTTATAAAAATTCTAATTCTAACATTTTTCGAAATATTTGTATTCTGATGTTTTTAAAAGATGCAGATAGTCATTTTGAATCAAAAAGCTTTTGGTAGTACACATCCTAAAGGCATCGGTTTTCGAGTTATTTCAAATTTAAGCTCGAAAAATTATTAATATTTAGGAAAATACACGTTTTTCTTAATTTGTCCATGGTTCTCCAGCAAAAACCATACGTTCATTGGAATGCTTGATCGTATATTTTTGATCAAAAATTTCAACTTAACACAAACTCTACTCCACGCTAAGTATACTCTATTCCGTCTATATTCAGCTCTATTTGACTCCAATTTCAATCTATTCCAACTCTTATATATTTTAACTCAACTCTGCTCCAGTTCTTCTTTCAAATTTATTAGTAATCTACAACGATTTTTCAAAAGGAATATCACAGCGGTTACCAACCTCTTTGTTTATCGCAAAGGGTTGCTCTTTGTGCTTAGAAAAAAAACCGCGAAACAAAAAATGTCGGGAACAACTGAAATATTACTTTTCGACATACACAGGGTATTCAATAAGTTTGAATACAACTTTTCAGCTTTGTGAAAGTGCGCACCATTCACATACTGTGTATTGGCACTGGTGACAACTTTTGCCTCTTTTGCCTTTTGCCCTTGTGTCGACTTGCTGTCATTTGTTGTTTGTTTACCGCGCACGATGATTAGTACCGCGACGTCGTAGTAAAGTTGTTCGCGAGAGGTGAGCGACCAGGCGACATCTTTTGGGTGAAGCAGAATTTCATCTATACTACCATCCGTACCATCATGACGCAGGACCTGCGATGGTGATGGTTTGGGGTGCCGTATCCAGGCGCAGCAATCTTCCGCGTTTATCGAGAAAAATGGTAAATCAGCGCCGCGTACTATAAGGCCGACGTTCTGAAGAAGGTTGTAACCCCGGCACTTCAGGACCTCTACGGAAAGTTTACGTCTATCAACAGGACGGCACGCCGGTCCAAACGGTTAATATTGTCCAAGCTTGGTATCAGGAGAATTTGACTGATTTTCTAGATAAGACTTCATGGCTTCCCAGCTCCGCGGACCTAAATCCCGTGGACATTTATGTACTGTCGGATATGTTGGCCAAGCAGAGCGAGTATAAAGTGAGCACTATGGACCAATTTGAAATGCTCATTTCCATGATCTGGGACAAGATACTAAAAGACCAGGTGCGTGCCTTTTGAGAAATGTCTCAAGCTTTTCATTCAGCACAAAAAGAGGGAGAAGCAGTGCTCCCAGCAAATATGTCGTGAAGGTTCTCAATAAAAGTTGTCTTAATAAAAATTCTCTCAGAAAAATATATCTTTATTTTTTAACACATTTTCAAAGTGTACTCGAACTCATTGAGCACATTGTAGTTTTAATTAAAGACATGGTTGTCTTTTCCCCTCAGAAAACCTATAGATTGCAGGAGAATGTCTTGCACTGCGAAAACAACTGCTCTCACACTAAAGAGCAAATCAACGCACATACTAGAAGAGAACGACAGACGATTTTTATCTGGTGAGCTTCCTAAAGGAACGCGGTGAAATCTGAAATCTCTCTCTTGCGAGACAATGAACTATGGTGTACTTTCTCACACGTATGGACATCATGCACGATAACTACACAGCAGAGCTATCTGCGGTGCGTTTTACAGTTTGTTTCTTGCGCGTGGCAGAAAAGGAAAAGAGATTGGGAGAAAAAAATAGACTGCGTTGCTCGAGCCGGTCGAGTTTACTCTGGTCGATTTTGTTTTCGCGGTATAGCTACACTAGGACTACACTTTTGCCCGGTAGGTAATTTTTTCACTTTCCAGACTACTCGCCAGTGGACTCTGCGGTGTACTTCTGCGTTTTCTCTGTAGAATTTCTATCAGATGTGGGATGAGCTGGAATTGTGTTTGTCTCGCTGTAAATTGGTTAAGACACTTTGGAGTGGAGAGAGAAGCATTTGCAGGCACATACTGAAAGGGAAGTGCGCGGTGAATTTTTTCTCCGCTCTTTCCACATAATGAGGAGAATGACAAGCATGATTAAAGATATTAAACAGAAATTCATAAACTGTCTTGCGTTTCGGTAAAGTATATTTAACCTTCTTCCGGGGATAAATTCCAAATAAATCCTCAAATTCACTTTATTTGAACTTTATTCAACTGAATATATTTAGTCTATATGTCGAGAAGCAGTCAGATTATGAGTGCCATTTTTCATAAAATAACAAGTTTTTAGCATTAATCGATCAGAAACCGCTGCACCATTAGATTCTTGTGAGAAAAACAGCCTTTATTTTAAATTAAATCCAAAATCGATCACTTGGTTCAATAGTTATTAATTTTTGAAATTACAATATGTTGAATGGAACCGTTTTCAATGATCACCCTGTTTCGAAATCATATACGACACATAAGAAAAGACAGTCCCAAAATGAAAAAAAAAACTCACAGGCACACCACACACCCCAGTATGGTTCAACAGAAAAGTATGGTTCAACAAAAATAGGAAACGAAAGGCTCATGAAGTTTACAAAAAAAAAAAACAGAAGTGATATGAACCTTTCACTCTATCTCTCCGTATGTGACTAATTGAACATAGAAATCGAAAGTGCACTAAGCTAGAAGATCGAGCAACTTTCCTTCCAAAATGCATCTAGAAAACAAGACTGGTCAAACTAATAGTGGAATCAGTAATTTATTTGCTGAGTTTGATTATATGTATCAAGAGGTGCGGGACCAGATGATTAGGAAAAAGTCATGTTTATTTCTAATTCTCGGCAAGGTCTCTGATGTTAAAAACTATCGTGGAGTTTCTATAATATTGTGCATTCCTAAACTATTTGAATCTATCATCATTATATGCTGACTTCAGTAAGGCATTCGATAGAGTTATCATCCCACCCTTGCTTTTCAAATTATCTAGGAAAGGATTTAATCCGAAACTTTTCAAATAGATTCAGTCACACTTGACTGAAAGACCACAAAAGGAAGAGTTTTGCCTGAAGCACCTTATCATCAGTGGTGAATGTGACTTCCGGTGTGCCACAAGGTTCTCATCTAGGTTCGCTTCTATTTATCTTATTTGTAGAGGATGTAAAGCAATACCTGAGTAATTATTAAAGTTAAACCTTAGGGTGTCCGTCTTTACCTACTTTCCCCTACAAGTTGCAAAGTTTAGTTTCATTGCTCAAAGGTCGAAAATCGATCGTAGATACCATTTAGAAATACAAGTTGGCTAAATAAGCAGTGAAATATAATAAACGATATTTTAGATGTATTTTATGTACACACACGAAAACCAATCGTCCATAACAACTCTTCAATTCTATTGAAAACTATATTTTATTTCAGCTTTATTCGCACCCTGCTCCTGCTAAACTCTATTCAATTGCAATTCTACTTCTACAGAGCCAAATTGCTATAAAAAGATGAAGAGATTTTGGGCTTCGAAAATGCAACTGCATCTCTAGTCCCAATTTTCAGCCATAATGAATCCCTGCAGCAAACGATAATCCAATCCACCAACAATAATCAAGAATGATAATTAACTGTTCGTCTCATTATTACCGAATAAAAATCCCATTACTGAACTATAGGCTCATAGGGCATCGAAAAGCTTCTTCTTGCCAGATTTCACCGTAAACAGCAGAACCAAAATCGGCTGCTTGCTGTCAACGAAAATGAATCACAGCAAGCCATTGATTGCGAAGGAGTAGCGAATTTCTCCCTCAGCAGGGTTCGAACAGCAAAAAAATGATAGGAAAAGATTTCTTTATATCCTGCTCACAGAGAGCCAAAACAACCTAAACACGAGTAGTAACAGTATAGTAGGCGGTGATCGTTAAAGACAATTTGATTTACTACGATGATTTCTTGGGTGGGTGCGGTGCGATTTTTGCTTTCGTTGTGATATGCTGGGAGATGGTATAATGAACAGGGGTGAACCGAACCGAATCAAAGGACAAGGAGATCCGTTGCCCGCAACATGCTCTGATATTGGCTTCTGTGGGACGCTAACCTTACAACTTGATTTCCAATACTTACCAACCAGAAGGGGAATAGTTCTATAGTCCTGTCTTTTACGGCTAATTCATGGCGATTGGAGTAAATTGAGTGAAAATTGCAATAAAAATGACATCAAAGACGCATTGCTGCATGCTTCACTGTGTTGGCTGTAGGCATGTAGGTCATTTTTTTATTGGATGATAAACATTTTTTTTAGGAAATGTGTTGATACGTGCAACGTGTGAACCAGGGCAACTTCTGCCAATAATATTTTAAATTCTGCAAAACCCTTCATGAAAATGGATGCACATTCTTATATGCATGTGTTGGAATGTCCGGAAGTATCCAAATTTTGACATCCGCCATTGCATAATCGTGTATGAAAAAATGCTGCTCGCTTATACAGCGGATCAATACCACATGTCTAAATTTCATTTTTTTGGCACACATTACAGCTTATCACGCATAAATAATCTTCACACACCGTGACAGGTGCAACGAATGTCCGATAAGCCATCGAAAATTCCACCGATCAGTTTGCGTTTTTGCCTCGCTTCCATTTCAAAAAATTCAGTCAAAAGCTTCGAACCGGTACGCTATTGAAACACCACCAATTGACGTCTCAAGCCAGGAGGTAATTTCCCGCGGCGAAAGCGTTCTTTTTCCCCTCATACATAACTGCCCCAACCGAGGGACCAGCCAATGTGCAGAATGGCAAACGAACAAAAAAAAACGCGTCAAATTGCGCGAAAGACAGCACACGTGACGTGCATGCAAAGTAGCGCACCAGAGCAACAGAACAGAAAAAACTGACAGCGGGCGAAAAAATATCCCGATCGTCGTATCGCGCGATATTCATTTCATCGACACGGCCGTCGAATGTACATAGCCACTGGCATCAGCAGCGGGCGGACTGACAGCCCGTGTGTCAGTGAAAAGTCAGAGCGAACAAAAAACGGATTAAAGCTGAATCCACCCAGCAGAGACGTGTTGAACTATCAATAATTTTGTAAAATCTTATTCAAATATATCTATTTAATTCATTGTTCACATCAACGGAAACAGTATGTTATTATTCTAAAAGTTTTACGAATGATCTCTTTGACACAGTAAAAGATTTTTACCCGAAATTATCATAATATTTATGATATAATAATATACAATAATATAAATAATTTATAAAACTATGAATAACCCTGTAACAATCAGTACCAGTTTCGTTTTCATATTTATAAATGAAGTTTTTAATTGATTTTTTGCATTTCATCCTACGTCATCGCACTCTATCATAATTCATTATGCTCAATTATTCATCTGTCATCGTTATCCTATTTCATCGAACTTCGTTTCTGGTTTAACTATTAGCGATACAATACAAATATATCCAGAATACTTTTCAATAAGCTCTAAAGCAAACTATTGGTGTTAACCAGTGGTGGGCACCATTTCGCTACTTCGCTAATTAGCGACGCTGAAATTCAGTTAGCGATTTAGCGATTTCGCTAATTTTTGAGCTGGTTAGCGAAACTGTAAGCGTCGCTAAAATTTTGGCCATCGAAACGCTAATCGATAATTCGCTAAGTTTTGTGAAGAAGCGACAATAGAAATATTTAGAATAATTTTGAATTGCTGATGGCGTACGTAAATTGCTTCGAAAGATGAACATACTTTACTGCGAAAGTTACTTTTGTCAGTTTTTTTACCCTAGAATGGAGTTCCAGTTATCGTACAAGCCACAGGAGCATTTGGAAGAACAAGCACAAGGTCTAGATTGAATTTTTGGGGCACACCAAGAACTTTGGTAAATTGCAATGCGCTTGAAATTATGACAACTTTGGTTCTACTTTTTCGATTCAGATAATAATTGAATTTTCCCAAGAGTATCTATTTTCAATGCAAGCTAAATAACTTTTGTTGTTCTTGTTTTTACAAAATCAAATATTAATACCGTTTCGTGAACCTCTTACTGTGAATAGCTTTAAAAAGTAATTGTTTTTGTTTGTTTAACCAAAACAGATCAAAGTGGTCCAAACCTTACAAAACACCAGCAATAAATATAGCGATATGACTATTTACATAATTAAAAGTTAGCGATTAGCGAAAGTTTTGCTAATGTGGGTTTAGCGTTTAGCGTTTAGCGATTATCGAGCAAAATTTTCCGGTTAGCGACTTAGCGATTAGCGTCGCTAATTTTCGGTTAGCGGTGCCCACCACTGGTAATAACAGATATCGGTTTTATTTGTTTTTCGATTACAGTAATCGACATAAAAAACAGGAATTGTTTTATTCAAATTTCAGTGTGTAGACTAGGGGGAAAAATTTCGTCTTTGGATCAACTATGACCTATAATAAATTAGTGCATACCAATTACAAAGGAATAAGAAATACTTTACTCTGACAAAACTTTTAAGTACAAAATACTATCAAATTCTCACCAGGAAAGATAACGTTGGTTACAAACCCCAACTGGACAGAGCAGTCAGTTTTTCTCCAGACTATCGAACAGATGAAATCCTGTATTCTTCTCGTTGTCAATCGAGAATCAAAATTACATCTATTAAGGACATGGTGGCAGCTTCCATCTTTCTTGTTCCGTCATTTCATTCCACCCTGCAGCCATGATTCACAGTCAATCGATATTTCGGTCAACGCGAGACTAGAAACGAATTTTTCAGTCGCTTGGAGATTTTGATTTGAATGCTCATATATTTTTAACCCTGCTAATTCCAGCCCAATATTCTAGCACATACATTTACACTCTTTGCAACCGCTTCCCAAGTATTGTTAGCCAGTTTTCCATCCCTCACTACAGGTACCAACATTTTTGCCCCATTCTATTTATATGCCAGACGCAGCAGTCACTCTCCGTTGATGTCGAAATGCAAATGTGTATCCTTCATGTGGAGAAAATCGCAGCTTCTCCCGGCGTACGATAAAACGTTCGAATTGACAACGATTTTGCGATATTTACTCTTCTCAAGTGAGTGAAATTGGTAATGTGTTTACACATTATGTGTGTTACTGTACTGACTGTCACCGTATTGAGGACTAGTGCAGTCAGCAGGCCCGGATTTGAGGGGGTGCAAAGGGGGCAAATGCCCCGGGCCTCCCGATTCAAGGGCCCCCCCTAGTCCTTAGGCGACCTTTTTTTTTGCTCGTCACCTTTCAGAACGTTACCTCTAAATGTTTTTAGAAAAGAGGGCCTCACAAACAAATTTGCCCCGGGCCCCCCACCGTCTAAATCCGGCCCTGGCAGTCAGTGTAAGGCCGTCAATATTTACTGTAATACTGAATACATTTCTTTTCACGTGTTGATTTTTTTACTTTAAATGGTATTAATTCAGATTCCTTAACATTCAGTGGTAGACACTATCCAGGTAAAAACATTTAACGTGCTAATTTTGTTAGTTAGCTGGTTGTCGATTAGCAGAGCTATTTGGTGAACGATGCCTAAGATTGTTAAAATCTATTGGAGTTGTACTCTATTTCTGAAACGGCTTATCATCTGCCACAATCCAACCTTGTCGTATCACGCTTGATCGAGCACCCGTCCTTGCTTTCACAGAAACATGTAACTTCTATCAAAATGTCACGACTCGTCACGAGTGACAATGCAACCACGACAATAAAATACAATATAGGAAAAAGTTACTCGCTTCAAACGTCATCCAACAACGCTGCGACACGTCGTTCCCTATATGTGTGAAAAGAACCGTCGGCTTTTAGGTTTTTTTTTTTTTCATCCGAGCGCAGTAGCCACTGAACCGATTCAGTTTGCTTTTCTTCACTGTGGCGCTTTCATTTCGACTTCTATCAAGCACGTGGATCCAGTGACGATTGGTTGACAGGACCACAACAACCCGAATACTCACGTCAGCCAGTAGGGTGTGACCTTAATATCTACCCTTCAGCTTCAGATGCTGGTAGTCTAGAACCACCCCAGCAGCAGTCTGCGAGGGGGACCGTAGCAAAAGAGCGTGCTTGTGGTTCGTTACAATCGCCATTCAAAACGGAGAAAATTAGCTCGATGTCGTGTAGCTTATCACGGTCGGAAAATCAGGACAATCGTAGACAAGTTTCCTTCCCCTCCCTATACCGCGTGTACTTCAACCTTAGCTCACGGTTAACGGACCGCTCTGATTAAGACACTTTTCTCATACAGTTTCTGCTTTCGGATTTATTTCTTACAGATATTACTACGATAAGAACATCATGACCAAAGTGCACGGCAAGCGTTACGCATACAAATTTGACTTCCAAGGACTGGCCGCGGCGACGCAACCGCAGACGGATCCGACGTACAAGTATCAGAGCGATCTGTTCATGTCGCCGTATCACCACGGGGCCAAGCTGAGCTCGTTTATGAGCCCACACCACAGCATGACGTCATCTTCCGGTGAGTTGTCCTGCCTAAAATAAGACATTTTAATTTCTTTGCATTTGCCATGACTGGAAACTGTTACACACGGGGCAACTTTTTTAAAATTAATAGAATTTTTTTCATGTCCTAGATATTTTCAGTTTTGACTTTTCCTGTTAATTTATTGCAAAGCTTGATTGACAGGTAACTACTGAGAAAGAAAATCTACTTCACCAATATCTGTGCATAATATGACTGTACATTTACCATAAAAGATTAAAATAATGGTCGCAGTGGTCCAAATCTTACTAAAAAACTGTAAAATACTCACATATAAAGGAGAGGGTACTTGGGATCGTCACGTAACTAAATTATGAAATTAAAAAAGAACATTTTTAATTCAGTTTTGCCAGCAAATCTTAAAATTCTGCGCTCGAAAGTTTCAACAATGGTTTTCACTTGCTTTAGTTTCATATTACCTTATTTTTTTCCAGCATTATTTCACTTTTTCCTAATTTCTTATACCTTTGTTTCTTTTTTTTTTGCTTATTTCACCACTTGAAATTCCTCTATTTCGATATTTCCACCTCCTATATCACCAATTGCTAATTTTATTATTTACCTATTTCCTTCTTTCTGTATTTTCTTTCTACCAAATTTTCTTATTTCCTTATAACATTTTTTTTTTCATTCCCGCATTTCTTTACCTCCTTATTTCTCTGTTTCCTTATTTCAATATTTTCCCTATTTACTTATTTTCTTATTTCCTTTCTTCTTTACTTCCTGATTTCTTTACTACCTCATTTCCTTATTTTTTTGTTTCCTTATTTCCTTACTTCCTTTTTTTTATTTCCCTATTTTTTATTTCCTCATTTCCTTATGTCCTCATTTCCTAATTGCCTTAATTCCCAATTTCTTTGTATGCTTGTTTATTTATTTCTTTATTTCTTATTCCCTTATTTCCTCATAGACTTATTTCCTTATTTCTTTTTAACCTTATTTTCTTATTTCCTCATAGACTTATCACCTTTTTTCCTTATTTCCTTTTTTCTTTTTTTCCTTATTTCTTTATTTCCTAATTTCCTTATTTCCTTATTTCCTTATTTCCTGATTTCCTTATTTCCTTTTTCTTATTTCCTTATTTCCTTATTTCCTTATTTCCTTATTTCCTTATTCCTTATTTCCTTATTTCCTTATTTCCTTATTTCCTTATTTCCTTATTTCCTTATTTCTTTATTTCCTTATTTCCTTTTTTCTTTATTTCCTTATATCTTTATTTTCTTATTTCTTTATATCCTTATTTCCTAATTTTCTAAATTCCTTATTTTCTTATTTCCTTATTTCCTTATTTCCGAATTTCTTTATTTTATTATTTCTTCATTTAGATATTTCCTTATATCCTTATTTTCTATTTCCTTTCTTCCTATTTCCTTATTTCCTTATTTTTATATTTCTATATTTCCTTATTTCCTTATATCCTTATTTCCTTATTTCCTTATTTCCTTGTTTCCTTATTTCCTTATTTCCTTATTTCCCTATTTCCTTATTTCCTTATTTCTTTATTTCCCTATTTCCTTATTTCCTTATTTCCTTATTTCCTTATTTCCTTATATCCTTATTTCCTTATTTCCTTGTTTCCTTATTTCCTTATTTCCTTATTTCCTTATTTCCTTATTTCCCTATTTCCTTATTTCCTTATTTCTTTATTTCCCTATTTCCTTATTTCCTTATTTCCTTATTTCCTTATTTCCTTATTTCCTTATTTCCTTATTTCCTTATTTCCTTATTTCCTTATTTCCTTATTTCCTTATTTCCTTATTTCCTTATTTCCTTATTTCCTTATTTCCTTATTTCCTTATTTCCTTTTTTCCTTATTTCCTTATTTCCTTATTTCCTCATTTCCTCATTTCCTTATTTCCTTATTTCCTTATTTCCTTATTTCCTTATTTCCTTATTTTCTTATTTCCTTATTTCCTTATTTCCTTATTTCCTTATTTCCTTATTTCCTTATTTCCTTATTTCCTTATTTCCTTATTTCCTTATTTCCTTGTTTCCTTATTTCCTTATATCCTTATTTCCTTATTTCCTTATTTCCTTATTTCCTTATTTCCTTATTTCCTTATTTCCTTATTTCCTTATTTCCTTATTTCCTTATATCCTTATTTCCTTATTTCCTTATTTCCTTATTTCCTTATTTTTCTATTTCCTTATTTCCTTATTTCCTTATTTCCTTATTTCCTTATTTTCTTATTTCCTTATTTCCTTATTTCCTTATTTCCTTATTTCCTTATTTCCATATTTCCTTATATCCTTATTTTCTTATTTCCTTATTTCGTTTTTATCCTTATCTCCTTATTTTCATATTTCTCCATTTGCTAGTATCTCCTTGTCCTTATTACCTTTTTTACTGTTTTACCTTACTTATCCAGTTCCTAATTTTCTCCCTTACTTACTCATTTCCTTATTTTTTATTTCCGTGTTTTCTTTTCACGTTTTCTTATTTTCATATTTTCTTATACCCTAATTTACTTATTTCCTTTTTCCCTTTCTTCCTCATTTCCCTTCTTCCTCATTTTCTTGTCTCCCTCCTTTCTTATTTCTGTATTCACTTTTCATCTTACTTAACCAGTTTCTTATCCATATATAACATTGTTCTCTTGTATATGCTTATATCCTTGCTTCCTCACTTACTTGTTTTCTTATTTTCTTATTTCCTTACTTTCTTATTTTTCTACTTCTTTCTTTCCGTATTTCGCTCTTTCCTTGTCTTTTTGTTTATTTCTTATCTTACTGAACCAGTTCCAAATTTCTGTTTTTCCTTGTTTTGTTGCTCCCTTACTTACTTTATCGCTTATTTACCTTCTTCCTTATTTCATTTTCTTCCTTTTTTCATTCTTTCTTATTCTCTTGTTCTCTTATTCCCTTGTTTTTTACTTACTCATTTCTTTATATCCTCAATTCCTCTGTTCCTTCTTTCCCTTCTTCCTTCTTTCCTCATTCCCCTATTTCCCTTCATTCTTATTTCCTTTTTTACGGTTCATCTTACTTAACCAATTTCTAACTTCTGTACTGTTTTTGCTCCCTTACTTTCTTATTTCATTCGTTTTCTCTCTCCTCATTTACTTATTTGTTTATTTCTCTCCTCCTTTATTTCTTGTTTTTACCTTGCATTACCAGTTCTTAACCCTTATTCCTTCACTTACTTATTTTCTAATTTTTATATTTTCTTATTTCCTGCTTTCCTTATTTTCTTGTTTTCTTATTTCCTTATTTCATTATGTTGTTATTTTCTTACTTTCTTATTTTCTTATTTATACCTTACTTTACCTGTTAATAATTTCTTTTTTCTTGTTTTCTTGCTTCCTTACATACTTATTTTTTATTTGCTTATATCCTTCTATTTTTATTAATTATTTCACTATGTCCCTATATCCTTATGTCTTTATTTCCTCATTTCCTTATTTACTTATTTATTTTTAACCTCATCTTACCTTTATTTTTATAACCGCTTATTTTCTTGCTCCCTGTTTCGATATTTCTCTTTTTTTCGTATTGCCGTATTTTTTTCCTTATCTAATTTTTTCTTCTAATTGGCTTCTTCTCTGCTTTTTATTATTCTGGTATTTCCATATTTTCTCACCCGATTTCGAAATTATTTACAAACAATTTGTTTGCATTCTCGAACCTGAAGAAACGAAAAGTCTAATCTTTTTCTTTTTCTTGCTTGTTATTATTATTCTTATTCCTAATGCTTTGGCCTCGTTCGTTCTCTTTTAATTTTTTTTGGCCTTCTCTGATCGTTAAATACCGTGGAATGGGGTGAAATTGATCAGTGGGTCGAAGTTGATCACCTGAAAATTCGTGATAAAAAATACCAATCAAAAGATGCATTTTTTCATATTTTCGAAAATTTGCTCTAACTCAGTCAAAACTCAATCAAATTTGATCAAATTTACTTAAAGTAATCTTAATTAGGGGTTAATTAAGTTAAACTTGGAGAAGAAAGTAAAGTTAATGAATAAATAAATAAATAAAGTTTGATAGCAGCTCGAAAAAAGTTATTTTCAAAAATGATCATTCTATACCATTTAAGTAATTTAAGTCATTCCTCGATATAAGGCAACTTTATTCTTATTTTCGTTACGTTATATCGAAGCACGTTACGTTACGTTACGAAGCGCTAAAATCTACTTCCCATATATGCCCATTTAGAAACATTTTCAGAAGCAAAAAATATTTTTGATGCGAAAAACCAAAGATGCGTGAAAACCCAGTTCCCATCACCTATCATGCCCAGTTAGAGAAAATTTCAACAAACAAACAATTTTTTTCTAATTGATGCAAGACTGTGAGTTGTTACTGAGGGATGCGTGAAAACCTTGTTTCCCATCACCTTTTAGTATTTTCAAACCTTTTTTATGCCCATTTAGGGAAATTTTCGGTTTCCAAACTTACTACAAACATTTTATTGAAGCAATTTATACCCCAAAAACAATTACTATATTATTTAATTTCAATTTCAATACATCGTAATAAGTTCGTATAATAATCGTATATCGAGGTTGCCTTATATCGAGGTATGACTGTACTAATAAATTTGCAGGAAACCATTTTAGTTTCAGAGCTGAGCAGAATCATTTCAAATCGCCTGGAAATACGGGAAAATTTAATCGACCATTTTTTATTTGAATGAAACTTTGCACACGTATTTGGCTTAGCAAACTGAGCATTTTTCACAGGTGGAGAGATTTTTTACACCCATGAGCAAGGATGGAAAAACTCGTATCACATAATAATCATTCGGGTATCATTTCTGAACGTGCTATTTATAAGCTTTCAATCCTAGCAAACCATCGCTATTAAAAGTTACACATTCTCAAGCTTGCAAGAGACAACTTAGAGCAAAGAAATATATGGTAGCTTTCTTTGATGATTTTGTTTCAGTATTGCCTGCTTTAGGCGGAGCGAGCAACATATAGCGAGTGTTTCACGAAAGAATCGTAAACGATTGCACTCAAGCGATCGCAATGATTCTTTCAAATGTTGGTTGCTTGTAGGCGTAATTCGGCTACTCCACGTCGTGCTTTCACCGTGATATACCACGATGATTCTTGGTGATTTCAAGTATCAGATGCTAATGCACCATGCTACAATTTCCGTAAGCATTGATGATACCTATTTGCTCCGGCAAGCAAACAATTGAACGCAATCTAACGTTCATTTGGATTCATAATTTTGTATCACTGGCGATAATATCTCAAAGCTTCTCGCGATAACGTTGAATGCAAGTGAACTTGGATACAATAAATACTATCGTGTTTGAATCATTCAGTCTCCTTCTATGGTATTCGGAACTCTTAGAAGCGAAAAACAATCAGCAGCGTTTCTATGGAAAACTTGTACGCGAGTGGAAATAGTTGAACGATAACTGATAAATCAAAGAACACATTTGCATGAAATATTGCTAGTGAGTGAACTTTTCCATGCTTGCCCATGAGTTACATTCTAAAAGGGCGTATGCCTTTTGGCATAGGTTTTATTCGAAGCATTGTAGCCCAGAAACCGTTGGTTG
This sequence comes from Wyeomyia smithii, assembly GCF_029784165.1. Lineage (NCBI taxonomy): Eukaryota > Metazoa > Arthropoda > Insecta > Diptera > Culicidae > Wyeomyia > Wyeomyia smithii. The sequence goes on from NC_073695.1 coordinate 66,984,520, forward strand.
TATAGAAAAACTGTCTGAGAAAGAGTTGTAGGGAATTAAAAATGCACCATAAAAAAAATATACACTGCACAAAAAAAATATTTTTTGACCAAAAAAATTAAAAATAAACATTGAATTTCAATTTAAAAAAAAAAGAGTTGAATTTTTTATTATTTTTTTTAAAGAAGCTTGACGTTAATACGCAACTTTTGAAAAAAAGTCCAGGATGGAGAAATGAAAAATATTTTTTTACGGTAGATTAATTTTTTTATAAAAAATTCTAATTCAAACATTTTTCAAAATATTTGTATTCTGATGATTTTAAAAGATGCAGAGAGTCATTTTAATTCAAAAAGCTCTTGGTAGTGAACATTCTAAAGGCATCGGTTTTCGAGTTATTTTCAATTTAAGCTCGAAAAATTATAATTATTTAGGAAAATACACGTTTTTCTTAATTTGTCCATGGTTCTCCAGCAAAAACCATACGTTCATTGGAATGCTTGATCAAAAATATACAGTTCATTCTTTGACAACAAAACTTTTGGACGAACGGTTCTCAAGAAAAGAGTTAAATGTTCTAAGTGATATAAATATATATATATATATATATATATATATATATATATATATATATATATATATATATATATATATATAAATATATATATATATATATATATATATATATATATATATATATATATATATATATATAAATATATATATATATATATATATATATATATATATATATATATATATATATATATATATATATATATATATATATATATTTATATATATATATATATATATATATATATATATATATATATATATATATATATATATATATATATATATACAGTGGTGGACACCATTCCGCTAATTAGCGACGCTAAAATTCAGTTAGCGATTTAGCGATTTCGCTAATTTTTGAGCTGGTTAGCGAAGCTGTTAGCGTCGCTAAAATTTTGGCCTTCGAAACGCTAATCGCTAATTCGCTAAATTTTGTAGTGAAGCGACAATAAAAATATTTAGAAAAACTGTGAATTGCTGATGGCGTACGTAAATTGCTTCGAAAGATGAACATACTTTACTGCGAAAGTTACTTTTGTCAGTTTTTTACCCTAGAATGGAGTTTCAGCTATCGTACAAGCCACAGGAGCATTTTGAAGAACAAACACAAGGTCTAGCTTGAATTTTCGGCACACCAAGAACTCTGGTAAATTGCAATGCGCTTGAAATTATGACAACTTTGGTTCTACTTTTTCGATTCAGATAATAATTGAATTTTTATGAAAACTTTTTTTAAGAGTATCTATTTTCAATGCAAGCTAAATAACTTTTGTTATGCTTGTTTATACAAAGTCAAATAAGAATACCGTTTCGTAAACCTCTTACTGTAAAAAGCTTTAAAAAGTAATTGTTTTCGTTTGTTTAACCAAAACAGATCAAAGTGGTCTAATACTTACAAAACACGAGCAATAAATATAGCGCTATGACTATTTACATATTAAAAAGTTAGCGATTAGCGATTAGCGAAAGTTCCGCTAATGTGGGTTTAGCGTTTAGCGTTTAGCGATTATCGAGCTAAATTTTCCGGTTAGCGACTCAGCGATTAGCGTCGCTAAAATTTCGGTTAGCGGTGCCCACCACTGTATATATATATATATATATATATATATATATATATATATATATATATATATATATATATATATATATATATTTTATAATATTTATTTTCGAGTTTTATTATCTTGAGAACATATTTTTTTATGACATAGATACTTTACAGAACTAGTTTCACTTTATATTTTATATACATCATAAGTAAATGATTGGTCATCTTTTGAAAAAAACATCTTCGTTTGTATTTTATTTCCTGAAATCGGAACAAAAGAGTAATACTTTTGTGTGGCAGCTATTATTATAGATTTTTTGAAAATATTGGTCCATTCTTTTACTCCTTGTTCATATTCTTCATATGATACTCAACTAAATGACATTTTCGATGAATTCTTATTACTTTTCTGATTAGACCAATCATACAATTCTTTTGCGCTTGTAATGGGATGTTCATGTTCTTTAGCTAAACTTGCATTTCCTGTCATTCGTTTCAATATGCCACCAATTGCATCGCATGGGCCTTTACCATGAGAAGTCGCAAAAAAATGCCACTCTGCATCGACGTTAAATTTTGTTGCGATTTTTTTTCTATTTTTATATTGTGAGGCAGCTCCATCAGACATTAATATCGCTTTTTTCAACTCTATTGTTGTTTTCAAAAAACTTATTATTTGGCGATGAACACCAGAACCGCAACAGTATCATGAGATTCTGATTCAGTAAGTGCTCCAGATTCTGAATAGTAAACAACGAAGGGATGAATGGTGGCTTGACTATCATTCCAATAACTACACGAATCACAAATTGATAAAGACGTATTAAAATGAGCTTGACTGTTCAATATTTTTAATTTTGCGATAACGTTTTCGTTTAATTTGCGTAAGCTTGATGAGCACCGATGATCAGGAAAGGGTTTACAGCATTTGGACTTGGTGTATTCCATTTTCACTTTATTCATCTTCACAAAATGCAAACTGTTACAAACACTTCTGAAGAAGTGCAATCGTATTTAAATACGAAAACAGATATTATAGGTAACCCAGTAGTTATTGGTTGCGTACTTTACAAACAGTTATTATTAGTAAACAAGTAGGTAGTGTTGCACGACGAACATATTTCTTTATAAAACATTCGGCAAGGAGGAACGTGTAGGTAGGCTACAGTTTAGCGCTTGAGTTATTTATCCAATCGTTTTGTTGTCAGAGAATGAATTGTATATTTTTGATCAAGCATTCCAATGAACGTATGGTTTTTGCTGGAGAACCATGGCCAAATTGAGAAAAATGTGTATTTTCCGAAATTTTAATAATTTTTTGAGCTTAAATTCAAAATAACTCGAAAACCGATGCCTTTAGAATGTTTACTACCACGAGCTTTTTGATTTAAAATGACTCTCTGCATCTTTTAAAATCATCAGATCACAAATATTTTGAAAAATGTTTGAATTAGAATTTTTATAAAAAAATTAATCTACCATAAAAAAATGTTTTTCATTTCTCCATCCTGGACTTTTTTTCAAAAGTTGCGTATTAACGTCAAGCTTTTTTAAAGAAAAAAATAAAAAAAAATTCAACTCTATTTTTTTTAAATTGAAATTTAATGTTTATATTTTGGTCAAAAAAATTTTTTTTTGTGCAGTGTATATTTTTTGTATGGTGCATTTTTAATTCCCTACAACTCTTTCTCAGACAGTTTTTCTATACAACCAACGGTTTCTGGGCTACAATACTTCGAATAAAACCTATGCCAAAAGGCATACGCCCTTTTAGAATGTAACTCATGGGTGTAAAAAATCTCTCTATCTGTGAAAAATGCTCAGTTTGCTAAGCCAAATACGTGTGCAAAGTTTCATTCAAATCAAAAATGGTCGATATTCGACCACAGGCGATTTGGCGCGATCTTGCTCAGCTAGTTTTTGAGCTTTTGCAACAAATCGAATTGACGACGACGACGATCAAATTAGAGCAAATTTAGCAAAACCCCGATTTATCTCATAGTACCTTATAGAGTTTTCGAATTTATTTCATGAAGTTGACGATAGAAATTTCACCAATAGCCATAGAGGTTTTCTAGAGCACATACCGGTACTTGTTTTAAAATTATACTATTTCGAGAAAATTCGAAATTCTGATTCGAAATGTTCTTATTATAGCCCTTTCCCTTTTTTTTTTCGTATTGAATTTTTTGTTCATTTGTGTTTGTTTATGTTTTGATATTTTATACACTTACAATAGAGCAATTTCAAACAAGCTATTACTTGTAATTATTCTATTACAGCATTTTCTGCACTTTAAAAATTTTCGATCATTAAAAGCCTGATTCGGAATCATTCCGCCACTTATAACTGTTCTGGACTTCAAAGGAAGTAGACTTCTCTCAGTTTTGAGGTTGTTAATAATTCAAAGATTTTATTTAAGTGATTCAAATCGTAAATCGGGATAAATTTGGATTCTCTACAATAATCTAACGCTTTTTTAGTGGGTTTTGGGTTCTGGTCTATCTCTCTCATTTTTTTCGGTTTGTTGGAGTATTTGAATCGCGTTTCAGTGAGTTTGGTCTTCTACTTCTCTATCAGTTGGCTTTTTCGTTGATTTGCTATTCATTTCTAGATCAATGCTTTTAGTACTAACAATTTCAATACAATGCCAGCTGCTTCAAAATCACCATTCGTCACAAAACTTTAAATATTTGACATTCAACCTTAGCAAAGCATCTGCTACAATCGTATTGAAAATCAATACCCATGCTTCACCCCCTCTTTCGGAGTAGCACGGCTCATCCTCCAACGCAACTTTCACTAAACAAATCATATTTCCTTTCCACCCAAATAACCGGGAAAACTAGCTCGTATTCGAGGCATCATATTCCACAACTCCAAACGCAAACTAAATTCTCCACTTCCCGTTAGACTTTTCTCAATCAGTAGTTGCCCACCCGCCAGATTTTCCTGGCCATCCCATCACCACACCAAACCACGCATACATTGTAAATCCAATCAAATTTTCTCATGCCAACGAGGGCATCATTATCCACGTCACCCACACACAGTCACGGCAGTCTGCGTGTACACGCTAAATCACCACAGCCGCCTATGTCGGTGTTGATTCGCTATCCCGTCGAATTGCAGAGAGGAAACCTCCTTTTATCCCGTGTCGAAGTGGGTGGAATCGACCGGCGCAGACGGAAGACCTCAAGTATCATCTTCTTTCCTTCGCATCCTGTCTCACTCTTCGGAACGGGGGCACGTACCATCGTCACCCGCGCCCGGATCGGCAGTCGTTGTCTCTTTCTTCCACCTCTGAAGGCAACGTCTTCCTCACTCGCACCCATCATTTTATCGGGAGCCTTCTATGAAACAGTCCTACCGCCGCCGGTTGGTTTGTTCCAAGGTGGTTATTGAACAGCTGGCGGAAAGGACCTGAAGTGTAGACCCCATAACCCCGTCCTCTGTACCGGAGACCACACCACACTACCCACCGGACGAGTAGGAAACGAAATCGTTCCTGTGGCTTAATTTCTGTTTCCCTAACTAGTTCCGTTTCGGAACGGCTTGTTTGTTAGGAGCTTCCGAAGAGCCGTCATTTCTTCGTCAAAAAATATGCACCCGTCGCCGGGACGGGATCAACGGCTACGACAGCGGTGGGAGGGGAAATTGGCTAGTGCAAATTATTTTTCCCCCAACCATCTGCTCAATCAAGTTTTGATTTGGTGCAGAGAAAATAGAAGAAGGCCACCGCCAAGCTGACCTTGCCGGGGAGGATGAATTTGGCCAATGGAGCTGACAACGTGTCGGTATTACTGACCTGTTTGATGATCGAATAGAAGAAAATGATTTAAACTTATGACTTCGGACTACCGTCGTCTCCAAAATTGGCCGGAACTCTATCTTATATGGATGGGATCAATTGGGCAATTGGGCAACTGTTTTAAAATTTATAGGAAGGTGAGGGTTGTTAATTTTCCCTAAAAGACCCATGCATCGTGAAATGGAAGTTACCTGGCTAGATGAAGAATACGGCTTGCGTACTCTTCTCTTTTCCTAAAAGGTGTTGCTTAAGTTCCTCGTTATCAAAGAAAATCCATTTCTTAGGAAGAGCTACATAAAAATGTGTAACTTTTCTGTTTGGGTTATCATACCTACCAATATTGGCGATCGGCGATTAAATCGATTTTTTTTCAGCGCTTAAGACAACTTCAGTATCAGTATCAGTAGATTGTAACAATTATCAAACGATGCCATTCCGTGAGTGAACAAATTGGAAGATTTGCTGAAATATATCATTTCTCCTCATAAATTGACGGTTAGAGCCTATGGTGCTTATTACGGGAGACACTTTACGGTGAAATCAGAGTGAAGTGAATACAGGTATATCACAGAGCTCACGTAAGTGAGGAACACGTGGCAAAGTGACATCTGCCGTGAAATCTGGGTAAATACGACTGTCATATCAGTGAAGTGAAAACGGAATAACCGAGGTTTCGCGTGGAATTATTTCACGAACATTTTGAATGGTGAATTGATTCCACGAAGATGTGATAAGTCTTGAAAATTGATGATCTTGATCTATTGATAAATATAAAAATCTCAATTTTCGTTCTAACCTTTTGCCAGATTTTTCAGAATCTTTTAACCTCCTGCAAAGGTATCAGCAATTTTTTACACTACACAGTCTACACAGACTACAGCTTACAGATACACTAAAATGCATCTACGATAACTATGTTCATCAGAGTTGTTTCCACTATACCATCGGGTTTTTTCTGTTTTTCACTTGCGGGTGATTTTGATAATGTAGAATAGTGAAAGAAATGTAAGCAAAGTTTTAACTTTCATGTATTTTAAAATGTGTTGAGAAGATATTTTGTGAAAAGGCTATACGTACACATTTAGGGTTATTTCTGGACTCTCTTCCATTACCTTAGAAAATAGTTGAAAATCTCGAGAAATTGTGTTTTCTTATTTTTTGTTTGCTGCTTGAGAAATGTATGACGCTAGCAGCGCAACTTAATAGTTTTATGCAAACACTAGTACGAACTAGAAGTTGAATTTGTTTTTCATTCATATGAGAGCCCTCTCTTCCAGAGGAGGGAGGGTTGTCAAATTACCTTTAAATTATTTCTTGCTCTCAAAAACCTCACCATGCCAAATTTGATTGATTGATTTTCATGTTACGCAGAAGTTTGTGTTATATTTGTATGGGAGCCCTCCCTTCAAGAAGAGGGAGGATTCTCAAACTATTCTAATCACCTTTTCCGGCCCCAAAAACCGCTCCATAGAAATTTTCACACCGATCGGTACAGTAGTTTACACGTTCATAAGAATCATAAAGACAGACAACTGCTTTTTATATAATTAGATTGGTTGTAGTAACTGATATCGCAGATTTTACGTATTAAATTAGTGGTTCAACATCTTCCATAACAAAATTGTAATAAAAAAAACCCCGATTTTATCACTTTCCATATTTTCTCACCCCAAACATCATCGGGGGGTGATATAATCGGGTGATCACTGTATCACATATCACAATTATATGTCTCTCAAAAGGGCCATAATTTCAAACATACAAAAACGCGTTTAAATTTACACTTCTTCACATGCACATAAAGAGAACATTGAAAACCGAACCGTTATGTGGTAGAAACCATTATGTGTTTTAATTCGTAATAGAATTTTTCGGAAATTCTAACATATTTGTTTGGCCAGGGATAGATTCAGCATTGTCTTAATCCTTAATCAAGCAGCACGTGAAAAAGGATTAAGGTGCCAAATATAAACATATAGAAATCGAATCTTTCGATTCAAGATAATTTGAGAAGTATTTTTGTTTTACAAATAAAATAGTCATTTTAATAACTTCCTTCACCTGTTTATGTTGGGTGGTAAATAACTATATCTTACATTTTAACAAACATCAAAAGGCCTAGTAAAATAAGTTGGGGCCTTTATTTCAGATTCAGCTAAATCAATAGTATCCGTAAAAGTCATTTATTTCAATTTTAATGAGGTATTATCTCGTAGTGTTGTTTGCAAAGTCACGACCGCAAATTTGACGTATAACTACATAAGGCTGTTTGTTACATTTCTCGCATTATTGCATGTTAGAACGATCGCGAGGGATAAACTCGAAGCTGCTCCTTTTCAATAATTCTTTGAATGATAGTCGATAAGATAATGATGGATTATCTTGTATCAACACGTTTATGTCAATAAGTTCCGCTAATCATTGCTGGCTGTTATCTAGAAACCGGAAATTGCCAACTTGGTTTTGGTGTCAAAAACAACTAATAAATACCACCAAAGTATTCGGTCATTTTAGAAAACCGGATATCGCAATTTCGGATTTTAAAAAGGCGCCTGGATTTGATTTCCGATCTCTGGGTATCATAGCGATTCCGGAATGATCTTTTTGGCTATTTTCCAGCAATTCAACGTTGCGATTCCAGATTTTAAGTTTACACTGCGGATTGAAAAATGTCGTCAGGGGTCGATTTTTTTCATATGTCCATCATTTCGATTTCTTCGACGGAAACCGGAAGTAGTCATCGTGGATTTCAGAATGGTCTATGAAGTCGATGTTCGGCCACTGGCTTTCATTTGATTACAAAAATAATCATACTGTTCGGTAATTGCTGGTCATTTTCGGTAACCGGAAGCCATGGCGGCTTGTATATCTAAACAGCAAATGCATAGGATTTCCGGTCTCTGGGCATCATCTCGGTTATGGATTCACAATTTCAACTGTTTTCCAACAACCGGAAGTTGCCACTTAAAACTTAAAAAAGGGATTTTTGGTCTGTTCATCATCTCCATTACAGAAATGTCTATATTTGGTCATTTTCGGTAACCGTAAGTCGCCATCTTGTATTTCCAAATAGCGTCTGGATTTGAATTCCGGTCTTTGGGCATCATTTCGGCTATGGAATGACTATTTTGAAATATTTTCCAGCAATCGAAAGTTTCAACCTCGAATTTCAAAATGGCGTCTGTGGACGATTTTTGGTCTATGTGCATCATCTCGATTACAGAAATGCCAATTTTGGGTGGTGTTTGGTCATTTTCGGGAACCGGAAGTCACCATCTTGGATTTTAAAACAATATCTAGAGCTGATTTCAGGTCTCTGGACATTATCTCGATCCCAAAAGTATCCATTTTGGGTGGTATTTGGTCATTTCTGGCTGTTTTTTGTAAACAGGAAATCGACTCTATGAATTTTAAAGAGGTGTGTAACCGTTTCAATCTCTAAGTATTATTTTGGTTTCATGACAAACCATAATAGTCAGTTTTTGATAATTTTCTGAAACCGGATGTCGCCATCTTGGATTCTAAAATGGGGTCAAGATTTGATTTCCAGTTTCGGCACTGTTCTGGTTTAAGAAATATTATATTGGGTGGTATTGGGCCACTTTGAAACGTTTTCCAGAAACCGGAGAATGGCATCTTGACATCTTGGGTCGATTTCCGGCCTCTAGATATTACTTCGGTTTCAAAAATACCCTCATTGGCCTTCTTTCAGTTCTGATTGGTCGAAATCTGAGTTCAAAACATGTCTCGACATTTTTAATAGCTCAATAGTTCCTGTCATGACATTACAACTTTGCCGCATATTGATGGAGGCGTAATTAATTTCACAATCCACTGTTGCGAATACGAAGATAATCTGTTGGGAACCAACATCATGAAAACACCCTTGAAACTTGACACCTTGCAATCAAATTAAATGATGATGGAAATAACGATCTCAGCTTTGCAATACAAAAATTCAAATTGATAAATTAGACGATAATAATGGTTGTTGCATACTCGAAAACCCCTATGTACAAATTTTCACGGTAATCGGTTCAGAAGTTTTTGGGTCTATAGGGAACAGACAGACAGACAGACATTCGCATTTATAGATATAGAGAAGATAATTTATGTTGACTGAAAACAGATTCCAGAAGAAAACTGGCTCCGTGAAAATCATTGATTATTGAGCCGTCTCAACAAAATTCAATGAATAAAAACAGAATTTCCTTCGAATACGAAGTCCTAATTCTTTGTTTCAACCTATTTCCCTTAGTGTCAATGTTGTATCGAGTATTCAAAAATTAGGATAATCTATACTCAGTAGCTGTGATTCGTTGCATCTTTAGAATCAGTAAAAAAAAACAGCTTACACAATTATTATCGGCGGCGCACGCTCGGGTTGTTTCAAAACAAAAAATTTCGATTTTTTCGTTTTTATTTCTGAAGACACGCTTGAAGCAATTATTCATTTTTAATCTCTTTTCACTTATTTTTTTCTCTCCTTATTGAGTCTCCACAGTAAGTTGATTCCTGAAGAATTTCGCCTCAACTCAACCAGATGTTGGCAGCACCCTCTCAAAATTCAATTAAACATTTCTTTTTTCAATTTATCTGTACTAGGGATGACTTTTAGAGAAGTGTTTAAACTTTTATAGAAAAATATCGAAAAAAATGTATTTTAGATCTTACACAGACAAAAATTCATTTTTGGAACAAAAAATGGATTTAAAAATATCGATCATTTCCGGTTTTTTTCAGAATAAATTTTGTAGATAGATAATTTAGTTAGGGGCAATCCACATACCACGTGGATAGATTTTCAACGATTTTGACCACCCCTTCCCCCTCCTCGTGGACAACTGCCCATATAAAATCTAAACCCCCCCCCCTTAAAGCAGTCCACGTGGTATGTGGATGGCCCTTTACCTATTACTCTTCTGAACAAACTAAAGTGGGAGCTTTTAAGGAAAAAGTTTCTCTAACAAACACTTTTTCATGTTTGACGTGGTTTCACGTCTTTCACTTCTTAGACCATAACCGTTCGGTAATGACAAGAGACAGAGAAAAGGTTGTCGAGGACCAAGACAATACTTTCCTGCTTACGTGAATGGCTGCATTATATGGCTGAAAGTTGAAATTATCGTCAATGATACCTGTTGTTAACAAAACCAACATGACAGTAGCTCGAGTAGTCCGTAGTAGTGGAGTTCAACCTTGTCGTTTCTTCGCGTTTTTCATGTAAACCTGATGAATTTTCCTTCCTGTACTTTGAACTCAATTGCGTCACTCCGCCGCTTAGTTGTAATGGCATATTCATTCCTATATACAACCCTCACAACCACATTAGAGTGTTTTGATAGGTTGCCAACATGGTTAAATGTTGATAGGACAAATATTAAAACAACAGCTGCGCTTATAAAAAAAATTCGCATCAAAACTTCAAAAATGTTATAACAAAAAAAAACTGTCAAAACACTAATGATGATTAACCAAACCTTATGGCAATAATATAAATACCGTTGAGAAACCACAATGGTTAAACGGTGGGGTTTATCTGCTAGATTATTAGACATTTTATTTTAAATTTTAAGGGAGAAAAGGCATATCATTTCAGGTATAAAATACAAACTCGTAACCAAGCTTGTCTAATAAAGTGGGTATTCGATAATTTTCGATTACTGAGTTTATTTCTTTAGTGTTCTTTAGCTTAGTGTTTCAGTTCAAGGAACTTTTTACTCGAAGAGCTTTTTGAAAAATATACTTGGCAATGCTCCCTTTACTTTCAATTCTGAACCAATTTTCAATCTAGTTGTTACTCAGCAAACGCAAATATCGACGACTAACGCGTAGTCGATCTCTCCGTCTCGCTCTTTGCAGCCTCCATCTTCCCGTCGGCCGCCTCCTGGGGCAACTGGGGCAGCCCAGCCACCAATCTGTACCCCTCGCACACGATGTCCCACGTGACCCCGTCGCACGTTGCGCCCCATCTCGGATCGTACCCACACTACGCATGACCGTCACCGACTACCACCACTTCGACGCATCACCATCATCACTCGCAGGTCGACAACTTTGACATCTACAAGAAGCTGTCACCGTACGAATAATAGCAACAGCATCAGCCCCCCGCCGACAGCAGCAGTGTGTGCGAGCAGCTCTACCGGCGCAACTTAGATAAATGTATTTTAGATCATCTAAGCAAATGTCTCAACTTTTAAATTTCCAAACACAAAGAATCAAAAGGAGAAAAAGAAAAAAAAGATATTAACATACATATTTTAAATGGTAAGATTATACAAGGCAGCCGAAAAGAGCGAAGACCCTAGTCAGTGTATACTAGCAATATTTTTGGTGTAAACAAAAACAAACAATTCTCATATGTCACAACAACAAAGAAAATGATCTAGTCTTCTTGAATAGTCGAGTCATCGTAGATATTTAATTATTGTAAGAAACTTATTTATTGTCTGTACATAAAGGAACATTGTATAAAAAAAACATGAAAATATTTCGGTTCGTTTTTGTGATATGTACATGCAAATTGGCAAGTATTAACAAACTTGAAAAAAAAACTAGTCTTCTATTTTGTAACATTTATTAACCAAACAGTGCAAAAATGCTATTTAAAAAAACCCTTTTACTCATATTTTCCATTCCATTCTATTTTTTTTTTTCTAGTATTAAAAAAGCAAAAGCAAATATTCGTACATACAAAGACTGTGATAGTTAACGACACTTGTTAAAATTTTGTTCTCGCAACAGTTTTTACTGCAATCGTCTACAACTATTGAGGAAAAACTATGTTTTACCGGTGGAAAAGATCCGACATCTTTACACGTAAGGACAGATCTTAGCTTTCACCTGTACATAATTATTTACAAAGTCTAAACATACTCAGACCGAAATAAGTGTAGTAAACTAAACGAATATCGAAGTAAGGATAATTCTTTGAGTAAAAGGAAAATCATGAGCAATCGTATGGATGAATTGAATCAGAAGAAAAACGACCGACTGGTGCGTTGGATTGTTCCCATGGTGGAGCTTGTAAATACAGAAAAAAGATGAAATCAAAGAAAAACGCACTCATCGCTGTGACGATATGCTTATCAAGATCGATCGTGGCTACAGTAAATGTGTGCAGTTCATAGCAAGTTTCTCTCAAACAGCTAATATCAGATAACGAGTGAAAGTCTCCCAACAAAATAATCGTCAGTGGCTGGTACTAAATAGAACGAACATATATTTGAAATTCGTAATTGAATGTCTATTTCCCTGTCTGTCCCTTCCCACATTCCTCGCCCGCAGTAAGTCCGACAGGTCCGTCTGGTCGCAGCACGCGGCCAGTAGCAGGACCTCGGATCCGGGCGATCCGGTATCAGAAATACAAATATTTAACAACAACAAAAAAAGTAAAACCTTATATTCAATTATAAATGTGTAAATGGTGTGTGACAAAACAAAAGCAAAAAATAAAAATACAAAAAACAAAGCGAGAACTAAGTCAGTCTTCATTGTACATGGAACAAAAATATGATAATTAAAACTAAAAATGCTAATAAAATTCGTATACATGTTTGAAGTTTAACCCGACTCAGTCCGCAATCACAAGGCCCTTTCACAGCTGTTAAATTTACAGTTGGCGAACTTATCACAGGTATCCATACTTTTTTGTGCAAATTATTGAAACCAAAAAGCTCCACTGTGTTCCTATTTTGGCCATAGCATTCCTACATTAGCCATTATTTCGATTATACAATCTAGTTTGTTTCATTAAGATGGAGAAAAATGACGACTCTATTTTTTTATGTTATTTTAATCAATTCAAATTTCTGCGGTAATCAAAAGTTTTTCTTCAATTAGTTTTATAATTTGTTCACCTTCGTTATTAACGTTAAAGCCACAGTTTGAAATAAACTCTAATCAGTGCTTTTTTTTGCTAACGCATAGCCAAAAATGATAAGATTCGTTATGCCGGCATGTCAGGCCAGTCCAGAACGATTCATTGCAGTTCAATATTCACTCTAGTTCTGTTGTTAGCAATGAAGTCCCTCGTGTTGATCGTTTGTACCGGTTTAATTTCGATTCTCTTATCTGCTGACGCGGTCAATATCCTATACATAACCGGTGCAGTCTCCAGAAGCGAATTCACATGGTAGAACCAGTTTTATTTGTTCATTGGCGAAATATTTCTAGCTCCTCTCACATTCTAGGAACAAACAATTGATGTATGGCTTAGCTGCCAAAGGACACAACGTAACAGCATTAGCAACACACGTGGATGAAAATGCTCCAAAAAATGTTCACTTCATACCACTGGAAGGAGTTTATGAGTCACTGGTTCACAACTCGTTGCATGTTGAAAAAAATCGCCCTTTCCGAACCTTGTACAATAGGGCTAAACAGTCAATCAAATCGTGCGAGTTGATACTCAAAACGAATGAATTCGCATCCTTAATGAACTACCCGAAGGAATTTAAATTCGACTTGATCATCCACGATGAGGTTGTTGGGGCGTGTGCGGTTGCAATTGCCCAACACAAATTCCACCTTCCTCCTATGATCAGCGCTACTGCCTCCAATACTGTGTCAGGAACCGCGTTCAGCATCCTCCCAAATCAACATTTTGATTCGGGAGAGGATATGTGTTTTACGGGGCGACTTAAAAACTTTCTTTATAATACGTGGGAACACATTCTGGAGCAGTGGTGTGTGCGTCCGAAAATGAACCAACTTGCTCGCAAAATCATTCCGGAAATTTCAGATGTCGGAGGACTTACGAAAATGGCTCGTATTCGTTTGATTAATGCCAATGCTGCAATTCAGTTTCCGGAACCGGTGATGCCAACTGTAATTCCGGTAGGAGGATTACACATCCAAAAGTCGGAAGCGCTTGCGAAAGATCTTGAAAAGATTTTCGATGAGGCTACGAACGGTATAATTTACTGTTCATTTGGTTCAGAAATTAATGGCGAAACGTTTGGTGCCACAAGAACGAACGCAATCCTTAATGTAATGAAGCAACTAAGCCAGTATCAATTTGTGTGGCAAATCGAGTTTAAGACACCCCCAAAGGTGTTGCCAAAGAATGTCCACATTCAGTCACAATTCCCACAAAATGATATTCTTGCGCAGCCCAAAGTAAAACTTTTCATAACCGAAAGCAGCACTTTAAATAGCCAGGAAGCAATTTGGTATGGAGTTCCAATGATCGGAATACCATTTGCTGCTGATCAGTACAGAAACATTAACTATGGAATGAAACACGGAATAGCGAAGCGACTCTCTCTAGCCGACATGGAGTCTGAAGACACCTTGAAAACAGCTATAGAGGAAATGTTGACCAATACATCGTAAGATATATTGACCACATTGCAATAATGGAACTAAACTTAGGTTTTTTTATCTTTCCAGCTACTTCAAAAACGCTCAACTGTTGTCGAAAATATTCCGCGATCAACCGGTTAACCCGCTGGACCGGGCAATCTGGTGGGTTGAGTGGGTCTTACGAAACCCACAGATCGAGCGTTGTTGGCGACCGGTCGGTGCTGGAATGTGCTGGATCAGTAGAAACGGTTACGATGTGCTGTTCGTTGTGTTTGCAACGATTGCTATCTCGATGCATATCATAACAGGTCTTATCTTTCGGCTGTTACGTAAGAGGCGTTCCTTATCGCGAGAGGTGAAACCGAAGCGGGAGTGAAGTTTTTTGCTGAGTAATCTTTTCGGCAGTATTTTCTACCAAACAAATAAAGAATAATGGAGAATACTAGTATCTATGTTTAAATAATTAACTTCCAGCAGAATAACCTTCAAACGTTGAGTAGTCGATTTTTGTCGACACCCGAAAAATCTAGCGAGATAATTTTCTCTCTTAGTTGCAAAATATTCTCGTTAAAGTCTTTAGCCCTAAGTTTCAATAAATCCAGATAACCTTTCTCCTCAAAACCGAAAATATCCTTTTATACCATCAGTACCGTTCAAATATATTTCGAGGATGTTTCTTATGAAGCTTCAACTAGAGAATAATTCTGTCTGTGAGAGCCCCGAATTTAACTAGCTTTTAATATGATCATTTCCATTAAACACGTCTTGTCAATCCAAGTTTCAAGATTTGAAAAAAATTTGAACCAACATTGATCACTAGTTCTCTTCAAGCCGATATTTTATTATCATTTGATTTAAAATATATCAAACAACTGTATCACAACCTCGATGCACATCATAACAGGTCTTATCTATCGAATGTTAAACAAAAAACTTTTCTGTTGCGCGAACAAGGAAGCGGGAGTAAAGTTGAAGTGAGTGTCAATAATCCTTTTTTTTTGCTGAATAATGATTTATTTTGCTCAATATAACAAAAAGCTTTCAGAGGCTCAACATACTTTGTTATCTTTTCTGAGTGATGGAAAAATGTAACTAGCTTTTAATATGATCATTTCCATTAAACACGTCTTGTCAATCCAAGTTTCAAGATTTGAAAAAAATTTGAACCAACATTGATCACAAGTTCTCTGCAAGCCGATATTTTATTATCATTTGATTTAAAATATATCAAACAACTGTATCACAACCTCGATGCACATCATAACAGGTCTTATCTATCGAATGTTAAACAAAAAACTTTTCTGTTGCGCGAACAAGGAAGCGGGAGTAAAGTTGAAGTGAGTGTCGATAATCCTTTTTTTTTTTTTTTTGCTGAATAATTATTTATTTTGCTCAATATAACAAAAAGCTTTCAGAAGTTCAACATACTTTGTTATCTTTTCTGAGTGATGGAGATGAAATTATTATCTACTGATCCGGAAAACGTTGCCCCACTGTTAATTACTGATAACTCATATTTAGCTGGAACCTTTGCTGCATTTTGCACTTGTTTCTCTAGACATTGCATTCAGTATCAACGACTTTTTTCATGATGCCGGAACCAGAGTACCTAGTGTACAGCCTTTACATAGATTTTTCGATTCTACCAATCAGCTGTTTACAGGTCGTTTCTCTCCAGTTATTTTTGTATACCAGAGAAAAAAAATCCCAAAAAAAATCTTCAATTGGACAACATTGGGGCAGATGCGATGGGGTGCGTATACTGTGTACAAAAGGGGTCGGGTTTTTTGGCATAATGTGTGGATGCCTTTTTCGTTTATTTCTTCGACCGATCTTCCTTACGAATAATTGTTGAGGTTTGCAGGATATTATATAATTGAAACTGGGAGGTTTTTCGCTTTTGAAAAGATTTACCGTGAACTTTTTGCCTACATTTTTGTGCGGCTCATAGTGCTGTAGAATGTACTTGCGCAATGCTTCTTGTTTCGACGCCATTTTGAGTAAAACTGAGAAGACAGAGAAATCATCTACATCTACAAGCTTTCACTTCTCTAGCGTGTTTGTTGTTGAGTTGTAGAACTCAAACAAATTCCAAAATTTTAATTGCTACTCGTTAGTCTTTGACGACGGGATAATCCCTGCGTTTGAATAATCCGAGTAAAGACTGCTAACAGTGATTCTCTGAACTCTTTTTCAATGTGAATTATAGGTCCAACACTATTTTTTTATAGTGATCGTAAAAAAATTAAAAAAAACAGTATGTTGGAGCATTTCCAGCTCTGTTTGCGTGAATCGGTTGGCCTCGACTTTTTTTTCTTTCATTGGAATAAAAATTCGTTGATATGGTACCACTCATAGTTCCATTCTCCAATAAACCACTTTATTCGTCAAAGGGCGTGTTGAAAAACGAGATTTTTTCCTTAAATTCTATCATTTTGACACTTAATAACAAAATATCCTAACAGATAATCATTGTAGGAAATTACAGAAATTTTCAGGAAAATTGAAGCATCATAACAAATATTACAAAATGTATTTTTGTTTTTCTAACAATCAAGTCGTCAAACCTAGCCAGGTTTCGGAACCATTGTGAATAAAGCCACTTTCAACAGGGCTCCGATCCCGGAACTCGGTCAATAGTGGCCAATAGATGTTCAAGTGGCCGAATAGCGATTAGCAATAGTGTTTTTTTTATACTTGATGTCGCAAGCAAGGTTTCGGTACCGTTGAAAGGGTACTTACCCCACGGTTCACCTCAATCAATCCGGAAAAGCGGAGAGATTTCTAAGATGTCCTGTACTATCCTTTTAACTAGAATATATTTGAGATCTCTTAAAAAAGGTTGGACCACATTCGGCTTAGTTCTTGCGAAATGGTAGGTAACTTTTTTTGAATTAGAATACTTCTCTCAGGAAGTTCGGCTACATAGGGATGTGAAATGAAAATCTAAAACCGAAAAAAGTGAAAAATATGTCCAATTTCAAATGCTAATCAGTTAGTATTCGATGGATTTCCTTCGTTCTTGCAGCAATAGATTGGAAAATCTTTTAAGATTCTTCCCAAAAGAAGATAATTGTGATTTTATTATTCACACTATTGTACTATTGAAAATAGTCAAGCCTTGTCAAAACGAAAAATTCGACCTCTGATTGGTCGTTATATGCTTGCTTTCCAAGCACATTCCAAGTCTACATAATCATATACCTTGCAATTTAAAACATGCTATTTGGCCTATATAAGAGCCTGTTTCAGCCGAAGCCGCTCATAGTTCTAGACAGCGACAACAGCAGTCGTCCTCCCTTAGAAGCAGCACTAGCAGTGCAGTGGATACCAGCGATGGCGGAAAGCGGCCGCAGCTATGGCGTAGCAATGGATAGCGCACTTATTGCAGCGGATTCCAGCAACGATAGCTGCTGGGCCAGCTGATGCAGGGACAGTGGATACCAATGCACAGTGGTCCAGATCGTCGATTTAGCGGTATTTAATTTTTTGTGCAAAAACAGCTGTTGTTAGGTTTGTAGAGTATTTGCAAAATATTTTGTGTTTGGAAAGGTGCTTCTTTTTAGAAAATAAAAATTAGGGTGGCTCCATTTTTAGCAAAAATAGCAAAACTAACTTTTTTGCTGATAAAGATACGGCTCAGAGGAGTTGTGGATCCATTTATTCTAAACAACTTTGGTGAAGAAAGCTAGTCTCTATCTTGAGTACTTTTCGCGGTATGATGAATTTATTATAGCAAGTTAGGGTGTCACTGAAAAATCTAGTTTTTTCGATGTAACTTTTTTATTTTTGATTCAAAACTTGGTCTTTAAATAATTTTTAGGTCTTTTTGAGGTGCATATTTTCTCTGAATACTTGAAAGCGCTATCTCATTCACAAGAAAAGTTATAAGGTTTTTCCCTTTCAGAATACGCCCTTTTCAAATGTTTGTATCTACTTAAAGAGCAAACACAAACTAAAACTATTGATTGCGTTTGAAAGGTCGTACTTTTATGTATATAATATCTAAAATCTGGAGGGTGGATATTTTTCTATCTCAAATAAATCCAACTTGTACATTGCGTTTTTGGTTGGATTTCGCGATACATGTCACATGCATGCTACTATTTTTGTATTTTTTTGTATTTGATCACTAAACCCAAACGTAAGATCATAAAAAATAAGGTTTTTTCAAACAGTTTGATGATTCATGAAAGCCTTTTTCATAAAAAAAACAGCCAACAGTATATTTTTATATTCTACATGTGTTTTAGCATGGAGTGCATTACTTCAGCACTAGAAGTATTGCATTATATGCAAGCTTTAACTCTGCTACGTTTACCAAAAAAGGTTTTTTTAAACACGAAACGCCCAAGTGACAACCCTGGAAATTAGCAAAATCATCTTGGAAAATAAAAAACTTCACCCTACTTCTATCGACAGCATTTAAGTTCCATCGAAAATGGCTTCCTACATAGAGGAGACAAAAGTGGGGAATTATTTCACTTAAATAAATTCACAAGCTTTTTATACACGTCATCTTTAAGGAAGAACGTTGACGATCCTGAAAAATACAAATTTAGGATGTCACCCTCGCACATCTACATTCGCTGCATGCATCTCTTGGCGAAAGTAAGCTATCGTTTAACTATGGCTAAACCATTGTGGTGAGTACCGACAACCCCGTTTCTAAAAAACACGAGAAATCGCCATTCGGAATGCGTTGAAAGCGAATTATAGAGCTTCTATATGATGGTGAGGATAACAGAATTTAGCTCGCAGATTTATCAATATATATATGAATTAGTATCAGAGATCACAAGCCTCAATGAAGAAATATTTAAGAGTTTCTATCTAATCCTAACGTTAATCAACAATAAAATGGGAGTATGAAATATATACTGAGGAAATCGAACATACGCTATGATGATGAACATATATTTTTCTATACCTCTGTGAAACTGATAGATCTCGTTCTTTATCACATTCTCGTAAAATTACATAGGTACGCTTCTATCAATTGGACAGTGCAACGACGATGCACAGGAAGCACGAAACAAATTCAAATTCAAACCGTTTACGCCAGAAGAAATCAGAAAACACATTGCATTTAGTGCTGAAGTAATGCACGCCATGCTGAAAACACAACCCAAACAGAACATAAAAATATACTGTTGCGTGTTGCAAACTTCTATGAAAACGGCTCTCATGAGTCATAAAACTATATTATTATGATAAAATTACTTATTTATTATGATCTTACGTTTGGGTTTAGTGATATATACCGATCAAATACAAAAAAAAACTAAAAAAAATAGTAGCATGCATGTGACATGTATCCGAAATCCAACCAAAAACGCAAAGTTCAAGTTGGATTTATTTGAGATAGAAAAATATCCACCCTCCAGATTTTAGATATTGTTTACAGAAAAGTACGACCTTTCAAACGCAATTAAAAGTTTTAGTTTGTGTCTGCTCTTTAACTAGATACAAACATTCGAAAAGGGCGTATTCTGAAAAGGAGAAACCTTAGAACTTCTCTTGTGAATGAGATAGCGCTTTCAAGTATTCAAAGAAAATATGCACCTAAAAAAGACCTAAAAATTGTTTGAAGATCAAGTTTTGATAGAATCAAAAATAAAAAAGTTACATCGAATAAACTTTATTTTTCAGTGACACCCTAACTTGCTATATTAAATTTATCATACCACGAAAAGTATGCAAGATAGAGACTAGCTTTCTTCAGCAAAGTTGTTTAAAATAAATGGATCCACAGCTCCTCCGAACTAAAAAGAATCGTATCTTTATCAGAAAAAAAGTTAGTTTTGCTATTTCTGCTGAAAATGGAGCCACCCTAATTTTTACTTTCTAAAAAGAAGTGCCTTTTTAAACACAAAATATCTTTCAGATATACTGTTAACCTAACAACAGCTGTTTTTGCACAAAAAATTAAATACCGCTAAATCGACGATCTGGACCACTGTGCAATGGCAGCGTATAGCAGCCACAACTGTGGCATGGCTATGGATAGCGAACAAGTTGCAGCGGATTTCAGCATCGATAGCGGCTGATGCAGTGAGGCACTTTAGTGAAATGCAGTCTCTGTGCGATAGTGGGCACTAGTAAATGCATTCAATGAAATGTTGCCTCATTTTAACAACACGTGAGCCGTCTAGTTTTGAGTGTTATAGCAGCATTTCATTGTTTACTTTATCACAAAAAAAAACTTTATTCACCCTGTCAGTAATAACGCAAAGATGTGATCGTCATCTTATCCGAAAATAAACAACAAATTGTCCTTTTCAGGATGAAATAAAAACTTGATTGAAGAGTTAATATTTTCTAATGAGTTAATTCACATTTTTAAATTTGTAAAAGTTATAAATTTTACTTCATCTCCGTGTCTCAAAACAACATCCGAAAAAAATTTCATCTAAAAATTTAAAAATTGTCAAGCCCCAACCATGAAGTCGACGTTTATTTACTAGATAAAATGACTGACACGCAAGCAGCCGGGTTATCTTTCTTGTAAAAGTATTCTACTTCAACCTTGCGGTCGTGGCTGTGCACACAACCCTCCTATTATTTTCATTTTTTCGACACTGGAGGGGACAGGTGTTAATGGAGAAAAAAATTACATCCGGGCGCTTTTGTTGATATTCAGGTAGCTTTCGATAACACATTCTTTGTATGTATTCATGCAGCTCTGCGAAATAAAGGAGTCGACAACACTACAATCACAGTTGCATTGTGCGTTGCGTTAAAGAGTGTCCTCGAGGAGTAGTTCTCTTTCCCCTGTTCATTGTAATCTTTATTGAGTAGAGCACGCAATCAATCACTGCTCTGTCATTGAAAGAAACCAAATACTTTAAGAGCCAGTTCGCGAGAGCCGCAATCGCATGTTGTTTTGATGTTCTCCGATTGGGCTGAAATTTTTTAGCGTTTATTTGTCTATTCAAAGTAGGAAGTTTTGCAAAATTTCAATTTTTTTCATTGAGGTTAAGTGGGGTAAAACGGCGCTTGAAAGTGATATGTTGAAAAAGGTCCAAATACTATAAAGTGCGATAACTCCTGCTGGACTACCTACTTTACCAGAAGATTCGCAATTTGGGGTAAAACGTTCCTTAAAGACAGATTTTTTCGAAAAATGCCGCCAAAGTCATCGAAATATCATGAACTCGGGTTAGACTTGATAGATTTACTGAAAATTTAAATTATCACTCTAGTTGAATACACGGACTTAAGGGCAAGATGAAAAAAGTGACAAATCTAGAGAAACATTTCAAAAGGTCCTATCTGACATCGACACTAATCAGAGAAAAATGAACTTGAATTTTTGTAGATCTTTTTCAAATGCCAATTTCTACAGAAAGAAAGTTTAATCTCTTTTATGATCTTAAGTGCAAAGAAAGAATGTTGTCTTTACCTCCAATGCCTTTTTTAACGGTTGAAATCTTTTTTCCAGGTTTTATTGATGGTTTTGTTATATAGGACCTATGTTGTTTTCCTTATCACATAGGACCTATTTGATTGGTCTCTTAGTAAATATTAGCGACACAATGGACCTTTGATTTAATGGCTCCAAAGGATTAATACGAACTAATATATTTTTATGATTAACGTATGATATTCGAATTCGAAATTTATTTCCATAAAAACATTATTTACCTTTTTAAGGGTTTTTTTTTTATTTGACCAACATTATTCTTACATAAAATTCTTCTTTGTGGATTAAAATAAATAGGAATCCAGGACCCACTTGATCATGAAGGCAGGCGGTGGCAGTGTAGTGGTCTATGAAATGACCGCAAAACCGAAGTGGGGGATCAAATAGAAATTGAAAATGTTAAATTCAATCAAGAAGGGAAATGTGATATGTCATGCGATGTGAAAATATCTAATATACCTAGTTTCTTTAAAAAAAAATTACAAGAAACGTAAACAACTTTTATGGTATATTTATTTTAATTTATTATTGTGAGATGGTTGCGGGCCGTACATCACTGGAAACGACGAATTACCACCTGAAGTTGTATAATAAACACTAGCATAGTAAATAACACTATATGCATGAAATGAAAACCTTTAACAACAGAAACTTGGACAGGAAGCCCACGGCTTTCATCTTTGCTGCTTGACGTGGAGGGCTGATCGCGACGTGAACGATGACAATGACATGGTTGAGGGGATCGATCACTTACGGCAGAAGCTTGATCAGCACGGCCACGGTCTGTGCTGCCTGACGTCAATGACTAATTACGACGTGAAACATCATAATGGAGACGAAAACGATTACGGTGTGAGTGCGATGAACCTGACAAAATCGTGTTATCAAGAAAATTAGTATCCCATCCAAACATGATAGAAGCTTTCGCATGAAATTTTACCACAGAGAAAAAGAACAATCATGAGGAGTTGAATAGCTATTCTGTAGGCTGTTGGAGTGGTGACACCGACTACTGATGGCATAGACTGGAAAAAAAAGGACCAGGACGAGGTGAACCTCCGTCAGTAGAACGGTAGTGACATGGCCGGGGATGGTATTGACTGTCAAATGACGAATTAACATCTGAAATCTGTTTTTAGTTTTGAAATTTAGTTTAATTTTCACAGAAATTATGGCATTAAATTTTACCTTCACACAAATCGCTATAAAAGATTTCCATTTGATTTATATTTTTTGGACTTCGGCTGGCGTTATCTGCGGCATCTAGCATAACGAAATATAAAAATTTACTCAAGGAATTCCAAAATAATTCTTCAAATTACCGAGATTAGACGAAACGAATTCCATTTTCTTTTTTTCACTTCGAGGTACGAGGTCCAATTTGTTTCTGTCAAAGTTTTCGTTTGAATAACAGAAGCAGGTAAAAAGGTCCAATCAGAAAGCTGTGCGATATTGTATTACTTTTCAAATTGGACGTTTTTTTCGCCCACACTGATTTTTTTTTTAGAAATCAAAACCAATTTTTTTTTCAATTAGCTTAAAGACAAGAAGCTGTTTAAAACGAATACGCATGAATTGTATTTTGTTTACAAATGTCAGATAGGACCTTTTGAAATGTTTCTCGAGAAATAGATTTACATAAGGGGCCATCCACATACCACGTGGACAGATTTTTAACGATTTTGACCCCCCCCTCCCCCTCCGTGGACAACTGCCCATATAAATTCTAAAAAAATTGTATGGACCGTGGACATTAGCCAATACCTCCCCCCCCCCCAAAGCTGTCCACGTGGTATGTGGATGGCCCCTAACTGAAAAAAATATATCTTTTGGAAAATACTTGGCGATTTTCGGAGGATATTTTCTCTACAGGAAACAGTCAAGAACCCGAAGTTAG
This sequence comes from Wyeomyia smithii, assembly GCF_029784165.1. Classification (NCBI taxonomy): domain Eukaryota; kingdom Metazoa; phylum Arthropoda; class Insecta; order Diptera; family Culicidae; genus Wyeomyia; species Wyeomyia smithii. The sequence goes on from NC_073695.1 coordinate 67,008,569, forward strand.
CATTTTACAAAACAACTAAGGAGCTTTTATTTCATATGAAATCCAGATGCATCATTTGGAAACTGTCTAAAAACAACTTAACTTTTTTTCACTATTTCACTAGGTTTCAAAAAAAGCATTAACTTAGAGTAATAATCTAAATTTTCAGTAAATCTAGCAAATCTAACCAGAATTCTTGCAGTTTTGGTGATTTTGACGGCATTTTTCGAAAAAAAATCTTCAAGGGACGTTTTACCCCAAATTACGTATCTCCTGGTAAAGTAGGTAGTTCTGGTAAGGTACAGTGATAATCCAAATTTTCAGTAATATCTATTAAGTCTAGCAGGAACTATAGTGATTTTAGTGATTTAGACGGTTTTTTGGAAAAAAAACCTTCTAGGGCCGTTTTATTTCATTTGGCACACTTGGCTTTTACATAACATTAAAGCTCTTGAGTTGTCTACAAAACGCCATATTCAGATATTTTTTTTCTAGCGATGTTGAAAAGAGTAGAATGACCCTGAAAATTGACAATTTTTAAAAGAAAAATGCGTTTTTTTCGTCATGTTACCACTTTGCAATATATATTTTGGACATATCATTTACAAGGGCCGTTTTACCCCACTTAACCTCAATGAAAATAATTGAAATTTTCAAAACTTTCTACCTTGAATAGACAAATAAACGCTGAAAATTTCAGCTCAATCGGAGAACATCAAAACAACGTCCCGCGACTCTTGCGAACTGGCTCTTAAAATCATTCAGGCCAAAAGTTGAACCGGACTACCTCATTAGTTTACGCTATCGAGAAGGCGACCTAAGCGATCTCTGCTTGCAGTACACTGTTCGGCAAGATCTGGGGCCCAAAACCACAATTAGCGCTCTGGAATTTAATCAGCGTCTGTCGGCGACTCTACACGTTATTGGGATAATATTCTATTTTTCAAAGTTTTAGTCTTCGATTTCCTGATATTTTCAAGAGGTTTTTGAATGTTTTTTTTCTGGCTCAGATTACACAGTGCAACAAAAATTGACTTTTTTTTTGCCTGGGTTTCTATATATAATTTTTTTGTGTATTTTAATGCAAAACCAAATTTCCCCGAGTTTGAACATATTTCAACTTAAGGGGCAACAATGGCGCCATTTTTTATTTTTGAAAAATCGAAAATCTTCGATGTTTTTTCGACGCCATTTTGTTTTAAGACTAAATATAAAAATTCTAAGAGTTTGCCACATATTAGCATCTTCCAACTTTTAAAAAAACAGATCGTAAATCGGACAAAAACTTAGCCAAAACGGATTTTAGCACAGACTAACAGACATAACACTGCGAACAAATTTTCAATAAAATCATCGTTTGGATGATATCAGTATTTTACGATAGTAACACTAGCACCATCTGCTGTCGTGTTCGCGCTGCGTCTTGTATTTCGACATCAGCACTAGCGTTCGTGCATGTGTCAAATTGGGAACTACAAAATATAGTTAAGATCGCATGACAGCGCTCCAGACGGTGTTATCGCGAGATGACTGTTATTTGATTGGAAATTGGAAATTATCGTTTTTTGTGGCGATGGAGCTGGGCTCCAGTGTTACGTCTGTTAGTCTGTGATTTTAGTATATTTCACAAAGCAAAACAATATCGAGTATGTCTGAGCATTAATGGTACTGCGTTAATATATAAAAGTGGTACTAAAAATCTGTTTTATATTGAGTGAAAAAGTCTCAGGAATCGATTGGTTGGTGTCTGGTCCACATAAAATGTCAGCAACATGTCAATTCTGCCCCAATTCTCCTAAAATTTTTAAAATAGGCTAATCTCGACGTTAGATTATTCATTTGAAATTTGTTTAAGGTAATATCAAAAGTGTAAGCGATATTCAAAGATACAATAACAATTTGTCTTCACATGATCCTCTTTCTTTTGCGGTAAGGGGGTTGCCTTTTTGGGCCAGGACCGGTCGAAACATAAAAATCTCACTGCAGCCCCCCACAAAAAGGAGAGGTTTATGCGAAGACAAATTGTTATTGTATCTTTGAGTATCACTAACACTCTTGATATTACATTAAACAGATTTCAAATAAGTTAATTTAACGTCGAGATGAACCTATTTTAGTATTGTAGGGGAATTAGGGCAAAATCGACATGTTACTGACATTTTACGTAGATCAGACACCTACCAATCGATTTCCGAGGCTTTTTTACTCAAAATTAGATATAATTTTTGTACCACTTCCAGATATTAGCGCATTACCATTAATGCTCAGACATACTCGATATTGTTTGTTTTGTGAAATACACTAAAACCATGCCAAAACCGGTTTCGTAGAATAACCGTTTTGAGCTCAGTTTTTGTCCGATGTAAGATCTGTTTTTTTTTAAGATAAGTAAGAAGATGCTAATATGTGGACAAACTCTTAGAATTTTGATATTTGGTCTTAAAATAAAATGGCGTCGAAAAAACATCGAATATACCGATTTCTCAAAAATTCAACATGGCGCCATTGTCGCCCCTTGAGTTGAAATATGTTCAAACTCGAAGACATTTATTCTCGCATAAAACTTCATCAAAAAATCATACATAGAAGCCAATGCAACAAAATTGTTGCACTGTGTTATTATTCATTCTAGCTAACGTTTTTTTGCTAGGATTCATTTTTTTTTGTGATTCTAAGCAAAACTTTCCTTCTCGTTTTTTTTTGTGATTCAGACGCGTTTTTGATGATTCTGAGCTAAGTAAGGTGTCATTCTATACAATTTATTTTTCGACCTTTGGTGTTGGAGGGAAACTGGCAACAAGGCCGATTGTTTGTGCGCGTTTTTGTCTCCCCGTATTTTCTTCGTGTTTTGCGTGAAAATAAATGGTGAAATCAGCTAAAATTACTAGTGTTGGTGTTCCAAATAACAGAACTAACGGAGTATGCAGCCTTTGGAGGATTTCGTGCGAGATAAGTGATATTATTTTTTATATTTTTTTTTTTTGTTTGAATGGTTTGCGTTGAAATACTGTATGCAGTTGTTTTTTGACATGTAGGCGGCGTTGCATTTTTTTGCTTTGATCATCGACGTGTAAAGGTAGATTCTTACAGATCTGTTTTGTATTTGCGGTTGAGGGTAGAGGGAAAAAAAACTAATTATTTATTACAATGTTTGTAAATATACAGAGGACTTCTTGTTCATGCGAAAGCTTCACTTAACATATATTTTTAGAGGTTTGGGCTCATGTTTCGGAGAACATTGGACTTTGTTCACGTGGATTTTATTTGACAATGTTCAACTTTTAGTTTAGGTGTAATGGAAAAATATGATGTGGTGAAACCCTTTTAGGCTGGCAGCCTGAAGATTAATTTGTTTCTAATGACAATTACGCCAAGCCGGTGGATAAAAATGAGCGCATTACTAAATTATTGAGAGTCTAATCTCTATATATTCATTCACTCATAACATAAAATAGTTAAATTGCTATCTAAAAATTTAACTGATTTTTTTCCTGTATGCCTGAAGGGCACTGGGTACTGAAATGCCACTGCGACAGTCTTTTGTGGTTGGCCCCGATTGCTGTGCACAGGTTACGGATTGCTCGTAATTCAACTGATGAAATACAATTTAAACTAAAAAGTCGGTAAATCTCAACAGCTTCAGCTCTTCGTAGCTCTCAAAATTCATACCTATAATATAATCAATTATCAATCCGCAACATCTAACAGGTGTATCCCAAGGTCTCTCTTTTCTACTCAGCGGTTCTCTTAAGTAAATGTTGAACTAACATTCCTTTTCCGTTCCCCAACAGTTGCAAGAACGTGGCTAGGGCGACATCAGACCTTTGTTTAGCAACATTTAAAAAGATCCCAAATTTCATATTGCTGCTCACGAACGAGGGTAATTTATTCTTGTAAACTTAATATTGTTGCTGGCACCAACTACGAGGTTGTGCAGCTGTTTATGCTATGCTAACTTTAAAAATTTATTTAAAAAGTACATGAAATTATGACAAAACTATTAGTAGGTATACGGTATACAGCTAGGTATACTGATTGATTGGTTCCTTGTTGGGATTATTTCAGAATTGATAGAGGACACATTTGATGAAAAAATTCCACGCATATGCCCTAACATTTATATACTCGGATTTATTCAACTTTTAAGTTTCCTTAATTCTCTTCCATAAAATAGCTCTAACTTTAAGTGTATACCACTTAGAGCAATTCTAGCGATTTCTCGGAAAGCTGAAAAAAATTGTACCAGATACACCTTTTACATGTCTGAATAAATGTGGAAAATAACATTCTGTAAGCAAATCTGCTCAGAAGCAGTACTGTTTGTAACGTATGTTGATGTTTCCTCACAAAAGCTGAATTTAAACGTTTTCAACCACTCTACTGTTCGTTCTTTGACAACAACTCTCTATATGTTTTAAATTTTTAAGTACATAATTACAATTTTAATGCAACACGGGTAGTGTGTGTAAAGGGCGCTTACAGGAGGATGATCTGCTTTATCTATGTGTTTATTCAATGTTTTATTTTTTGCGTTACATCTTGTGTGCACAGTGGACTCACGTCGATATGGATACTTTTTTCATCTTGCCTGCGCTGTCAGTTAGCCGTATCGAAGTTTATCGTTCGTGTTCTGATCGGACGATTACGAACATTTTGCCCAGTTTTATGCCTTTGTTCCATGATTTTTGTAGCTTTTGAACAAATGTTGAAATACATTGATAATTTTTATTTAATTATGTTAAAATCTCAACAGTCGACATGGCAACTGAATTTTGATTGCGATTGTTTTGGCATTTTGTTTAACAACTTAGAGCTCTGTCTTGTTCGAAATGCATATTTGCATTTTTATAAACTTTCGAGCTATAAATCCATGAAACTATGCCAGTTTTTATACTCAGTAGTTATCTTAGCTTAATTATTCGAGGAGTAAGAAATAATCGGCGCGAAACACCGTGTCCCTGTGCGTATGCGTCGGTAACAGGAAATAGAGCGGTCGCGCATAATGCTCCGTTTTATTATTGGCGTTTATTGGCGTCTTCGGCCCGGGTGATCTTTGCTCATCTAAGGATTTTCGGTGTGTTGTGACTTCCAAAGTATACCAAATCATTCATTTGAAAACTGCCCGCCCGTTGGTTCTATTTCAGCACGTTGCGATAAATATCGTGATAATCGCAACAAAAAAAAAAGGAGTCAATCGCGACAAAATATCGTAGTTATTCGCAATCAATATCGGGATTATATTGCTTCGTGTGATACAGACTGTTAACGATTGGTAGGTTGCCGAATAAAACAAGAAACTTCGATTCTCCTGTATGCTGATGCAGTGATCGTGACGCGATTCTATTTATATCGTTTCCTGGTGGCCGGTTGCCCAGAGACCGAAAAGTAACCATATCGTGCGCGAATTTGTGTAGAAAAGATCGCACCATCAGCCTCGATGGATCCAGATCAATCCCTTTCTGATAACACTAATTCCTTCCTTTGATACTTGTGGATAATGCAGAGAATTCCTCAGTCTCTAGTTGCAACAATTATTGAACTCACACTCCCGATATTCCTTCCTCTATTGACCTGCATTAGGCGTGGCCAGCTACGTTATTGGCCATTGAAAAGAAAGATCTCGTCCAGGAATTGTACACTGAAAGTGGCTTGCTAATCCTAGGCACCATTTTGACGGTTTTTTGTGCAATTTAAGCTGATTCTGGTCAATCGCGGGCAACACACGAGCGATCAAGTATGAACTGTTCATTGGCCTCTTTTTGACCGCCAGGAATTGTATTTCGCAAGTGTTCGGCGTAGTTTGGAATTTGGCCTTTAAAGCATATTTGTGCGTTTTCTTGCTTCTCGAAGCATTTTCCGGCAGTTCTATGTAATCTTTGTACTGTTTTTCGGAGTCATTAATAAAAATTTAGAATTTTTTTAAATGATTTCACTGGGCTTTTCAAGAATTCTGAGGTGTTCGAAGGAAATCTATTTTTTATATTTTTGCTTTTCGACGATTGTGATCAGCGTTTTGGTTAATTACCTATTTTGGCGTTTTGATCTTTGTTTAGCTTCAATAAGATAATTTGACCCTCCCAGCTAGTCTCGAGGTACGCTGGTGGCCCAACAAGTCAGTCGTCTGAGGTTCGATTCTCTATTCGGGAGAGACTGTTAGTGTCAGTAGGATCGTAGCGCTAGCCCCGCAATTGTCCTGTACATCAAACAGTTAGCTGCGAAGTCTGTGTATAATAAACAGAAGGTCGAGTTCCGAATCGGAATGTAGCACCAAGGCTTTGCTTCTTTTTAAGATAATTTGTCATTTTTTATGTTTTAATGTTTTCTGACAATAAAAACTATTTTTCTGCCATGTATATAAAAAAATGTTTGAGAGTATTTTTTTAGCTCATAACCGAATAAAAATCAGTGCAGATTAGAACAAATCTTTTCTTATCAATGTTTGTGTTTTATTATTAAGACAATTCAGTTCGATTATGTCACAAGCTCGTGGCATAATTATCAATGAGCGTTAGCAACCTTTTTCGGCGGTAGCAATCATCACTCACCGAACGTACGTTTATGCCACTATCGTACACTTAGGAAAAACTTCTTGTAAATCACACACAAAATTCGTTATACTGATATTAACCTTTATAAAACACCATTTTTGTATTGGTAAGAACTTACCTAGATAGTTTTGTTTTTGCCTGAGTGTAAAATTAGATAAAAAACGACCTTGAACAGATGTCAATTGATGCGACCAGCTAGTCACTGCGGTCAATTGGAGTCGCTTTGTTATCAATTCCATTTAGTTGGGCCTCGGATGTGGATGTGCGCGGATCGAGCGCTGCTCTCTAAACTCGGGGCGGAATGGCGCAATTCATAAACACTCTACTGATTGCTGTTCAGCTTGTGCACATAGTTTTAGGTGCGAATATTCTGTGTTTATTCGGAGTCGCTAGTCCAAGTCATCACATATGGTAAAATCGAGAAGTTTTGGGATTTATGTATGAGAACAATTTGAAAATAGGTGATTCTGTTTTCGTAGGAATCGGGCAATTGTAGACGCGCTGGCGGTGAAAGGTCACAATATCACGGTCCTTTCGGCGGACATCGAGAAAGATGCCCCCGCCAATGTTCATTATGTGGAGCTGGAACAAACTTATCCTGAACTGTACAGTGGACCGCATAATATTGACCTCATGGAGATGGCGAGAGAAAACATCTTCAATGCGATTGTGTCATTTTATAGAGATTTCGTTATTTTGGAGTGCAGTGGTAAGGTTCATGAAAACATATAAGTGATTATATTTTGATAGGGTATTTTATCTGCTACAGGAGTCCTCAAATCTGAAGGATTGAAGTTTGTGAAAAATTACCCCGATAATTTTACATTTGACCTTGTAATATACGATATGACGTGTGGTGGTTGCATGAACGGACTGATTCATAAGTTTAACTATCCTCCACTGGTTAGCGTAACGGCATTCAGTAACCCACCCTACGTTACGGACGTAATTGGAGGGCACAAGCATCCAGCTTATATACCGTTCTTCTCCCTACCTTATGGCAGCGATATGACATTTTTCCAACGAGTCGAAAATACGCTTTTATACTCGCTGATTTTCTGTTTGTATTGAAACCTTAGAGTATAAACGTCACACTCAAATATTTTCTTAATTGCAGTTATCGCAATTACGTCAGTAACCCGAAGCTAGACGCTATGGTGAGAGAATATTTCCAGTACGATGATCTTCCCTACGTTCCGGACATAGACCGTCTATCGAAGATTATTCTAGTCAATGCACACTATTCAATAGACTTTCCTGAATCCGCTCCACCTAATCTGATCTCGGTTGGCGGATTGCAGATAAAGGAAGCCAAAAAGTTACCGAAAGACATTGAAGATTTTATTGTCGCTGGTAAGAAGGGTGCGGTTTTGTTCTCATTAGGATCAAACATCCGATCCGACCAGCTTGGTCGTGAGCAGCAGTCCATGTTCATCGAAGCGATGCGACGAATTCCGGACTATAATTTCTTGTGGAAATTCGAGTCTGATTTGATCTTCGATTTGCCGAAAAATGTTATCATTAGAAAGTGGCTACCACAGAATGATATCCTGGCCCATCCCAAAACCAAGGCATTTATAAGTCATTCCGGTATGCTCAGCACCCATGAGGCGACTTGGCATGGAGTACCCATAATCGGGTTGCCGTTCATCGCCGATCAACATCGGGTGAGTTGGAGGTGATCTTTCAAATTTTATCTTAACTCCAGGATATTTGGTTTTCAGAATCTTCAACGATGCATTCGCCAAGGTGTGGCGGAAAAATTAGTGCTGCAAACGCTAACAACCGAGCAAATACGAAGCACTGTTTGGAAGGTGCTGGAAACGCCCAGTTATCGTAAAAATATGCGCAAGGTTTCCGCACTGTTTCGCGATCAGCCGGAACAACCGATCACGCGTGCCGTCTGGTGGATCGAGTGGGTTTTGCGGCATCCCGACGATGATAGCCTGCGATCACCTGTTCTGAAGCTAGGCTTCCTCAGAAGTAACCTTGTCGATGTAGTTGGATTCCTAGTATTGGTGCCAACCGTTTTGCTGGTATTAATTGTAACGAAGTGTGTTCTTCGACGGTGTAAAAGTGGTGTGGCGAAGAAGCAGAAGCAGAATTGAATCGTTGTTCATAATGTGGCATTCGAATCACCAAAGATATCAGGATATCTTCTTGAGTATTTGCTAACTTACGAATATGTATTTTGAGTTTTTGTTATGTTTTTTAGTTCATCAAACACGACTTTTTTGTGTATTTATTTTCTGCTCGATGTCCGCTTATCATTTTGAATAAAAACTGTTCAGAGAACAATCCATGCAATGTTTAAACCTTATATTTTGAATGTCGAGTAGTGGTACCGTATACTGAGGTGACTTTGACTACTTTTTTTGAATATATCTTGAATATTTTTAAAAATATACTGAATTCAAAACTATTTGGTATTTTTGAAATGAGTGCTGCCATGAATTAAGCAAGATCCAATCACTCCTTTAAAAGTTTAGCAACAATTCTGCTGTTTCTAAATGTGTTTTAAAATTTTTTCATAAATTATCATTCCGGGGTGACTTTGACTTCATTGTTTTGATGAATTCGGAGTTGAACTTTGCTACCTCAACAAATTTCAACAATCTAAAATGACCTGAATGAGTTTATAAATATGAGATGCGATTTGAGGGCTATTCACATTCCACGTCAACAGTTTCTGTTGACGAATGTCCAGGATCCATACAAAATTTTTAGAATATGTATGAACGATTGTCCATGGAGAGAGAAGAGGGTCTATAATCACAAAAAACTAATCCATGTGGAATATGGTTTATCCAATAGTTCAAGGTTGCACGTAACGTGACGTCTTTGGTCGTCGTTAAGACGAAATCATATAATACACTGTTGACAAAATCATGTAATACACTGTTGACATTTCCTTTGAGGAAAAAATGCAATAATAATAATAATAATAATAACCGTTATTTAAAATTTTTTTATCTTAAGAACTAATCTGAGAACAAAATGAACAAACATTACGTATCGCAGCTTGTTGTTTTGTATCTGCTTGAACCGATTGTTTGTATGCAATGAAAATCGCTCAATATCCACTTTATGTTCAATTCATATTTTGGCATAGGAAACACTCTTCAAATGGCAGGAAATGAATGAATAGTAGTAATTTAGACATATCTAAACACCATCAGTGAAGATTACGACAAATCTTAAGCTCTACGAGAGTTTTTTATCGCAAATTCGAAAAAGAGGTAGAGTAATCAAAGTCGCCCTTCTCCATACAAATTAGAAGGCGTGATCGAGTCTTCCGTTGGGACACCTTCCAACCAAAACTTTCTGACTTCGCCTTTTAACAAAGAAGGCGGTCGCCTACTGCCTTCTACTGCGCACTTGACTGCCGTCCGTGTAGACGCATCGTGCTTTTCACACGACGCAATTTATTTTTTGTCGCCTTCTATTGGCGAAGGCACTAGCAATGGCTTTCCGATCATGGAGATAAAAATAAAATCTATAAATATAAAAATGAAGTTCTGTCCGTCTGTCTATCTCTCTATTTGTCTGTCTGTCTAATCCGTATGGACTTGGAAGGTCAAAAATGAACTCCACCTTCCATTTTGAGTTGTAAGATGGCGGCATCCGCTCACAAAACAACCTAATACCACAGACTAACAGACGTAACACTGGAACCTAGCTCCATCGCCACAAAAAACGTTCATTTCAAATTTTCAACCGAATAACAGTCATCGCGCGAAAACGTCGTCTGGGGCGCTGTCATGCAATCTCATACATATTTTGTAGTTCCCCATTTGACACATGCAGTAACGCTGGCGCTGATGTCGAAATACATGACGCAGCGCGAACACGACAGCAGATGGTGCTAGTGTTACTAACGTAAAGTACTGGAATCATCCAATGGATGATTTTATTGAAAATTTGTTCGACATGTTATGTCTGTTAGTCTGTGCTAATACCACCAAATACATATATTCGTAATCGGGTGATGCACAGAAGTCTAAAACTGACCCCGAGCACTATTTTTTATTCTAAGATGGCGACTCCAATTTTCTGGAAAACAACTCAAAATCGTCGAATAGTACCCAATATCGATATTTTCGGAACCAGAATGATGTCCTGAGGTCGGAAATCGATATGCCATTTTGAAATCCGAGGTGACGAGTTCCGGTGTCTGGAAAATACTCTAAGCCCGGTACCCGGTATGAACATTTCTGGAACTAGAATGATACCTTGAGACCAGAAATTGACTCCAAATGCCGAATTACGCTTCCTGGAAAACAGCCCAAAATGACTGAATAACACCAAATACGGGTATTTCCGTTATCTGGATGATGCATGGAAGCCTAAAATTGACCCCTGGCACTAATTTGAATTATAAGATGGCGGCTGCGACCTTCTGATACCTGAACATAATTTTACGAAAGTTTGGCTGTGCATCAACAATAGGGTGCCAATGGAATGTTTAAGAGAAATCAGCATTTCGAATTTTGCATTAAATGTTTGCATTAAAAAAAAAATTCGGATTGTGATAGCATAAAACCAAGACAGGTAATTTATTTCAATGAATTTGCTACGGAAGGTAATTATATAAGCTTACTTGCAAATGAAATTCCTTACCTTTGCGAGCGGCCTTTCGGGAGTTTACCGGGACATTCGCCATGGTGGTTTTATTTATCAATTCCTCCTCAATTTTTGCGAAAAAATTGTTGAAGTAGATCTTACGCTTCTGGTTTGCCTATAAACTCTCAACTCCTCCAATGATTGCTTCGACTAGTGGGCCGACACCAGATTCGGCCAGAGCACAGCGTCTTCGCCCGTATTGTATTTCTGAATGGACGACTCAACTTCCGCAGGCACTTCGTACTATAAATTTCCCCGTTCACGGCCAGTACGGAGCTTCTTGCTGATTGTCAGCTACAGCAGCATTCTTTGGAAACTTGGTATGTGAAATGAATTTCACCTCAGAGTTTACTTCCTTCGTGGGGAGAGTAAAATACGGAGTGCCCTGCCAGTCGTTGCCAGATAGGTCTCGACGTTTACCACCCCACCATCATCACGTCGCGATTCACCGAAAAAATCTACTCGACCATTTTATTCAGTTACTGCCACTGCGTCATTGCCTGCGTCTCTGAGACCAATGGACGGGACTGCCGCTCTCTGATGTCCATGTTTGTCAGGTACTTTTCCACTGTTTGGCCAGTTGCACCGACCTTCCGATCAGGTGTACGCAGCGATGTAGCCACTTTTCCCTCGGTCTTCCTCTTCAGCATTCTTTGGAGCTTCTTGTGGCTCAGGGTCGCACAGTGGTTCCCCCATAGGTCATAAAGCCAAAAATCAAATTTCATTATTTTGGTATTTCTTCACCTCTCAGCATCCTTAGTAGTCTGCAGCTAACAATGGCATCAATTATTGTGTTGTATCACGAAGGAATTGTTTACTGTGGGACTTGGAAGTGCGCATAATTTTCACTTTTAAACAAGTATGCTATTAGGTTAAGTGCAATTTCACCACTTTTCAGTGAATTTAAGAATTCCAAAGTGGTTTTTTGATATGGAGGTTCAGAAACAAGGAATGTTGAGGTCTTTTTTTGTGGTTTCAAGAATGTTGTATTGTGTTGTTAACGACTGAGCCAACGGTAAAATAGGTACATTTTGATATAAATAGATATCACCAATGTATTTTCATTTGTCAAGTCAACAATGTTCTCAAGCGAATTTACGTAAGAGCAATACATCAAAATGTTCGTTAGGTATCGTACATATGTCCAAAACACAATTTGGCTGCCGAGACCTGCCCATTGGTTTGTGAGAAGTGAATACAAAATGGTCACTTTTACGATGTATTCTCCGTTTTTGTTTTGTTTTTTAAGGGTTTTTTTTTGTGGTAATATTTGGCAACCACTTTTCGACGAATACCTTTTAACGTAAATATATTTCTAGGTTCATTGCTTAGATGTACATTTCCCAAATGCATATCTTTAAAATTTGAGCAGAAAAATCTGGAAGAATTCATTAGAAGATACAAAATGTTTTAGAATCTATGCACTCATCACTATGGGATTATTATAACTTGAAGCTAGATGAATAGTAAGCTCGAATACATTACAGTTGCACACGATTATCAGTTCCTTTTGAAATAATGTAATAGAACAAAGAGCAACTGAATAAAAAGATATGCCACATGGTTGAATGAAACAGAGCAGATCTATCTTTTATTATGATAACAGCACCAAGGAGGCAACAGTTTTTTTTCGTGGTCAGCCGAGAACGCAGAAAGATTTATATTTTATCACTTTTTATGTCATTATGTGAATTATATTTTTTGTTCATTGTAATTTCCTTAATATGTATTACCATATCAAATAAATGTTGTGAGCCAAACATATCCCTAATTTTCAAATACACATCGAAAAACACACTTCTTATATATGTATACACTCATTAAATTTCTGGTATCGAACAATAAAAGTTTGGAAAATTTCATAGTAAAAAATAGTAGTCAAGCCAAAGTTGGTAAAAGATACCAGTAATTTTAGATGACCCTTGACCACGAATCTATAGAAAATACTAAAAAATAGATGTGATTTTCGAATTCAGCATCGAAAAATACACTAAGATTGACGTTTTAACTCAAAACATAGGAAAACAATATTTATGACCGCCCTTCTTAGAAAACGGAACCACTGTGGGTCGTCGGCCGTCCAGAACCGGTCTTTCTTTCGATGCACTGATTCTAGTCCAACAGTGCCAAGATGTTATAGATACCGAAACAAGCGTAACCGGTCGCCCTTTTCCGTACTAGGTCCGCATTCGACACGGCGGGGGAACGTTCTTTGATCGCGAACACTTCTGAGCGGAGAAGCTTCACTGTTTTCGCCATTACGGTTAGAGTTCAAGTTATTTTTTTTCTTATGGGTTACTATGATTGATGATGGATGCTGCATGGGTAGATTCGTCAGTGCGTGTAAAGGTAAACCCATTAAAAATCGGCATTTTTTAAGCATTTTTTAATTAACGTTAGGACTAAACAATTTTGTCTTCTCGAAAAAAGTCTCCATCCAAAATTTGAGCTTAATCGGACTTCTGATAAAGTTGCACTTACAGTCGTGAAAGTCTTACATTTTTGGCCAGCCTAAAATGCACAAGAGTAGGTAGTTCTTGGAGTTTCAGAAATTGATTTTTTTGATAGCAAATCTCTTAGAAATGCATGAAATGTCGAGATCTGATGTTATTTCATAAATTGTAAATTGTTTAAAAAAAATTACTTTCAGGGACATGGAAACTTTTGGGCTGGGAAGATTCGAGCTACACCAGAACACACAAGAGACACTTCCAGTTCGAACATTTCTTTCATCGATCAAAGAACTGTAACTCTGACCGCTTTTAGGCTCTACTTCCCGAAGTCCGCTTGAGCTCAAATCGACAAAACTATCATTTCAAACGATAGGTATTTCGAGTTAGAACGTGTCCAATATACGATGTGTCCTGTATTTGCAGACTATAAATAAACCGTAAGGTCAATCTATGAAAGTATGTGGAATCAATTTGAAATGTTTTTTTTTTTTTCAAATTTTCCATATAAAGAGTAAAAAATGGGCGGGACGAAGTTTACCGGGTCAGCTAGTACAAATTAATTGCAGAAGAAAAAAAGGAATGTAATTCCCAAATTACCTTCAAAACATTAAAACACGCACAACGAGGGACAGAATCCGAAAAACGCCGATCTCAGATTACTTGAAGAAAGCAAAAATCAAAATGGAAATTGGAAATTGGCCATAAACTTGAGCTAAAAACGACAAATCTCGAAATTCAAAATAGTACAAAATTTGACGTTTCGAAGAGTTAGAAAAGAAAATAAAACAAAAAATAAAGACCAAACAAATTTTCATGACAGAAAAAGCATACGGAAAATGATCTAAAAAGTTTCTAAGGGCTATAGAAACTATAGAAAGAATTAGGTTTATTTTTAAAAACGAAAATAAAATCCAATAGTTAGCTTATAATTCTAAAGTATATAATATAAAAAACTCTTCGAATAACATTTCGAAACGTAAATCGTGAAAATGATCTCAGAATCAGTAGAAAACATCTACACTTATAAAATAAACATATATGAAATGATTTCAAATTTAACTCACAAACATACTTAATCACTTAATTACGAAAGCAGAATATTATTCAAAATTTATCCAAAAATCAACAGAAAACAACAGGAAAATGATCCTAAATTTAGTGTAGACAAAAAACACTATTAAAGAGTATAAATGGCCATCATAGCGAATCGCCGTTGTTTCTGTAGAACAGTAAGACCATGAAATAGGAAATCTGTCTAGTTTTAGTCTAGTTAGCTGGAGAGCTAGTAATGACAAAATTGGATCTTTGATGGTCGAAAAGTGAACCAATCGTCAAAATTGAACATTAGTCTGACTTTTTCCAGAAGCACCATGACTCGCTGAAAAACGTCAGAGAAATCGTAAAAAGAGTTTATAGGCGATGTTTTATACTTTGACAATATATTCGAGGCTGATGTTATAAACGCTATGTACCATGTTAAATCCAATGCAGTTGGGATGGATAAATTACCAATCAAGTTTCTACGTTATTAGACCAATCACGCACACTTCAACTCTATTATTTGTACGCGTGAATAGAAAAAAGCCAGCATAATTCAATTTAAAAAGAAACAATGTCTGAATTCAATCGAAAATTTGCGGCCAATCAGCATTCTTAGTTTCGAAAAGCTACTCAAAACACAAATATGTGATCTTATTTACAGCCACAATCTCCTAACTCCTCATCAATCTTATTATCGTCCGAAGCACAGTACAAAGACAGCAATGTTGAGAATTTTCGATGATATCGGAGTGGTGCTAGATAGAGGGAACGCGGTTGTACTATTATTGTTGGACTTCTCCAAGGCGTTCGACACTATTTCACATGAAACTGAAATCTTGTTATGGTTTTTTCTCTCATGCGGCAAAACTAAATTAATCGTATTTAACCTCACGATCCCAGGTAGTGTTGAATAATGGTATATATTCTTTGCCGCAACCAATAATCCCTGGTGTTCCGCAAGGGTCAATTCTTGGGCCTATTTTATTTTCGCTCTTCATAAACGACTCACCAAACGTACTCAAGCGTTGCCAGATACATCTATTTTCCGACGACGTACAGCTTTATTTTGCCTGCACTGGCCTCAATTCGGAAAAAATCTCAGGTCAAATTATTAGTGACTTGGCCAGAATCGCCAATTGGTCCTTTGACGCGAATGACCGAAAAGGTTAAAGCGTCCGAATGGGAACAGTATGGCTTTCAGCTATGTGGAAAAATATAACCGTTTCATTTCTAACAACAGAATTAAAACTAAAATTATTTAAGAGCTTAATCTTGCCTCATTTTCTAGCCCGCGATTTTCTCATAAACCAAATATCAGCTGTTGCCCTTTCTAAAATACGTGTGGCTTTCAATACATGATTTGATTCGTTTTAACCCTGGGCAGGTTTGCCAGTGTATCCTACCTTCAAATCAACTTTTAGGTCGTATGAAGTGCTGTCATTTGCTGTTTCGGTAAGAGGGAATAGAGATGTCGTTCATAATGCTCCGAAGAAAACATGTCTTCGACCCGAGATTTTCGATGTGTTGTGACTTCCCGCCCGTTGGTCTATTCCAGCACGTTGCGATTCAGAGTAGGTTTCGTTCGTTCAGTAACTTTAGCATCGTTCGACAAAATATTGAAATTATTCGCAGTAATATATACGCGATGTATACTTCTACTGAAGTGCGCAGGTATTCGAGTTTGGTAATATACATTCAGTTTAATACGTTGATGCTTCGTATAGTTAATTATTTACGCGCGCGTCATTCGCATAGGATCGGATGGTTAATAAGAAAGATACACACCGTTGCACAGTGGTCGAAGGCCGGAAAAAACCTCGATTTTTTATGTCAATATTTTTGATGTTTTGCATTTTTCCGAAGATTCTCAAAGTGTAAATGACCTTTTCCCAAAGTTTCATGGCAATCGGTTGAGATACCAATTCCTAATCGTACTTTGATTGTTGCTATATCAGGCTCCTTCGATGATTTTCATGTTTGAAATCACAATTTTTAGCTCAACTTCAAACACCTAAAACTTCCTCAGTTTTGATCCGATTTTGATTCAAAAAGTTTCATTTTGAAGGGAAATTTGTGTACTTTTAAGTTGATTTACAAGACTTTCCAAAAATATAACCAATTTCTCAATCGAGGTAAAACATATTGCGGGGAGGCCAAAAAAACATGTAGTTCTAATTTCATCTCTACCGTCAATCTTGTGAAACAGTTCGGAACGATCGGATAGTCAACAATCAATGGGAAATGTATTGTACTTTTCAGATTTTTGGGTCCCGTTTTGCACCTCGTTGTTCATAGGGAGATATTTTGAAAATAAAACTATGGAGACGTATGGTGGTCAGTTGTAAAATATTCAATTTCGTATATTAAACAACATAATTGAATGGGAAGTATAAATTAAGTTTTTTCCAGTAGTTTCAAGCATTTTTATATAAACTTGTAAACCGCTTTCAGTACTGTAGGATGTATAAAGAGAGAATAAATTGAATTGATGAGAAAAAAATATATCGTCTTTTATATTTTCAATGACGTTGAAATAAACTACCTTACGATCTCATAATTTTCCTTAAAAGACCTGTAACTTGTCGCAGAAAGATCATGAATTGATCAAACGGCTTGAAAGCTAAAAAATTTTCAAAATCAAATAGATTGAATTATGAAGATTCTTGCACCACCCTAATTCAAAAAGGAGTACGCTAAGAACCAAACAAAATAAATGCGATTCCAAAATGCGATTCCAAAATGTAGGTGCATATATTGCTATTTTCAACATTTTCTGACATCAGAAATGAGTTCACCACTCCAAAATTGTAATACAGGTCGGACTCGATTATCCGGAACATCGAAAAAAATTTCATTCCGGATAATCGAGTTTTCCGGATAATGAAATCACACAAAAAATACTCAAATTTGCGATTAACGAACATAAAATAAATATTTCTTTTCTTTGTTTTACTTGTATGATGCAGTGGCGTAACCAGAAGTTATTTCTGAGGCGGAAAGGGGAGAAAGCAAAAAAAAAATAAATTGGTCATTGATTATTTTCACTTGATTTGAACATGTCCCAAACATGCCGGAAGTGACATAAATGGTAACAAATATACCAGAAGTGTTGGTAAAGGTGGAATTACGGAATAAAAATTGAAAACGGACACACAAAAAATAAAATTCCGGATAATCGAGTCTAAAATTCCGGCATTGTCGAATTCCGGATAACCGAGTTACCGGATAATCGAGTCTCCGGATAATCGAGTCCGACCTGTAATATGTAATTTCCAATCATATAAAAAGTTGAAGGGTGTTGAGTTGAGGAATTACTGGCAACACGCCTTGAAATTGATTTTTACTACAGACTGTGTTATGAACAGATACGCAAAGAGTGAGGTCGAAAACTCCAAGTGAACCGTCAAATCGAGGCTCCAAGTGTGCAAAGTAAACAAACTCAGGAGTGTTACTTTTCGTACAGAATGTGTATTGTAATCAGTATAATTGTTGTGAACCACGTGCAATTATGGATTGAACGGAAAATGTGTTTGTTATGCTTGTATTATGAGTGATGCATTGAAAATTAAAAAAAATGTATAAACAAGCTTTGAAACTCAGTTATATATCCTTACAAAGTTTCGGAATTTCATTACACTTCATGTCATGCGAAATTAAATGTGGTTGCCAGAATTGTTTGGAATAGAATATTAGCAAAGGGTTGCCATATTTACTGCTTTTCTCTTTGCGTATCTCTTTATAACACAGTCTCTAATTTTTACCATTGCGTTTCCACGCACACACTTAAACTTGTATTTCCGTTTTAGAATTATAATAAAAGTCGAAGAATACAGTCCACATGTTATATCGCTCTACATTTTTGGTCCCGTTTCGCCGGATAATCGATGTATTTATTTTCGGGTAACGCGGTTTCTAAATATTCGATTGTTTAGCAGCGTAAATGTTATCAACGCCTGCTATAAACAGTGACACTGATGTAGAATTATTCAGTACTCCCGTCGGAGAACGAAAACGACTCCAAGCAGAGAAGAAACGAAAAAGGAAGATGGCGGAAGAACTGCAAATTCTGGCACAACAAAGAGGAACAGTGAAAGGAAAAATTACGCGAATTCGAACTACCAACGCAGTCTACAGGAAGGTACGGTCGCAGACGAATTCTTACTGCGCACGTACCTAAAAACAATCGACGCCGCCTACGAAGAGTTTAATACGTTCCAGAATAAAATTTATGCTTTGATGCCGGGCAATTCCGTTGAACAGGAGGCGAAATACATCGAATTCGAAGAACTCTACAATGAGGTTAGGTCGAGTGTGTGCAGGTTGCTTGACGGACTAAAACAGGAGGTGCATCCGTTACCAGCTGTTCCAAATAAAAATTTGCAAGCAGTAGCCCCTCAGCCACGACAAATGTCATCATTTCTTCACACACCACTGCCTACATTCGACGGTCAACCGGTGAATTGGTTCAAATTTAAAGCTATTTTTATGGACGTGATAAACAAATACCCTGGAGAATCTGATGCAACGAAACTCTATCACTTGGACAAATGTCTAACAGGAGATGCCGCAGGAGTGATTAACCAACAAACAATCAACGACAACAATTTCGAAGCAGCGTGGGATTTTCTCCAGCAGCGCTACGAGGATAAGAGAAAAATCATTGATATTCACGTTAGTGGTTTGCTTAATCTTAAACCGATGGACAGCAAGAATGGAAAACAGCTACGTCATTGAGTCGATGAGTGCAAACGTCACGTAGAGGCGCTCAAATTTCTTCAGTATAATCTTGTCGGTCTTTCGGATATTTTGGTCGTCGATATTCTTGCCTCACGCTTGGATATAGAGACACGCAAGCTTTGGGAAAGCAGCATTAAACACGGTGATATTCCAACGTTCGCAGACACAATTGCTTTTTTGACTACACGCAGTCAAGTGTTGGAACGAGTATATTTAACGTCTGTTTCATCGAAGCAGAAAAAATCCTTTAACTCTAGTGGTAACACAAAGATTCCTCCATTGAAGATGTCTGCATTGGTAACGTCGGTCGATATGAAGTGTACTTTTTTCGAGCAGGCACATCCCAACCACCAGTGTGATGATTTTTTGAAGCTTTCACCTTCCGATCGCTATGATAAAGCAAAATCAACCGGAGTTTGTTACAATTGTTTGCGGAAGGGGCACATCACTTCTAAGTGTATGTCCAAGATGTCATGCAAAATCTGTAAGAAACGGCATCATTCAACACTTCATTTAAATACTGTTTCCAGCGGCACAGCTGGCTCAAGTTTGCAAACTGCTCTGACGCCTAAAATGCAAACCCAGCACACAACCACAACCAGCAGCGATGCATCTACACAATCCGCAATCAATGCTTCATGTATGGTCTACCAACAACGAGCTTTGCTTTGTACAGCAATTGTTAACATTATTGATAGGAGCGGAACAGCTCAACCTTGTCGTGTGCTGCTGGATTGTGGATCGCAAGTAAATCTATTGACTGAAAAGATAGCTACACTACTACAAATGAAGCGACAGCCCATGGATATTAAGATTATTGGAGTCGACGGAGCTGAGACGAAGGTAACATCGTTGGTGCAGGTAAAAGTGCAATCTCGGAGTGATAAATCCACACACGTTATTAATTGTATGGTT
This sequence comes from Wyeomyia smithii, assembly GCF_029784165.1. Lineage (NCBI taxonomy): Eukaryota > Metazoa > Arthropoda > Insecta > Diptera > Culicidae > Wyeomyia > Wyeomyia smithii. The sequence goes on from NC_073695.1 coordinate 67,028,865, forward strand.
ATGAATCGAATCACTGGAACTATACCCGCGAATTTTATTGATGTATCTGCTTGGCCAATTCCCACTAATGTATTTCTGGCAGATTCAAAATTCAACTACCCACAGCGCGTGGATATGCTGATCGGTGTTGGACACTTTTTCGAGCTGCTAAAGACGGGTAAATTGCAACTTGCTCAACATTTGCCTTACATACAGGAGACATCTTTCGGATGGGTGATAGGGGGTCTAGTAGACGCTTCAAGTTGGACATACAGAGCCATTCAGTGCAATACTGCGGTGCAGGAAGCAGAACTCGAATTGCTAATTCAAAAGTTTTGGGAATCAGAAGAAGTTCTTACTAAAACAGCAATGCAGTCAGAAGAAGTAGCATGCGAGGAATTCTACAATCGCACGTATACCAGAGATGCTTCCGGTCAATACGTAGTGCAGTTACCGTTCCGTGAAAACGTGAGTCAACTTGGCGATTCTAGACAACACGCACTACAAAGATTTGCTTACCTCGAGAAAAAGCTCAACAAGGACCCTGATTTTAAAACAGCTTATTGTGCCTTCATCGAGGAATATATTGAACTTGGCCATTGTCGAGTGGTTGATTCGTCTGAAGATGTTTCAACGAGATACTTTTTACCACATCATGCTATTTTTAAACCAACGTCATCTACTACAAAGCTACGCATTGTCTTCGATGCGTCAGCGAAGACTACTACTGGCATATCATTGAACGATACTCTCATGGTGGGACCTACTCTTCAAGATCAGTTGTTTGACATCGTCCTACGATTCCGTACCCATGCCTTCGTTTTTACTGGAGACATCGCAAAAATGTACAGGATGGTCAAAATCCATCCGGAACATGCCAAATTCCAACGATTTTTCTGGAGACCAAACTTATCTGAAGAACTGAAAGTTGTCGAACTTACTACAGTAACTTACGGTACAGCTGCAGCTCCATACTTAGCTACGCGTTCCTTGTTACAATTGGCAGTTGATGAAGGTCGCAATTATCCACTGGCAGCCAAAATCATTTCAAAAGATTTTTATATAGATGATGTTCTTACTGGTGGCAACACACTGGAGGATATAAAGACATTTCGTGCTGAACTGGAAGAATTGCTTGGAAAAGGTGGTTTCACGCTTTACAAATGGTGTTCTAATTCACCTCAATTTATGGAAACCATACCGGAAGTTTCACGAGAAAAACAGTTGTCATTGAAACAAGATGGTGTCAAGAATGTGATCAAAACTCTTGGCATGTTATGGAAGCATACGTCGCAAATCGAGTTGCAGAGGTGTTGCAGCTAACGCAATCTTATGAATATAAATATGTACGAACCAATAACAATCCTGCAGATCTTCTAACTCGTGGTGTTCATCCGAACATGTTGGCTCGAAATAGTACCTGGTGGTATGGGCCGCAATATTTGAATGAAAGTTGTTACAAGGAGGAGAAACTCCAGGAGCTTAATGAAATACCTGAGATGAAGGTTACAGCACTCGTTACGACATTGGTTAATGATGAGCCAAAAGTGCTATCAAAGTTCAGCTCATTCCGCAAACTGCAGCGTGTGTTAGCATACGTCATACGATTCATTCGGAAGGCAAGAAAGCAAAATTCCGAAGAGGCTAAGTCAAAGTATCCAACAGTAAATGAATTGCGTTTGTCGTTGAACTTCATAATTCGTCTACTTCAGCAGCACCATTTGCGTTCAGATATTCAGTTGATTAAACGGTGTCAGGAAAATCCCTCTGGTGAACAATATGTTGGAAGATTGCGAAGCTTGAACCCCTGGCTAGACAGCGGTGAAATTCTACGCGTTAATGGGAGAATTAAGTATGCCAACGTCTCCTATGAACAACGATGCCCTGCGATTCTGCCTGCTGATCACCATGTCACCAAACTCCTAATTCAAGCTATCCATACAAAACACCTTCACGTGGGACCTAGTGGTACACTATCCATTCTGAGACAAAGGTATTGGATTCTCAACGGTCTAAATGTAATTCGAAATCAGCTACGAAAATGCATACAATGTTTTAAGGTAAGACCACCAGATACCAAAATATTTATGGGCAACCTACCGAAATACAGAGTTACTCAAGCGCACCCATTCGAACGCACGGGTGTAGATTTTGCAGGCCCAATTTACGTTCGCAAAGGACACTCTCGTAAACCAATTTACACAAAAGGCTATGTAGCGTTGTTCATATGAATGGTTTCTAAATGCATTCACATAGAACTCGTATCTAATCTCTCAACCGAGAGTTTCATAGCGGCATTGCATAGATTTGTAGGACGTCGAGGACTTTCATCCGACATTTTTAGCGACAATGCTACTAACTTCGCAGGCGCAAGCTCAGAGTTGCATGAGCTTTATGTTTTGCTCAGACAGCAACATACAATTGATGCGATCGAAAGTTTTCGTATGCCTAGAGAAATTCGATGGCATTTCATACCTCCACGCTCACCACACATCGGAGGTTTGTGGGAGGCTGGAGTAAAGTCCACCAAATATTTCATTCGGCGCACAGCAGGTGAAACTAAACTAACAGAAGAAGAATGGCATACACTCTTAGTGCAAATTGAAGGAATGCTCAATTCTCGCCCGTTTATTGCACAAACAGCTGATCCTAGCGATTTTAGCGTCATTACACCTGGTCATCTTTTACTCGGACGTGCCATAAACGCTGTTCCGGAGCCGTCGTATGATAACATCAAACCTGGAACACTATCTCGATGGCAGCACATTCAAAAGATGCGATCGGACTTTTGGAAACGTTGGTCGATAGATTTCCTGTCCGAGTTGCAACAACGACAAAAGTGGAATAAACAGCACACGAGTTTGCGGGTAGGTGATTTGGTTCTTATGAAGGAAGACAACATTCCGCCGCTCCAATGGAAATTAGGCAGAATTACTGAGATTCATCCTGGCAAGGATGGTTATGTTCGCGTCGTTTCGGTGAAGACTACAGCTGGAGTTTTCAAGCGGTCAACAGCCAAGTTAGCAGTTCTGCCCCTGGATGACGCTAGCACTGGAGAATCTCAATCAAAGAAATAGTTATCGGTTTCCGTTATACTCTACTAAATTTTTTGGAAATAAATATTGAAATTCAGTCCGCACGTGCGGACTGAATTTCAATATTTATTTCCAAAAAATTTAGTAGAGTATAACGGAAACCGATAACTATTTCTTTTATTGATCTCAATCACTCTGCTAAGACGCTCGTTATAGATTTTCTAGATTTGACTGGAGAATCTGACTGAGACGTCTATTGCCGGCGTTGAGGAATTACTGGCAACACGCCTTGAAATTGATTTTTACCATTGCGTTTCCACGCACACACTTAAACTTGTATTTCCGTTTTAGAATTATAATAAAAGTCGAAGAATACAGTCCACATGTTATATCGCTTTACAAAGAGGTTGTTTATAAGACACGACCGCAGAGTTAACGTAGAATACGACAGCCTGTCTTATGTCAATGTATTTCTTGGAATAGGTTTGAGAATACACTCAATTGTGGTTAATTATTTTAATGGTCTCTCTGCTCCAGATGACGTTTACCTCTATAGTGGCACCGGTAACGACAATGAACAACAGCAGAAGCTATGTGCAGCTATGCGTTTTCACTTGCTGTCGTATCCAAAACAAGAATGAAATTGAATTGTTTTGAGGCTGTCTCTAGTATCAAGTTGCACAAAGATATCTTAATTTAGGCAGTGGCTACGAAGAGGCTATAGACGAGGGTAAATAGTGCATCCCTTATCTGAAGTATAACAGTTCAAATAACAATTTTCTGCATTTTACGACAGCGTAGATAATTTGACAACTGATTGCTGCAAATAATAAGACTTGAGCGAAAAATTATGTGATTCAGACTCACTAGCTCAAAAATTCTTCAGATAAACTTTGAGGCTTAGCTGAAGTCAAAAAAGGTTAATTGTGTTTGTCAATGCCATTTATTAACAACTGAACAATGTTTTCAACATGCCAAATTTTTGAATTAGTTCTGAATGATTTCCAGTGATATGATTAAATTTAATTTAAGGTGATTTTTTCGCAATTATAAATGAAAATTTTAATCGCTATATAGCAGGCCACGCTATAAACATGCACAGACACACTAAAGACATGCACACGTACGCTATATAGCAAGCCACGCACGCTATGAAGCAAGCCACACGCTATATAGTAAGCCACGCACGCTAGCCACACGCTATATAGCAAGCCACACGCTAGTCACACACCTTAGGGGCAATCCACATATCACGTGGACAGATTTTTAACGATTTTAACCCCCCCCCCTCGTGGACAAATGCCCATATAAATTATAAAAATTTTGTAAGGACCGTGGACATCACACAACCCCCCTCCTCCCCAAAGTTGTCCACGTGGTATGTGGACAGCCCCTTATATAGAAGGGACACACGCTACAAATATTCACACACGTTATTTGCACACACCCTATATATACATACGCTGGATGATGGTGGCTTCTCAATCCACCTGCCGGTGCGAGTCTCTTTCAGTTTCGGGTTGTTTTTTACCCAACGATATCTGAATCGGATTACCGCTGGTGGGGTCCAACTCAGATCGAAGGGGAGCCGAACTGAAAGAGGTAGGACTGCAGCTAACCACTACCACCGCCGCTGCACAGTGGTTCCGTTTTCTAAGAAGGGCGGTCATAAATATTGTTTTCCTATGTTTTGAGTTCAAAACGTCAATCTTAGTGTATTTTTCGATGCTGAATTCAAAAATCACATCTATTTTGTAGTATTTTCTATAGATTCGTGGTCAAGGGTCATCTAAAATTACTGGTATCTTTTACCAACTTTGGCTCGACTACTATTTTTTACTATGAAATTTTCCAAACTTTTATTGTTCGATACCAGAAATTTAATGAGTGTATACATATATAAGAAGTGTGTTTTTCGATGTGTATTTGAAAATTAGGGATATGTTTGGCTCACAACATTTATTTGATATGGTAATACATATTAAGGAAATTACAATGAACAAAAAATATAATTCACATAATGTCATAAAAAGTGATAAAATAGAAATCTTTCTGCGTTCTCGGCTGACCACGAAAAAAAACTGTTGCCTCCTTGGTGCTGTTATCATACTTCGATAATAAAAGATAGATCTGCTCTGTTTCATTCAACCATGTGGCATATCTTTTTATGCAGTTGCTCTTTGTTCTATTACATCATTTCAAAGGAACTGATAATCGTGTGCAACTGTAATGTATTCGAGCTTACTATTCATCTAGCTTCAAGTTATAATAATCCCATAGTGATGAGTGTATAGATTCTAAAACATTTTGTATCTTCTAATGAATTCTTCCAGATTTTTCTGCTCAAATTTTGAAGATATGCATTTTGGGAAATGTACATCTAAGCAATGAACCTAGAAATATATTTACGTTAAAAGGTATTCGTCGAAAAGTGGTTGCCAAATATTACCACCAAAAAAAACCCTCAAAAACAAAACAAAAACTGAGAATACATCGTAAAAGTGACCATTTTGTATTCACTTCTCACAAACCAATGGGCAAGTCTCGGCAGCCAAATTGTGTTTTGGACATATGTACGATACCTAACGAACATTTTGATGTATCGCTCTTACGTAAATTCGCTTAAGAACATTGTTGAATTGAGAAATGAAAATACATTGGTGATATCTATTTATATCAAAATGTACCAATTTTACCGTTGGCTCAGTCGTTAACAACACAATACAACATTCTTAAAACCACAAAAAAAGGCCTCAACATTCCTTGTTTTTGGACCTCCATATCAAAAAACCACTTTGGAATTCTTAAATTCACTGAAAAGTGGTGAAATTGCACTCAACCTAATAGCATACTTCTTACAGCTGTTTAAAAGTGAAAATAATGCGCACCTCCAAGTCCCACAGTAAACAATTCCTTCGTAATACAACACAATAATTGATGCCATTGTTAGCTGCAGACTACAAAGGATGCTGAGAGGTGAAGAAATACCAAAATAATGAAATTTGATTTTTGGCTTTATGACCTATGGGGGAACCACTGTGCGCTGTTGCCCGCTGCTGATCCACGCTGCCTTCGCCTACTGCCATCGTTGTTGATGACCGCTGCTGCTGCCTGCTCCTATTAAACTGATTTGCTTGAGGAGAAACAGTCTCTTATATTGCCCGAAGAGTGCATTCCCGGCTAAGTAGGTACTCCATTCTGTCGTCCTTTTTAGTGAAAGGCAGCAAGCGACCAATCAAAAATCGACATTTGCGTTTCGACGATGTTCAACAATTTTCAATATTACAATAGTTTGAACAATCAGATTACAATTTTCTGCATTTGGACGGGTGCTTAACCCTCTAGTGCCCAATGCCGCCTTTTGGCGGGCTTCAGTCAAACCTCTAAAAAGCTTCAGTGAATACTCAAAAAGTGTTTATAATGGTTAATATTGATTTTACCGAAGCCCGTCTAGAAAATAACTTGGGCACTAGAGGGTTAAATGATTTTCCTATCGATTGCTAGAGAAATGACAGAAATCGGTTGGAAACTGACTGGGTTTAAAACGTTTGAAATTGGACAATTTTTGTGACGCACTCGATGTTTTCGGTTTTGAAATTGGATCCCTGTGTTGAAATTGGGTCCCTGTAATTGTTGCCGTAAGATGGTACTCTACGTCAAAAAGACTTTTAGTTTTTTTCCGACTTTTGTATAGAGACCTACCACTGTGCGTTGGTATTCGTAATACGCGACCCTCGCGCGAATAATCATTCAATTTCATCACTTGCCACGGAAACTTAATTACACAAACCATTCTCTCCGTCGCATAAAAGAGATGCGGGATAAGCTCAGTCTTGGTATGACCGTTCAACCGAAGATTGCCTGCGCGTTGCTTTTATTTAAGCGTGTCGCAAATCGAGTTCGGTTAATAAATATCGTGATTGATCCAATAACTACGCAATGTATACCTATCAAAGAACCGCGTCTTCTGGAGTGCGTTTGCTTTATCGAGAGTATACGGAATTGGACATAAACAAATGTTCAAACATGATGGATGGTTTACGCGCGCGCCACTCCTGAATATTCCCGATGTTTGAAATTAAAGATTCTTCGTTCGCCTTCGTAATGAGCTAACTTCGCGTGCAGCATTGTCTCTTGGTCTAAACCGGTACCAAATATAAATAAGCTAAATGTGCTCCTCTAGTCAGCCGGCTGAATATATAATAAATCGAAAAGAGCTAAATAGAGACAGGTAGGAGTTACATGTATGATCGCATCACATATCAAAGTGAATCCTGATCCAACGAGCCCTCCCCTACAAACAAAAACCTCTTCCTGTGGCCTTTGTGGAGATGCAGAGGTTAACACGGTCTCCAAATAGCAAGGGTCACACTAACATCCCTTCCCTCTTCCCACCTGATTGCAAGGACGTAGCCGGCGTCGTTATTGATCCTTCAAAGTATTGAGTTACTAAAACTTGTACAACGAGAATGGTCGGTCACTCCCAACCACATTCACTTGGTTCACTGTGCAATTTTACTGATTCGGATAAATCACGGAGTGCAACCATTGATTTATGCAGTCAGTCAAGCTAAGCTAATTAAGTTAGCTCAGAATATTACCAAACTATTTATTTATTTTACGTGACGTTTGAAAGTTCATCAACGTAACATTAGCAAAAAGACATTTGTCTTAAAGTTACGCGATGCAATGAATAAATAATGATAATAATAAAATAATAATAGTAATAATAAGTTCAGAAATACCATTTGTGATGCTGGCCACAATCGATTCAAGAATTATCCTGAATTGAGGAATTCTGGGAAATTACTGGAAATACTTCTCTATATCGCTTGTAATAAAGTAAAAGATAAGAGAAGTTGGAGACAAAAAATAACAGAAGAAGAACAGCCCTAATAAGACCAAACAAGCAATAATCCCAAAACAACGCTTAGAAATCCCGTAAAATGTTTCTAAAGACCCCAAAAAATGATCTGAAATAAGTTAAAGCAGCTAGAACTAGACCGACGGAAAATAAGTGATATTGAAAAAGAAAGAGTTAAAGCCACCAGATAAATCAAGAAAAGGACAAATAAGAAATAATTTGAAAATTGTATAGTTAAATAATAATATCAATTATGCTTAGAATCTTTAATTTATAATGTCAGTAAACAATTTAAAAGAAAATATATGAAATGTTCGAGCCGAGAACTGATATTCAGCCGTGTTTAATTTTTGCGAAATTCAAAACACTTCTTCATAGCACCACCACATTAATTAATGACAAATTCACAGCAGAAGTATGAGAGAATCAAAACAACCGTGGCTTGTCACGAATTTTCATGAGACACTGTTTGAGAAAGTCTAACAAGATCAGCTGTTGCTAGTTAAGTTCCTGCTATCTTATCATGTATATTCTCTCCCATTCACCCGTTTTTGGGCACACGCGTGTCAACTTTGGAAAATTTTTATAATGAGATACTTTTCGTCACATAATAAGTTTACCTACCGCTTCGCTCAAACACTGTGAAGATTGTGGGCACGAGCGTAGAATTATTGGTGGAAGAGATAACAACTGCAGGTTACTGGACTCGTTTTATTATCAATTTTGTTTTTTGTCTTCACTTAGTTCGTTTTGTCCGGTAAACATAGATATTATCTTCTCCAGCCAATTTTTGGCGCATATGCCAAGCAGTACAAATCCAACGATCAGAAACAGTTTCACATCGTATAGATTACTTTGCCACGTGCCCATCCATTTGGAGGGCGACTGAATGTGCTTGGAATTCGGGTGACGAATGGCCCATTCCATCCACCAGATGGCGCGATCTAGGGGATGTTCTGATTGATCACGAAAGAGTGACGAGCGAATCTGCATGTTTTCTTTGTAGAATGGATTTTCCAAAATTTCCTTCAGAGTTGTTCGAACTTTTCCTGCCGTTAACGACTTATGATCTAGCCCGAGGGCGACTCCGGCACGGACAGATTTGTACAGATTCTGGAAAAAAATGATAACCAGGTATAATTCTAACCAGAAGTACAACTGTTATGCTCACTCTATATTGATCGCAAATGAAAGGAATTCCAACCATAGGAACCCCATGCCAGGTGGCTTCGTGTGTGCTAAGCATTCCACCGTGGGTGATGAAGGCCTTGATGTTTGGATGCGCCAGGATATCATTCTGAGGCAGGAATTGTTTGATCATAACATTTCGCGGTAGATCATGCTGCATATTGGTTTCAAATTTCCACAGAAAATGATACTCAGGAAGTTGAAGAAATACTTCCAGCAACATCCGAATGGTATCGGTTCCAAGACCACTGCTCATAACATTGGTACCCAGTGAGAAAAGAACTGCTCCCTTCGGGGCTGCGTCGATGAATAATTTGAGATCGGAAGGCAATTCCTTAGGTTGAATAACCTGTAGACCTCCCACTGGAATGTGGTTAGGTGGGACGGATTCAGGAAAATCTACTGAGTAGTGATAGTTCACAAGCAACAGGAAGACTCGCCTTTCCAAGTCCGATGCGCTCTCGAGACGTGAGTCCTGGTGGTATTCTTTCATGTATTCTTCGATCTTCGGAAGAAACACGTGATGGCGATAACTGAAACGAATTAATAACTTCATTTTTTAGGATAATCATTCCGCTGCGATTTACTCACTAATGATCATAGCTGTAAACGACGTAATTGTACAATCGCTGAAAAAAGTTCATGTCGTAATCATAGTTCAGCATCACGTACGGAACGTACGCGTATTCTTTGTATCCTCCAATAAAGTCCGGTGTATAGGACGGATTATTATAAGCTGTAACTCCGATAACTGGAGGAAATCCGAACTTCTGCAGCAGCCCCAGCATGCAGGGGCCCAATGTGATGTCAGCTACGACAAGGTCGATTCTAAAATCGGCAGGATAATCCATTATGCGATCCATTCCGGTCGAGTTAAGTACTCCTTTACACATTCCCGTTCCCCAGGCGTACAGACTCCGCACCCCCCCGAAAGCATTCGCATTCGACATTTCGCCGAGGTCTACAACCTCATGCAGGAAGGAGTATGCGCGCTCAAGATGAATGTAGGTCATATTTGGTTTCGCGACCTTTTCGACGTCGGCTGACACGATCGTCAGATTGTGTCCTCTCGCTGCTAGAGCTTCCATCCATGCTCGGTTCCTATAATTTGAACGAATTTATTGATTCTACGCACGCAGTCGAATACTCACCAAATATGATGACTAGGACTGGGAATTGGAGTTAAGCAAAGAATATTAGTCCCCAGTACTGGAACCAACTGCACTGCATATAGACTAAGGAAGACAACACAAACGCTGTTGATCATGTTAGATACTCGGGACAAATGAGTTGCAGTGAGCAAACGATGCAGGTTTTTGATTTCGCATACTAAATTATTTTTCGCAGGCGATCCCAACTGGACAAAGCGGCCCGCGGTGCAATACAAACAACTCGATGATAGACGGGAAGTGATTAACACTGCACGTGAGATTCTCTATGACACGCACGATGACCGGCAGTTAAAGCAGCTGAGTGAACTTGTCGCAGCAGAGTACTGAGGGCTTAGAGATGGTCGGGTATGGGAAATTTGTTACCCGTACCCGACCCGTACCCGACTCATCGAGAATTTTCAAACCCGTACCCGACCCGAACCCGAAGTCGGGTTTGTTTGAAATACCCGAACCCGAAAAATTTTGTTTTCAACTACCCGTACCCGACCCGTACCCGGAAGAAAAATACCCCGAAATTACCGGTACCCGACCCGTACCCGACCCGTCTTGGTTTTTTATTTTATTTTATTTTTTTTTAAATACCTGATTATCTCGCACGTTTTATGCACTGATTGTCATATGTAGCTTCTCGAGATGACGGCCGGAGTTGGACTAGACCCGAGTGTTCATGTGAACGAATGTTAATGAACCAGCCAGAATTCCAGGCGATGTATTGGTGCTCCCAGAATCCAGCGTAGCATTTGTCACTGAGAACGTCCGCTCGTCTGATGTTGAAAAATTTGATCATTTTTATCACGCAGCAAAAAATCTATTCATAACTGTGTACGGAGTTCCGCTAGTTACCTCATATTAAAATTGATCAGGAATTTCAATTATTTATTTTGTATGATTCATATAAACTGCTGAAAATTTTTATTTTGTTAATTCACCCTACTAGCACAACACGAAGAATGGTGGAAAATGCATGTCTGGTAGAGTTTGAATTAAGCGACGAGTTTCATGAGCACATCGTAGCAATCAGGAATCTCGAATTCGGTATAACACAGGTATTTCTGTACATGCGGCATCCCTGGTCACAGTGCAAACCATGACCTGGGAGGGAGAAACGAATACTACACTAAAACATTACCGAAACAGATGACACGCACACTCGTCGTTTTTTGATAACGTGTAAAAATGTTCCTGCTGTAATCCGAGTATGACTCGAACATCACGAATACTAAATGTGCAAATTTGTGTGCAAACCACAGATTTGTCGACTCAGTTTCTTCAGATTTTTGAGTTTATTTATATTTACGTAGACTTGCGCAGTGTTGCAATAATTTTACAATTTCATACCTCACTATTTTCATTTTGTGAAACAAAAATCAAGACTAAACCGTGATGAAGTGTATACTGCCCTTCCAAGCATAGTTGTCCCAGCGTGCATAAGATTTGTGTAGAACATGGGACTACTATGATTGGAACGGCAGTATACTGCCGTGAGATGACATTGTGACGTAGATCCAAGTGATCAGTTTCTCAGTACGGCCCAAAAACGAAAGAATTTTTCGTCACTTTTGTATGGAAATGTGTGCCAACGTCACTTTTTTTTTTTTGATTTTATGCAACGTACGAATAAGTAACAACGAAAAGAAAGATACCAAAAGATAGGTCTTAGAACAGTGAACAAATTGGCATGAAAAACTCATATTCGAGAAAGTGGCACTTACGTCACTTTGTCATCTCACGGCAGTATAGTTCCAAACTGTTACCAAACGACTTCTTTTTGATACCCGAGTAATAATTACGTAGTAGGTCTGCGGAAAAGAGTTTATTTGCAAACATTGCTTACACGTTTAAACAACATAAATGCTTTTAAAAAAATCGACAAACTTTCAAAACTCGTAGCTTACCTAAGGACAGAAATATTATGTAAAATATTATTAATTTCATTGCTTGTGTGGATGTTATTTTTTTATTTTTAAATGTTTATTTATTTCGTCAGGCAAATGTAGACTACATAAATATTTCATTACAGTTATTATTTATAGTGTTTACAATGTTCTTGTTACGAGCTAAATATTTCTAGTGTATTTCAGACAGTTTTTAATTTGTTTTTTTGACATTGTTATGCCAATGGTTTTACAATGTAGATTATACTGACACATCATTCGATTTATGGAACCATTTTTTGCATGATTAGCTCTGCAATTTTTTTCTGAAAAAAGTTTTCTCGTTCTAAGATGCCGTGAAGGTGTATTAAAGTTGAGTTATGATAGTAATGCAGATGAGTCTATACGATTTGAAATAATGTCATTGACGAAGAATAGCATTGCAAATTCGCGGCGTTGTTTAAGTGTTTGCAGATGATTGAGCATGCAACGTGCTTCATACGATGGCAGAGGAAATGCAGTCCAATTCAAGTTGCGAAGCGCGTAAAGAAGGAATTGTTTTTGGACTGATCCATATGAGATTACAAAATTCTACAATAGGTCTAACATATGTAATATACAATAGTTTGATAGTGTACGGGTTTTGAAAATTGTGGCTGAACCGCTTAGAAAAGTCCAGCATACTATTTGCTTTACTTATGATGGAGTTATAGTATCAGAATAAGTATTTTTCGAATAAGTCCACGGTCAAGAAAAAAATGTAATCATTCTTCTATAGAAATCAATGATACCGTTACCGATGCAACTTCGTGCTGCTTCGTATCCGTTTTTCTCTCCCAGACCAAGACTATGCTAAAACACCTAGGCTAGAAAAAAAAATTCTCATAATGCACGAAAATCAAATTACCCGTACCCGACCCGTACCCGACCAGTTGAGAATTTTTCAAACCCGTACCCGACCCGAACCCGAAGCCTTGGTTTTTAAATTACCCGTACCCGACCCGAACCCGAAAAATATTTTTTGGCGTTACCCGAAACCCGACCCGAACCCGTCGGGTACGGGTCGGGTACGGGTATCGGGTAAAAATACCCGTACCCGACCATCTCTACTATAAACTTATAAAGCTGATCATATGATATTGTTCTGGGAGAATATCCAAATATGAAAAACAAAGTTGTAAAATTTATGTTCTGTCTGAATAATATGAGAAGTAAGGATTAACAAAATTTGTCAAAGCGCTGAAAATCTTCGATTGATCACTGTTCCGAAAAGTTTCTAATGACAGTTCACCGTGTTACGATAGTATGTTTCACTCACTTTATTATTATTCACAGTTGCACTATTGTGAATTCACAAATGCGTTGAATTTTGTTTAAAAAATGTTTAAAAATGGCTTGGCATTCTAATGGCTGTCCAAAGTAATGGCTATTTACTTTTAAAAACAAAGACCTAATCGAAAACTTTAACTCTACCAAAAGCTATAACACCACCTGAGACTATAAATTACCTCCAACTGGTTTACGTACCCTGTTGATAAAAAAAATTCAGCGGGTCACAATTTGTTTTCTTTAACATTAAATCGTGGACAACTTTTACAATGATTACATTGCTCCCACTACGCAGAATGCGCAACGCAGATGATCGCTACTCTGAAATCAAAGATAACTAGTACAAGATACCTAACTTCCATATTTTTCATACATTTTGAACACGACCGATTTCCGACGGTTAGTGCTGCCATCTAATGACTTAAATTCTCATAACCGGGTCACTATGAGCAAAACCGATTTATCGTGCACAGTCCGTCATCGATCGTTGAGCTGTTCAAGATTATATATGAAAAAGGTCAGCAGTTTGGTCAGCTCGGCGCTTAAGATAACATGCAGATTAATTATATTGCCATTTTTTGCACTTCAAAGTACGAAAGAAAAGTGTGAAATTGTCTGCCAGAGTGGGGGTTTATATTGAGGGGTTATATTTATTTTCAGGTCCCATTCTATCAAAGCTTAAAGTTTGATATATCGCAATCCAGGTTTCAGAACCTTTGGGCATTTGGTTAAGTTAACGGGGCACCCGATTTTTACTTTATTAACCTCGGCAAGCGTGGAAAACTTGGCTGTAGAACGTGCTCATAGCGGTTATCAGGAAGATCTGATGGTACGCTTAATTTTAAATGATGCGCCGAAGTTTCATGTTTGAGAACTAAACATTCGTACAAATTATAATCATTTTTCGGATGGTAGCACCACAGACAGACGTCCAAGCAAGAACCAAATTGATCGGAAATTCTATGTATATTTTCAAAGAGAATTGCGTTATAAATCACTTGTATACTAGTTCCGCCTGGTGACCTTATCGCTACAATACATTTTTTTCGCTGGTGTATGAGCCTGGCGTCACTGGTAGCGCTATCTGGTTACGGATTGCTACTTTAAAAATCTTTACACAAGTTTGGAACTCAGCTTGGACGTCTGTCTGCGGTAGCATCGTACAGTCGTCCACATGGATACTGAAAAAATTGTTTTACCTTTCAGCAGTCATGTCTTGCCCTTGTTGTCAGTTCATTTTGACGTTAAGTATACATCATATTAACAGTGTATAAATTAGTTCGACTTTTGCTCACGCGCAGCGACAATCATGTCCGATGAATTCTGCAAGAGTCAGGTATCTTGTTCTAGTCATCTTTGCTGAAATCCTAATGGAAAAAATGCGTTTCAACGCGATATAGGCAAATGAAAAAAAAACATGAATATATTTTTATATAAACTAAACTTTGTATTTGATTTAGACTAGAGGACACATTACTTGTTCACATGTGTTACGATTATTTTCACGCAAGCGTTATTTTTTCAATATGCGTACCAGTCACAGTAAGGGTAACCTTTGAAAAATTGTCTTTCAAAAACATTAATTTCTACTATATATTGGTTTCAATGAGGGTTTGTTTGTAACTTAAGTATCTTATAATAAATAATCAATTACCACGTGTTTTTTTTCTGGTTTATAACTTATTGTTGCCACCCAACCAAGGATTATGATTGGTGTTACAGAAAAACAATGCATTCCTTACCGATTTATTCTTAGAGATGTGTATAAGCCAAAATTGAGAAGTGCTGGAGGTTTTTTGCGAAATTTTATTTTACCAATTAATTCATTCGAGGCGATTTCATAATTTATAAGTGTCACGGAAAGTTTGCTTTGTCAACAGTTAGTCAATGTTATGAAAATTTCGAAGCAATACTACATGTTTTAAAATTATCAGAACGAAGATAAAAAAAATATTTTTTCGGTTTTAAAGAGACTTTGCGTAATGTGGCACTTTCCTCTAAGAAATAATAATTGTTTTCATCAATGCGGTGAGATTTGTAATAATATTCCAGACAGTATATTTTTATGCTTTTTTTGTATGGACCCCACTGCGGCCAGTAATTTTGATCTTTTGTGGCATTGTCCGAACGTTTCGTTTTTGCCTCTCTCCTAGAAAGGTATAGCAATCACTGAAAAAACCAAAGGTATAAAAGTGCTCCAAAGGGTCGAATCTCTTAAATCAATCGACTTACTTTGACGAGCTGAGCATTTTCTGTATGTGTGTGTGTGTGTGTGTGTGTGTGTGTGTGTGTGTATGTGTGTGTATGTGTGTGTGTGTATGTAACGCTCTCCCAATCTCACTCGATTTTCTCAGAGATGGCTGGACCGATCTTCATGAAATTAATTGCAAATGAGAGGTCTAGTTGCCCCATAAGACCCTATTGAATTTCATTGCAATCGGATTTTTAGTTTAGAGGTTATGTTAAAAAATGTGAAAATCACGAAACATCATTATCTCAGAAACTACTCAACCGATTAGAACAAGATTTGTTTTAAATGAACGAGCTACTTAAAAAAACCTTTAACTTTTGAGTTTCATGAAGATTGAACGTGTGGTTCAGAAGTTATTTAAAGAAACGTGTTCTGGAGAGTGTTTAATCTCACTCATGTTTCTCAGAGATGACTGAACCGATTTCCACAAAATCAGTGTCATTTGGAAGGTCTAATTACCCCATAAGACCCTATGGATTTTTTTTGCAATCGGACTATTACTTTGCCTGTTATGTTCAAAAATGTGAAATCCAGCTTTGAAAAGAAACATACTCCGAAGACTACTTAAACTCACTCACTTTTCTCAGAGATGGCTGAACCGATTTCCACGAAATTAGTGTCAAACGAAAGGTCTAGCTGCCTCATAACACCCTATTGAATTTCAATGTGATCGGTCTGTTACTTTGTCTGTAATGTATCAAAATATGAAAATCACGAAACTTCATTATCTCAGAAAGTACACAACCGATTTGAACAATATTGGTATCAAATGAACGGGCTAGTTAAAGGTTAATTGATGAATTTTATAGTGATTAAACACGTGGTTTCAAAAATTGTGAAAAGAAACATGTTCCGGTGACTTTCCAATTCACTCGTTTTACCCAAAATGGCTGGACTAAATTCAACAATCTTAGTGTCAAATGATAAGTTTGGCTCTCCTATAGGTTCCCATTTTATTTGACTATAACCGTATTTTTTTTCCAACCATTATGTAATAAATTATAAAAACAACGAAAGTCTATTATCTCGAAGATCACACGACTTATTTAAACATATCTAGTGTCATTTGAACGGGTTGTCTCTCAATCTCACAAGTAAGAAATTTCATAGCGATTTGATATGTGGTTCAAAAGTTATGAAAAGAAACGAAATTCAAAGACTATTTAAAACTGGAACCGCTTTGATCAAAACATATGGCCTCAACAAAATTTAAATTTGGTATTGTGCTATTCGTACGTTCCCGGTATTGCTCGTGATTGAAGTGTACGAAATTCAAAGTCATTTCTTTTATTTCGCTATTTCCTCAGGACGAATATTTTACTCCTAATATATAATTTTTTAACTTTTCGCCTTTCTCCTAGAAAGGTATAGCAATCACTTGCAAAACCGAAGATATGAAAGTGCTCCAAAGGGCCGAATGGCATATATCACTCGACTCAGTTCGACGAGCTGAGCATTTTCTGTATGTAGGTGTGTGTATGTGTGTGTGTATAGCGCTCTCCCAATCTCACTCGATTTTCTCAGAGATGGCTGAATCGATTTCAATGAAATTAATTGCAAATGAAAGGTCTAGTTGTCCTGTAAGACCCTATTGAATTTTATTGTAATCTGATTTCTAATTAAGAGGTTATGTATTAATATGTAAAAATCACGAAACATCAATATCTCAGAAACTACACAACCGATTTGAACAAAATTGGTTTCAAATGAACGGGCTACCTAAAAACCCTCAACTTTTAAATTTTTTGAAGATTGAACATTTGGTTCAAAAGTTATGGAAAGAAACGTGTTCTGGAGACTATTTAATCTCACTCATGTTTCTCAGAGGTGTCTAGACCGATTTTCATAAAATCAGTGTCATATGGAAGATCTTGTTGCCCCGTAAGACCCTATTGATTTTTTTTGCAAACGGATTATTACTTTACCTGTTATGTTTAAAAATGTGAAATCCAGCTATGAAAAGAAACATATTCCGAAGACTACTTGGACTTACTCACTTTTCTCAGAGATGGCTGAATCTATTTCCACAGAATTAGTATCAAATGAAAGGTCTAGCTGCCTCATAACACCCTATTGAATTTTGCTGTAAACGGACTGTAACCTTGTCTGTAATGTACCTAAATGTGAAAATCACGAAACTTCATTTTCTTACACAACTACAAAAACTACACAACCGATTTTAAACAATATTGATATCAGATGAATGGGCTAGTTAAGGGTTAACTGATGAATTATGATTGAACACGTGGTTTCACAGTTTGACTGCCCTATACGTTCCCTTTTTATTTGACTGTAATCAAACTTAAGCAACCGTTATGTTTTAATTTATAAAACAACGAAAGTCTATTATCTCAAATATTACACGACTTAATTGAATAAACTAGTGTCATACAAACGAGTCATCTCTCAAACTTACAAATAACAAACTTCATAACAATTTGATATCAACAGTTTTGGAAAGAAAAGAAATTCAAAGACTATTCAACACTATACCTGCTTTGATCAATATATATAGCCTCAACATGATTTAAATGTGGTATCGCACTATTCGAACGTTCCCGGTATTGCTCGTGATTTAATTGTTCGAAATCAAGAGTCATTTCTTTTTTTTTTTTTCTGATGCACTAACATTACGTCAAATGTCATATTTTATACTTCAATTACAACATGAATATTTTAGAAGCCAAAGAGTGAATTTACCTTCATTGGATTTAAGCATTCATGTGAATCTATTTTTACAAATAATAAGTTTGAATGAGAAAGGCTGAGTCTGACCGCTAGGTGGATTAATTTAGGTTTTTTCCCTTCAGGCAGTGTCACTTATTGAGAAGTTATCTGTTACGTGTAATACTTCTTGTGTTCATCCGGGCTTGGGCAATTCTCGCTGAAACCAGCCCACTAGATGCCCAAGGCCTTTCAAATTTAATATAAATGCACATAGTTATTAGAAATAGAGAAAAAATAATAATGCCATTTTCATTTGCTCGAATGTGTTGACCCCTCGGTCACCAAGGGGTGAAATAGTTTTAAGAAAAGTAGAAATTTTAGCAGATCAATCAATGTCTTTTTTGACCAATAGCTCTAAAATTCGTTATGTAACCTACTACGAGTAGCGCTTTCCTGTAAAGAGAAATGATAAGGCTTTCATTTGAAGTGGTCAGAATTTTGGCCGCCATTTTATTACTCTTCATTTTGGTTATTTGCAAGATATTTTGTGTGATCATCAGAAAAAAATGTATATTGCTTAAAGAAGTTTAAATACTCGTTGCGGCAAAAACAATGATACAGTGACATGCGTTCGTTTAGACGCACCATGTTTTGCATAGGTTTTTCTTTCAAAACTAATTGGATTTTGAATGTCCTCACTTATTTTCATGGGCGCAACTAAGGAAAATTTCTAGGGGGGGGGCTAGTTTTCATACACTTCATTTAAAAAAAATAGGAAAAAGAGTTACAATGCGCCTATTTAAAAACGCATAAAGTAGTGTCGTAACAGAAGACAAAATCTCTTCAATCGGGAATAAATCTCCGAAGATGTATTGAATATCTTGACCATCTCTTTCCGCTGACACTGATTCGATATTAAGGCGAACTAGGTTTGGTAAACGGCTGGGCAGTGCGTACCAGCAGTACACCCGTGCTAGTCGGCATAAAATAGATCCCAGTGTGGTCCAAGGCATAATGTCATTATCTTAACTCCACGTGGAACCGACTGGAATACGAGCAACCATGAGAAGATTGGGGAACCGGTGGGAACTTGGTCGTATGCTGACAGGGAAGCGGTAGTTGTTCTCCTTGGAGAGCAGCTTGTCTGAGCGTCTGTTTTTTCAGGATGGGGGCGGCTCGAACAGCGACTGATCCGAAGTGGACGATGAACTATGAAATGCGGTGTCTCGCCTCTACACCCAAGACGGCGGCCCCGTCACGAGACAAGGTATCGCAGCCCTAGTAAAGCAGCATTCTAAAATAAACATACTACGAACAATCAAGAACTGAAAACGAACCGGAATTACCCGCAATGATCTAGTGACGAAATAAGGCCGACGATTAGAAGCACGGTACATGTAACAGTAGATCGCTTAACGCCTCGGATGCCGACCGGATCCTGCTGGATCAGCTAGAACTTCATCAGTTCGGCATCGTTGCGCTCCAGGAGCTTTACCGAAAAGGAGAGAAGGTACGGCGAACAATGAGCTGAGCACCGGTTTTTTAGTGCTGGGCAGGATGCAGAGTCGTGCGATCAAGTGGCAGGCGTTCAGCGACACGTTGTGTTTGTTGAGAATAAAAGGCCGGTCCTACAACTACACCATCCTCAATGCCTATTGCCCACTCGTAGGACGTCCCGATAAAGAGAAAGGAACGTTCTACGCACAGCTGGGGAAACTCTACGATAGCTGCTCGCGTAGAGACATCAAGATCGTCATTGGGGACATGAACGCTCAGGTCGGTAAGAAAAACATATATAAGTCGGTGATTAGCCCGCACAGCCTGCACACCGTCACGAACGACAACGGCCAGGGATGCGCAGACTGGCAGTCCGAAGAACCAGCTTTCCCCAAAAAGACATCCACGAAACCACCTGGAGATCACCTGACCAACGTACAACAAACCAAATTGACCATGTTCTCATCGACGGCTCTTTTTTCTCAGACATGCAAACGTACACACCAATTGTGGTGGGGGTATTGACATGACCACTTCGATCGAGTCTAGTGCGACGAAGTAAAAAGTTGACGATGTAGCTGATACGGCCGGTAGTTCTCTACGGAATCGATACATCAACGCTTCTGGCCTTAACGCTCTTGGAGCTTTCGAACAGAAGGTGCTGCGGACTATCTATTGTGGAGTACAGACAGACGACGAATAATGGCAACAGTGCATGAACCATGAGCTGCACGCGCTGCTTGGAGAGAACCCCGTTGCACAGCTGGCGAAAGTCAATAGGTTGCGGTGGCCCGGTCGCGTCGTAAGGATGCCGGACGATGATCCTGTGAAATCACTTCTCTTCAGCAACCCTGTGGACTAGGGGGCGCAGCGTGCGCGATGGCTCGACCAGATCGAAAGAGACTTGCGGGTGATGAGACGTCTGAGGAACTGGCGAAACACAGCCCAAAACCGAGCAGCATGGCAACAACTCCTTGATACAGCACGAGCCACCACGGCACTCGTCTTATTAGTGAGGTAAGTAAGAGAGCTAGGTTTGAGAATCGATCCTGGGCACAGTACTAGTTCTCAGCCAATGAATGATGACTACTCAATTTGTGTTGATTTTGATGCTCTGATAGAAAGTATGGGATGTATTTATATTGACTACAATTATTCACTGGGAAATTCTAGGTGGGGCTTAAAACTTGCTAGGGGGGGCTGTAGCCCCCCTTAGCCCCCCCGTAGTTGCGCCCATGCTTATTTTCATTTGTTATCATAAACTAAAACAAACAGCATCATTTTTTCAAAAAAGTGCACTTGATAGAATAAAAATGCAAAAAATTAAAAATAAGCTGATGCATTCGTTTAGACGCACCTCAAATCAACGTAATTAAAGCTCAAATTTTCTGGGTCAATCAGTTGGTTAATACTTTGTAGCTCCTCCCTTATTCCTAATAACTTCGAATACTCTTCTGGGCATTGAATTGACAAGGTTATGGAGAGTATTTACAGAGATTTCTTGTCAGCATGGACGTATGCATGATTTAAGGTCGTTTACTGTGTTGAACTGGCGTCCATTGGTGTAAACTATTGCAGCCAATATAGGGTAAATTAACTTATAGTGGACCCCTTTACATTGTTAACCTATAGTGGACCACCTGTCAGATAAATTCAATTCCTTTTTACATAAATCAAAATTTATAAATGTTTGTGATGCAGACAGACTAAACAAGATATTTTCAATGGAAGTTTGCTGAAACCCCTCGATTTTTCGCATAAATTGAGTTAATCTATCAGGTGGTCCACTATTGGAAAAGAGTCCACTATAGTTTAATTTACATTATCTCAGAGGTTCTCGATCGAGTTGCAATCCGGATTAGGGTATAACTGCCTTTAGTGGGCCACTTAGTAGTGTAGCTGCATATTTTGCAAGAATAAGTGTAAATATCTCAACTGAATTAGGTATTCCATTATGTATAAACATGAAGTAACATGTTTTCTATCTTTTCTGCATGAAAACCTACAAGATAATACCTATAATTTCTTATAATAAAAGAAATAAATCATCGCTGCAGTTTCCTTTTATAGGCCACCGTTTCCTAATTTGGACCACAACAATTTCCCAATTTTGGCCAGGTCTACTTGAATAATTTTCTAATCCACTGTATAACAGGTAGTTGTGAACAATTGCACCATGCCATAGATTGCTTCGAATTATAAAGGACCATCCATAGACCATGTGGCCGTTTTTTACTTGCTTCGTAGTCAATCCTCCAAAGTAATTCAGAATATTTCGTACGAACCTTGAAAGATGAGAATTTTTCTGAGATGAATCTCGCAACTGTAGATTGTCGCTGCCGCTCTATAGAAATGGGGAATCCTTTACAATGCAGCTGGTTTTCCTTTTCGTGGTTTTCCTGACGACTTCCTGCTTGCACGGAACATTACGGTGGATCGTGGAAGCTTCTCTAATTTAAACACCACTTTTTATTGCTTGGAAACACTCAATAACAGCTGCTTCAGTATATTTTTCACCAATTTTTGGCGTTTTTCGCATTTTAGCTGCAACTTGTTACAATAACACGATCATAACACATCTATGGTAACTATGATTTGCTGTGTTACTTCGATGTTAAAAAAAGTTCAGGTACTCAGCGAGACAGCGTGCAGCTCGCTCTCGTTCGAAGGAAGCATGTCAAAATAAGGAAAACAGTACTTTTTTTTACCATAAGTTGGACCACTAATTTTTTTTCAAATTTTGAGTGTTTTTCTAGTGAAATTGACTGCTTATCTTTTAAAGACACTATTATTCTACCCGTTCATCAAAAATCTGAAAGTGTGATGTCAGTTCAGTTTTTGGTAAAGCCGTTTCTTACGAAAACGTTAACGAACCATGGCAAATCAGGTAGCATCAGGTTAAAAGATATTTTTAACAGCTTTAATTAAGAATATTATAGTAAACGTCTGTTGCAACATTCCTGGTGAAGAACATTACATAGTGCAATTAATTTTTTTTTGTGCCTTGGTTTCTATATATAATTTTTTGTGTATTTTGATGCAAAACTAAATTTTCCCGAGTTTGAACATATTTCAACTTAAAGGGCAACAATGGCGCCATTTTGAATTTTTGAGAAATCGGAAATTTTCGATGTTTTTTCGACGCCATTTTGTTTAAAAGCCACACGCAAAAGTTGAAGTCTTGTACAATCGTTGTGTCTTCCCGATTCGCACAAATTTTGCACAGAAATCGCACAATAAATGTGTGAAACGCATAACGCAACAGTTGTACTGCGAATACATTGACATAGAATGAAATCAGAATGTGTATCATATACCGACACTTTATTTCTCACGTCAAGTGTATTAGTGACTGATACTCATGGATCATGGATTATTATTTGTCATTCTGTGCACGCGCTTTTTTCTCAAGCGACGAGAGAAATTTCTCTCTCGCTCGTAGAATTTCCATGTATGTGCGACAAGACTAGACACGTCATATACAATTTGCAGGTTGCTCTTTCGCTCCTCTTTCGGTTAGGATTGCGACGCGCAAGGCGATATCTCGTTGCTTCATGAAATGAGCGAGACACCCGTGCTGTACATACTTGATACCAGTGTTGTTAGTCTCACTCATACTGTCAGTGCGTGCATGCTGCTATTCAGAGGAATGCATGAAGAAGAAAAAGTATCTCGAAAGCGTGTGTGCAAAAGACTTGAAAAGCGTAGCATATGTCTCGTCCTCAAGCAGAAAGGAGGAAATTGGTTTTGCTTCTCGCTCGCTTTGCAATGCTGCTTGATACCAGTTGAAACTGTTTAGGTGTAGTAGTTTGGAGCTGCAAAACACATTGTAGAAACGCTAGAGCATTAATTGCGTTATGCCCAACACGCAATCATTGTACTGGTTCCGAATTACATCAACAATTGCGCTAAAAACGCACAATTTTGTACTGGTTTCGCACCATCCAACTAGTGATGTCCGATTACTTCTCGATTAATCGAGTTAATCGATTATTTGCGGAAATATTCGATTAATTTTTAATCGAATAACTGACTTTTCGATTATTGAATAATCGAATAGTTGACCCCGATTATTTTCGATCATAGTTCAACTTTGTCCAAAACTGGGAAAATTGGTGATGCCAGCGGTGAAGAAAACACAAGAGGTTTCAAAACCTCTGTTCTCACTTATTTTATATAATCCATTTAGTTGAAAATTGTAGTTGTCGACTGGCGACAATTGATTTTACTCGCATGCCGCACATTATACATTGTACCTTACGTCGCAAATAGTGCGCTGTATAGCGCATTACATCCCACGTAAGGATATTTAAAGTCGCGATTTCGATTTAGTGCTGCGACGTTGATATTTCATTCAAATTTATAAAAATGCGCGCACGAACGAAAACTAAACTTTTTTTTTGCGTGTTCACAAACAAAACTCCTGGCGTCGCACAGTGGCGGGTCTCCGAACAAAAGTCGGACAAAACCCAAAATGTTCATTTAAAAAGCAGAAAATCCATATCAGGTTGATTTTTTTCTGGAAAATTTAATTTTGGTGTCAAAAATTCAAAAAGTTGGAAAAATATCTCCCTAAAAAAAAATAAAAAAAAATAAAATTACTAAAATTACGGCTAAATTACGTCGGTTAAAACTACGGCTAAAATTACGTCGCAGTGTTTTTATGTATATCATTATTTATTCATACTCCCATCTTTTGTTATGTTCGAGGATCCAGTAGGCATCAGCGAAACTGAGGATAGTATATATAATATAAAATATATAATAATAATGATTACGGTGTACGGTGTCAGTATAGTCAGTTTCTGGCGAAGCGAATATGGGAAACCAGTATAAACTGTCAAAATGTGAACCAGCAGATTGTGTGCCAAATTTCGCAGTTGGAAAACTGCTCGGCATAATCAATAACCATAAACGAATGATAATCCATATGGTTTAACGATAACCCATACAGTCGTGACTATATCCCGAACTAGTTGTTAACCCTCTAGTGCCCAATGCCGCCATTTGGCGGGCTTCAGTCGAACCTCTAAAAAGCTTCAATGAATACTTAAAAAGTGTTTATAATGATTCATAGTGATTTTACCGAAGCCCGTCTAGGAATTAACTTGGGCACTAGAGGGTTAAGCACGTTTTGTGGTTATTGATTATGCGGGGCGATCATGTAGTACTTAAATAGATATCGATTTTGGCTAAAGTAATACGTCGCATTAATTTAGGAAATAAAATGCTAAATACGTTACACTAGAATACGTGAGTAGAAAACAAAGAATTATTCATTCATATAAGATCAATGTTGTGTGTAATAAGCAGTCTTTAAAAAAATCCACTGCCATTAATTAACTGTTCTGCCTTTTTTCACGCTATACTATTTTAAGAGAAATGTGCATTCGAAACGAACTATACAGTATATTATATGTTGAAATATGCAAAATGGTCCCATTTTAATAGATTTAAAAAACTTGAGTCTTAGTAAAAATTTGTCGTTTAACATGGTCAAAAGGGGGTTGTTCATGTGTTTTCATACTAGTAAAAATACAGTGTCTATATACGTTAGTGAATAATTTGTGACGTGTCACCATCGTATTATTGTAATCAGGGATACCAGATATGCAAATTTATCTGAAAATGAAGATTTTTAGAATCCGTGTGCAGACTTTTTTTGATTTGTCGATATTTGCAGTTTTTTCAGAGAGCAGATTTCAGATTGAATTTAAATTTAATATTGAATATTGAACTTAAATTTCATGATAAATTTTCGGAGTAGAATTAAATGGAAATATTACCTATTCTCAATATTTAAAAACAGGTAACATCGATCAGCTCAATAGCATCAAACAGCGATTTCAAAAAGATTTTTTTGTCAAACTTGGTCTACATGTCGACAAACCGCACGCTGGCTTCGGCAGTAGCAATAACGGTGTTACAGCAAGACGTTTTTTCCAATCCAGAATTTTCTTTGGAGATAACAGGAGTCGATATAAATTTTCAGACGCTGCTAGCAACGATTTCGAGTGGTGAAAGAATTGATGCATCAAAATTTAAGTCCAACGCTACCGTTCATTATTACCTACGTAAAATTGTATGGATGTTCAACAACAGTACACAAATTACTAATTCAAGGATGTGAAATAATCGTTTAATCTTCGAGTCTCATTGACAAACTTTCGGAAGGATCCCAGGAATGCATGAATAAAGCAATCCGGAAAACACGAGAAAATAAATGCCTAGAAAGGATCACGTGAGAGAACTATCGGTGACATGTTTCGTGAGCTGCTAATTGCGTCAGATCCGGTAGTTCCGAGTTTTAGACACAATAACAAATCGAAAAGCACTTTCACATAAGAGGTGGAAGATTTATGAATTTTCAGTCATGATGATACTGACTATGACGAGTAAAATGTTAAAACCTAATGCAATGGTTTGAAAAATTAATATTCATGTCAATTTAATATAATTATATGTGTTATTTTACCTTGTTTGCACACCTGAACGTAAGCCAATGAAGTTTTTCTAGAACAATTGAATGAAACTACTAACTACTTCTGTAAAACAACGTAACTTTCACAAATCACCATGCGCCTTCATTCAAACTATTTTATTTTCAATTAAAATTTTTGTTCATCGGGGCAGAAAGGGGCAAAATGGGACCTTAATATTCGAAAAGTAGAGAAAATTTCCTATGAAATGCATACTATGCGACCTGTGGGAACCGATGGGTCAGATCGTACAGCACACGTTTGCGCAAAAAAAAAGTTTTTTTCAGACCACTCAATAGGTATTTCAAACATTTTACAAAAGTTATGATGAATTATATTAAAACATTCAACACGAAATACAATTCTGATTATTAATCTTCAAAATGCAACCTATCGCATGGAATTCGAATAAGAGTTAGGTGAGTATTTACTAGTCGAAGTAAACCCCAATATGTGCTTTCTGAGCGAAAAAAATCATTAAAATAACATGACTTAACAACGTTTAAAGTGCTCTCAAAAATTCAAATTGAATCCAATTGCCTTGATATTTGGAAAACACGTTTTTCAATACATTAGAACTTTTAAAAAAATATAAAATATCAATAATTAGAACTTGAGTTTTGTCCGGCTTCCGGCCACTGTGCGTCGCGACTACGAAGTTAAAAAAGATTTAAAGGGCTGTTCGCACTTACGCAAACTCACATAAGCGATTGTTAAAATATGTGTGAGTGCCAGAAATAAAATATTTCCTTCCCTCTTTTTCGCATGCAAGAACCGAACGAATTCGCGTTGACCCAATTATAGTATGGAACCGAATTCAAGGACAGATTCCAACGCTTTATAAAATACCGATGAAATACATGCCAGTTCTAGGAACATCCGTTCCTTCAGAAGTCTATTCAGCAAAGCCGGTCAAACGATTACAAAGCTGCGAAATCGGCTCCCTAGACCCCAACTAGAAATGTTCCTAATCTAACACTTGATAGGAGAGGATGCATGGTTCTACTGACGGCACCTACTCACGTCACAGGATGTCTAGGGAGTAGGGACATTCATTGTCATTCGCATGTTTAGCATTTTTGAGATAAATGTTTCTTTTCTCGCTTTTCAAACGTTAACAAGTAAATTTATATGGTGGTTCCTATTTATTGATTCGTTTGCCTAATGTTTAGGATGTAGGATTCGATCACTTAAATCTAGTGTAAAGTTTTTCGTACTGAAGAATTAAATGAATCGGAAAAATACTTTCTCGAAAATTCATAAAGAATTAGGCTAATTGAATTATTAAATATATTAAATAATGTGATTTAAAACCGAATAGTTAAAAAGTGTCTTGAAGAAAGTTTTAATATGTTGTAAAATTGTACAATATTGTCTGCTGCGAAAAAGCAAAGTTTAGGTGTTACACTATTTAACACAGAATTTGCAGTAGAGATTCGATCCTAGGCTTGTTCGATGAACCAGCTTCGTACATCGAAATCAAGAGGTAGGCCACGGAATATTTCTAGAGCTTTCTGCCAGATTTGTCAGTAAAATCTAGAGATCAAGTTTATTGGTAACTGACTGTTGGTCAGCACTAACATTTTATTTTTGAACGTAGGGCTAACGCAATCAAATAATCGATTATCTCGATAAATCGAATATCTTGTGTCAGTTAATCGAGTCCGATTAGCAAGCCCGAACAAAATAATCGATTAACAATTAATCGATTAGTTGAAAAAATCGGACATAACTACATCCAACTTTTGCGTGCAAATATCAAATTTCTAAGAGTTGTTAAAAATGTTAAAAATGTTGAAAATGTTAAAAATGGTAAATGTGTTAAAAATGTTAAAAATGTTAAAAATGTTAAAAATGTTAAAAATGTTAAAAATGTTAAAAATGTTAAAAATGTTAAAAATGTTAAAAATGTTAAAAATGTTAAAAATGTTAAAAATGTTAAAAATGTTAAAAATGTTAAAAATGTTAAAAATGTTAAAAATGTTAAAAATGTTAAAAATGTTAAAAATGTTCAAAATGTTAAAAATGTTAAAAATGTTAAAAACGTTAAAAATGTTAAAAATGTTAAATGTTAAAAATGTTAAAAATGTTAAAAATGTTAAAAATGTTAAAAATGTTAAAAATGTTAAAAATGTTAAAAATGTTAAAAATTTTAAACATGTTAAAAATGTTAAAAATGTTAAAAATGTTAAAAATGTTAAAAATGTTAAAAATGTTAAGAATGTTAAAAATGTTAAAAATGTTAAAAATGTTAAAAAATGTTAAAAATGTTAATAATGTTAATAATGTTAAAAATGTTAAAAATGTTAAAAATGTTAAAAATGTTAAAAATGTTAGAAATGTTAAAATGTTAAAAACGTTAAAAATGTTAAAAATGTTAAAAATGTTAAAAATGTTAAAAATGTTAAAAATGTTAAAAATGTTAAAAATGTTAAAAATGTTAAAAAATGTTAAAAATGTTAATAATGTTAATAATGTTAAAAATGTTAGAAATGTTAAAAATGTTAAAAATGTTAAAAATGTTCAAAATGTTCAAAATGTTCAAAATGTCCAATATGTCCAAAAAAAGGTTAAAAAGGTTAAAAAGGTTACAGATGTTAAACATGTTAAAAATGGTAAAAAAGTTAAAAAAGTTTAAAAAGTTTAAATTGTTTAAAATATTGAAAATGTTAAAAATGTTAAAAATGTTAAAAATGTTAAAAATGTTAAAAATGTTAAAAATGTTAAAAATGTTAAAAATGTTAAAAATGTTAAAAATGTTAAAAATGTTAAAAATGTTAAAAATGTTAAAAATGTTAAAAATGTTAAAAATGTTAAAAATGTTAAAAATGTTAAAAATGTCCAAAATGTTAAAAATGTTAAAAATGTTAAGAATGTTAAAAATGTTAAAAATGTTAAAAATGTTAAAAAATGTTAAAAATGTTAATAATGTTAATAATGTTAAAAATGTTAAAAATGTTAAAAATGTTAAAAAAGTTAAAAATGTTAAAAATGTTAATAAGGTTAAAAATGTTAAAAATGTTATATATGCTTAATATGTTAAAAATGTTAAAAATGTTCAAAATGTTAAAAATGCTAAATATGTTAAAAATGTTGAAATTGTTAAAAGTGTTAAATATGTATAAATGTTAAAAATGTGAAAAATGGTTAGAATGTTAAAAATATTAAAAATGTAAAAAATGTAAAAATGTTAAGAATGTTACAAAAGTCAAAAATGTTATAAATGTTAAAAATGTTAAAATTGTTAAAAATGTTAAAATTGTTAAAAATGTTAAAAATGTTAAAAATGTTTAGCTTTAGTTTAAATAGTTTATTTGACACGGCACGATAATGTTAAAAATGTTGACAATGTTGAAAATGTTAAAAATGTTAAAAATATTGATATGTTAAAAATGTTAAAAAGGTTAAAAATGTTAAAAATGTTAAAAATGTTAAAAATGTTAAAAATTTTAAAAATGTTAAACATGTTAAAAATGTTAAAAATGTTAAAAATGTTAAAAGTGTTAAAAATGTTAAAAATGTTAAAAATGTCCAAAATGTTAAAAAGGTTACAAATGTTAAACATGTTAAAAATGTTAAAAAAGTTTAAAAAGTTTAAATTGTTTAAAATATTAAAAATGTTAAAAATGTTAAAAATGTTAAAAATGTTAAAAATGTTAAAACTGTTGAAAATATTAGAAATGTTAAAAATGTTTAGCTTTAGTTTAAATAGTTTATTTGACACGGCACGATAATGTTAAAAATGTTAAAAATTTTGACAATGCTGAAAATGTTGACAATGCTGAAAATGTTAAAAATGTTAAAAATGTTGACAATGTTAAAAATGTTCAAAATGTTCAAAATGTTCAAAATGTCCAAAATGTCCAAAATGTTAAAAATGTTGACAATGTTAAAAATGTTCAAAATGTTAAAAATGTTCAAAATGTTCAAAATGTTCAAAATGTCCAAAATGTCCAAAATGTTAAAAATGTTACAAATGTTACAAATGTTAAACATGTTAAAAATGTTAAAAAATTTAAAATGTTAAAAATGTTAAACATGTTAACAATGTTATAAATGTTAAAAATGATGAAAATGTTAAAAATATTAAAAAAAGTTTAAAATGTTTAAATTTTAAAAGTAATAAAAAATTTCTGAAAAATGTAGAAGAGATTCACAAAATTCCGTTTGTCATAACAGTTCGAAGGTTTTGTTATTTACTTGTTCGAGATGTTTAAATGAAAGAATGTTCTCTAACCGGTTTTTTCGAGTCCCACTTCATTTTAATTCTGTTTCTTCTTTTTGTTAACGCTTTTTCGATCGAACACAACGACTCGATATAGTTTTCTCAACAGCAGTATTAAGCCCACGGCAACAGTCACCACAAACAGTAGGATATCGTAAAGTTCGCTTCTGAACTGTCCCAAGCGTACCGTTGGCGAACGAATAGTCTCCGCATCCGGATGCCGTAGTGACCAATCGATCCACCAGAGTGCACGATCCAGCGGCGAATCTGGTTGATCCTGGAACAGGGCGGATCGCTCCTGCATGTTTTTTCGGTACGTTGGATCGTCCAGTACCTTACGAATGGTTTGAACGATTTTATCCTTTGTGATTGTCCAGACAATCAGTCTTTCCGCTACGCCAGCACGCAAGGATTTCTCGAGGTTCTAATATTTGAGAAAAAAAGATTTTTACATCACATGAGGATAGTATGAAAACATTTGTCCACAAACCCGATACTGATCTGCGATGAACGGTATACCAATCATCGGAACTCCATGCCAGGTTGCCTCATGGGTACTCAACAGTCCAGCATGAGTGATGAACAGCTTGGTACTTGAATGTGCTAGGATATCGTTTTGAGGTAAAAACTTTTGTATCAAAACATTGCTGGGGACATCATATTTGGACGGATCGGCTTCGAATTTCCACAGAAAGTTATACTCGGGGATCTGCCTGAACGCATCTAAGAACGCATGAATACGATCCTCTCCCAAGTCTGCGCTCAGAATGTTGGTTCCTAGCGAGAACAGAATTGCTCCCTTTTTACCGAGTTGCATAAATTTCTCGATCTTCGGTGGTATTGCTTTGGGAGGTATAATCTGAAGGCCTCCTACCAGGATCATATTCTGAGGAACCGGTTCGGGGAAATCTACTGCATGATGTGAATTTACCAACATCAACATCATTTTTCTGTCCATATCTCCGATATACGGCATATTTTTAAACGCTGGAACGCGTCGAAGCATTCGATCAGTCGTTGGAATGACGTGATAATTACGGTAGCTGCAAGCGAATGTAAACTAATTAGTTTCAGTTTATTCACAGAGAACGTTTCGCACTAACATGTGATCTACTGTGTAGATGAATGCATTCTCCAACCGTTGAAAGAATGTCATATCCACATCATACGGCAATATGTAGTACGGAATATAGGCAGGATATTTATGTCCTCCTATAAAATCGACACTGTACGGAGGGATATTGAACGCAGTAGCACCAATCAACGGAGGTTGACCGAATTTATGGTACAATCCCATCAAACAAGGGCCA
The DNA here is from genome assembly GCF_029784165.1 of Wyeomyia smithii. NCBI lineage: Eukaryota > Metazoa > Arthropoda > Insecta > Diptera > Culicidae > Wyeomyia > Wyeomyia smithii. Next base: position 67,060,735 of record NC_073695.1, read on the forward strand.
CACGTAAAATCGTATAACACTAAATCGAATTTGAAACTATCGGGATAATTCAGAATAACGTCCAATCCTTTCGACTTCAGCACTCCTTCGCACAAGGAGAATCCATATTGGTAGAAGGTGACCATACTCTGTACCAGGTTTTCCTGGGCCAGCTCGTAGAAATCGATCGCCGTATCACCGTCGTGAATCGTGTGGTACGTTTCTTCCAAGTGAATATACGTCAAGTTTGGTTTCCCGGTTGTTTCGATATCCGGTGACACAATCGTTAAATTGTATCCTTTTGCTGCCAGCGCTTCCATCAGCACCCGATTCCAGATGTGATGGCTGGGACTGGGAACGCCCATCAGACATAGGATATTAATCCCACTGCAGAGCGGTACCGTGAAAATAACCGCGCAGCAAACCAGGAACCGTGCGATCCGATCCATCGTGTGACCAAGTAACGAGTGAAGCAAAAATCTTAGAACTGTGTTAACGGATCAATCCGTGGCACGTTTTCTGTGACGTAGCGGTTTGTCGAGTGGTGCAGATAACGGCGTGTGTACATCAAACACACGAGAGGGCAACGATGATCGTGCAGAATTAAATGATAATAGGCAACCGTAATCAGCCAGTTAATGTCAGAAAAAAAAGCCACAGCAATCTTACCGCCTGGTGCAGCCCACTGTGTCTGTGTGTGATCATGAAAACCGCACAGATGAGCGTTATTTTGCTCAAATTACTTTTATCTGTTTTGCATCGGCTGATAACACCAGGAAATATATTATACAACATTAATATGTTTGCACTTCACACGACATTCTTATCTAGTGATCCGTTAAGTAGAAAATTAGCGCGAGTAGTTTTTTTTTGTGCGGTGCAAGACGGCTAAAAACAGCTTCAGAGTAGTTTGGGAGTGCGGCTACTCCTATTTTGTTGGTGGCGTATGCTTAATTATATTGATAATTACAAGGCTTTTCTACTGCTAGAACTAATCACAGTGGGCTTAGCTACGCTAACAGTAAGCCGCAAGCAAATACGATAGTTAAAGAATAACTCAACCATTCACTGCATTTGTTTGACATTCTTCTTCGAGCGTGGTGACAATTTATATAGCTTTCTGTTAAGATCGGTGGACTAGAACTAAAATTCCATCAATTTACAGCGTGCCACATCTTGAAAAATCGTACGTGTGGCAACACCCTAAGTTACATCACGAAGACTTATTTTTAGAAAAATGTCTTTGTAGTCAATACGGTAACTTATGAACTATTGTCATTTACTTGCACATTATTGTATCGCAAAACCACACTTGCACTAATTTTGAAAACTGGCGATCGACATCGCCTCAAAGTATTAGATCCAAGGATGGAATAGTGGATGTAAGTCTTAAATTAAAAAACATATAACGGTGTGATCTGGCTTTTTATGACAACTTCATTACTTGTTAAAATAGATAAGCAAATAAAAAAAAATATGTTTGAAACCTTGCCTACAGACCAACGATAAGTAATGTTTACAACTATAATCGTTGATGACGTAACATTTCCATCAATACTAAGAGTACTTACAAACTCAAATTAATACCAATCAACGCCAACAGTAAGGAAAACTCTTTGTACGATATCCGTACTACACTTTCCAACGGAATATTGAAGAACAGTTTCGAGAGCTCGTCATTTTACTTCAAACCGTCCAACATCACGAACGGGTTAGAAATTACGCCCGATATCCTGACGCATGAGGTGAAATAGTCAAGAATAGCACGAATCGGCTAAACCATTTTCGTTGTCGTGTTCGTGTTTATCTATAATTTGCCATAACTTGTTGCGCTTAACTAAATCGTACGCCTTCTTGCAATTTATTAACAGATAATGGTCGGCCAAAATTCAATGGACTATAAGTTCAAGATTCAAACGAAAAAACAAAAAAAGTTAGTTAGTAATATTTTTTCTCCATAGCATTATCTCAGACTTTCTCAAAGCAATTATACATGTAATATAAATTTGGTTTTGTTCTGCCTGTTCTAGCATACTCAAGAGAGTCTAATGCTTCTTCATGTGAAACTGTGAAACCATTAGACTTTATGATTTTCAAATTGACGTTCTATGAACACCAAACTGCTCGGCAATTCGAGCCTTGAATATATCTTTTTTCTCAACTGCTCGAATTAAGCGTAACTTTTATTTCCAAGTCAATGAAATACGCTTCTAACGATTCATTTTCCACAGAATTATGGCATAGATGAATTGTACCAGATATAAAATTCGGTTACCTTATTTAGAAAAATGAGCAAATAAATTGAGTTCCAAAAAGTGTATAAATACTATCGGGAATCTGTAACAGGGGGTCACCCTGTACACACTAAAATTTGCCCGGCGAAACCCTTACAGGGCGGCCAGATACCTCTAACGGACTTTCGGATCTTTGCTAGAACACTGAGAAAAAAATAAACAAAATAAACAAAACCTTATCCGCGTTTATTCCGTCCTTTTCCTCTTGCTGTTTTGTGGTGGGAAGGGGAGGCTGCGGCGATGCTGCTGCTCGACGTCGGTCTGGCGGTATCCAACAGCGCTTGCTGCAGCAATCTCCGGCGGGGTGGTGTCTTCTCCCTTTGCTCCTTGGCGATTAGCCGGGGTAGCGAACACTGCTTACCAATCCGGCGAGCAACACAAACCAGCAGTACACGATCCACAGGCCAACGGAACAACCTTCGTTGGACTTACACAACACAAAGCGGCACAACCTTCGCTTTTTTGCGAGACAAAAACTGTAAAAATTTAACAGTTAAAAAACGCGCACAGAAACGTAAACAAAACGACGCGTGTCTCACCGTGGTCGAGGCTCAACTGATCATCCCGCGATGGCTGCCGACCACAACATACCCGCCGAGACTGGATTCAGCACCACTTTTTCGCTTCTAGAGGAAAACACCGGCCTATCTAACCCTAACAATTTATCTACAAACATGACATAAAAATTATCGAACCTATCTAACGCGACAATATCGTTCACAAACGGAAAAACGAACGAATTTAAACGAAAATAAACAAACTTATGTGAACGATATTCAGCGCAAGTGGTGACAGTTGTCATGTTGGGTAAACGCTGCTGCGGGGGTGTTCAAGTGCGGGTAATTTTCACTTATACACTCTCGCAGCAATACCCAAAGTTAGGGTTCTTTTTACGCGTACACGCTCTTGCAGCGTCACCCAAAATTAGATTAATTTTCCACTCGATGCTGAAATTGTAACCGCACAGGTTACAAATCAAACCACATAAGAGAATTATATTTTTGATGCACTTTCTACAACGTAAACGTCATTATTCTTGACTTAGAATTCTTTTAAAGAAGCGTGATAAAATCGAAAAAAGCGTGAGAAAATCGAGCGAGTATTTGGCGAGTAGTGATAAAAACTAATGTTGATAAAATCAAAAAAGCACCATTCCATTGCATGAGTAAAAATTGATGGAAATTCTGTTAAAATTAATATCGAGTGTAACGTAAACATTGCAATAAAAGTTCGTCCCAATCTGTCAAGTGGTTATCGGAGTGGCTTCCAAGCAAGCAGTGCTTCGATAAAAAATCTTTCAATGAGACCCAGACTGTAGTAGTTAAGTCCATTGTCCTTACAAAGTTTCTGTCACACGTACAAAGTGATATTTTCCAGGCATTACTGAGTTATTATCTAATGAACATTTGGCAACCATCTATAGACCATCGCACGGTGACGTCACGCACCTGAGTTTGACAGCTACTGGTAACTTTGTTTACCTTCGGGTGATGCAGTTTTGTTCTCAATTATAGCAGATCATTTCAATTGTGACCAAAACGACCTTTAAATGTTGTGCGTGGGGTGCCAGTACACTAAGAACAATTATAAATTAAGCAGCATTTCCGCTACGCACATAATTGCTCTGTCAGAAAAAAGCAAAAAGTCCAAAACGTAAACAAAGTTACCACTAGCTGTCAGAAAAGTGAGGTTAAAAAGATTCGGTGAGATAGTCTATACAGAAAATCAATCCGCTATTCTCTACCTGAAGAAACTGTTGGCAACCGTAATGCACGGTACGGTTTGAAACAGAATTGCTCTTTCGCTACCAGCTAGGGCCAGGGATGCCACATATACAGATTTTTCTGTATTTAACAGATTTTTCAACTGAAACAGCAATACAGAATCTGTATTACAGAATTGCAGAATATTGCCAAAAATACAGATTTTACAGATTATTTTTGTTATACCGACGAACTGAAATCAATTTCAAAGGTAGAATTCAATTATACGATTTTCAAAGTTTTGTAAAAATATAACAACATTAGGATTATGTTGGTATCGATGCGGAAGAAGTGGAATGTGACTTGAACGAAGCTCGAAAATGAACGTTTCGAAATATTTGTCAGGATTTCTATTCAAAGTTCGTAAAACAAATTCCAAAGAGATGCGATTCCATCGATCCTGTTGAAAAAACGGCAGCTCTAGGTAATCTTGAATCGTTCGTGAAATTGGAAAATTTAAACGATTTGATGCGTCAATTTCCCAAATTTATAGCAGTAACTGACCGACACGGGCTATCTCACGAATTTCACACGCTTGAAAAAAACTTTTTGACCGGAAGATTCATTGAAACAAATGACTTAACTCTGCGTTGTGAGATTTTTTTTATAATAAATCCACACTCTTCTGCTGATTCAGAACGTATACTTTTAATATATAGTTGAAACCCGAAATTGCATGGCCTCTAAGCTAATGAGCTCAATTTCAAAAGCTGAAAGCTACCTTGCAGACCAAGGAGAAGATACTAATATTAAATAAACGAAAACTTAAAAACAAAAATTAGCAAAACCTGCATAAACATCACGTAGATAAAAATGAATTCGTTTAAATATATTCTGCAAGTAAAAATGTTTCCATCCAATATTCTGAGTTTGCTCGATACAGATTTTTAATACAGATTTTTTGACCCGAGATGCAGATATACAGATATTTTCAAAGAAAAATACAGATTTAAATGTGGCAACCCTGGCTAGAGCAAAGAAAAAAAAAAGAAGAAGAAGAAGCGAGTAATTCGGGAGTGATCGGCAATTAGAGAGAAATTCAACCAGAAGCGGAGAGTTTGTGTCTCGCTCGCACGAATAATTGATTTGCGCGGGTCTTGGTCCTCAAATAAAATTCTCTTGTGGGTTTTGATTAGGGAACCTATATATTAGAGAAATGACAATACACTCACCGTTAAGGCAACTGTCAACATCAAAACGGATAACGGCAATGTTGACAGTTGCCTTGTCATTTCTCTAATGTATAGGTTCCCTAGTTTTGATGGGTCTGAGAGATTTTGTGTTCGTCATTCTGTTAGCAATAGTTACTGCGATTAGACGCGTTTTGTAAAATGGCAGAAAAACGTCACGACAATGGCGCAGTGGATGCTCCAGAAAGGTGAGTCTGAAACAAAATTTATAGTAAAACGTTGAATGAAAAGTGTCGCCCATGTGGGAAAAGGGCGAGAGGACCCTAATTGAAATAAAATGAGTGTTAGGACTCATTATTTGAAATGAGCGAGAGGTTTGCGTATTTTGTGTTGAAGGGAAATTAGAAAAAAAGCTATAGTTCAAAGATGGACGCTATAGCAAAAGAATTGGCGGAAGTGAAATCGTCCAATGCAATGCTGTGCAAAAAGCTTGAAAAGGCACTAGCAACAATCTTATCGCTGCAGGCCAGTCTGCAAATACCACGAAGCGAAAGCGGAAAGGTTGATAGTGTTGTATTCCAGAACAATATCGGTCCCTCAAGCACACACGGCCCGGGGAATGAATCAGGAGTTCAATTATCGCGATTTATGTCTTCAATGAACCAGATGTCAATTTCTTCGATCAGCGTACCAGAGTGCAAATCATCGGTTGAAGCAGGACAAATTGGAAGACGTGATTTTGAGGCATGGAAGGACCTTCTCACAGATTCGCTCAAGCTAGCTGGTGTAGACGATGAACCTACTCAGTTTGTAGTTTTCAAGCTTAAAGCAGGTCCAGTTCTTCTAGATATTTACAGGAGCACAAAGTCAACTGCGGAAGCTCCAAACGATGTTCTATATACATTTTCAAATGGCTTGTTTCGGCTGTAAGCTTTATTTAGTTCAGCATCAGATATAATGCTGCAACGTCGGAAGCTGGCAGTGTTGGTCCAGCGGCCAGAGGAAACTGACTTGTCATTCATTATGAGAGACGGCTCTATTGCTTGTCTGTGCGATTTCACCGAAGGAAAGGAATTTGAAGAGATTGTTACTACTGTTGCCGAACATGCAAGAAATAAAGAAGTCCGTACAGCAGCACTGAAGATGCTGAGTAGAAAAGGATCATTTACAGACCTCGTAGACAAAGTCCGCGAAATCGAGGCTATGAATATGAATGAGGAGTACTATCGCTTAAAACACGGGAAGTTGGATCAAGTAACGGTCGCTGCTGTTAGTGCGCAATATGCCGTGGCTGGTCCTTCTCGTCGGGGAGCCTTTCGTGCTTCGATGCCTACCGGGCGGTTTGGTTTTTCACATGCGGGCCATGGTGCAATACGCACTCGACCGTTTTAGGAGAAGAAGTTTACAGCAAACCAACAGGAGGCTGATCCGAATCGGTGCACAAGGTGTAACAGCGTTTACCATAAACCAGAAAACTATCTGGCTATCGACAAGGTGTGCTTCAGCTGTGGTCGCAAAGGCCGTATAAAAAGAGCCTGTCGGACTAGTACGCAGAAAGATAATCGACGATTGATTGAAACCGAAAAACAGAAAGTATCCGGCAAAATCGCCACAATTGATATGGAAAACGAAACGAAGCGAGAAGAAGTAGCTGCAGATAAGAATGTAGGTGAAGAAAACAACACATAATGTATGGTCATTAACATCATCAACACATTGAGAATCGATTGATCTTATTCCCTGTCATTTAACTAATAATTAACAATGTTGTTTCATTTATTGATATTTTTTACAAATGAAATTAATATCACTTTTTAACTTAAACAAACAATACAAATAAAATACAGTTCTTTATTGTTCAAGATGTAATGGTGATACGCCATTATCCTCCGAATTGAATATAATATTAATTGATTACATATTTAACAGATGAATATTACAACATTTTCGATTCCTTTCATGCCAGGAAATGATGGATTGATAGTTGCGAAAGTGGCTGGTCTACCTTGTGAGTTTATGATCAACTCCGGAGCCCAGGTTAATACATTAACCGAACATCGATTCCAAATACTTTGCAACAACGAGGAATATCGTAAAGGGATGTTCAACTTAAAACAGGGTACCGACAGGCCTTTGAAAGCATATGCTACGGAAAAGAACATACAAGTCCTTTCCACTTTCGAAGCTTATCTGCACGTAATAGATGATAGACCCGTTCTACTAGAGAAATTTTACGTTGTAAAAGAACTGCGATCCCTTCTTGGTCGCGCAACAGTTACAAGATACAGTGTTTTATTGCTAGGGTTAAAAGTACCGTTGTTCTCTAATGAATTACCATCGGAATCTTGGCATCAGGCTAATGAAATTGCAACGATTTGGACAGATGAAAGTTTTCCTCAGTTTAATGTCCCACCTATAAAAATATGCTACGACAAAACAAAGCCATGCCGGAACATTTTCATGAACATCTCGATCGCTGTAAAGCCTATGGTAGAACTACGACTTAAGCACATCTGTCAGCTAATAATAGTGAGCGGGTGACAGACGAAATGGTTCTGCTCACCTATGTTAGCGATTCCAAAAGGGAAGAATAACATAAGACTCGTGATCGATCTTCGTGGACCCAATAAGTACATACGAAGATCACCATTCACTATGCCTACGTTAGAAAGAATTTTAGCTGATTCGGATGGAGCTCAATGGTTTTCGACAATAGATTTATCGAACGCATTTTTCCATATTGAGCTAAACGAAAATAGCCGTCATCTTACAAACTTCTGTACCGAGTTTGGTATATTCCGGTACGTTAGGTTACCGTGTAACGCACCGGACATATTCCAGGAAGTTTTTCAAAGAAAAATTCTCGGATGTGGAGATACAAAAAACTATTTAGACGGTGTTTTGGTCTTTGGGAAAACTGTCGAAGTACATGATAGAAACCTGAAGACTGTACAGTTAATTGTTCCTTTCGAAGCCAAAATGTCAAATTTTTGGGATTCATGCTTACCTCAAAGGGCTGGCAAATAGAAGACGAGAGAATGTCTGCGATACGAGACTTTCGTCATCCAAAAACCACTTCGGAAGTGAAAAGCTTCCTGGACTTAACTACTACACAGACGAGCCGGTGTTGAGCTGGCAGCGGAAGGAAAGCGAAGACAACCGCTCACGCGAAGGCAAGGAAGGTGTGGTATCACTTTAGTGCAATGCAAACCTTTCAATTCCGGCCGTAGCCAAGAAGCTCGTGTTCTCCATCTGGTTCGTCCAGCAGATAATGAAATTGGCTTCATTCAAGGTAAGGAAGCATCCTGACTGAACCGATAAACAGAATACGGTAGCCGAATCTCATGCCTGGAAACTTTACTACACGTGGTTGGTCCTGCCAAAATACATCTGCGATCCGTGGGTGCGGCCAGGCCCGGATTTGAGGGGGGGCAAAGGGGGCAAATGCCCCGGGCCTCCCTTCTAAGTAAACCGGTAGATTCTATTCCTAGGTTGGCGGATCGTAGACATGGTAGCGTCGCAATAGTGTGGCCAGCACGCCAGTGGAGCTAACTGCCCTCCTCGAGCTCTCGTTATATAGCCTCCTCAAAGACCCCGGCATCGAAAAGCGATATCTTCCACCAGCGAACGGTAGGAATGCTGGCTTTACCCATCACTTACCGCCTCACATTGTGATTTACACTATAGTAAACCGACTGGTGGTCGTTATTACTGTAGCACATCGGTTCAACTGAAGAACCAAAAACGAGACAAAATCTCTTTATTTTAAGTATCGACATCTAGCGGTGGAGAGAATGCATTTTTCACTCGAAATTTCATTACGCTTATATTCCATTCATTCAACAAAAGGACTGTATGAGCTCTCGCCGCTTTTTCGTCGAGAGAATCCTTTGTTCTCCCCGGTACTGGTAAAGCGAGGGTGCCTTTTCATGATAAACGTACAGTACCTCCCGCATACGTGCAACAGTTTTTATGTAAATATATTTTTAATGAATTTCATTGTTGCCCAAGTTGAAAACTGAATATCTTGACTAACATTTACATTGTACCTAATGTCGTAAGCAGTTCTGGTACAGCGCGTCTGACATGCATTTCTAGCAATGTTAGGTATAAAAAATGGTACGAGAAAAAAATATTGTCCTTGGTAGAGAAATTCGGTTTTCAAGTCCAACGAAAATATTCAAGTAAATCAACTAACAGGTTAAAATAGTTTCAACAGTCGTGAGGTGTACGATCCAAGAAAATTTGTTAGACAATATTTGAATGGTTGAAAGATTTTTAGTTTAATTTGTTCTATTGACGTTGATTGTGAATTGTTACTGAATTTCCACTTTAAAGATCTCTTGAATGCGGTCCTGTCTTAACCTGATTTTGATAGATTCATCTATTCAAGATCACCTTTTTGCCTGGTCATTAAAGCAAAAAAATAGTTTTTTGGTGCATGTTAAAATTATTGGAGCGAACTGTTAGAACGATGCACTGTGAAATCAATGTAGGATAGAACAGCAATAAATGAATGCGAAAGATCGGGCACCGATTTGCTGCAGAGTTTTGTTCGAAGTTACATATCTGTTCTGTGACTGTAGCCCGTCTAGCCGCCAGTTCGTGATAAGTCCTAGCCTCAAGAACGTCACGTCGATGATCGACTGCGAACCATTTCTGCTAAAGGTACTTTTGGTCCCAATGTTGGCCAGGTCTAGGTTGAGCTGTGCCAAAGTGCCCCGCCAGCACCAACGGCGTTAAGCCCGTCAGTGAAGTGAAGTGAAATGAACTTTTCGATAGTTTTTTGGACAGTTAGCTAATTGTTCATCGAAATATATTGCTGACATTTGATGGAAACTTCGCCGAGCTCGATCAACTGTTTGACTGCATACAGTTTCCGATTTCTCCATGAGTAAAATTGATAAAAATATGTTTTTGCAAGGTTTTTTATTAAGCTTCAAGAAAATTCTCGAACTTTCCTACGAATACCTTCCATCAATTTCTGCACAGTGGTAAACTGGCAACATCAGCCGTATCGGTGGAGGGAGCTGGCAACAAGGCTAACTAAGTGTTGTGCGCGGTCTGCCTCACCGTAAAATGTTAGTAATGAGGGTGTTTCTCGCGAAATAATAATGGTGTGATTAGTAACACCGCTATGTTCGGGTTCCTCCAACATGTAGAAAAGTGAAGAAGAGAATCAACGGACCGCTCTCGGCAGGCTAAGTATCGTTATGTTTTCGAAATTTTGGTTTGTTTTAAGATCACTTGAACCAGCCGCAAAACTCACCGACCGAAAAGGTCAATAAGATACGCTCCAGCAGCGCCACCTGTGTAGATGTTATAAGAAAGTCGGACAGATTCGAAGCAAAGCAAAGCCTTGGTGTTACATTCCGTATCGGAACTCGACCTCGAGACTTCGCAGCCAACTGTTATGTGTACAGGACGATTGCGGGGCTAGCGCTACGATCCTATTGACACTAACAGTCTCTCCCGAGCCGAGTCTCGAACCTACGACAACTGGCTTGTTAGGATCGTACCTCGAGACCAGCTGGAAAAGTAAACAGATTCGAATCTAATACTAATAGCTACGATTTTTTTTATATTCCATACTTAGATGCATAACAGGAGAAAGGGAGAAGGAGAAGTTGGTAAGATCGTTCTAAACTATATCAAAGACATCGAAGTAAAATTAAATACGAGCCACTAATGCAAATTAGTCCGGAAGTGTGAATACAATGCAATGTTATGTCCGAAAGATATAACAACGTATTCATGCGGGGCTTAGTGTTTATGGAAGCGATCTCGGAATGTATGTGTGCAGTTGCACTGCATAAATATTACCGTATGGATGTTTCATCGAAATTAGTGCTAGGTTTGTCAGCGCCACATAGCGGGAGGTCAAATGACGGTTGTAAGTTTTTACACATCTTTTGAAAATAAGATAAACGTCTGTATTCTGTGCTAGAGCTGTCATTTTTCATCTCCAGGGTTAAAAATATTTGCATCTATATATTATGTAATATATTGAAAAATAAAATAAAAGCACTGCCGGCCAGTGGAAGATAAATTGTTAACACCCAACACACACACAGTGGCAACATCAACCGTATCGGCCATTTCTTCCACCACTTCGCTATATCAGATGATGTTTTCACGCTTGACCATTGCCCAATATTTTTCGATGGCACAGAACTGTGTATGGTTGATTAATTCTTTTTTCGATAATATCCATATTATTCTGCTTGAACCATTCCAGTACATCCCGGACGTAGTGGCAGTTAGCTAGATCGGGCCAGAACTTCACGGGGCCTCCGTGTGACTGGGTGAACGGCAAAACTATCTCCTGAAGACACTTCTCTTGTAAACTTCCATTCATCACTGTAAAAAATCGACACGTTACTGTCAAGTGGATTCCACTTACTTCTGTGCTAATAGATGAAACATTTCATATCTACGTGGAATACACTTGCACACTTAGTTTCTTTTAACGAACTCAGCAATCTTTTTAACGAGTTCTCAACAGCTGAGCCATCAGCAATCTGTTCAGCAATTTATTTGCTTGACGAGTGCTCGGTAATTTTTCATTCTCATTTAAACGTCAAACATAGAAAACAGCTCAGTAAAAATTTACGAAGCGTTCATTGCGTTTCGGTATTTACAAAGCTGACTATTCGTCACGAATTACCGAGCGTTCTGTAAATTTACAAAGCTAACGATTCATCACAAATTACCGAGTATTCTGTAACCGTAAAGTTTTTTCGTAGTTACGAGAGAAATATGAACCATTGTGAAAGTTTCAACTGTTGAATAATTTTATAAAGGAATTTCAGATTGTTTAGATCGATTATACTGGTGTTCCCAGCACATTCGAGTAAAAACTTGATACGTTTAATGTTATGATGAATACAGGCTTTTCATTGCAGGCTTATAGTAAACTGCTCTCCTGTGGTGGAAAAAATTTCCATATGCTGACTGAATAGATCGTGTACCTCCACGTCGTTTTCTTGTAGATTTGAAAGTAAGATATCCATTTTTTTTTTTTGAAAATCACACGCGAAACACTTTAAAAACTCAGCTTCGGAACTCTTTGAACATTTGACAATGGCGGACATTCGATGTTTCGTTTTGACAGATGCAGAAAAATTGCCGAACAGTATAGTAAAAAACAACAAAAGTTCAGTTAAACAATTGAAGAGTTTTCAGCAACACCTAGGTAGATGCCGACAGATCGTCAAATATTTACTGAACTTCATGAAAGTGCAGAACATACTTTAGTTTACAGAAAAGGTCAGTAATGTTTTCTGCTGAGCTCGTCAAGTGCCTTTTGCATAACGGTAATTCGGTAAAAACTTCAACCGACATCAGTTATTTTTGAGAAAATTACAAAATGATCAGTATTTTTTCAAATTTACTGAACATGACCGTAATAAAAATAACTGAACAATTAAAACGAGAATAAGTGTGTGCGTTTCAGTTCACAGCACAAAATCAAGTGTCTTACACTTCGGTCTGCCATGTCATGTATACCAAAATCAATCATTTTACACTCAGATATCAATGCTTACACACGTCCAGTGGTGGGCACCGCTAACCGAAAATTTAGCGACGCTAATCGCTAAGTCGCTAACCGGAAAATTTAGCTCGATAATCGCTAAACGCTAAACGCTAAACCCACATTAGCGGAACTTTCGCTAATCGCTAATCGCTAACTTTTTAATTTGTAAATAGTCATATCGCTATATTTATTGCTTGTGTTTTGTAAGATTTGGACCACTTTGATCTGTTTTGGTTAAACAAACGAAAACAATTACTTACAAGAATAACAAAAGTTATTTAGCTTGCATTGAAAATAGATACTTCTTGGAATGTTTTCATAGAAATTCAATTATTATCTGAATCGAAAAAGTAGAACCAAAGTTGTCATAATTTCAAGCGCATTGCAATTTATCAAAGTTCTTGGTGTGGCGAAAATTCAATCTAGACCTTGTGCTTGTTCTTCAAAATGCTCCTGTGGCTTGTACGATAGCCGGAACTCCATTCCACAGTGGTCGGAAAAGGCAATTTGACGAACTTAATTCATTTGTGCTTAAACGGTTGATGTTAGCCAAAGACAATGTTCAAAAGAATTGTTCACAAAAATATAACGGAAATCTTGATGAGATTTTTTTTTATCATGGCCTACTATCATAAAAATAAAAAATCTAACTTTTGATACAGCGAAGATACATGAATAGTTTCTTTAGCAAAGTTGTAGAACTTTACAAATTTTGAAACTTTGCAGAAGATATCAAATTTCTATAACGTCTATTTACTGAAATACAAAGCATTTTCACTAGTAACCCCCCCAAATTTAGTTTTTCTAGCATAACTTTTTAAAAATTGCTTTTTCAAGAACATAATGTTCTAGACAAATATGACCAACATAAAAACACAGGTTTCTTTCGAAAACAGCATGTTGCTACAATCGTTCTATTTTTTTTTTATTCTCGCTTATTTTCCGTCGGTCTTGTTCCGCCACTGTTGTGGCCAATCACCGACGCCCAGGGAGGCGACTCCACACCCAGGACCCTAACTCACGACCCGTTTATTAACGGACCGGCGCCAACGGCTTTACTTCCTCATGCGATGGAAGGCGTGATCCCAGAGATTTTTTGCCTCAGAAAATCTCCCGGTGTCGGCTAGGATTGAATCTAGACCAGTTTGGTTGGTTGTGAGTGGATCACGCCACCTCACAACCATCGACACCTATGTCGGCGGTGGGATTCGAACCCAGGCGTCGAGCGTGGTTGGCGGAGACGTTACCAACCACACTAGGCCCCCGCTCTCTACAATCGTTCTATACTGAGTTAGAGCGTTTTTTCATGAAATTATAGCCCAGATTTAAATGCGTATAGGGGAGAAAGAGGCGAACCGGTGCACATCATCAAATATTTTTTTAGAGCTTAGACCTTGTACTATAAGCTAGTTAAACTTTGATACCTAACAATTCATAAATGAATGAGTAGAGGGGTGTTTTAAGAATGTATGTTTTTGGGGTTTTCTATACAAAAATGCACAAACTCCCTATATAATGAACGATGATTTGTGAATTTATGAAACAGATAACTCGCAATACTTTCAAAATTAGTGAGAACACTTCTTAGGTTTATTTAGTTGTTGATAGGTGCATCCAATATCCGCGGGATCGAAGTGCCGCTGTCTTCCTTTTGATTGGAATGGTGCTCTCGCGCCCACTAGCCAAATTTCAATAGGAAAATACAGTCTTAATCCACTGACCATTCCAGTTATGTATTACAACATATGGACTGTAGCTGGTAAGTAACCAAGGATATATGGAAACCAGCAAATGATCTGCATGCAATTCAACGTTGCGCTACAATACTACAGATTATTTTATCTGGCCGGGAAATTACCGCATCAAAATTCAAACACTATTGTTGGAAACTGCTCGTTTGTTGATGTCCATATATCCTTGGCTTTACTTGCCATGAAGTATTATTTCACGGTGCGGACATTATTAACTATTTCAATATTCCATCAGGCCAATTATCTGAAGAAGCGCAAAAGTCTAAAAGACTGATTTTTAAAGCATTGCGAGTTATCTGTTTCATAAATTCACAAATCATCGTTCATTAATCAGGTAGTTAGTGCATTTTTGTATAGAAAACCCCAAAAACATACATACCTAAAACATCACTCTACTCATTCATTTATGAATTGTCAAGTTTCAAAGTTTAACTAGCTTATAGTACAAGGTACAAGCTTTAAAAAGAGTATTTGATGATGTGCACCGGTTTGCCTCTTTCTCCCCTATACGCATTAAATCTGGGAAATAATTTAATGAAAAAACGCTCTAACTCAGTATAAAACGATTGTAGCAACATGCTGTTTTCAAAATAAACCTGTGTTTTTATGTTGGTCATATTTGTCTAGAACATTATGTTCTTTAAAAAACAATATTTAAAAAGTTATGCTAGAAAAACTAAATTTGAGGGGGTTGACAGCGAAAATACTTTGTATTTCAGTAAATAGACGTCATAGAAATTTGATATCTTCCTCAAAGTTTCATATTTTGTAAAGTTCTACAACTTTGCTAAAGAATCTATTCATGTATATTCGCTGTATCAAAAGTTAGATTTTTGATTTTTATGATAGTAGGCCATGATAAAAAAAATTTCTCATCAACATTTCCGTTATATTTTTGTGAACAATTCTTTTGAACATTGTCTTTGGCTAACATCAACCGTTTAAGCACAAATGAATTAAGTTCGTCAAATTGCCTTTTCCGACCACTGTGCATTCTAGGGTAAAAAAAACTGGCAAAAGTAACTTTCGCAGTAAAGTATGTTCATCTTTTGAAGCAATTTACGTACGCCATCAGCAATTCACAGTTTTTCGAAATATTTCTACTGTCGCTTTTCTACAAAATTTAGCGAATTAGCGATTAGCGTTTCGAAGGCCAAAATTTTAGCGACGCTAACAGTTTCGCTAACCAGCTCAAAAATTAGCGAAATCGCTAAATCGCTAACTGAAATTTAGCGTCGCTAATTAGCGAATTAGCGAATTAGCGGAATGGTGCCCACCACTGCACACGTCAAATGCCAAAACACGTTAAAATACCGTGGATTCCAACAAATAGATATGGGTCGACATAATAGAATGATTAGGTTCGTTTATTGACATTCATATGTAAAGAGCATTAGGGATTAGCGTGCGATTTATTTTCAGTGATGGTTGCTCCAGTGAAGAAAACTTTTGTATTTTTTCCACAGCTACAGATGGCTTGCCAAATTATCAACTAGCGGGCGAACTTATCCGCGAAAAACCTGGAGCATTCCAAGGTAAAATTTCCGACCCGGGATATGTCAAAGTCCATTTTGAGGTATGTTCCATCGCCCATCAAAATACAGCCGTTATACTCTGTCAGGACTTGCTCGTATAGCTTTCTTGCTCGGGTTTTTTCAACCAGGTTCTGTTTCAGCGTCCTGTTGGGTTGTTTGCTGGCATGATACGACCGTAATCCAGATTTGACAGATTCGACTAACTGTACTATGTGCTGCATTGAACCTTTTCGCCAAATCACGGAGGGACACCCTAGGATCATTCCGGACTGCCCTGATGACCATCGCTCGTAGTTTCGGGTCCAATGTTCCACTTCTTTGTTTGGTTTGCTCAGCGCGATCCACCGTCAAAGTTTCCCGGTAACATTTGAGCACGGTATTCACAGTTGATTTCGGTAGTTAGAGAGTCTTGGCGATCATTTCTTGTTGGGTTTTCAACGTAGGTGTGCACAACGTTTTTTTGCCTCTCGCGTTCCATCTTGGATCACTTTTTAAAGCGTGTACCAATCCTGACGAAATTTCACCACTAAGTAAAAAACGCTGTTTCTCGGTACGACAACTAGAGGCGCTGCAGTAAATAAAAGAAAACGGCCAAACACTATGTGGGACAAACCTCATGTCTGACGACGACTTAAAGGCTTAAAGTGGTTTAAGCGGTATCAGTTTTAGCATCATGTTTCTGGTGTTTCTGGTCACAGTGATTATTTCATAGAAAAAACCTGCCACAGGATTTGTGAAAAAAAATATAATAAAATCTACTGGACCACAAACTATGATTTTTGTAATGAATATTAACTAAACTATCGGAGAAGCTCTTGTATTGAGTAGCGAAGTATCTTTTGACGTAGGACTACGTCTAACCGCACTATATCGAGATACATTCCGCGAAAACTAAAACCAAGATGTAACGCCGGAATGAAAGATTTCAAACGGTTATACTGATGTAACCACATGATGGATCACAATAATCAATATGTCGTTGGATTGATAAAATGATGGACAATTTTGTGATTCTTCAATTTTCATTATCACTTTGTTAAACAGTGAAAATTGAATAAAAGTTTCAAGGTCAAATTTTCACCAACAATGTACCAATCATATGCGAGCACGCCTAGCACAGACTTCATGAATAGACACCAACTGCATGCTGTGATATCCTGTATAGCAGTGCCAAAAAAAATTTTGACAGAATCTCCCCGTCCCAATAGGTCAACTAATGTTAGTTTCCATGAGCCTAGACTATTTTGATGTCTTGAAGGTGAAGCTTTCTCGGAAAGTTCGTAACCACCTCCACTATTAGACAGTATGACGTTCTGCTGTTAATAAATATGTTAATGTTAATAAAACTGATGTCTTGAAGGAAAACATGCTGGCACAGGCAACAGTACTGCACCGAGCAGGGTATGAATAGAGCGCTGGTCATTCGTCGTCTATCAGTGCAGAAAAACTCGATATTCATTTGTGTGCAGCCAAGCCAAGTGAAAACTACATTGCCGCTGTTGACGCACGGTGGGGCGTGGAACACAATCGAATTGCCGTTTGAATTGTCTTCTTCTTCTTCTTCTTGTTTCGTATAGCAGCAAATATCAGAATTCAATTTGATTTTTCGGGTACCGCAGAATACGCTGCGCTGCCGGGGACAACAAAATGCGTTGTTTATTTTTGAACTCTACATTCTGCTTTTTTTTCAGATTTATTTAATTAACTGAATATGGTATTTGAAAGACAATAGAAAACAAAAATGCTCCGTACATATCTTTGAATAGTGAGTTAAACGTGCTGTACTGATGATTATATTTTACTAGCTAAATGAATTTAGTCCAATATGACAATATTAGTTGCATCCTGCGGTGGCGGTATAGAGGAAAACCAAATTCATTTCATCTTGATATTAGAGTTCCGACATTAGTATTTGTGTTTTTCAATTAAATTTTTTTTTTAATTTGCATTTACAAGAAAATATTACTTTCCATAACCTTACTTGTAATTGAACAACGCTATGCAAACATTAATTGCCGTGGCTAATGTTGTGCATCACTCTTGCCCAGTTTATTCTCGAAAATAACAGACATATAACCTTCAAATATGATATCTTCGTTGTTCTTTGGTATCTTGAAACTAATCAAATTTTTTCTGATTGATTCTGTATACTGATAAAATGTTTAAATTGACCTGAATTGAATGTTAACATGTTCATAAAATTCTATGTCAATTTCAAATTTTCTGTGAATATACATTTTCTACTAAAACTGTCATTCATTATCTATATTTTTTCCACGAGCTTGTAACTGCAGGAAAAAAATTGATGTGACATCTTTGCCGCTTTGTGATCGGTGAGTGAGCCAACTTTAACAAGACAAATAGATATAGAAGGAAGAAGTTTAATTTCTACTAAATCGTACTCAATTAAATATTTTATAGAAGGTTGCCTTTTCGCGTATTAAAGAAAATTCGCTGTATTAGAATGAAAGGTATCCATCAATAGTCTGGAAACCAAATTTAGGGGGAAATTTGGGTCTAGAGCTCTATAGCAATATTTTAGAGAAAAACTTTCTTCAACAAAGTTGTTACATATGATAAAGCGCTTATTGAAAAAGTATCAAGAATTGGGGTGACCAAAATTTTCAATGCTATCAAGTATCTTCCTTTTTATTTTATTAGATAGAACACCTTGTTCTACAATTTTATAGCTCCAATAATTTTAAGTAACTTTGTAAAAAAAAAAAGATTTTCTCTAAAACATTGCTATATAGCTCTAGACCCAAAATTTCCCCTAAATTTGGTTCCTGGACCATTGTGAATGTTGAAGAGAATATTTTTTCTTCTAAGGTAGAGTGGTACAAAGAAATAATCAAAATACAGACCCCGTTCGATTTTGGCAACACGCCAGAATATTTTCTGTTGCCAAAATCGAACCATGCCAAAAATGAACGGTTCTTTTTTCATGACTTTTTTGACTTTTTAAGTGGTCAAAGACGACCTTAACAGTAGAAATGGCCACCAATGAGCTAGTTTTAGTTCCAAGTCGTTTAAGGTGTCGCTTGATGAATTCGGGCTGACGACCTAGATACTTGATATTACCACCCGAACCAAAATACCTCCCTTTTGGAAGATGTTGAGTATAAATTGGTTAAAATAAATCAAGCAAACTACAAAAGTAAAACGAGCTCAAATCAAATATAGCTTTAAAATAAAAATATAAAATTATTGTAGTCCTACGTCAACTATGCGGTCGTGTCTTGGATACCACCCTCCTACTATTTTTTAATCACGAGCTCGTTCCATTAATCTTCATCATTTAAAAAGGAATGCTTTTTAATACTTAGAAATTCAAGAGTGGGATGTTCCCACTTCTTTTTACCTGCAGATGCGGATATGTGTCATTGATCTAATAGCAATCGCACACACAACTCATTCTATAGAACTATCGTAGTTATGTCCTTTTCAAAAAATTGTTCTTTCGATACTTTTGATGAAATGATGAAAAAGACTCTAGTAAATATGGTTCACGTTAGGTACTAAAAATATTTCGGATCATGTAGCCCAGTTTTACAGTTTTCGGGATAGTGATAGCAAAACAAAAATTCAGAATACCACGACACAAACATTGTATTCTTATTGACATCTTTCACCAGGTGACTTAGATCACACCGAACGTAGTTATCACTCTCTTTTCAACAACTTCTTCACCTTTCGTTTCGCAAAGCATACTTTCAGCGCTCGCTGCAAGCCTTTGTACACCACTAACGCAGTACAAATGTACAACCCGTAAACGTCCAGCAGATTCGACCGGATAGTGCCCAACTCCAGGGTGGGTGACCTAAAATGGTTCGCATCTGGATTCCGGATAACGTACTCCATCCACCAAATAGCTCGATCCAACGGTTTCTCCGGTTGATCGCGGAAAAACCTAGATCTTCGTTGCATATTCTCCCGGTATTTGGGCGTCTGCAGCACTTTCAAGACGGTGTTTCGAATCTTTTCGACTGACAGCGTTTGGAAGTCAAGAGCCTCTGCAACTCCGGCGGCTACCGACTGTTGACAGGTCTGCGGAAGTAAAATAGTTAAGAAGAAGAATAGAAAACTAAAAGCCTGAACAAACCCTATGTTGATCCATGAAGAAGGGCATAGCTATCAACGGTACGCCAAACCAGGAAGCTTCCTGTGTACTCAGTCCACCAGAATGTGTTATGAACGCTTTCGTACTCGGATGAGCTAATATGCTATGTTGCGGCATCCAGCGCTTGATTATGACGTTCGGAGGAAGATCGAGATCGAAGGTGGACTCGAATTTCCACAGAAAATGATAGTGTGGCATTTGGCGGAAGGCTTCGATAAACATTCGCTGACGTTCTTCGCCGATTTTATCACTTCGAACGTTAGTCCCGAGCGAGAAGAGAATTACTCCCTTGGGAGCACTGGTGATGAACTTTTCCAAGTCTTTGGGAAGAGGTTCGGGTTCTTTAATGTGGGCTCCTCCAACTGCGATAAGATTAGGCGGAAGTGGTTCTGCAGGGTCCAGCGCCGGATTTGTGTTGACCAGCATCACCACTGTACGTTGTTCCAGATCGCCTAAGTATGCCATATTGGAGTACTTGAAATGACCCCGAGCCATTTGATCAACGAGTGGAATTATGTACATGTTTCGGTAACTGCAATAGTAACAGGAAATAAATGATCTCCGATAAAGTCAGTGCCCTACATTTCCTTACATTGAACCGATCAGGGAGAGCAAGGTGTTGTAAGCTCTTTGCCAGAAGTTCATTTTGGAATTGTAGTTGAGTGCGAAGTAAGGAGTGTAGGCAAAGTGTTTATGGCCGCCTACGATGTCAACAGAGAAGGGTGGATTGTTGAATGCTGTCAGCGACAGTAGCGGGGGATAGTTGAACTTATGAAGCAAAGACAGAAGACACGGCCCGCACCCAAAGTCGTACACCACGAGGTCAAACTTGAAATCATCCGGGTATTGCTCCAGTACTGCTAATCCCTGGGAGGTAAGCATTGCTAAAATACTAAAATTAATCCAAATTATTTCAGTTAAATAAGCAGATTAGGCTCTCACCATCACACAAACTAACGGAATAGTCTAAAAAGTTGAACACGGTACGAAGACTGCTTTCTTTCGACATTTCCACATAGTTCACTTCCATCTCTTGCATACTGCTGTAAACTTTTTCCAAAATTAGGTATGTCAGATTGGTCCTTGACTTGTCACCATCCTGTGAGATTACCGTTACATTATGCCCCCGATCCATTAAAGCTTCCATCCAGACACGATTCCTGTAAAGTGAATTAATGCACACTTAGACGCTAAGTGACCTAATTCGAATTAACCGATTATGATCTTACCAAAGGTGATGGCTGGGGCTAGGAACCGTCATTATGGACAAAATATTTGCTCCATTTGTTGTTGTTACGGCTGCTGCTAGTAGAATCCATGCGGCAGAAACAGGTTTAATTGATGGTGAATACATCCCAGTATGGAGACTGCAATTATCTCGACGCTTCTCAGCAAGGGAACAAAAGTAACTGCTCCCAGTTAAGCGTCGAACAGCTGCTTTAACTCATATTATTAAAGATGATGATGCATGTTTGAGTCCGTGGTACAGATACCTATATCGGAGAAACTATATGTGATTCTTATCAGCGATCAGCGTTTGTTCAGTTTCCTCAATGGTGTATATAGACCGTTAGTTCGCGCGCTGAAATTGAGTCAAGTGTCTCTGCGTTACTCACTTACCAGAATGTTATACTTTTGCTTTAAGAATTCATTGAAAATTTTGAAAACAAACTAAACAACAAACAACAAACAAAATAGAACTGTATGATTGTTTATTTTTAATAGTTATATTGCGAAAACAGTGCCCCTCATAACCTTATGTTAGAAATTGAAAGAGCGTTAAAAAATTAAAACATTTGAAAACAGAGAAGATTTACATACACAAAAAAACATGTAACAGCATGGATTTTGAACCATCAGAAATTAATTTATTCTTTAGTTAGTCTCGAAATATTATGAATATACTTCAAACAAAATGATTACACATGGTTATGTCAGTCATTTCTAGCAAATACTAATCATTATCAGACCTGATACTTTTCTTTTTACTACCGCGAACGTGCTTGCCAATAAATATAGTAAATAATCTCAAGTATATCGAAAGTGCAGCGCGGCGTATGTACCCTTGGACCTAAGAAAAGAGCTTGTACAGTTTATTATAGGTCGGCAAAAAAAAAGAATAGGTCGGCAAACTCTCCTATTCAGTAGCGTCTACAGCATGCGAAATGTGCCTGGAATATAATGTCAATTTACCTAGTTGACCGTGACCCTGCTTGCTTACCTACTTGCGAGTGGGATGCTGTATTCAAATGAAACTTAGTGATGCATTTCCACAGACAAACAGATGTGCCACTCGATGACGATTTCTCCGACCAGAAAAATAACGATAATTTCCAAATTATGCTTGGTGGACAATGATGCCGCTAGTGTCGCTATAAGCAAGCGTGCACATTCATTATCAAAGACAAAAACCACCAGTAATGCCGCTTGTGTTGATTTAACAGGCGTGCACACCCATTAGCAAAGACGAAAACCGTTTCACGAAAATAAGTTAGTAGGCGTCTAATGCAACAGTTTGTTGCATTGTCCTTTGAACTGCACGCATTGCACGCATTTAAACTCAATCGATCAGAGTGTGCGGTGCAAAAAAACTCAAACTGTCGAGAGGAAGCAGATTCAAGTTGGATTCAAATCAGGAAAAGTGTTACTCAGTTCAACTTTGCACGAGTTCATGCCATCACTGGTATTTATATACAGGTAGGTATGAAAATATAATCATACACAAACATAAATTTGAACGTATAATCATTTGGATTGTGCATGTACCAACGATACTGTGACTTAAAGATTTAAAAAGTTCTTTTAATATTTAATTTCATACGCTACCAGCAAATATTAGCGAAAGCGTAGACGTGTCCGTAAACATTTTGACGTGGGACTACGTCTTCGTTCACTATACTGGGATGCATTCTGTAAAATTAGAAATGAAACTGGTAAATGTTGCGTCAGATTTCACACGTTAATAACAGCTTAACCACATGACGAATAACAATAACCAATATGTGGTTGAATAGACAAAATGTATAACAATTTTGTAATATGCTAGTTATCACTCTAATTTCATTGCTAAGCGGTAAATTTGATAAAAAGCTTCAATAACAAATTTACGCGAATAATGAACCAATTACATGCGAGCATTCCTAGCACAGACGACGTGAATGGACACCATCCGTTCCCTATGATATTCTCTGTATCAATATCGAAGTAAAAATTGACAGAGTCTCCCCGTCCCAATAGGTCAATTTATTTTTGCTTCCATGAACTTAGACTAATATGATGTCTCGAAGGTAAAAGTTTTCCGAAAAGTTTGAAACAGTCTCCACTCTTGAACAATTTCTAAACCTGCTTTCAGAACCTAATAAAAACTGCAGCGGTACAGTCGTCGTTCGCTAACTGCAACATGTTTACATTGCAGTTATCGAATGCCGTTCGATAACTGCAACACTTCACACATGCCGAAATTTAGAGGGGGGTCCGTCACTACAATTTTTGTTTTCAATGATGTCGAAATGTATTTTTTTGAAGAAGTACATAGTAGCAAAAATAGCAGAAAACTAAAATAGGTAAGCTTTTTGATTAATCAATTTGATAGTCATATTTCCGCATCGTAATTTATTGCGTTTTAGTAACTACTTCACATAACCAATATGTAGGCGAAGATAAAGTTTATCACTACAGAAGACCATTTTACGAGACGTTTCTGAACTCAATTCATGAATGAAATTTTGGCAGAAAGCTCGGAACCGCTGACATAACGCAAGTAAAAGCAACATCAATGTCAGCAGGATCCGTGACGTGAAAGCTAGCCAAACAATGCACAAGGATTTTTTTTTCTCTTATAATAATTACGGAAAGTGAACCACATAACATGGTGATTTTGCTTCATTGATTAATATTGGAGATCTATAATCTCCCATCTAGAATGAAGAGACAACAAGTAAACGGAATCGAAAAAAATCGAGAAAAATGAAAAGTCGTGTTGAAATGATTCTAGAGATTCAACAATTTTTATTTTCGAATGCATTTAGAATTCCCCCGCGAGATTTGTCACTTCAATGTCAAATATGACTTTGACTTCAGATTTGACGGATTGCGGTCCGATAACTGCAAAGTTGTTGCAGTTATCGGTCTTGCAGTTAAAAAGCGTTGCAGTTAAAAGATTTGCAGTTATCGAACGACAACTGTACTTATCGCATTGCAGTGGTACACTTTTGTTCGTACATTTCTATATGTGTGCAATCGAGGAAAAACTGCAATGCTGCTGTTGATGGTGATTGAAAATTTATCTCATAAACATGATTACCAATTACTCAACAAGAATTGTAAATTTTTGCAACGGATATTTATTTAATTTTATCTTCGCTATTCACTAAATAATCATGACGGAATAATATCTTAAGAGAGAATTCCTGAATATATACACCATATAAAACGTCGCTGTCTTCGTAATACAGCGAATGTAGTTGTAGGCAAATGAAAAAAATTGTCAAGCAAAAAACAAAAATGTAGTTGTGTATTGCTATGATTTTTTGCCGGAACTTGTTAATAATTTTGTTTAAAATATCTTCTTATGTTTGCCAATTAATGAACCTCTGTAAGGGCTTTCATATTATATTGAAAGTAAAATCCATATTATAGTTTTGATTTAATCAGAGTTAAATAAGACAAAACCATTCATTATGGTAACATAAGTATTATTGGATTTAGTTTTTGAGGATGTAGAGTTAATTCTGACTTTGACGCATTACGATATGCTTGTGCCTTGTCAAATACATGTTGTTTGCACAAAAAATACTACAGACATTATATCGTCAGATATAAACGATATTATTTCGAGTGTTGTTGAATTTATTTCGCAGTCGCTGAGCAAACACATTGATTCTGTCTGCAGACTCTGTATATTTTGTAACAAAAAATCCCCTAACTACAGTGTCTAGTCCCACGTCACCATTCCATACAACCCTAGGGCTGTATACCTTGTAGTATTCATTCGTGATCACAAATCGGAAGAAGCTGCTGAACATAATTGACCAAAAATGGTAAAAAGTGATAAAAGTCGAAGCAACAAGATGCGATGATTTACAGTTTGGAGGAAACAAAAGTGGCGACACTGTCAAAATTGGAATCAAAATTATCTGTCAGTGTCATTCCAATTGAGCAAACAACCTATTAAACTCGTGCGGGGAAAAGAGAAAGGATGTTTAGTGTTATCAGTGTTAGCAACGTTACTTTGGATGAAACGGCGCCACTGTGGGTACTTAGAATCGTTTTGTTTACCTCTTTTCGATGACTGCCTTAGGAGGAAATAAACCAATCGTATCGAAAATATAGGGGAAAATTTGACCTTTAAACTTCTCAATTTTCACCACGTTGTTACTAAACTTACAAAATCACCGAGCACTGACAGTCAACAATTTAAGAATTCTCAATGAACTGAGAATAAATAAAAAGTTGCCTAAACAAGAAAAAGTATTCTACGTATTTCATTTTCAAGGATTCGTTGGAACTTATTGATTGTTCAAAAACTTTCATATCATCTGGGTTACGAAGAGCAATATGGAAGTGATTCAACTCTTCGAAATCCATCATGTTCAGGAGAACAATTTCCATATCGACATTCTGCTCCGCATCGCTTGCTGTATGCATAAAGGTTTTGAAGATTGTGTCGATTTTTATTGTATTGGAGGCAACAATATTTAGCAATTCCAATTGAACGTTTTTCGAAACACTCATGTCGCATTCAAACTGCTCGTGTCTTGCTTTTAACTGCATATTGGCCGCCTTCTGCTTTAAATTCGGTTGATTTTGCACGGATTTCAAAAACGCATCATTTCCACTAAGTACTTTCATGAGCGATTGAAAATGTAGAATACAAGTTTCTCCTGCTTCTGTTACTACTTGGATTGCCTGTTGATTATCAGTCGTACTCGTTTATTGATTCTGTTTAATGAAGAAAATAAAACCAAATGATTAGGACTAGTTATATTTTGACAAACTACGGAATAAATCCAAATATAACCTACCTCCTCAGACTCCACGAACACATATTCTTGAGTTTGATTTGAATTATATGTGTAGAGAACAACTGTGGTACTAAACCATTCAAATACACGATTTGGTTTCCAAAAGACGACTGTTCATTAATATATTTGATTCAAATCGGAATCGGATATATCGGATGTCGGGCTTGAATTTGGGAGCTTTTGACACACCAATGAATATGAATTTTCAACACTTACATCGGCTCCATGCAAATTCATTCCATAGGAATTTGCCAAGTTACGAGATCCACTATTATTCGTTGATATCGAAAAATTAGTTGCGGTTGGTACCTCTTGAGAAACTCTATCTGTTATCTTGCCAAATTTTGCAGTTTCGGCTTTAATCATAGAATTTTCATAGGATTAGTTACAATTATTGGAGTTGTGAACTTCGTTTCTGTGCCATTTCTTGATGTTGGCGAATTTTCTATTAAGGTAGAATAATCGGCATTTACTTTCTTTTCAAAAGGGATTCCACGTTTCTTATGTCTTCCTTCACGTGTTTCTGATGGTTTTCTATCACTGCAGTCACTTTTGCTGCTGTTAATTGCGACTTCATTCGCCTTTATTTTCCGCCTTTCGAATGTTGTGAAGTGTGAACAAGTGAATTTTACCTTGTAATTTGTGTATTTCTTCCACTTTGTTTCACCAGGAATTAAGTGTGGGTCACTTTGTAGACCAGATTGATCCTTTTTGGCCACCACAAAACTTCACCGTTTTCCCAGAAACGAGGAACTACCTCAACCAAAGATTTATTGTTCCTTGTCTGTACGACAACAACATTAAAAACAGCGGTTTCCATTTTTCCAATCGCAGCCGACTTGCTCACCTAACAATTCTTATGAACAATGATCAGAGGTTTGAACGAATGTCACAAAAAGTAAACATCCGTACAAAACCTGACAAATGTCTCCAATTGGTCACCGTGACCTTTGTGAGAAAATATATACATCATGTTTTGTTTTAAAAGAATATAAGTTATTACCATTGTCACAGCGATTTTGGTAATAATTTTTTTGGTTAGGGGCCAACCACATACCACGTGGACAGATTTTTAACGATTTCGACCCCCCCCCCCCCCCCTACGTGGACAACTGTCCATATAAATTCTGAAAAAATTGTATGGACCGTGGACATTAGCCAACACCCCCCCCCCCTCCACGTGGTATGTGGATATGTGGTATTTGGATATGTGGTATGTGGTATGTGGATGGCCCCTTAGCATGAATATCACGAAAAGTAAACATCTGTTCAAAATCCGACAAATGTCACCATTTAATAAACATCGAATGTTTTAAGAGAATCTTGACCTTTTTCAAAATTTTTGTTTTTAACATTGTCATAGGTATTTTAGTAATTAGTTTGATTTAATATGGTCATATATTCTCTCGAAATAAAGTTTAATTAGTTACTTACAGAAGTTTCCGTATCAATTGATCTTTATTGACGGATCTTAAAATAATCTATAATCATTATGAAGTAGTATGCATCTTTTTTACGGAAGTCACCTAGAATAATTGTTGACGAATTTTATAGTTTCACTAAGTTGGCGGCAATAGTTTCTAAAGGCGGTAACAATATATATTAGAAAATTATAACATAATATGATACATACAAATTCCTCGCAAATTTTCAAAAACACCGAGCACTCGTTGACCTTCCAGGACCGAGACAACCGAGAGGATCGGGATCTAGAACGCGCTAGTTTTGTGCGAATCTGCATTCCGTAGAAACTCCTATTTGCAGCCGTCACTCATCGTTTGACTTTACGGCTCACATCGTTGTCACATGTTATGAGGATTCCAAGGTTTATGACTTTCTCAACTACTGCGAAGATTTCCTCATCTAGTTCTACCTCATCACCAACACCTCTAAAACTCCCACATTCTCTATCAGCTATCAATGCAAAGCCTTGGTGCTACAATCGACCGTCTGTTTATTATACACAGACTTCGCAGCCAACTGTTAAAGTGTACGGGACAATTGCGAGGCTTGCACTATGATTCTACTAACACTAACAGTCTCCCCCGAATAGAAACTCGAACCTACGACGACTGTTTTGTTATGCTAGCATCGTATCTCGAGACCTGCTGGACCAGCTATCAGGTACTTTATTTTGGTGGAGTTGATAATGAAGGCCTCTTCCACAGCGACTGATATCTCATCCACTATTCGTACGCATGATGTTGATTCCTCCTGCGCTATCAAAATCAGTTTTGTCGGAAAAACATTTTCTAGTATTATTTTCTACAGTTCATTTCTTTTGACTGAATCGTACGCCGCCTTGAAATCCACAACCAGATGATAAGGAATACTCATTCACTTTCTGAAGACGGTCCTAAGCACGCGTCGTTTGAAAACGGCCAGTGCTTGCAATTCCAACTTTCGTGCCCGTAGAGAACTACCGGTTGTACAAGCGTCTCGCACATGGTACACTTGGTACGGAGGCGAAGGTCTAGTGGAGTCCGTACCGTAGTAGGCTACGATGCGCCTGTGGACCTCTCTGTTGCAGTCAGGGATGCCACATATACAGATTTTTCTGTATTTAACAGATTTTTCAACTGAAACAGCAATACAGAATCTGTATTACAGAATTGCAGAATATTGCCAAAAATACAGATTTTACAGATTATTTTTGTTATACCGACGAACTGAAATCAATTTCAAAGGTAGAATTCATTTATACGATTTTCAAAGTTTTGTAAAAATATAACAACATTAGGATTATGTTGGTATCGATGCGGAAGAAGTGGAATGTGACTTGAACGAAGCTCGAAAATGAACGTTTCGAAATATTTGTCAGGATTTCTATTCAAAGTTCGTAAAACAAATTGCAAAGAGATGCGATTCCACCGATCCTGTTGTAAAAACGGCAGCTCTAGGTAATCTTGAATCGTTCGTGAAATTGGAAAATTTAAACGATTTGATGCGTCAATTTCCCAAATTTGTAGCAGTAACTGACCGACACGGGCTATCTAACGAATTTCACACGCTTGAAAAAAACTTTTTGACCGGAAGATTCATTGAAACAAATGACTTAACTCTGCGTTGTGAGATTTTTTTTTAATAAATCCACACTCTTCTGCTGACCAAGGAGAAGATACTAATATTAAATAAACGAAAACTTAAAAACAAAAATTAGCAAAACCTGCATAAACATCACGTAGATAAAAATGAATTCGTTTAAATATATTCTGCAAGTAAAAATGTTTCCATCCAATATTCTGAGTTTGCTCGATACAGATTTTTTGACCCGAGATGCAGATATACAGATATTTTCAAAGAAAAATACAGATTTAAATGTGGCAACCCTGGTTGCAGTTGTTGTCTGACGTTACCAATGATCCAAATTAGTCAACCACCTCGAACTTATCTCCACATACATAAGACATACGTAACACTCAAAAAGAAATCTTTCAAAAAAGTTGGTACAAAATGAACTACTCGAATGGTACCATACTATGAGTAAAATCACTGTTTGAGTAGTTTATGAAGGTGGTGTATCTGCGCAGTCCTACTATGGAAGAGCTGCAAATATCTGCGAATTAATAAAAATCCGGCGTTTTACAGACAAATCTGCATATCTGGAATCCCTGCAATTACAGTCTCTATTGGCCCTGACAACTGTTGATATTGGTTTGGTTTTTGCTTGCGAAAGTACAAAAAGGAAATATTTTTGCTTTTGTTTGCACACATGAATTGACAATTGCATATGAGAATCCGCGTAGGTGCGAACAGCCTTAAAAAAACTCTTTTACTTGTGTCAGGGCCAATATTTACAGTCTAGTGGAGTGGATTCGGGAATCAATTTAAACTGTTATAACGAAAACCAATCGTGTAGAATCTCCATTGACTGGTTCCAGTTATAACAGTTTAAATTGGTTCCCGAATTCACTCCGCCAGACTAGTATTACGTATGTCCTATGTATGTGTTATTTCCGTCGACTAGTACGCTACTGCCTATGCGATTGGTCATCGAAGTATTCACCTCAAATCCAACCTTTTTTGCTTCATGTTTCTGCTTGGTGTACTGTTCAGCAACTGCCTGTAGTGTCCTTCCGACAAAGTTCACGTAGTCAGCGAAACAGATAAACTGGCTGGATTTATCGTGCCCCGCATGTTGAAGACCGCACGTTTCATAACACCTTCCAGCGCAATGTTGAACAGGAGGCAGGAAAGACCGTCATCTTGTTAAAGTGCCTTACATGTTTTAAACGGGCTTGATACCACAACCGGAATTTTCACACAGCACTGTACATTACCCATCGTGACCTTGATCAGTTATGTTAGATTCGCAGGAAAACCATTTTCGTCCAGAACTTTCTATAGTATTGTCTATAGTATCGTAAGCGGTCTTAAAATCGATGAATTGGTTTTGGAACTTGATATTAGCGACACTTTTGGAGGATTTGCGCAGCGTGAAGGAACAAACCTGCTCATAGCGGTGAGAGACGGCGAAAAATGATCTGTTAGAGCACTTTGTAGGCTGCGTTGAAAATCGTGATCACTCGATAGTTCTCACATTCAACTTGCTGCCCTTCTTGTACATTGGGCATATTACTCCCTTCTTCCACTCCTTTGGTAGCTGTTCTGTATCCCAGATCCTGACTATCAGCTCGTGCAGACAGGAAGCCTACCTATCCAGGCTCAGTTTGATAAGATCCAGTGCGATGTCATCTTTTCCAAATGATTTGCTGTTTTTGAGCTGCTTGATAGCATCTTTAATTTCATTCATCGTGGGCAGCGAAGGAAAAAAATCACCTCTAGCGATTGATGAATACATATAAAACAAGCCTAGGATGCGTTGATATCGTCGTCAGTATGCGAAAAACAAAGTATCGGTGCTGGTGCACTCTTTTTGCTTTCCTCTTTACGATATATTTCTATTCATTAGTGTACACCACAATACGTTGTTCTCAATGTGCAACTCGGTATATGAAGTTATTCGTCTCTGTTACAGAGAGCGATCAGAACTTGCTATATCCTTATTCTTTTGACTCATGAATATGATTTTTTGTCAGAAAAAGAAAGAAAATGACAGTGTATGCTCTCCTACTCTCGCTTAAACTCAACCGCTGCCGAAGTAGTTCCTTCCCCCACACATTCCCTCTCACCGCACCACACCTCTGCTGCTGTTCAGGCGACATAATTTCCTCCTGTTGCTATTCTTTCTTCCCGTAACTACCGGCCTATGGAGAGACAAACGCAACGATCGAATCGCTTCTCAGAGCTGATGTAGTCTAGTCATGTGTTTGTTTTCTCCCAGAAACCTATGCACCCTATCATCATTGCGTTATGGGTTGAGAGGATTCGAGTTTAGTCCCGGCCTGTACACTTCGTGAAGTGCACATATGATGAATAAACGACGATTGCATCATATTCGTTTCGTTTCCATCACTGATCGTGGGGGCGGTATGTCTCCCTCACCCACTGTGCTGAAGGTGTCATTCCTCCCCCCGATCCTCTGCCTCTGAGTTGTTTATTTCTCACGTTTATCCGTCAAGATTCCTTCATTCTTATCCCGACACATTTTGAGCCATTTCCTCACATTCCAGCTCTTTCAGGCGGCGCTTTTTGTTCCGGAAAAGATGGGTCTGCTGTCTTCGTTTCTGTTTATATTGCATCACGTTTTGACGAGTCCTTTGCTGCAACATCCATGTTTTAGCTGGCAGTCTATTGTCAGGGCCGGAACCAAGTTTGACACTCTCTCCAGGTTGCCAAGCCATGGAATGTCTCTCTCGAAACTATTCTGGTATTAACCGTCAAAAGCTTCGTTACCGGTCTCAATCACAAGAGCATAATATCTGCAGTCGAGTCAATTTCCCTTTTTATAGATAGTGCAAATGGGGCCTTCTAACCAGTTGTTTGGCATTTATTTATCCGCACACATTCGTGAAATAATCCGGTGGATCGCGTTAGGCAGCTGTTCGCCTTCCGCTCTCAGAAGTTTGGCCGGAAAACAGTTCTTCACAGCAGCAGTAAGCACATGGCCGGTATAGAAAAGCTCCTGCTTCTGAAACTGTTGACTGTTCCAAAGACTGTTTTTCGCATAAATATTCTTTGCTTTGACAAGCACTTATTAATCGTACTCGCACTTTTTTATTGACCTGGTTTTTCTCGTCTGTCAATCTTTGGCAGTCGGCATCAAGCCAGCCCTTAGGGATCATTCAAATAATACATAACGCTCTAGGGGGTGGGGGGTATTCAGCGGAGCGTTATATTGCATGTGGCAAACATGTAAAATTGCGTTACATGGGGGTGGGTGGGTATTGAAAATTGTCAAATTCCGCGTTATGTAATATTTGAATGGTTCCTTACGTTGCCCTCTCGCAGTCGTTTCTATGACACCCAGTATATTTTTTTACAATCCTATGTTTCTACCAATGTTCTTCTATCTTCTTCTCCTGTTGTCCTACTAGTTCTATACGAGATTCCAGCACGTTAAACTACTTTCATCCGACGGAATAATAGTCAGAGTCGATGTGCAATCTCCGAAAAGACCTAACATCCATAACGCCCGAGAAGTGTCGACCATCAATCGAGCCATGATCGGTTTGTGAGCAGAAATCTCAGGTGTGGTCCTGAATTTTGAAACATGGACAGTGGTGCTTATTACGGGAGTTACTGCACGGTGAAATCAGAGTGAAGTGAATAAAGTTCTATTACGGGACCGAGGGGTAAGACAGTGAGTAAATTTGAGGTTTTCCGAGTTTTTCTGAGAAAACCTGAAAAATAAAGAGCAAATCTGAGTAACTCTCGTGTCTCTGAATTTCCATCCTTGATTTTTTTCCCACCGCAAATATACACATGAATGTCACTCGGTCCCACCGTTCATATATATTTCTTGCTCTCAAGGTAATCAAAGATGTGAATCATCTGAGAATTTCGGAGTAATATTGAGTAAATTAGAGTAACTCCCGAGTAAAAGAGTTACTCAGATAAAAGTGAGAAACTCTAAGTTTTTCTGAGAAAACGAGAAAAATAAAGAGCAAATCTGAGTAACTCTCGTGTCTCTGAAAACCCATCCTTAAACCTTTTCCCCCCGCGAATATAAATATGAATGTTACTCGGTCTCACCGCTCATATATTTGTCTTATTCTCAAGGTAATCGAAGATGTGAATCATCTGGAAATTTCGGAGTAATATTGAGTAAAATAGAGTTACTCCCAAGCATAAGAGTAACTCAGATTAAAGCTGTCTCGCCCCTCGAACGGGACTTACGTGAGTGAGAAAAACGTCGCAAAGCGACATCTGCCGTGAAATCTGGGTTGTTATCAGTGTCATATTACTGAAGTGAAAACGGAAAAAGCGACGTTTCGTGTGGATTTTTTTCACGAGCATTTTGAACGGTGAAATGATTCCACCAAGATGGGATAAGCACATACATAAGACATACGTAGCACTAAGGAAGAAATCTTCCAAAAATTTGGTACAAAATGAACTACTCGAATGGTACCACACTCTGAATAAAATCACTGTTTGAGTTGTTTTTTAAGGCAGTGTACCTGCGCAGCCCTGCATTTGTCTCGTTCCTACTCGAAAAATGCTGCATTGATTTTGTAAATAACTTTTTGACAGTTCCTTATGGGATTTTCTTTGGGGCTCGATAAAGCCGAGAAAAAGAAAATTCATTTTGTTCATTATTTGTTGAGCAGTTGGACAGGACGAGGTACGGAGTACTATGGGGCAACATGTACCAGAAAAAAACGCCAGTGTTACGTATGTCTTATGTATGTGGGATAAGTCTTGAAAATTGGTTATTGGTTATTTAATGATAAATATTGGATTTATTTTTCAGTAACGAAACTAATCAGTATTCGATCCGTACCTTAAAGCGATCAAAGTTTCAACTTTTTGACCGATGAAAAAAATGCACAGTTCATGAAATTTTCGACACTAAAAAAAAGTTTTTGATGCCAAAAGTCTTAGAAATGCAGAAAACGTCAAGTTCTGATGTTATCTAAGAAACGGAAAAAATCGACGTTCCGGGACTTATTGGGTTGAGTCATAAGTCATTTCGGTTTTTCTATGATATTCAAAGGCAATATTTTTATAGACAGAAATAATTTTATT
This sequence comes from Wyeomyia smithii, assembly GCF_029784165.1. Taxonomy (NCBI): domain Eukaryota; kingdom Metazoa; phylum Arthropoda; class Insecta; order Diptera; family Culicidae; genus Wyeomyia; species Wyeomyia smithii. The sequence continues at coordinate 67,094,958 of NC_073695.1, forward strand.
CAGTTATATGTAATGTCCATGTTTGTCGATGACCTTTTGCCTTCTCTCGCGTCGTGTAATGGCGGTTTACCTCGATTATTGCCTTTATTTTGTCGTCCTCAGCTACAACTGGTTTTCCTAAACGTAAATCTCGGTTCAACCTAACTGAAATTTCGGCATAAAATATTACTGAGCTCTCACTATCGAGATTACGGGTATTTTGTGCCGAAGCTTCAGTTAGGTAAGCCGAGGCTTACGAAAATATGTGACAGCTGTCATAATTTTTTTAACCGAGCTCTCAGTGGTGCCGTTCTCGTACCGAGACCCAGCAATATATTTTAAGTGTGCACACTTTAGTGACCCCCGATTGGCCCTGACACAAGTAAAAGAGATTTTTAAGGCTGTTCGCACTTACGCGAATTCTCATATGCAATTGTCAATTTATGTGTGAAAACAAAAGCAAAAATATTTCCCTCCTTCACTTTCGCAAGTAAAAACCAAACCAATATCAACAGAGTCGTCAGGGCCAATTTCAAGCACAAAAAAGAATTTAAATTATCCCGAAACTCAATAACTGTTTTTGTCGAGCCTTTGGCATCCCTATACCGAGTAACAGTGAATGACAATGAACTCATGTCCTGGGCTCAAATTAATTTGTGCCCGCTGTCAGCAGTAAGATAAAGATGTATGAAAAGAAGCGGTGATATGCTATCTCGTTTACACATATGTCAGCCCTTGAAACATGGCGTGATGCCAAAGGGGTGGTTTTTGTCTCAGTTCGCTGTCAAGGTTAGTTACGCCCTTTTGCTGGTTCATACTCAACTTCTATGCACGCGATGCACGCCCCATAAAACGTCAAAAGTCCAACGTTCACTGGCCGGCGAGTTCATAACTCTGGTTCACTCGGTTCACTACACTCTCGCACTTTTGTGTGCATGAAAACATTACCAGACGGTCGTGTTTTGTGCCTTGTGTGTGGTGCTAAAAGCTGGAGGAACCCGTCAAACGAAGATCAGTTTGTCAAGAGTGTGATTGTCGTGTTTGTCCATCGTCGTCGTCACCGATTCAATTCGGCTGAAACATTTTGCAGTTGAAAAATCCAGTAACATTACAATTTTAACACCGGAAAACAGCAGAATGAGCAGTGGAAAACATCTGGCAAAAGGTACGAATAATTAAAAATCAAGGCAAATTATTGATTTTCTTTTGTTCTGTGAACTGTACGAAAGATATGAGTGGAATGCTTCCAAGCAAATGAAGACAAATAAGAACAAACTCTTGAAGGTGAGGTCATCAATGTGAAATGGTGACGGATATAGCGATTACATATCGGTCTACTTGAGATTTTTTGTTATGTTTCACCAGTAGTGTTTGCTCATGTTTTCTGACGTACATAATGATGTAAGTTTTATGCCCAACAATTTAGTGTTGTCTGTGCATTAATTTTTTTCAAAGCAATTATATGTTTTAATTGTTTTAATTAACTAATTGACAAACAATTGCGAAGCACAAACAGAAAATAAAATTTGCTATTTTCAGGATCCACCCCGCCCGTACTTGGCAACGATGGAAAGCTCCGGCTCTACTCGATGCGCTTCTGTCCATACGCCCAGCGGGTTCACCTGATTCTTGATGCCAAGAAAATTCCCTACCACACCATCTACATAAACTTGAGCGAAAAGCCCGAGTGGTACTTCGAAAAGAATCCCCTGGGTAAGGTGCCCGCTCTCGAAGTACCCGGCAAGAGCAATGTGACACTGTACGAGTCGCTGGTCGTGGCCGATTATATCGAGGAAGCCTACCCGGATAAACAGCGCAAACTCTATCCGGCAGACGCTTTCCAGAAGGCGCAGGATCGCATTCTGATCGAACGCTTCAACGGTTTAGTCATCTCGCCCTACTATCGGATCATGTTCTCTAGTGATGGCATTCCACCGGGAGCCATCACCGAGTTCGGCACTGGTTTGGATGTTTTCGAGAAGGAACTGAAAACTCGAGCAACTCCGTATTTCGGGGGTGATAAGCCTGGCATGCTGGACTACATGATTTGGCCGTGGTGCGAACGAGTTGATTTGCTGAAGTTTGTTTTAGGGGATAAGTACGAGCTGGATAAGGAACGGTTCGGCAAACTGGTATGTTTTACACCATGTCTAATTCGAAATTCAGTAGCGCAAGCTCATATCGCATTCCATGAAACGTTTTACGTAAGCAATTGAACTCGATGACGGTGCTAAAATCATTCAATTCCATGTTTTTTACTCCAATCGAAAATATAAGATTGATAAAAAAAAATTGATAAAAATTGATAAAGATTCAAGTTACAACATGTACGTTCTGCACCGACGTTAAGTAAAGACAGTAACCGGCTTCAGTGAGATGCTCTATCTCTGTCAGGAAAAAAAATCTACAGAATGCACAAGTCACCTGTTACGCGAGTCGTTGTATGCCTTGTTAAGGCATGATTTTGCAAATCATGCGTTTCTAGAATTTATGTGGTACATTTTTAATATTTTTTTCTTTTCAAAGTCGATTGATATAATTGTATCTTCTCTGAATTTCTCTAATCTTTTAATGTTCTGGTAGATTTCTATCGTAATTCGTAATTGCAATAAACTTTGATCTAGAATTTTTTATGAAAGTATCAAAAACTTTTTATAAGTTCACGCGAATTTTGAAGTTTACGTGCTTTAGTGGTTCTTTTGTTACACACAATTTTGTTACACCGTTTGAGCGAGCAATTTTTGGTGTGTGCGAACCACACTTGTTGCTTCAGCCTGAAAAATTCTCTCGCATAAGTTGATATGAACCCCGCCCTCTAACTTTAACAATATATTCACCTTTCTATTTGCAGCTGCAATGGCGCGATTTAATGGAAAAGGATGAAGCCGTGAAAAAGTCCTTTCTCTCGACTGAAAGCCATACCAAATTTCTGCAGAGCCGCAAGGCGGGAGAGAATAACTACGACTGCGTATCGTAAGCATTAAAAAAAATATCAGCCTGGCTGGCTGCCGCTTCAGATTGTAAAATTTGTTTCAACGATGTAAACATTTTTGTAATCTTCATATTATGCACGCTTGTTCACGGTACTAACACTCTACCATCGAAGATGGAATTGCTGCGCTTTAAGAGTACTATTATCTAAAATTATCTTGTTCTATTAGTAAATAAAACGGGTTAAATTCATCTTTCGATTATTATTACCACAAAAATTAGCAGAACCGCATTTAATGTTGCTGAAGCTAAAGAAGAGTGTCACAATAGTTTTTATAGCAATTTACATCCCAAGGAATCAATTTGCTGGTTGTGTTTCACTGACAATGTAATTCAATCGTCATATTCTATATGCAAGGACAGGCCAAATATCATAGAACATAACTCATAACTAAACATGTTCGGAGCAAATAATACTAACAAAATCATGGGTTTTAAACTTCAACAAGTCATTTTAACAGCCCACATCACAACTATTTGCAGCAACGCCAAGAAGTTTCGCATTGCGTAACACATAACACGGACTTCGGATTTGAATAATCGCGGACATCAGCAGCAGTCGATTGTACGAATAAATATATACTTAACTTTTACTTACGGAAAATGTCAGCAATAGTTAAACACTAGTTCGAAAGAAAAGAAAAATGTCCCTCTTTCTATCACCAGCCGCTACGCTATGGTTTACCCTTTTTCGATGATCAGAGGAATGGCTTTTCAAAAAGTGCTACAGGAAGCCTTAAGGATAGTTGAGAAAGAGACAGAGAATTGATTTCGTTTGGCTTTCGCTGAACGTCTGAATACTAAACTGCCCATTTTATGGTAGTTACACTGTACAAAAGGATAGTTGAGCAGATCGACTTGAAATAAAAAAATGTTTCCTCTTTCGCTGCACAGTAATATTAGGTCTTACCTAAGATTAAAAACATCTAACATATACACTATCTAGCGGGTGGCGGCCATTTCCGTCCACGTCGTCGGTTTAGTCGTTGGAACTGTGACTGTCCGGGTCGCCCTGGGTCGGTGATTGACTGCTCTGTTGGTTGTGCAATGTTCGCATGTGTCGCAAAAGGTTGGACTTCACGTTGAATCCTTTATTGCAGATTTCGCAGTAAAACGGACGTTCGCCTAAAAATAGTTTGCTGTATTATAACTTGCTAGAAATTGGCGGAACTAGAGTTGGGAGGCGAAGATAATCTGGTGCAAGACCGCTTTATGCTTAGAAAAAAAAAACAGATCGAATCTGTGTTTTTTCCGTCCTTTGTTTTGTAAAAATTTAAAATCCCACATTTGTAAAATATATAACACACAAACGTAACAAAACGCTGGCCTATTATAGTATAATACTGCCGTGAGATGCATATCAGTCTCATCTGCGAAATCATCGAACGGAGATAACAGCGATAGAAGAACTTAAATATTCAATTTAATAAAATACGATCTGCTTGAAATATTGATGTTCTTTTTTTTTTGTTCAGACAGATGGATTTTAATATTTTGATACTTTTGTTTCGAAAAGAATCAATTCATAGAAATTACTACGGAATAAATTATGGTGGGACTGATATGCGATTGTTTTGCATTACAGCGTGTTGAATAATCACATATTAGTCCCCCATCTACATGACCACTGAGACCAAATCAGTTTGTTGTTGTTCACTGTTTTCTAACTTGTTTGTTTTTCTGGAGGTGAATCACTTTGAAAGTGTGAAAATATTGTTCAATCTCGTGCAAAATATCCTCGTTAGATCTGATCCTTGCTTGTTATGCATATGTAGCTAGCTCCATTGAAGAATGTCTCGGTTTTGCTGTTGAGTAGTGCGTGGTACATCTGTTGTAGTCCTCCGTGTTTTTTGGGTTTGAGATTTTGGAAATAGGCACTTGGACAGTTTCTCTCCACTCTTTGGGAGCCTTATTATTTGTGAAGACATCGACGATTAGCTCTGTTAGCCTCTGCAAAAGCTGTTCCGACCCATACTTGATGAATTCGTTATGTGAGTAATCCTGCCCTGGAGCGCTGTTATTTCTTGTTGACTATATAATTGATTTGATTCTAATATTGGTTCTAAACCTGCTTCAAGGCTATCATCTTCGTGTATCGGTTAAATGATGTTTCTGATGTTGAAGTTTGCTATTTCTTTTAACAGGGTGGCGACTCAATTTCCAAAAATAAATTCCCTGATATTCCCTGATGTTCCAATATTTTTTACCTGCTATTCAAATTTATTTTAAACTGGTTTAAGTTACGACTTTCATAGGTTTTTCCACCTAAATCTCAAAACTAAAAAGGATCAGACTTAAACTTGTTCCTGCTAAATTTCGTACCAGTAATTGAAACGGTTTAGCATCGCTTTTGCTAACTTGAATCTTGAACAAAAATATTTTTTTGTTGAGAAGCACGTCCAGTTTGATAAAATTGAAAGTATAAATTACACTGATCGACAAAAGTGAAAAAAAGTTGTTCTTAAGCTCAAGTAAGTACCCTAGAAATATTATAGCTTTTTCACCTGTTCATTTTGGTGCCCCTGGTAAATGCAGAAGTGCGTCAAAAGGCCGCAGAGTATTTGCTCGCCGTGTTCGTCGTTTTTCCCTTTACCTACGGGAAAATTTTATTGAAGTCTCTGAAGACTTGTGGCATTTCCGAAACGTCTAGGGGCACCAAAATTTACAGAAAGAGTTTGAATCAAAAAATGCCAAATTTGAGTATTTTTGACATTTTTCGATAATTTGGCGAAATATTAATTTTGAAACAATTCCTGAGAATTTCTCAAGAACTTTAATTAAAATGTTTAAAATCCCATCGTTACGAGGTGCTTTTATACTTTTGAAAATTTTAATGATAGATTTAATCTCATTTAAGTTAGTTTCAATCAATTCTTCAATTCTTTAATTGGACTCACTATATTTCGAGTTATAAACCCACTCAAACTAATGAGCAAGTCTTTGAGTCTTCTGTTAATTGGTTGCAAGGAAGTATTCACCATTTTTGATAACTAGAATATGACAATGGCGATAGTGTAGCTTGCTCAGGCGATGTTAGAAGGTGCGTTTTTATAAAAGAGCGTAGTAATTAGCATAAAATGCGCGCACTACTTGATGACTTGTTAGTACCTATTTGGATACTTTTCAAAAAATTTAGTCACTATTTCTTGATATTTTGGTCACTAAAGTCACTACTGTTGCATTGTCTAACTATTACGAGCCCTGTACAAGGTAGCTTCAGTTCTCTGCAATTCATTCTCAGGAAGTTTTACTGTACAACGAAAAGTTCCCGTGCTACAATGTTCTAATCCACGGGCATTCAACTGATATTTAAGCTTTGATTATAGTTCAACAAATATAGGGTATTTTTTAAATAGTTCCATCGTTAAAAATTTCAAGTAGGGTATCGAACGTCTTCGTCAGTGGTTTTCTTCGGCCCCTTTTGCATAAGATTGCTGCAGAAAAACTGCCGAAGAAAACCACTGACGAAGACGTTCGATACCCTACTTGAAATTTTTAACGATGGAACTATTTAAAAAAGTTGGAGAACAAATCGATCTTTAATTTACAATAGAGTTTGTGCAAATTATGTATTTGGTTGCTGAGTAAGAAGAGTTTTAAGGTCATTTATCGAGGAAAACCGTGTCACTCAGCGGGTATAGGGTTAAATGAAGTCTATGCTAAAATGGATACATTCTTCTAGAAATTACTTTTCATGAAAATTCTTCTACCTGAAACAAATACTTAGTTTGCTGAGTCAAGCACGAGTGCATATTTTCAGTCAATTAAAAAATGATCGATTATTTTTAGCATACTTTCAACTCATTTGGCATTGATTGGTACTTTCGTTTTCACGTCGGAAAAAGCAATTTAAGTAACCTAATAATTATTGAGTGTAGAATAGGGTGTTCTAGGGGTATTTATATAATTATTTCTTTTGATAAGAAATGACAAACGAAATACATATTCTACTGAATTTTCTTAATTCAAATAGCAAAACTATTGAAAAAATCGATTTCGAATTTTAACAACTGTAAGTGGTCTTAAGACATACCCTACCGTCAAGAAATCATGACACAGGGAGGCCAGGTCATTTTTCAAATATCTTCACAAATAATGTCTTTATACAAAGGAAATCTGTAAACACGGTCCCCGTTGAAAGTTTACAAAACTTCTTTCCAGTGACACATTAAATCAAGTGAGGTTAATCAACCGACTATAAGGCTTCCACTTATTCACACGCGCTCAAATGTTTTCAATATTAAGACATGTCTTCACATCTGGCATCCCTGTCATGATAGGTAAACGAGGGTTATATTTTCCACAAGCCAGCAACAGAAATGTCACTTAGCTTACTATCAGGGTTATATTCTCCAAAAAGCCAGCAACAGCAATGTCACTCTGTGCACTACTTGCCAGTTAGTGAAAATTCAAAACAAATATAATTTTTTCAATTTTAAAATCAAAGAAAACTCGTAGAGATCTAAGACAAATTACGTAATGCCTACTAAAAGGTCGGTTATCGTTTAGTATAAGAAAAAGCAGGTATATTTTTAAATTAAAACCCCCTATTGCTGGTGAGCGTCCACATCGAATGCATCAAAATAAATCCAATTCAGAGCTAACTCCGTAAAAAAATCTCAAGCCTTCGAAATTTTCCCTGATGACTTTTTAAACTCCCTGATATTCCCTGATTTCCCTGATCGAAAAATTAAATCCCAGATATTCCCTGATTCTCCCGGTTTTCCCGGCAGTCGCCACCCTGTCTAATTTCTGATCCCACTGACTGTTGTATATTGATATATGTCTTGTTTTTTGACTCATTCTCCTCTTATGCTGTTTTAAAAACCGGAACGTTTTAGTAATTTTTTCGAGGTTCTTCTCTACTCCAGATCTCCTAATTTTGCGTTCATGCGAAAATGAACGGAAATAGAGTCTAAAGTCACACCTTCTATTCCCGTTCATTTTCGCGTTCTCGCAAACTACATACATTGCCCGCCTTACTAAACTTAAAAAAATTTAAGTCATATGACCAAAACGAAATTAGTTCGTAAAGTAAAATTAGCACGACGGAGCTCTTCCGTTATACGCATTTGTTGGGGTTTGGCCACTAACTGAAGTGTCTCATCGCTTGCGTCCCTGCAGATATAATAAGTCGTTATACACAGTGTGTGTAAAGAGACCACTCTCTCAGTTAAAGAAATAAACTCCCACATGGCAGTGTGTGCAGTTCATCGTGGCGTGCTGAGATACGTGAACACAATAGTAGAGGGTGATTCTACATTGGTCTTGGGGGGAGTTATACCTTTCCCAGTAGTTTAATTGACCTTGCCGGAGACAACGGAAATTGCGGGTTCGAGTCCCGGCTGGACGAGGGAATTTTTTTTTCAAGTCTAAAGTCACACCTTCTATTTCCGTTCATTTTCGCATTCTCGCAAACTACATACATTGTCCGCTTTACTAAACTCAAAAAAATGTAAGTCATATGAAAAAAATGAAATTAGTTCTCAAAGAACAATTTTTTTGCCGTGGCTTCTATGTATAATTTTTTCATGTATTTTGACGCAAAAACAAATTCCCCAAAGTTTGAACACATTTCACCTTAAGGGGCAACAGTGGCGCCATCTTGAATTTATGAGGAATTGGACATTTTCGATGTTTTTTCAACGCCATTTTTTTAAAGCCAAATATCAAAATCCTAAGAGTTTGTCCAGATACAGGTCGGACTCGATTATCCGGAGACTCGATTATCCGGAAACTCTATTATCCGGAATTTTAGACTCGATTATCCGGAGTTTTATTATTTTTTTGTCCGTTTTTAATTTTATTCCGAAATTTAGCCTTTACCATCCCTTCTGGCATATTTGTTTCTATTTAAGTCACTTCCGGCATGTTTGGGACATGTTCGAATTAAGTGAAAATAATCAATGTTCAATTTATTTTTTTTCTTCTCAAGATTTACCACTTTTCGCCTCAGAAATAACTTCTGGTTGCGCCACTGCATCATACAAGTAAAATAAAGAAAAAAATATTTATTTTATGTTCGTTAATCGCAAAATTTCAGTATTTTTTGTGTGATTCGATTATCCGGAAAACTCGATTATCCGGAATGAAAATTTTTTTGACGTTCCGGATAATCGAGTTCGACCTGTATTAGCATTTTCTTGCTCATCTTTAAAAAAACAGATCTTGAACCGGACAAAAACTGAGCTTAAAACGGTGATTCTACGAAAACGGTTCTGGCATGGTTTAGGTTTATTTCGCAAAGTGAAATAATATCGAGTATGTATGAGCATTTATGATAATGCGCTGTCTTATATTGAGTAAAAAAGTCTCAGGAATCGATTGGTAAGTGTCTGATCCACATAAAATGTCAGCAACAAGTCAATTTTGCCCCAACTCCCCTACAATACTAAAATACACAGAAAAAAAAATACCCAAAAATTTTTATTTTTGACGCAAATCAGCCCTTTTGTGCGGGAAGGTACTTTTAGGTAAAATTGATTTACCTACTTTTGAGTACCTGCACGGAAGTCATCATTTAGGTGAAATTGAATACTTTGAACCATCAATATCAATATCAAAAACTCTGAACAAATTTTAACCCAAAATTAGGTATTCGCATTTTATTAGGCCGTTGCGTTGTTTTCACCTATTTCTATGCGTATTATGTAATGCGTTTAATGTAATACCAGGAGTGTGAGAGATACTCAAAGATACAATAAAAATTTGTCTTTACATGACATTCCCTCTTTTGCGAGGAGGGAGTCGCACAAACATCGAAAATTTTTGTTTTCTCAAAAATTCAAAATGGCGCCAATGTTGCCCCCAAAGGTGAAATGTGTTCAAACTCGGGAGAATTTATTTTTGCGCCAAAATACATGAAAAAATCGTGCATAGAAGCCAAGGCAGAAGGAAAAGTAAATTTTGGTTGCACTGTGTTATTTTTCAGTTTTTCCTTATATTCCCTGATTTTCCAGAATATGTACAGGTTTTCGCCACCCTGTGTTGGTTTTAAAGGCCCTCGTTGGTCTTCCACCACACTCGGAGACGCTATTCCTTGTTAAACAACTCGAGCTTGGACTCATTCGACCAAATAACGGGCTTCCAGAATTACAGCGGGTTGTTGACATGGTTCCTGAAGACTTTTTTTCTTTTGTAAGTGTTGCTAAATCTGGGTCGCTTTTTGGTAAAGTAGCTAGTTATTTAGGTCCCATTCCACCAAGCGTTGTACTAAGTTGCGATTGGAAAGGTCCAGATCTAATCTTTCTTTAATCGCCTGAATGGTCTTTTGTGGGTTTTTCTTTGATGATTAGTATATCTGTTCTTGCATTAGTCTTACGTTTCGGTCTCTTCCGGGTAGATCAGCCGCGCTGCCGTCTAATGCTTTCGAATGACCAGATGGACCGAACCACGGTTTACCCCATTCTTCTCAGCAATGTTTCGTTAAGCCTTCTTAAGGAGAAACGGTATTAAAGCCACAAACGGGCAACTTCGAGCCGCACCTTAAAATTTTCAAAAGCATGCTTCAGCGTAGCAAACATAAAATGGCGTTTTTACAAGTGACGCATTAACGGTTACCGGGAACTGTGCTTCTAAAAATTCGAAGTGATGGCTTGAAATTGGCCATACGTGGATTCAATACCGTTTGATCTTAAGCTGGAAGTTACGCACAATCAAATTTCAGATCTGCATTAGGGTGAAATCTGTGCTAAAGTTTGTCGCGAATTCGCAAGCTAATTTTCTCGAAAACTATTAAAATTAGGTGTACGAAACATTGATCGATTGTTTGCACCGCTGACGCATGCATAGAGTAGCAATTCGAGCGCAATTTATTAGGTGGAACCCCGGAAAATTAAGAAAAAAACTTTCAATAGTGGCGCACTTTCATTTCAATATTTTTTTTTCATTAATTGTAACGATTCGTCAATGTAACGATTCGTTTTTGCTACGATTTTAGTCGGAAAATGTTGATGTTATGACATATATTTTAATGTTTCTATATTATCTATATGATGAGCTTGTGCTTGGAATAATGGAAGGCTGAGATTAAAAATACGGAGGTCACCGAACAAATGATCTGATTCAATCAAGATTCGAACCCTATAAAACCCTAATAAAATGGACCTTGTGTGTAACTAAGAATCCCTCTAATTACATTGTTTAGTCCTACGTTATCTTTTCTTACAAACTCTAGGGCTGTATACCTTGTAGTATCACGTCTTTCTTCTTCTATTCTTTTTGACCACAATTTTGCAAGCAGGATAAAAAGGTGAAGACATCAATTTTTTTCTCGCTCAGTGTCCAGTGATTTTGAACAATAAAATTCTCGAAATTTCAAAAATTTTTCCAGAAGTTTTTTTTCTATTTTACGGTCGGCTTGCTGCTTATAAGCTATCCAAAGAAAACCTAAACCGCCTTGGAGTCTACAGATCCCAGTTTTAATTCTGAACAATTTCATTTTGCATTATTGAAAAATCAACCGTCTTTTTCAAGACGATTCAAATTCAATCCTGCGAAAAGTTAAGTTGAAATGCAACCAAATTGAGCAAGTTATAGTGTTCTGAGTCGATTTAGTTTAATTTTCGTGAAACGGATTCGTTGAGGCTAACTCGATCGTTTTTATATAGTAAAAACCGTATCTTTTCCAACTGTGACAAACACCCCAACCGCCTATTTCACCACACGATCAAAGCAAAACAATTACCTGTACATTTTTGTTAAGCATTGGCGGTCTTGAACTACTCTCCTCTACACTCAACCACAAGAAGAACCCATACCCGTGTGCGTTCGCTTGTGAATAATCATACTGGCGTAGGATGGAAAGCCTTTGTTGCAAACGGAGCAGGTCCGCTCCTGTGGTTGCTGGTGTGCCGTGGACATGGGAAACGTAGCCGATTGGGGGTGCTGCAATTCGGAACCGCCGTAGGATTTGCTACTCCGCCTGGGCAGCGTGCTATTGTTGGACATAGCTAGTTCCGTTTCGGTGTGCGTACTCTGCACATGGCGAACCCATTCGGCAGGTGTAACGAAATACATCGCACACAGGTCGCACTTCAATGCGGCCGTTGCGTCTGCGTCCGTGTCCTGCAAAAGTAATATATCAAATAAAATTCCCTCGTGCGATTGTAATCATAGTTCAATTTACGTTTCCAATTCGTCGTCGACGTTTTGTGGCCGTATGAGAAGTATCCGTGTGACTTTCAATATGCCGAACCCACTCGGCTGGCACGGTGAAAGTTTCACTGCACAGTTCGCACGTCAGCGGAGAGTACACCTGTTCCTGGCTTTGTCCTATGCTGCCACCCTCGGTGACTACATCTTCTTTCAGCTCTACTTTCACCAGTGGGAGACCTGTTTTGTCAAGACTTATTTCATTAGCGCCAACATCCGTCCACTCTACCGGTTCTTCTTTGACGTTCAGGAAATTTAATTCTTCCGGCATCGTTTGAACGACGTTCGCTGGGTTTGGAACATTTCCTGCATTAGAAAGAACCGCTCTCGAGGGCGATAGTCTTGGGATGTTATGTTGTCGAGGTGTTTGAGGACTATTTTCCTGATTAACTATCGTATAAGTTCGTTTTGAACTACATCGTTCGGCACCGGGATCGATGGCGACGTCCTTCTTGACGTTGATAATCGGTGCAAATGAACTGGCCGGTGTTTGAGCGGACTGACTTATTCCGTAAGTTTTGGACGAATTCGTCACGATCACAGGACTGTCATGCACGGGTACCGGGTTTTGCGCTACCCGTGGTTCCTGAAGTGGTATTCTGTCGACGGAAATCCGTTCCGTCCGTTGACGACCATGTGCGCTGGTTGGAGCAGTGTTTTCCGAAGTGGTTGCTCCTTCAGTTGTTCCTCCAGGATTTCGCCAGAGTCCTCGTATCTTCAGTAGCTCACCACCCCTTAGAACCTCGTTGAGAATGTCCACCGACACCGTCGATTCACCGGTGTACATGTACTGAATCAACGTCTGCAGGGCACGTCTGGTCAGTTCCGGTGGTAGAACGATGTAGGTCATGGCATTCGGTGGGGTTAGATTCTTTTCAAAGATGTTGGCGAAATACTAAAGGTTAAAATAAATAAATATGATTCAAACGACAATTAAGTCACTAATCATACCGAGCTGGATGTTCCTAGAACTAATTTATGGGCTGCTATCGAGAAATTTTCCTCATTATTACAGGTTATCAGCATTACATCTGCATACCGGTCGTTTCTAAAAGAAATAAAAATCAATCAATCTAAATCGAATGTTTATACTGAGAGTGTCCGAATTACTTATAAAGACAAGAGATCGACGAGTTGAGATTCTGTTGATGAGAGTGCCACTTGAGTTGGTACTTTTCTGTGCCGGTGCCGTTGGACATGTCCACCGTATCTCCTGGAATTAAAACATCATCAAAATTATAATCTTCCTTAACCAATTGACAACGCAAATAAAAGATCTCGGAAGGCAGGAAATGTAGAATTTACATACGATATATTTTGGCAATTTCTTCCTCTTGAGACGCAGCGGCCGTTTGCTGGAGAGAGGTAGCACTGATAGCTGCAGGCGGAGCAGTCGAAACGGCGCGTCCCGCATCGGAGCTTACGGAAGGAACAGGAGAAGTGTCCCTTATTACAATCGGGCTGCTCCTGGTAACTTCTATCTCCTTCACTCCCGCTGGATCACAAAGATCAAGAATGGCGGTCACGACCTGTTGTGATGAAGACGAGGGAGAGGCATTCAGCGTTTCCACATTTGGCTTGATGTCAAGCTCTTCCTCCGAATCAGACACGTTTGAGTTTAGAAAATCTAGCTCGGGAATACACTCGAGCTCTTCATCGCTGCTATCGTCGCTCGCATCGGAAGAGTTTTCGATCCACAGCTTTAGGGTTGTACTCTTCGCCTGATGGGAAACATCTTTCGAATGTTCCGCAATGGCATGCGATAGCCGATGAAAATCACCGAAACCTCGCCGTCCCCAGGTGTCGTATTCGCTAGTACTAAACAGTAAACAAGGCCAACAATACAAGCGTTGATTTATGTCACAGCCGGTCATCCAAGTGTTGGTTTTCACATTGAACGCATTTTGACATCTGGCATGCAACGTTGGCATCTGATTCGAGGGTCGACCACTTTTAACTATCTTCTGTTGACTCTCTTTGCTCAACGTGGCGAACGGAATTTTGGCCAGCGTGCACACAATGCAATGATACGCCGGATTACTTGCCATTACGGCTGAAATGCTGTACATTGATAAACAACAAAATTATCTATTAGGTATTAACTGCATTTGAAAAATGCTACACAAAATGTCTCATCCTCATCGTTACCACAACAGGGCACCTTTGACACCTTAAAAGCCTTATATATTAACCTCTCAACCTACTAGAACCTTTTTAAACATACTTGCGCTACAGGCCTCTCCCTGATTATTCTCTCCTAACAATTCCACCATCAGATCGGACTGTTGCAGGGCATCGGTCTCATCATCTGCAACATCTTCTGGCCCTTGAACCGCCGAAGACATTGGTAACGCTTCCTCAATCTTTCTTCGACCAGAATAACTGTAAAACTGATGAGGTCGCTCCATGCTTATCTTTTTTCCGTCGACCGCATAGTAGTTGTATTTTTCGGTGTTCACGAGATGCATATCTTGGTTCACGTGGGTTTTGACCGAATTACTAAAATTGCTCAACCCATCAAAGCCCTTATAGCCCCACGTATCGGTCGGATCGGAACTGAAGATGTAACATGGCCAGCAGAACAACTTGTTCTCGATGTCGCAACCGGTAAGCCAATCGTAACGAAGATAGTTATCTTTTTTGAAACGCCTGGTAAACACCTTTCCCTTGTAGCGACATTCCTTCGAAAGTAGCGGAAGTGCCGGTATGGGGCGACCTCGTCCGATGACGGCTGCGATCGTTAGCTCGGACAGCGTCTCGACCGGGTGCGCTCGGAATAAGCATATCGCACAGTGATACGCAGAGGGATCGAAGTCCATCGCGAGGAATGCTGTTGAGTTAAAGCGTGATGGTAGTCATAACAATTTTCATTGGTATTTCTTACTTAAGAGGGTTTTAGAAGAGGCAGAAAGACAAAAATTAAAAAATAGCTTGACGAACTTAAGACAGCTGTTTTCCCAATTCAAATTAATTGAACATAACTGAATGCACTTAATGCTGAGCGCGGTTTTCCAATTGCAAGTCTGTTTCGTACCGCTGTAATTATACTAAACAAAACATTGGCTTGTTGAAGTGTTCATTCTTACTGAAACCCCTTTTGTTCATTCTTTTTCTCTTGGACAATTCGATTTTTAACTAGGTATCTTAAAAACAAAAAAAAATCGTGCCTAACTACAACACTCCTGCGGCGATCCTAAAATGCTAATACAATTTTTCATTAATTTTTATTGCTCTTAAGAGCATCAACGAGGCTTTCCCTGATGCGGTGACAATGAATAGTCAGACATTCGAACGACGAGGAAAATCTGTACTGAAATATCGATTTTTCATGCGCGAATCGACAGAAACAGGCAAGCAGCAAGCGTTTAAAGCTCAAAACTACTTACATATTGCGAGTTTTGACTAAACTTTTGCACCTATACAGAACGCACCAACTACAAACTTTGATTTATCCGATTATTTAGTTCCTACTTATGGAAAACATTACGAATAAGTAATTTTAATTCCGAATATTACAATACGCAGCTACGCGGAATAAAAGTTGATGCGAAATTCACGGCTTGACAGCTGGTTCAAATGAACCAAATGAACGCCAAGCAGGGTTGCCCATAGGTTTCAAAAACAAAAATCTACAAATTAGTTCTTGCAACCAAGGAACATTTTCCAGTTGAAATTCCTGGAATGCGAGTTTTGACGTGAATTTCTGTTTGTTAGAAAATGCAAACAAAAATCTGATTAATTGCCAAATACCAAAAATATTTTGAAGTTTGTCTCGCACGGAATCTGAAATCTGGCAGGGTTCAGATTTATCTGGCATAATGGCAACCTTCAGGCCACGGGACAGGGTGGTCCGAGCTCTGGGGATATTGATTTTTGGTTTTCAATAGGTTTTATGAATCATTAAACCAAATGTACCAAGGTATTTCTATGGCTTTTCACATACTGATAAACTTATTAACGATGGTTCAGAACCCGATTTTTTTCTCTGTTAAACCCGACCCCGATCTTCTTTGTGAATCCGAAACCCAAACATTGTTTTGTGTGAAACCCGACCTTAACCCAAGCCCGGAATGTTTTCATCTTTACAAATACTGCCTAAACTTATACGAAATACAATAAAATCGAGACAAATAGGTACCTGTAGAGCCCAGCGCCAAAAACTGGTATAGACGCACAATCTCCTCATCTGCGGAACTGCTCTTCTCTACGAAGGTCGTTGTTTTCACCTGATTTGAAACAGCATCGTCTGTCTTCTTGATTTCGCGATCATGAGAGAAGACATGAGTGCGAAGTGAATTCGTTCCAGTTTTCTCACTGTTCCACGCTAGCAAAACTCCACACTTACGACACCGAACAAAGTCCACAATTATACCATCAACTTCCACCGTTTGAAACGATTTCCATACATCAGACTTGCTTTTTGTTTTGTCGGCTAACTTGACACGATCACTATTCGTTTTAAGTAATGACTCGATTACCGATTTAACGTTTTCGGTAGGTTGTTTAGAAGAACCAGCCACAGGATCCATTTTTACTATTTTATGTACTATACGCTTCAAAACATTAACAACGTTTGACAGCAACTGTCACTTGCCGTGGTTGCATTCAGATCAGCGTTGCCAGGTCGATTTTGTAGAAATCTGAATAAAGTAAAAAAAACCGGAAATAATCTGGGCGTCATTTCGTGTGACAAAAGGTCATTTTTTTGAAATAAAATCTTGTGGTACCTATGCAACATTTGAAGAGAAAAAATTGCAAAATTTACAGATTACAAATTTTGCCTTATTCAATTCAACATCACAAATCTCGCATTGTGGTGCTCTGTTTAATTTTCACTTGATTCGGTGCAAAGATTCACCACAAACCGTAATATCAGACAACAATAAAATAAAATAAAAATCAGGGGTTTTCCGTTAAAAAAAAATATTAGCTGTCTTTTGTTATTTATTTTTTTTTACATTTCTGAGGAAACTTTACAGCAAAAAACTAAGCAAAAAGACATGTCTATTACCTACTAACTGTGACTCTCCGATGTACGATTTATATTTTTAAAATTTCTAAGTTCTGCAGGGAAAAGGACTATCCAGAATTAGAATATTTTATTCCGATTTATAGATACTTTGACTCAACCTTATATTCTTCAATTATTATAAATTAAATATCTGATTACAATTAGTCTTTAACCGGTTTAAATCCCACCGTGTTTGAGATCACAAGGACTGGACTGTGCACTTTAGCCGCAAGACCCATACGACACAGGCAAGAAGCACATGTTGGCATTCTAAACATCGTAGAGCTTATGATGTGTTTTCTATTTCCATTAATTTGTATTTTTCCTTTTTTTAACATATAGTGATCACTCATCAGCTCAAATATTCACCAAATTCATTAAGACTAAAGTTGATAAGTATTAGCATACCAGCTGCGACAATTCGTTATCGACAGTATGGTGCTCAACTCTTTCATCGGACATCGTTAGACTATACAAGTGGAAAAATCGATACCAGACTGCTTGAACAATGTCGAAAACAGCTTTTCTTTTTCAGCTAACGTACACCAACGTACAATAAATCGATACGAAAATTATTCCCTTCTGTTACAGACTACGCAGCCACAAATCTAACATTTCCCGCCTTCCATTTATCGATTGCGGCGATTCGTTCTACTTACTCATTCTTCTTTTGCAAAGATCCATGATGTTGCAGCAGAGTTTACAATACGCTGCATATGTTCGTGTCAACTGATTCTCTGTTGATGAATAGTAATTATCTTCACACCTCTGCTCGTCTAGATTCTAATAACTTCCACGTTAAAATTATCCGTTCAGAGAAATTACGCACCACCACTGGACACTTCTAACCGAAAAAAAGCAGCGCAAATTTCAAGCTTCCAAGGATATCCCAACCAGCGTCCAACTAGAACCTTTGACCCAGGCTTTGTTTTTCTCTTTCTTGTTCACTTGTCCTTACTCTGTGCGCTCCAATCACCACACTTTTGCCAAATGTAGCGCTCCCCGAGCCCCAGTCAAACAATCGATAAATTGATTATCAATAGCAGAAAAACCCCATCGGCAATTTTCCACCCAAAAATCGATTTGCTTTGTTCAGGCGATAGGATAACGCGCGTTAATCACTGCAATTTAGTCACATAAATATTCTACCACCGCGTTTGTTTTCATCATCAGCAACAGTATGCGAATGTTTTGCATCTTGTTCACATTACACGAAGGATGTTTATTTTCACAACACCGTCAAATCGGGGATACAGATCAATATACAACTAGCCGAGGGAAGAGCAACCTGTCTGGAAGATTTTCAATCAAACACTACTGCTGTCGGATCGTTTCGCGACGCCCACCCTAAAAGCGCCGTTTCGAGCTGAGGATGGCCTTTTCGCTGACTATGGCTCTGAGATGGGTGGTGACTAGGGTTTGGGTTGCAGTTGAGTTCGAGGGTAGATCAGACAAGCAACACAAACTGAGTGAAAACAAAGCGGGCCGATATTGCGACGGGAGAATTAAGGTAGTACGGCAACAACTGCGGAAAAGCGCCAACCAGGAGAGCTGATAGTGAGTCAATTCTCTCCCGGATGTATGCTTCTCTGTTTATATCGCTCACCAAGTCACCACCCGGCGGAGAAAAAACTCTCGCCAGTTTTCCTCTGTATATAATCCTTTTTCGTCGTCGTTTGAAACGGTGCACTTCTAACCAGTGCAACGGACGAATAGCATGTGTGGCAAATGTTGTTTCCACCCTAACGTTGAAGTGCCATGATTTTCTCAGACTTTGAAAACATATAGGGCAGTAGTTTCCAACCTTTTTTGGCCCCGCGACCCCTTTTGCTAAACACAAAGAGCTCCGCGGACCTCTTTACGAATTTCAGGTACATGTTTTGCAATACGAGGCTGCGTTTTCCAGTCTCATATCGTCCTGCAAGTCTAGTTTGTTTCACATCTTGATCCTAATACGCAGAAGAGTTGAAAATGCGCCTACACAAAGGCAAAAACATTATATCAAGAAGACTGAGAACTCTGCGACAGTTTTGGCAGCGCAGTCTTTCGAGTAACAGTGGAACTGACGCATGCTAGTGTGTGTGCTGGCGATGCAAATGCAAGCCGAACGCACAGGTTGGACCACCACATACACCCATTCTCTCTTCGCAGCGATGCAAACTTCTACCTTTATTAGATAGAGTGCGCTGTTTGATTTGACGTTTATCATTTGTATGGGATCGATCCAGAGATGCCAGTCTTCTTGATATGATGTTTTTGACAAAGGGATCTAGAAAGAAATTTTAATTACCTGTCAAATTTACCAAGAACTTCGCGGACCTCTTAGATGACCCTCGCGGACCCCCGGTTGGGAACCACTGATATAAAGTATCGAACGTCTTCGTCAGCGTTTTTCTGCGACAGGTTCCCTGCAGCAGTTATATGCAAAAACCTTCCGAAGAAAACTACTGCCGAAGACGTTTGATACCCTACCATCTAAAAATTATAAAATACTGTTTTTTTTTTTCATAACAAGGAAATTGCTTATACCGTGCTGGATCGAAACCCGTACAGTATCGAAATCCGTACACCTTGATGTTTTCCTTCAGTTTTAAGCATTATAAAAGTGAAAATTCATATGATAGTTACATGTACATATCCGTTGAGTTGTTGGTAGGGATACCATCCGTCCTGATTTAGCAGGACAAGTCCTGATTTTGAAGTCCTATTTGGGCGTCCTGATTTATTTTTTATATTTTAGCATTTGTCCTGATTTTCTTGAGATATTTAACTTTCTGGTGTGGCAAGGAGCAGAATTTTTCAAAATTGCTCAATAAGTGTTTTCGATTCCAGGTCACAACGCTCACTGCGATCGAAATTTTTCATTGGTTGAATCTCACTAGAGTAATAAGAGATTCTCTCACGCGTTGACCGTTACAATTAAGCATCTGGCATTTGTTAAGTTTAAGTTGAAACAGTTTACGTGAGTTGAATTTTTAAAGTATCTACTAATGCGTAATAATTCAAAGTGGTTTGATGAAAGTGGATCGTCAGAGATACACTCAGATTTTTTACTAGGTATTTTTCTACATGGATTTTCGGATTGATGGTTTTTTCACGCGGATTTTTAAATCGAAGGATATTTAAATTACGCGTTTTTATACGCGGAATTTTTTTTATTAACTCGTTTTTCGAGTACGTATCTCCGCGTAAAAAAAACTGAGTAAATCAAATATTACGAGTTATATTTGCTCATACTTCGAAGAATAGAATAACTTATACAAATTTGGGTCTAGAAAAGGTGTCCTGATTTCCAACTTCGACCAGATGGTATCTCTAGTTGTTGGCCTTCTGTTAAATTAAACTATGCGCCAGTAGGCCATGAAATAAAAATATTAAAAATGAAAAATCAATCGTGTATCGGTTTCAGCAGTTGTCATTTCGTTGTATCGTTAGAGAATTTACTAATAGCGAATTTCTTTATTCCACGGGGCTAGTGCCAACTTTCGGTTGGAATAAAAAAAAAATCTCGATCTACGATCTAGAGCCTTGCGTTGGTGTGCGTGAGACCATGTGCAATGTAAACATAAATAAGGCAATCCACGCGACAGTTGCGATCAGCTGCTTTCAGTCTGTTTTCAACTTATGACAGCTTTACGTATATTCGATCGGTCGCAACTTGGATGCAACTCGGATCCAGAAGCGTGAAAAACAAATGTTATCCGATCGGTAGCTCTTGTATTGCGGATGCCAATCCTAAATACAACAATAACAAATCATTTTTGATATTATTGCCGACATTAAAAGATTTCTGTTTTGGTCGTGTTTTGGTTTTGCAGCTTGAAAAACAGCAACAATAACAAACGCATCCGTATACTTTTCCACTACGTCGATGACAAAATTCGCCACCCGACTCCTGCTTGTTTTCGATGGCTTACTAAAATTCTGATGAAAGCACTTTCGAACTCGGAATCCAAATCTAAATCCGATTCCAATAATTCCATAACAAATACCTTTGCTGCAGCAATTATTTCTCTCTGGCTAATGACAAACTGAGGCGTAAAATGAAGCGAAGCGTTGAGCGTATGAGAAGCGGAATAAACAGAAGCGTTGGGTGAAGTTTCCTATGACATACTGGAGCGAGCATCGCAAATGCGTTGTGTTGTCATATTCCTAAATTTCAGTAGCGGTTTTGTTTGAAGAAAATATGAATTCGTCCAATGAAGATTTTTTTGCTTCTTCAAGCACGGTAAATTACGTTTTAAGTAAACATAGAGATTTTTTTATGAAATAAAATAATATTTCTGAAGTGAGTTGCGCTACAGACGTAGTAAAATATATAAGAAATTATTCCAAATTTTAATCCCGTTGACCACGAGCAACGTTTAGCTAGTTTATATTATATATCTGTTAGGATTTGAATAACCCATGTGAGCACAGCTAGTTACTCAGCGGCTTGCATTTTCGCGACCAAAGAAGCTCAGCATAGATTCCTGGTCATTCGAATCAAAACTCAACCATATCAATCAAAATACCAGTGTTATTTTCCCGACGACCTAAAAATTTTTCCCGATAGTATTTTCTATCCTTATTATTTTTTATGATTCAAGACCAAAATATAGTAAATATAAAGCACCTGGTGATGAAAGATTTAGTCTGAATATGGTATTACCACGTACGTATACGCGCGTCAAAACACTACTCGTTCTGTTTCGCCGCCTCTACCGACGCGTCTTTGCCGCTTCAGTATGACCGGTTTGAGCGTTTCATATAGACGTTCGAAGAAGTAGCTCAGACGCTTTTGCGCCGCTTTTTGCTCCGCTTAATTTGACGCCTCAGTATGTCATTAGCCTCTGCGTTCCATGATTTCACTGCACAGACGACAACACATTTTTTCTTTTGTTTTCAGCATCACCCGCGTGTTTTGACCGTTTTGACAGATACGATGTAATAGTATTGCTGAACCCACTCGCAAAACTGACAAAAATCACAGTGCGAACCTGTCTGTTTTGCAGGCGCTTCAGGTCAAAACTGGGTCAATATCGAGCGAATAAAGAAGGGTTTTGACAGCAGTTAGTGCGCTTTCAGGTCAAAACGAGGTGAGCTGGTGGAATAAAGAAATTCGCTATAAGGAAACGTTCTTCAGATAAAAACGATTTTCAAGTGGGATATAAGTGTTTTACTCTGTGAATCTTTTTAAAATTGATGGAAAAGGAAAGTCTTTGTCCTTGTCGAACTGTATATTGCCTAATAAATAGTGTAAGTGGTATTTATTCAACAAAAACTGTGCCGTACGGATTTTGATTCTTTTTATTTGCTTGAATCGAAATCCGTACAGCGTGTGTATCATGCATATATTGTTGAACTTTCTTCTTGTTTTCAGCATATAATCATAGACTAAAGAGACATAGATATCCAAGTTGGGCTTCGCTGCATATAATCTCAAGGCAACACTCTGAACTTGCCATCTGTAGGCCGTTGGGTGAACTAAAGCATATCCACTCGGAAAAATATCATGGTATTCCTTATCATTTCAGTAGTGAGCTTCTCACACCCAGAAAAATATCATGTTACTTTCAATCAGATTTGTACGGCGGTTTTCAATCGACTTTACAATATAATCTAGATGATTTGGTTCTCAATCGACTATTAAAATTGGTACAAACAACAAATGTGTTATGCTAATGATGACTAGAGCAAGATACCTGACTTCATACATTTTGCTTGCAACACCTTTATAAGGGGTGCCATCTGATGACCTTAAAACTGTGATTATTAGCAAAATCGATTTATCATGCTCAATCCGCTAGATGAAAACAAAAACAAGATGGCAATATCGTATAAGGATATTGAAAATTAGATGATAGGACCATACAATGATATTGAAAAACATGCTTCACCTTTCACCACCTTGTCGTCATCACCAAATTAACAGTATACAAGTTAGTTCAATTTTCGTTCACGCGTAGCGAATCTCGTGTCCGCTGCATACTGCAAGAGTAACGTATTGTGTACTAGTCATCTTTGGTTATGCTTAAAAACATATTGTTGAAACGACTATGAACGATTAGTCATACTATCATCAAAATAAATAATTTATATCATGGTCATCTCACACATTGACATTTATTTTAGTCCTGTTGTAATAAATTATTGTTATTATCTAGACCATATAGATTAGTCTGTTAAAAACACCGCACAAATCTGACCAAGCCTAAAAAGATAGCAATTACCTTAATATTTTTCTGTGTGTGCTCATTAAATGTAGTTCACCCAACCGCCACCATACTCGAAGGGGCGCCACATTTTTGTTGCCCGTATTGTTGGTTGAGTTGGATATCTATGTTTCAATAATCTAAGATATAATGGAAGAAAACAAGTATAAATATACGGCAAACAATTTTAAACGAGCTGTGACTGAGGTGCGCAAGGGAAAGTCGTACCGGAAAGCTTCGAGAGGTTCCGGCGTTCCGGTTACTACCTAGCTGGGAGGATAGAGCTTCGGAATAATTTACCGGATAGAATAGAATTCGAAATTTACCAGATAGAATATTTTCCCAAGCCTTTCGTATACTTTCATAAAAGTTTTTATGTTTGTGTTTTTTTTTGTGTTTGGTCGGTCTATAAATATTTAAATATAAATTTAACGGAAAAGTGTAATTCTTTTTTTTGGTCCTTTGAAAACTCAAAGGACCTTTGAAAACTCAATAATAGGTCAGAAATTGAAATGATAGTTCTCCAATGAGACAGGCGGTTGATGCAGGCCTTACAAGAAACATCAATACAGGAAGTAAATAATGTAACTATACGGACCTGAATAAGACCCAGGCGATGAAAACGGACTAACGATTGGATATTCGGGACATGAAACTGCCGATCTCTCAATTTCCTAGCAAAAGCGGGTAATCTGGTGGTGACCGGTTAACCCCAGCATGTGCAGGTTAAGAATCAAAGGCCGATTCTTCAAAATTAGCATCATAAAAGTGCACAGCCATCACCTCGGAAGTACTGATGACGAGAAAGACGAATTCTACGCGCAGTTGGAATAATGAATACGATCGCTGTCCAAACCATGATGTCAAGATTGTCATCGGGGATAACAACACTCAGGTTGATCAGAAGGAGGAATTTTCCGGAAATTGGACGATTTAGCGCACACCGGCTGACGAACGAAAATGGCCTAAGACTAATCGACTTCGGTGCCTCCAAGAACATGGCCATACGTAGCACCTTTTTCTAGCATAGCCTTCAACATCGATAGACCTGGAGATCACCTAACCAAACAGAAAGTCAAATCGCCTACTTTTTGATAGATGGTCGGCACTTTTCAGATCGATTACATTATCGATTTCAAAACACCTCGGGGAATCGGACCACTATCTAGTGACTATCTTGGCCCGCCAAGGTATAATCTCGCACAGCTGAAGCAACCCGATGTCGCCGAAATCTACGCGTTTTATCTCGAAACTGCACTGACAGAAGAGGACGAGCTGGAAGAAGCCCCTCTAGAGTACACTCACTGTATACTTTACTAGTCTGGCGGACTGGATTTCGGGAACCAGTGTGAACTGTCAAACGGGAACCAGTCGAGTATGTCGATTTTCGCATTTGAAGTATTGTAATCGTGCCGCAAAAAGATACAGAATAAATTAGACTCAATAATTAAACTTTTTGTGACAATTGCTATTTTTTTTGAGAATAGTTATTGTAATGAATTAATGATATCACAATAATGTTAAATTTATACATGTTAGAAAATCAAAAGGAATATTTTCTTTTGTCGCATCAATAACGTGCTCTTTTTATAATTAATTGTTTATTGATAACATTATAGATTTTCCTGTCCTGTAACAATAACGCGCCTGGGTTAGATAGAATCAAATTCAACTTGTTGAAGAATCTACCCGGCAATGCCAAGAGGCGCTTGTTGAACTTGTTCAATAAGTTCCTGGAGCAAAACATTGTACCGCAGGATTGGAGGCAAGTGAAGGTGATCGCCATCCAAAAACCAGGGAAACCAGCTTCTGATCACAACTCTTATAGGCCGATTGCAATGCTATCCTGTATCCGGAAATTGATGGAAAAAATGATACTCCGTCGCTTAGACCACTGGGTCGAATCAAATGGTCTACTATCAGATACTCAGTTTGGCTTCCGCCGTGCCAAAGGGACGAATGATTGTCTTGCGTTGCTTTCAACAGATATTCAGCTGGCGTATGCTCGCAAAGAACAAATGGCGTCTGCGTTCTTGAACATTAAGGGGGCTTTTGATTCCGTTTCTATTGACATTCTTTCGGGTAAACTTCACCGACAAAGATTTTCTCCAATTTTGAACAATTATGGGTAAAACGATTTCTCAGGTTTTGGTACACAAATATCTTGGTGTCTGGTTCGACTCTAAAGGCACCTGGGGTTGTCACGTGAGGTATCTGATGAAAAAATGTCAACAAAGAGTGAATTTTTTTCGTACAATAACCGGACAATGGTGGGGAGCCCACCCAGGAGACCTTATAAGGCTTTACCAAACAACGATACTGTCTGTTATTGAGTACGGGTGTTTCTGCTTCCGCTCCGCAGCAAACACACATTTGATCAAACTGGAGCGAACACAATATCGTTGTTTGCGTATCGCCTTGGGTTGCATGCAATCGACCCATACGATGAGTTTGGAGATCTTAGCTGGAGTACTACCATTGAAAAACCGCTTCTGGAGCCTGTCTTCTCGTATTCTAATCAAATGTGAGGTCTTGAACCGTCCCGTGATTGAAAATTTTGAATGGTTAATCGAACTTAATTCTCAAACCCGTTTTATGACATTGTATTTCAATCACATGTCCCAAAATATTAACCCTTCTTCGAATATTCCAAATCGTGTCGATTTATCAAATACTTCTGATTCTACTGTGTTTTTCGATACATCCATGATAGAAGAAACTCGTGGAATCCCGGATCATTTACGCGTGCAGCAGATCCCTAAATTTTTTTCCAATAAATATCGAAACATCAACTGCGACAATATGTACTACACTGACGGATCACTTCTTGATGGGTCCACTGGCTTCGGTATCTTCAATACCAATTTAACCGTCTCCCATAAGCTCGATAATCCTGCTTCTGTTTACGTCGCAGAATTAGCTGCAATTCAGTACACCCTAGGGATTATCGAAAAAATGCCCACGGACCATTATTTCATCTTTACGGACAGTCTCAGTTCCATTGAGGCTCTCCGATCGATGAAAGATGTTAAGCACTCTCCGTATTTCCTGGGGAAAATACGGGAACATCTGAGTGCTTTATCCGAAAAATCTACTCAGATTACCTTAGCGTGGGTCCCTTCTCACTGCTCGATACCGGGTAATGAGAAAGCGGACTCTTTGGCTAAGGTGGGCGCAACAAACGGTGATATTTATGAAAGACCAATTGCCTTTAATGAATTTTTCGCATTTGTACGTCAGAATACGATCATCAGTTGGCAAAATTCTTGGACCAAGGGGGAACTGGGAAGGTGGTTACATTCCATAATCCCCAAGGTATCGACGAACCCGTGGTTCAAGGGGTTGGATGTAGGTCGGGATTTCATTTGCGTGATGTCCCGGCTTATGACCAATCACTATAGATTTGACGCGCATCTCCGTCGTGTTGGGCTCGGGGAGAGTGGTATCTGTGCCTGTGGTGAAGGTTATCACGACATAGAGCACGTTGTTTGGTCATGCCCTGTACACCGTGACGCCAGGTGTAGATTAATAGCTTCCCTGCAGGCCGAAGGTAGGCAGCCGGCTGTTCCTGTTCGTGATGTCTTGGCGAGCCGTGACCTATCCTACATGTCCCTTATATACGTTTTCCTGAAATCCATCCAAGCCCCAGTTTAGTCCTATCCCCTTCCGCCTACATCCAACCAAACGACAAGAACACGTTAAGACCCCGGATCCGGAAACAGCAATCAGACCCGCACGATACTCTCAAGGCCCGATGGAAACAACCCAATATGCCAGTCCGTAATATCTTGGCCCAGCAGCGGAACAAATTTAATATGCTGCTTACCTATGGCAATGAAAACCATCAAACAGCAAACCTGTGCTTTTAATGCAAAATATTCTAGCTTTAAGCTAGATTTAGTTTCAGCTCGTAGTCGGCAGCGAGGATAAAAAATTTGCTTTAGATACTTTAGAAAGTAAGCTACCAGATATAATTGGCGCCGTTAAACATTGAATTGTATTTGTGCCGTGTCAAATAAACTAGATGAAGAAAAAAAAACATTATAGATTTGCTGTCCTGTCGCTTTTCACGCTGTACTATTGTACGGGAAATGCGCAATGGAAACAAATTTTTTTTTTTCTATAATTTTCTCTTTTAACGAATGAATGAACTATCAGGTAACTCGCAAAATTTTAGCCATTTTCCTCTAATCTCCGCATTCTTTGGAAACCGGAATAAACTTGTTTGTTTCTTTGTCCTTCGCCAATTGCTGTTACATTTGTTATAAACGCACTTCATTTTCACATCAAATGTTAACTTTCAAAAAAGTCATATGCAACATGAATTATATCCAGTGGTGTCAGGATTTTAATGTGAAAAAGTGGGTTGCCAGTTGCATGGTTTTCCACTCCACCAGACTAGTAAAATACAGTGACTATACTCTAGAGGTCTGCTGGAATACCGTCAAGTCAGCCATCAGTAGTGTAGCGAAGAATGTCTTACACACTTAATTCATCTCGGCAAACTTCCCAACAGCTGATGCATCTCGGCGAAATTTTTAACAAATGTCAGCAATATATTTCGACGAATATTCAGCAAATAGGGTAGGGAACATATTCTAAGCAGCTTTAGGAACCGCCTGTGTATTCAGACGAAATACTCGAAATGTGTTGGGTGAAACTCAAACAGTAGTATATCAATCTGTTCTGTATCGTTTTCTCTGTCAGAACTTGTTTTCAGATTGTAAAACTAAGTTAGCAAACTTTAACAATCATCAATCAAAGTTACCAATCAAGGGACACTATTCCAATCACCCCGAACCTATTTTAAGCAGTTTCCATCTGTTTTGCAGGCGTTTTTTTCCAGCAGCCGAAGTGGCTCCCGAATGGCTGCAATATAGGTCGATTTGTTTCAATTGCAATTGTTCACAGATTTCTTTGTGATTAACGGTATTTCTTATATTCGTAAGACAGTTAGACAATCAAAGTTTTCGTTTTCATCATTGAAATTGTCGATATCGATCAAAATGCAGGAGTTTGAGGCCTGTTTTCTTCGACTGATTAAAATAGGCGCTACTGCTTAAGCCGTTCCCTACCCTACATCGATCTACCGTAAATCATCAAGTAATAAATTTCGTTTGCGGAAGTCCTTGAAAATTCTGCCAAAAATTTGTGGAAGATTTCGCTGAATTTATCAGCTGTTGAGTTCTCGGCAATAAAATCTAAGTGTGTAAGTCGCGAAATACCGAGCCGACGTAACGAATGGTTTAACGAAGAAGTTCATCGGATATTAGATGAAAAAAAAAACGCAGCGCAGACAATAATGCTGCGAAAACCACCCATCAGAACGTGGAGCCATTCAAACAGAAACGAAGACAGCAAACCCTACTCTTCCAGGAAAAACGCACCGCCAGAGGAGAAGGAGGAGGAGTGCAAAGAACTACAACGGGTGTACTGCTCTTATGAAGCACGGAAGTTCTGTCCCGCAGAGGCTTTGTTCCGCGAGCCGAAAAATGTAAACAATACTTCGATGACATCTGAATGGCGTACAGGCAGGAGAACAGAACAGCGACGCAGGAAACTCTGTCGGTGCAGCAAGCGACGGAGATGTACCATTATATTATCCAGAGACTCACGAAAAACAAGGCTGCTGAAAAGAACGGTATCGAAGAGAAGCTTCTCAAGATGGGCCCGGACAAGTTGGCCTGTCGGTGTCAAGATTTGGGAAACAGAATGCCTACCGGAGGAGTGGAAGGATGGGCTTATTTGCCTCATCTACAAGAATGGCGACAAGCTAGACGCCTTCGTAATGAGTTGACTTCGCGTGCAACTTTGTTCGATTCGTCACTTACCTCGGTGACCAAACCCTACCTTTCCATCGCGGTCGTGAAGATGCAGAGGTAAATTCGGTCTCCGACAACAACGACTTTTACACTTCCTTCCTAACAGCATCCTTCTTTACCCTAACGATCGTAAGGACGTGACCGGTGCCTTTATCGATCTATACAAGCGGTAGCCACTGAATTGTTGTACACTAGAGATGGCAAACTAATCCCTAGTAGCCATATACGTGATTCCTTGTGGAACTTCACTAGCTCAATTCGATCACAGGGGAGCAACTACGATATGTGCGCTCGACAAGCTCAAAAAAGGCGAAAAACTAGGTTGTAAAAACTACCGAGCAATCACTATCCTGAATGCCGCCTACAAAGTAATATTCCAAATAATTTTCTAGCGACTGTCACCACTAACCAACAGATTTGTGGGAAGTTACCAGACCGGCTTTGTAGACGGTTCGGATTCTTCACTACAAAATATCTTGCTAAAGTTTAATTGTAAGTTTCTATTTTATTTTTCTATATCGCGGTACTCGTTTGGACAGTCGTCTTCGAGCGGCGTTTTCTCAAAACTCCACCCTCTCTCCTTTTTGTTCCTCTTGCTCCGTCCAGCTCCCGTTCGTCCAGCGCGCCGTGGTCTCTTCATCGACTTCAAAGCCGCTTATGACACGAATAATTGTGAAGAGCTATGGAGCGTTGTGAGACGAGCGGGAATAGACACGTGGGCACGTTTTTCGTTGAATCCGGTCAATTAATCTGCTTTGTGGATGACGTTGTGGACACTGTCGGCAGAACATTTGAGGCGCCGGCAGATCAGTACGTCAGTCTAAACTGTGAAGCGAAGAAGATTGGATCGAAAATAAATACGTCTAAAACGAAGTAATTCTAGCGGGCGGTGCTGAGCGCGACAGGACACGCCTAGGTAATGTTGTGATGATCGACGGTATTGAGTTTGTTTGAGGTAGTCGACGAGTTCATGTACTTTGGCTCAATGGTGACTGAGAACGGTTGGGAGACGAGTTATCAGCGGGAGTTGTGGCTACTATGGGCTACACAAAAAATTACGGTGGAAACGTCTAAGCCACCGCGCAAAGTGAACCTTGTAAAAACGGCTTATTAGACGAGTTATTCTCTACGGACATAAGACAGACAATGCTTGAAGAGGACCTGCGAGCACTCGGAGTTTTCGAACGGCGGGTGCTGAGATCTATCTTTGGCGGTGTGCAGGAGATCGGAGTATGGAGACGCAACTCTACGGTGAACCCAGCATCCAGAAAGTGGCCAAAGCTGGACGGATACGTTAGGCAGGGCACGTTGCGAGAACGACAGACAACTAGCTTGCAAAATTGGTTCTCACTTCGAATTCGGTTGGTACGAGATGAAGAGAAGCGCAAACAGTAAGATGGTTAGACCAGGTGGAGCGTGATCAGGCAAGTACGGGGTGCCCGCGGGATTGGAGGCGGGCAGCCATGGACCGATCAAGCTGGTGGAATTATGTTATGCAGGCCATGTCTTAGGACGTATGGTCATTTAAGTAAGTACAGGAGCGGATTAATTAAGCAATCTTCGAAGGGTGCCATAAGACTGGGCGGAACAATCAAAAAAACAATGACTCAAACCATAATAATGATTTGAATGCTCAGCAGTTCTAGTTGACAGCAATTAAGTCTCACGAAATTGCTGAGTCAATAAAAAACTATATGATAACATCGGGCTTGGACCTGGATAGACCAAAGACGAACTCAGACAAACGTTAACGAACAAGAAACAGTTTATTGAAAAACGATCGTAATGATTGCACGTGTTGAGTGAAAATAAGTGAAAATCTTCTTCATGAGCGCTTGCCAAGTTCTCAAAGGCTGAATGGCATCGACTGCCTACTCCGTCACTCCGTTTTGATTTTGGAGCTGAACTGCTTGGCGATCTGAATAGATTTCATTCGTTTGCGCTCAGATGCGAAGTGGTCGAAAATAAAATGGTGTTTGACAATCGGTTAGTCCAAATTTACAGGTTTATTACGGTTTTATTTTACACGGTTCTTTTCTACGCCGATTTTTCAAATAACGCGATTTTTTTACGTCGTTTTCTCAAATAACGCGGTTTTTTTTACACGATTTTTTTTGCAAGATTTTTCGTCTTCGCGTAAAATTGTTACAGTGAGTAACAGTAACGGTAACAGACTATAGCAGGCTGTTTTTTACTGTTTCATTTTTACACGGTTCATTTTTACGACGTTTTTCCAAATGACACGGTTGTTTTTTACGACGTTTTCCAAATAACGCGTTTTTTACACGTTTTTTTGCACGGTACGTAAAATCGTGTAAAAAAGAACTTTACTGTAAGGGGCCATCCACATACCACGTGGACAGATTTTTAACGAACTCCTCCTTTCTAACTAACTAACGAAGACTTGATATAAAAGGTACCGTTCGAACATTTCACCCCATCAGTTTCATTACTAAACCGTACCGGTTACATACGGACGCTAGGTGTTAGCAGCTGAAAGGAGAAAAGACAAAATAGTACCGGTCATCTCGTGCCGAATTCACACGTAATGCTGGTGGCTGTAAGAAGTGCATGGCTACTGCAAACAACTAAAATGGCTGGAATTCTGGACGACCTAACCAGTAAACAAGAATAATCGGCAACTGGCACCTTTTGCCTTGAAGTTTTGTAATAGAAGCGTTGCAATTCCCTCTACTATTTGTTTTAATGGAATATAAGAATACGGTAGTCAATGTCATGCAATCTTGTCTTGAATACCACCCTGCTACTATTTTGCAAAAAACCCAATGTTCGAAATTCAGTCAGATCAACTTTTGATGTGACCGAGTAATATCAGAGTGCCAAATTAAACAGCCGTTCTAATTATAGTAGTCCCATGTTCTACATAAACTTTATGCACAGGGACAACTATGCTTGGAACGGCATTATACGTTTTGGAGAATATTAGTCTAAGATAACCACTTAGCCTTTTTAGAACCCAAATGCAAGAAACTCGGAATACTTTCTATATGCAAATAGCAATTGTTTTTATTGCATGGATCATCTGCGAACGATAGCTCCTATTATGATATTCTCAAAGGCATCTTTTGCTCAAAATTCTTACAAAATCTTACGCAATTTATTCTAATTTAGGTTTCTTCTCGGCAGGTTCATTTGCCTCAACAAATGATTCGGTATGTTCGTTATCCTTTACGATATTATCTTCCTCTTGTTTTTCACGTGCTTTGTCGTCAACGGAAACAATGTTTTGTTCTGTCTCAACAGATTTCAGCGCTTCGTTCGACAGTTCCTTCTCCGCCATTCGCTGATATAAAGCAGAAGTGTCCGTCTTCATTATCTCGCGCAGAGCCATAGTCGCATATGATGACGACGGCAGGTGGAAATCCAGCAACAAGGCTTTGTAAAATGCTTCTGAAAATAATAATGAGCCAAATTGAATTATTTTTCTCAGTACACTAATAACAAACACTTTTACCGCCTTTTACTTCCGATTCTTGGTCTCCTTTAAGTTTTTCAAAATCAGACCAAATGAGAGTATCGGTGGGTTTCTCGTATGATACAATTTTCCATTCTAGCTTCTCCAGTCGAATGAATAGTTTTCGGTAGGCACCTGGAAGCGATTCTTTCTTTGCCTTTCGCAGAAGCATTTCCGAAGACAACCCGTCCTCGGCCAGTAATTCCTCGTACCATTTGCCACTCGCATTTGCAGGATAGGTAATGTCGTGACCAGGCAATGGCATTACAACATCAAAAATCGAATAGGTTCCGGACGCTATATCAGTTTCCGTTAGTGGTTTTACCAACGCTTTGAAGCGAGACACCTGCTCGGCAGGCGGTTCCTCACCATCCGCATCGGGTTTGACGTCCGATTCTATCGCTTGTTCTAATGCCACATCCATATCAACTGTGTTTTGTTCCGCCTCAACATCAGTAATATTATCTACATAAACTAAATCACCCGGAATAAGCTGATAGCCGAATTCTCGAAGTCTGCGAGAGGCCACCCTATTCCAAATAAGACTTTGATACGAATGGCAGTACAACATGCGTAAATTTCGAGCGAGATGTTGAATTGCACCTTTGTAGTCGTTATCATGTGTTGCTAACCAAAATAGTATCTGTTTCTCGATGCCTTTGTTGCGTGGACTGAGTTTTGCCAGCGCAGTCTCGGCACAGCGTGTCTGCTCCCAAGTTTCACGCATCTTTGTGATAAACCAAGGGTCCCCTGCCCTTGGTTTAAGTATCAAATCGCAAGCTTCCTTCCAGCGACCCTTTAAAATTTCTATGCCGACCCTGTAAGTTGGAACGACTGAACTGTTTCCAAACCGCTGCAATCCAAAATAATTTATGAATCCTTTATCCCGAAATTCCTCCATTGCACTTTGAATAATACTCTCCTCTGCTGCAACCTGTCTCAAAGCTATCCGAAACCGATTCCCTCGTAACTGGCCCAACTTGAGCGTCTTGGGTTTGAAACAAAAGTTACCAATCTTTACATTCTGCAGTTTCTTTACGGCAGATGCTATTTTGCTAGGTTCATATTGTCGTATGCAAATCCACTGGGTAGTTTTAGCCCGGCGATCTTTAGTGCCAGCGTAAGCAAACGCCGAGGCAGAACACTTCAACTGTTCCGCCATTTGAGTAACCGCCTGTATCGTATCCACGTTTTCTTTGTACAACAAAAAGTACGTGAAAGGATGTGGCCAGAGCCATTTTCTCCGGCGGTCCGTCAGGTTGAAAAAATTATACCTTGCTATAGATATGTACTTCTTATCGCCTCGCGTGACTGTGGATCCAACAATGGCTTTCCCAAATAACGATTTCGTACCGTTGTGAATTTTTCCACGGTCCTCTTTGGTCAGATCCGTTACGTCAATTTCTACAACGGCTTCACTTTTTCCTGCAGCCACTTGCCGAATTTGCTCCAGCTTTTCAGCTGTTATTAAATGAGTCAACATTCCCTCTACTTCCGAATTGGGTGTATCCTGCAATTCTTCTTTCGGTGTGTCAGGTATGTTCATGTCTGTGAGCACGGCTTCATTGCCGTCAATGTCAATTTCGTTTACGTGAAAATCAGAAAACCTACAAACGAAACAAATGAAATTTTTGCGAACGATAAGAAAGTCGGATTTACCTTGATTTCAGGATTCCACGGAATCCTTTCCCGGTGGAAACGTACTCAGTGATGAATACCTGTTCTTCCTTAAGGTCCGAGAGCGCAACAGATTCACGCTGTTCACCGTGATTTTTGTTCGCAGGTCTTGATTTGTTTCGATTCCGTGAATCGCCACGCCCTCTTCCACGTTTATTGTACCACGAGGATTCGTTTCGGCCGCGACCGCGATTTCCACCTCTGCGGAAACTATCGTGGCCCATTCTTAATTATCGAGATGAGATAAAGTTTTAAATTCCACGTGAGAACCGGCAAAGCAACACCAAAGCAAGAGATTGAAGCTTGACCAACAACAACGTTCTTTATTGATGTTCATCGCGAGTTCATTACACACTGAAAAAAAAAAAACTATTTTCTTCTAGTACAGGGGTAGTATTCGAGGGAATGTGCTATGAGCTATAACATCGAGTACAACATACACACTTAGATTTTATTGCCGAGAACTCAACAGCTGATAAATTCAGCGAAATGTTCTACAAGTTTTCGGCAGAATATTCAAGAGCTTCGGCAAACAAAATATCAATACATGCTGGTTTACGGTAGATCGATATATTTGCTGAACGATCGTCGAAATATATTGCTGACATTTGTTAAAAATTCGCCGAGCTCGATCTGGTTGCTGTTGGGAAGTTTACCGAGACAAATTAAGTGTGTAGAAACGTCAAATCTAATGTTTTTGCTCTTTTCTGTTTTCTTGCTTGTATTTGCTGTAGATACAGAAATCTCGTCGTTCCTTTTATTTTTGAACGGAAAGCTCATATATATGAATAAAGAAGGGTTTTTCACTTAGATTACATCATTTTTTTTGGATAATAACCAAATAAACTGTGTCTACCCAGCACAAGGGCTAAGCCCCAAACGAAACAGCAAATAATGAAAACAATCCGACCGACATTGACGTTTTTGTACCAGGTTTGACGTTTTCGTATCAGGTTTGACGTTTTCGGATCTTCGATGTTATACTCTGTCAAATGTACAGCGAGGGATAGGAAAAGACATTCCCTCGGTTGTGTTAACCCTGAAAATATAATCATATTTTGGTAAGCATAGTTTACAGTTCCAAACGAAGTGAAAAATTTGACAAGTGAAAAAGCTTAAATTTTAGCTAGCGAAATCTGTCGTGAAAATCCGTTTGTGGAACACGCAGGTATTTCACCAGCCTGCAGTTTACAGTTTAAGTGAAGCGAAGTTCACGAATTTACACTCCGAGCGAAGTAAAAATTGGCTGCAACTGACAGAATATAAACGCACGCAAGGTTTCGCTTGCAGCTGCTTTTTTCAGTAGCGTTTGCATGCGTGAAAAAAGTAAACCCAAATGAAAAAGACAAGATCCACAACCTTCGATAACGCTGGATCGAATTTGTTTACAGTTCCAAGTGAGATGAAATTTTTGCAGGTTGCATTTTTCACGAGCGTGAAAAAATGAACATTTTGTTTGAGATTTTCACTTCGCTTGGAACTCTAAATAGGGCTGTATGCGTAAAATAGCAATACTCAGAGGGAGAGATATGCGAAGAGAATGTTGTGAGCCAAACGAACAAGAAGTTAACACATTGAGAGGTATTGCAATTAGGTACAAATGGATATATTTATTTTCACACGCTTTTTATGTTCTATTGCTAAACAATGAATTAAGAACCCAAAAACAACATCAAAAAAACCTTGAAAATTGCTGAAATTGTACATAGTTATACCACATACATAAGACATACGTAACACTCAGGAAGAAATCTTTTAAAAGAGTTGGTACAAAATGAACTACTCGAAAGTACAGTCGTCGTTCGCTAACTACAACATGTTTACATTGCAGTTATCGAATGCCGTTCGATAATTGCAACACTTGACACATGTCAAACTTTAAAAGGGGGTCCGTCACTACCATTTTTGTTTTCAGTTTTTCAATAATGTCGAAATGTATTTTTTTAATGGAATAGTGGCAAAAAATAACAGAAAACTAAAATAGGCAAGCTTTTTGATAAATCAATTTGATAGTCATATTTCCGCATCATAATTTACTGCGTTTTAAGCCTGTAGTACACTCTTCGACCAATGGTCAAATATTTGACCTTCTGACATAATGGTCAAACTTATATGACATCATGATTGTTGTTTGCCCGTGTTTGCAACATGTAAAAATTGAAGAGTGACAAACAATTATTTTTGACCAAATTTTTATCTGTCAAAAAGTGACAAATATTTGACACTTGGTCAAAGAGTGTAATCCAGCCTTTAGTAACTACTTTACATAACCAATATGTAGGCGAAGATAAAGTTCATCACTACATAAGATCATTTTACGAGTCGTTTCTGAACTCAATTCACGAATGAAATTTTGACAGAAAGCTCGGAACCGGTGACATAACGCAAGTAAAGGCAACATCAATGTCAGCAGGATCCGTGACACCTGTCAGTTCCTAAAATGTTCTATTTAACGCTAGGTCACAAAATATTGTTTGTGATCTACTATGCACTGCCTCACTGAGTAGGGAAAGCTAGCCAAACAATGCACAAGGAATTTTTTTCTCTTATCATAATTAAGGGAAGTGAACCACATAACATGGTGATTTTGCTTCATTGATTAATAGTGGAGATCTATAATCTCCCATTTATAATGAAGAGACAACAAGTAAACGAAAAATGAAAAAGTCCTTTTGAAATGTTACTAGAGATTCAACAATTTTCATTTTCGAATGCATTTAGAATCCCCCCGCGAGATTCGACACTTCAATGTCAAATATGACTTTGACTTCAGATTTGACGGACTGCGGTCCGATAACTGCAAAGTTGTTGCAGTTATCGGTCTTGCAGTTAAAAAGCGTTGCAGTCAAGGGAATGGTATGGTAGCCTTCAAGCGTTACGAACATCTTTTTCTGTACCGTTTGTCCCAAAACTACTTTTTCTGCTGTCACAGTTTGCTTTGGGACACAATTAATGTACTAAATATCACTTAGAATATCACATACCATGTGAAAACCTTAGGAAATTGCTCAAAACTGTCTGATATGCTATTAATAATTGCAGTCAGCATTTAGCCGGTTTGCCCGAATCAACATAAGATAAGGGTAAACTGCCCATTTTTCGGGTGCCAGTGCCAGTGATGTTGGTAACGCGTCAAATGTATGGTAGCTGACAGCGACGCCATTCCCGTGGTTGCAGTTAAAAGACTTGCAGTTATCGAACGGCGACTGTATCAACCTCTGTAAAAAAACCTCTGTTTGAGTAGTTTATGGAGGTTGTGTACCTGCACAGCTCTGCATTTGTCTCGTTCCCACTCGAAAAATGCAGCATTGATTTGGTAAACAACTTTTTGACAGTTTCGTAAGGGATTTTGTTGAGGGCTCGAGTAGAGCCGTTGTTAAGAAAATTCATTCCGTTCATTTTCGTCGAGCAGTTCATACTGGTGTTGGTACCGGGTGATGTGGGGCAAAGAGTACCAAAAAAGTCGCCAGTGTTACGTATGTCTAAGTATGTGGTTATACCACTGTAGCGGTCATAGTATTTCAAGAATTTGTTTAGAATTACTTTATAATCGATCAACACAATTGTGTTGCGCCAAGATGTAGACAACCGTAGTTTGTCGTATCTGTCACAACACCCTAGCGCACGCGTCTCTCCGAGAATGTGCATCTCTAGATTAGGCGGTTGAGAAAACCCGAAGTAGTTCCCATATAGAATTGCCAAAAAATGGTTGAAGAGGGACAGATAGGGCCCAATGACG
Organism: Wyeomyia smithii; assembly: GCF_029784165.1. NCBI lineage: Eukaryota > Metazoa > Arthropoda > Insecta > Diptera > Culicidae > Wyeomyia > Wyeomyia smithii. The sequence goes on from NC_073695.1 coordinate 67,132,999, forward strand.
GCAGCCAAAATGAAACAACCAGCAGAATTGTAGATTTCCGAATATTCACGACGAGACTTGCGGGAAATTACGTACTTCCTGTTAATTCGTACGAAATCACCTTCCCTTATCTGAGGACTAATAATGATCGTTCATTTCGTCCTAGATCGTCAAGCAATTTGGAAGTGTCGCGTTGAAAGTCTGTTGTCCGCGTTTTCTAATTAATTTTTGTTAAGTAAGTTTAGTGACGTGATTTATTAGTTACTTGTCTTAATTCCTTGTCCTTTAGTGTACAATAGGCTCGTTACAAAGTGAAGTCTAATTGAGATTTATTCAGTGCGAATAGAGCGTTTTGAAATTGTGTGCAAAGTAGAAAGGTAAATGTGCTCAAAGTTCAAAGCCATTGACCCCGACCATATGCTAATGACCCCGTTTGTACAGCCACAAGGCTGCGCACTCTCACCCACAGCCGAACGAGCGAGAGCAGGACAGCGAAAGACGCAACGCGTACCGTTTTTCCCAAGGACGAAATTTTTCCCGGCAGCCGTTTCATCGCGCGGGACATTCGCAGATCGCACTTCATCTGCCCACGTGACCAGCATCGGAAAGACAAAAGTCCTCCGGTGAGGCTAGTGGCCGTTTCCGGTCAAGGAATCCCGGAAAGCGGCACTATGCAGTGAATTATTTTCATCAGTGGTGGGCACCGCTAACCGAAAATTTAGCGACGCTAATCGCTAAGTCGCTAACCGGAAAATTTAGCTCGATAATCGCTAAACGCTAAACGCTAAACCCACATTAGCGGAACTTTCGCTAATCGCTAACTTTTTAATATGTAAATAGTCATATCGCTATATTTATTGCTCGTGTTTTGTAAGATTTGGACCACTTTGATCTGTTTTGGTTAAACAAACGAAAGCAATTACTTTTTAAAGCTATTTACAGTAAGAGGTTCACGAAACGGTATTCATATTTGATTTTGTAAAAACAAGAATAACAAAAATTATTTAGCTTGCATTGAGAAAAACATTCTTAGGAATGTTTTCATGAAAATTCAATTATTATCTGAATCGAAAAAGTAGAACCAAAGTTGTCATAATTTCAAGCGCATTGCAATTTACCGAAGTTCTTGGTGTGCCAAAAATTCAATCTAGACCTTGTGCTCGTTCTTCAAAATGCTCCTGTGGCTTGTACGATAACTGACACTCCATTCTAGGGTAAAAAAAACGACAAAAGTAACTTTCGCAGTAAAATATGTTCATCTTTCGTAGCAATTTACGTACGCCATCAGCAACTCACAGTTTTTCTAATTATTTCTATTGTCGCTTCTCCACAAAATTTAGCGAATCAGCGATTAGCGTTTCGAAGGCCAAAATTTCAGCGACGCTAACAGTTTCGCTAACCAGCTCAAGAATTAACGAAATCTCTAAATCGCTAACTGAATTTTAGCGTCGCTAATTAGCGAATTAGCGAATTAGCGGAATGGTGCCCACCACTGATTTTCATCATCCAAATCGGCGTGTGCCGATCGACCGCGTTGGCCTAATGTGATCGCCAGCAGCAGCAGTTTAACACGCCAACGACCAACATCAGCATCAGCAGCAGCACACAGCAATCTATTGGTGAGTCGTTCCAATTCACTCTCGAGAGCGGTGGGCGCGTCCATGAAGGACCCCACAATTTAATTGTGATTTCCCAATAATCGACTATTAGTCGCACTGGCCGGTATCGAAACCGCGCCCATGATTTTTGCAGTTGAGTGGAGGCCGAAAGAGCGTGCACGCGTTTCAGAATTTTTGATCGCCCCACTCAACAAATCTAAATCCCGGGTAGCTAGCCATTTGCTCGCACCGCAGGACGTCACTGCAAATATCCATTCTGGAGCAGCTGATCGAAACTTGAAAAGCACATGGGTCAATGAGCACTAGAGATAGGGAGAGAAAAAACGCACACAATAGGAGCTTAGTCTAGACGATAAGTTACACACATACAATGAAATTTATAATATAAAAGCATGCTTGCTAGATTTAAATACAAACCTGTTCTTCAATAATAATATATGGAGTTTGTTTCATGCAGATAGTGTTGTAGTTTTGTTTATGTAATGCTCCCGCAAGGTTTAAGTCCGGTTCTAGTGTTTCACGTCATTTTGGTTCGTTTTCCGTTTGTGATAGTTTCGTCTTCCGCGTGGCGAGATTCGAATGGTCGGCAAAGCTTTTCTTCCAGATTGCGTACGATCTCTGGTGGTAAATAGCGGCATTACCCGTGATGAGAAATTATAGTGCGGGTGGTTTCTCACCGCAAACTCTCTGAGAGAATAGATGGTGTTGAAGATTTCTGCTGGGGGATAAAAGGGTGTCGACCCGTTTTTGGTGACCGAACTTTGTGTAGCCATCTGGTCCGATCCTGATTCCTTTTTTTTTTTTGGTATATTCTTTAGAACGACCCTTTGAGGAGTCTCAACCGGGCAAAACTAATCTAGGTGGGCAGTCTCCGTTTCGGAGTGGCGCTTAAGCTGCCCGCAAGCTAGGGATCGACCAGGGCCGGCTACATCACATACATAAGACATACGTAACACTGGCGTTTTTTCTGGTACACGTTGCCCCTTAGTACTCTGTACCTCGTTCTGTCCAACTGCTCGACAAATAATGAACAAACCGAAGTTTCTTTTTCTCGGCTTCATCGAGTCCCAAAGAAAATCTCATAAGGAACTGCCAAAAAATTATTTACAAAATCAATGCAGTATAACCACATACGTAAGACATACGTAACACTCAGGAAGAAATCTTCCAAAAAAGTTGGTACAAAATGAACTACTCGAAAGTACCAACCTCTGTAAAAAAAAACCTCTGTTTGAGTTGTTTTTGAAGGCAGTGTACCTGCGCAGCCCTGCATTTGTCGCGTTCCTACTCGAAAAATGCTGCATTGATTTTGTAAATAACTTTTTGACAGTTCCTTATGGGATTTTCTTTAGGGCTCGATAAGGCCGAGAAAAAGAAAATTCATTTTGTTCATTATTTATCGAGCAGTTTGACAGGGCGAGGTACGGAGTACTATGGGGCAACATGTACCAGAAAAAAACGCCAGTTTTACGTATGTCTTATGTATGTGGTATAACCACAATGGTATAACCACATACATAAGACATACGTAAAGCCTGTAATACAGTCTTTGTCTAATGGTCAAATATTTGACCTTCTGACATAATGGTCAAATTTATTTGACATCATGGTTGTTGTTTGCCCGTGTTTGCCCCATGTTAAAATTGGAGAGTGACAAATAATTATCTTTGACCAAATTTTTATCTGTCAAAAAGTGACAAATATTTGACGCTCGGTCAAAGAGTGTACTACAGGCTTAACACTCAGGAAGAAATTTTCCAAAAAAGTTAGTACAAAATGAACTACTCGAATGGTACCACACTCAGAATAAAATCACTGTTTGAGTTGTTTTTGAAGGCAGTGTACCTGCGCAGCTCTGCATTTGTCTCGTTTCTACTCGAAAAATGCTGCATTGATTTTGTAAATAACTTTTGAACAGTTCCTTATGGGATTTTCTCTGGGGCTATAGAGCCGATAAAAAGAAAATTCATTTTGTTCATTATTTATCAATCAGTTTGACGGGACGAGGTACGAAGTACTATGGGGCAACGTGTACCAGAAAAAAACGCCAGTGTAACGTATGTCTTATGTATGTGGTATAACCACATGGTATAACCACATACATAAGACATACGTGACACTCAGGAAGAAATCTTCCAAAAAAAGTTGGTACAAAATGAACTACTCGAATGGTACCACCACATACTTAGACATATGTAACACTGGCGATTTTTTTTTTTGTACTCTTTGCCCCACATCACCCGGTACCAACACCAGTATGAGCTGCTCGACGAAAATGAACGGAATGAATTTTCTTCATCGCGGCTCTACTCGAGCCCTCAACAAAATCCCTTACGAAACTGTCAAAAAGTTGTTTACAAAATCAATGCTGCATTTTTCGAGTGGGAACAAGACAAATGCAGGGCTGCGCAGGTACACAACCTCCATAAACTACTCAAACAGAGGTTTTTTTTTACAGAGGTTGGTACTTTCGAGTAGTTCATTTTGTACCAACTTTTTTGGAAGATTTCTTCCTGAGTGTTACGTATGTCTTATGTATGTGGTACCACCCTCTGAATCAAATTACTGTTTGGGTTGTTTTTTAAGGCAGTGTACCTGCGCAACCCTGCATTTGTCTCGTTCCTACTCGAAAAATGCTGCATTGATTTTGTAAATAACTTTTTGACAGTTCCTTATGGATTTTTCTTTGGGGCTCGATCGGCTCGATAAAGCCGAGAAAAAGAAAACTCAGCTTGTTCATTATTTGTCGAGCAGTTTGACAGGACGAGGTACGGAGTACTATGGGGCAACGTGAACCAGAAAAAAAACGCCAGTGTTACGTATGTATATATAACATTGCTGAAACCTCATTCAAAACTGAGTGATTTTCAATTTTGAAGTAGAATACTTCTCTCAGGAAGTTCGGCTACATAGGGAAATGAAAATCTAAAACCGAAAAAAATTAAAAATATGTCCAATTTCAAATGCTAATAAATCGGTTAGTATTCGATGGATTTCCTTCGTTCTTGCAGCAATAGATTTGAAAATCTTCTAAGATTCCTCCCAAATAAAGATAATTGTAATTTTATTATTCATATTATTGTACTATTGAAAATAGTCAAGCCTTGTCAAAACGAAAAATTCGACCTCTGATTGGTCGTTATATGCTTGCTTCCCAAGCACGGTCGACAGAATCATATGCCTTGCAATTTAAAATATGCTATTGGACCTATATAAGAGCCTGTTTCGGCCGAAGCCGCTCATAATAGTCCTAGACAGCGACAACAGCAGTCGTCTTCCCTTAACAGCAGCACTAGCAGTGCAGTGGATACCAGCGATAGCGGAAAGCGGCCACACCTGTGGCGTAGCAATGGATAGCGCACTAGTTGCAGCGGATTCCAGCAACGATAGCAGCTGGGCCAGCTGATGCAGGGACAGTGGATACCAATGGCAGCGTATAGCGGCCCCAACTGTGGCATGGCTATGGATAGCGCACTAGTTGCAGCGGATCTCAGCATCGATAGCGGCTGATGCAGTGAGGCACTTTAGTGAAATGCAGTCTCTGTGCGATAGTGGGCACTAGTAAATGCATTCAATGAAAAGTTGACTCATTTTGACAACACGTGAGCCGTTTAGTTTTGAGTGTCAAATCAGCTTTTCACTGTTTTCTTTTATCGCAAGGAATACTTTATTGGCACTGTCAGTGATAACGCCAAGATGTGATCGGAAGATATCGTCGGTTTCGTGCAACACTGGCACAATTCAAAAATCATAGTTTCGAGAAAAACGCGTTTGAAAATTTTTATCGAAAATTTATTTTTCGATTTCCAAGAAAAGTTTGTTAGTTTAAGATTATTAATCCTCATTTAACACTTTTAGGTCTATTATGGGCATATTATGAGCCCATTGTCCAAGTTAAAACCTCATTTTTATTAACTTTATGGAGAAATTTTGATTATTGCAGCAAAGGCACTTCTACTCATAACTCTGGATTTTTTGGGAATTTCGAAACGAGATTTCGTGGGATGAAACTTAACTAGATTTCGCATCGTTTTCCATCAAAAACTCAAAAATGCAAAATTTTGAGTTGTGCCAGTGTTGCACGAAGCCGACGATATCTTCCGATCACATCTTGGCGTTATCACTGACAGTGCCAATAAAGTATTCCTTGCGATAAAAGAAAACAGTGAAAAGCTGATTTCACACTCCTTTTCAGGACGAAATAAAAACCCGTTGATTGAAGAGTTAATATTTTCCCTTGAGTTAATTAACATTTTTAAATTTGTGAATGTTATAAATTTTACTTTATCTCCGTGTCTCAGAACGTACTGAATTATCTCTTCCTTCCTTCAACAGGACATCCGAAAAACATCCATTATATGCATAAAAATTACTTTTTCGCATAACCAAAATTTAAAAATTGTCAAGCCCCAATCATAACGAGCAACTTAGTATATTATTGAAAATTATCAATCCTTTAAAATTCGATTGATAGTCAACGTTTATTTACTAGAAAAAATGACTGACACGCAAGCAGCCGGGTTATCTTTCTTGTAAAAGTATTCTACTTCAACCTTGCGGTCGTGGCTTTGCACACAACCCTCCTGTAATTTCTTGACTAAATACTTTTGAATTTCGAAAATGAGCAGTTTTGAATTCAAAAATTAATATTTATCAATTCAAAAACTTGATAGCTCCATAATCTAAATCTGTGTATGTTTTAATTCTAAAACTGTTTAGTTTTAGATTTAATACATGGACAATTTTTTACACTAAAACTGATTGTTTTCTAACTAAATGAGTTTTAATGAGTGCAAAAGTGAGTTCAATTGTATACATCATAAAGAATAATAATTACCCAGTTTTTGCTCATGCTGTAGTTACACAATTTTGAATAAATACGAAGTTGCTCATTTTTCGAGTTTCATTTTCTGGAAATGAATTGTTTTCTAGTCATTTTTGTCGAGTGTGCCGCCGCATTTTGTCGAGTGTGCCGCCGCAAAAACGAGTTCGATATAAGTAACCTGCTTTGATTGTTCTTTGAATACACACATTTACCGCATTTGCCCCATTATCGACCATTGTGAATAATTTGTGACATTTCGGAAGGATGAACCCTTTAATGCTTCTTACTGTGAATGAACACTGTACACAGTACAGAGACCGGTTTTGTTTACTCCACGCACACACAGTTTGATTTTCTGCTTTTCTTGTTGCTGCTTCGCGAAAACCGGTTTTATGTTGCGCATGTGTGCATTAAGCCATTCATTGCGTCCATTCGTTCTCCGTAGTGTTGTATTCGTATGAATCGAAGTGAAGGAAGGCATAAATAAACGAAAACGTATACGTTGAACCCGGCAAGCACTACGCGCGCATAAGAAACTGCGTGTAGGACATATAAGCAAAATTAAAAATATTTACATTCTGCTGTTTCTTTCCTTTTCTCACTGCAGTGGCAGCACACTCGCAGCCTGCTGCATATGCGGATGGCTGCAGAGGGTAATGAAAATGAACACGAGAAAAAAAAAAGCAAAAAGAGAGCTCTCTTCTATCGTGTTCAGCCGTATAGTAGCGTATTGTCGGGTTATGCTTCTCCATCCCTGCTTGAGTCAGTTCAGTATCGAGTGAGCATTTTCTGTGGTTTGAACGGTTTGTTTCAACGCTGATCGGTGTTTCGTTCGTTGAATGCGCAAACGGTTTTCGCTCTGTCTAGAAATAAAGGTCTGTTTAATGAAGCTTTCAACAGTGAACAATTACAGTGTTTTTGTGAGTAATTACTTCTAACTTTAATTATTGATCAGTGTTAAAAAGTACGGAAAAAATAAAAGTTCCCAATTGTGATTATTCGCCGTTTTTTAACTAGTGAAACTGCAGAATAAGCAAAGCAAAGCCACAAAACGGAGTGAAAAATAAACCCTCACAAGTTGCTGTTTGCTGGATGGTGATTTTTTTTCTTTTATCTGACACAGAAGGCGGATAGTGTGAGAAACACGAAAAACGGGTGGCTTGATCGAGAAGCAGGAATAAAGAATACAAAAAATAATATACACACACAGGAGAGATGAAGAAGTGACGGGCACAAGTGTAGAGAATCGGTACGCCTGAATCATGATAAATCGATCCGAGCATGCGCACCTGAGAAAACGAGTGAATTTATTCCACTGAATCCGCGCCTACACAATCGATTGCGCGGGATTAACAAAAAATATATATACAAAACGTGTTTTGATTATTGTTGTAACTGAATGCATGTGCATGTGATGCTTGTTTTTGGTGCGTTTCCCTGTACTTCGATTCGCAGGAAGTTTACATTATTCCTCAGTGGCCTTAACTTGAGAGTGTAAGAAAAGTTAAAACGTCAAGCTCAGGGAAGTTCTAAAGTGATAGAAAAGTGTAATGTTCCAGTGATCAAACGGAAAGCTGTGCTGAATATTCATAACACCAAATACGGTTGAAATCTGCTAGTGAAAATACGCTTTTTCTGTCGAAAAAAGTTTACATTGATTTACAAATCGCTGGACGTCATAGAAGGCAATAGCTGAGTCGACTGGAGCTAAGCAGCAAAACAAAAATTGGTGAGTTGTCGTTAGTTGCTATTTTTAAAAATGAAAAAAAAAAAATCTAAACAAGCCTATAAACCGCATAAATGCGGATACAAACTGTTCAAAAATCGTTTCATGTTTTGTTATATTCATACATTTTTTAAAAATTGCTGCAAGTAGTAGCGGAAGCTCGATTCTTCACCGTTTTCACTCATTTTAACATAATTTCAAAATAAAAGTCGCTAATACATATTTAGCGACCATTCAAAACATTGGAAAGCCTATATAGATCAGATAGAAAACACTCGAGTTAGGTTCATACAAATTTTATCCGGAGGAAATCTCCTAAAAGTGCATAGTCAAAGCTAAAGGAATGGAACAAAAGTACACAATTTAACACTGACCATCCCCCAATTTAGATTTAATTTTAATGCTTATACAAGAAGTGTTGAGCCGTTTTATTTTTTATCCCGAATTAACCAAAAATACTCGGAAATGCTCCTAGCAACAATAAAACTTTTGGTGAAAAGTCCAGGTTGCAGAAATGAAAATACCAATTTTTTATTAAAGTTTATGTCATTTTTCACAATAATTATATTCTAATGATGTTCAATGATTGAAAAAATTATCCTTAATCAAAAAGCTTATGATGGTTTAACCGGTAAATTCATTCGTTTTCTAGTTATTACGGTTTTAAGTTGAAAAATTGAAAAGTGCATTAAATTCACACTTCACACAGGGTCGAATTTTTTTTTCAATTTTATTTTTTCTCGAAACTTGACATTATTCACAAACTTTTAATTAAAAGACCTGGATGGAAAAATGAAAAACAAATTTTTACTAAAAAGTTAGGTTTTAAACAATTTTCCAAATTTTAATTATGTAGAGAAAAATCAAATTCCAATGATGCAGCTTAATGTTGATAGTAATTTCAAATCATAAAGCTCTTGATTGTAAAATTTCTATACGCATTCGTTTTTGGGGTATTTGAACTCTAAGTCAGGGAATTTCCAGTTTTCTATGAGATTACCCTTTTTTGTTCAGGAGTTATGGTTATGTTCACATTCACGGAGATTAATTTGCATGAGTAGAATAATTCAAAGAATGAAAACTATTTCTTCATTATTCATCCAATCTTCTTGTTTTCGAAAAAAAAGTGGTATATTGACCGTTCTTTTCAATAAATTTCTGTTTGATGCTGGTGAACCACATCATTGGAACTTTATTTTTCTATACATAATTGAAATTTGTAAAATTGAGTAAAACTTTTTAGTAAAAATTGGTTTTTCATATCCCCATTCAGAAAATTTCACACAAAAAAAACAATTTTTTTGCGTGTTTTTTTACAAAGTTACAGTTATTTGTTCTTTACAATTTCTCTCAAACATTGTTTCTGTACTTTCAAAGGTTTCTGAGCTACTTTACTTTTCTTGCTTGGAAAATGCATACGTCCGTTTAGAATATTACTCTTGAGTCTAAAAAATTCTTCCACCTGTGAAAAATACGCAGTTTGCTATGCCAAATACATATGCATAGGTTCATTCAAATCTTCAAATGTTTGACTGATTGGTATTAATCAAACTCTGCAGTTACTATCCTCTTACATACATGATCCTACTGATAAGAGCCTCTTTACGATGTTTTTTTTAATCAGTGTTTGAAAAATATCTTCGATTTCGTGCAACTCTAGTACGACTAAATATTTTACGTTTTTGAGTTTTTTATTTGTAGGGAGTCCTTGGTATTTTCCTTGTCTGATTTCAGGAGTTAAGATATCATCAAATTGAATTCATAGAACATAAACATTCTTCTAGTCATTCCTGATTTTCCTCAATGAGTTGGATAATAAGTTCCACAAATTGAGAACAACCGTTCACCCAATCAATTTGCACACAATTGTACCCACTAACCGCTAAGGTTCGTTAGGAAATTGTTATTACTCCTTCATTAAAAATTTTTCCAAGAGGACGGAATACAATTCCGTTGAAACAGTCGGTATATTATCTCAAAACCCTATCGTATTTGCTTTAGAAAAACGCACCTGATTATCTCTCACTTTGATGAAACACACAGAGTATCCAACAGAAACCGGCTCTATTCCGATTGATTGACTTCCTGTCAGTCGGAGCAGTAGCTAGAAGGCTCTCCAGTTCCGCCTAGAGGCTTAAGAATCTGCCCCAACCAGGACGCCACTCGCAGGCTTAGTCATTTACCTGTACCCTTTATAACGGATTGCTGCGAAAACCGGTCGCGTGATTCGATCTGGCTGCGATTGAAAGAAAACAACTCCGTGCACAGGATGTCGGTCTTATTTTTACATACGTTCTAGTCAACCAGAATCCATGTGTGTAGGTACTTGCAAAGACCATCACCTCATTAGTAAGCTGATTGTGTTGAAAGTTGACGCCAAGTAGTTCTTCGTTAAGAGCAAATAAAAATTTTATTTCGCAAACGTTTAAATAAACCAATAGGTTTGAGCTGCCTTCGAATGGGCAGCTTTTTTTTGAGAATCATCCCATTTGATGGTCCACTCACGATCAAGATTGGAGGTGTTCCGTCAGCGTCGGTAGCGTCGGCACAAAGTTCAACGCCTATTCTGATTGTTCTGTAAGTTTTCTCGTTTATGTTTCTTCGCTCAATAGCCACAGAGTACGCACGATGAACAACTACCCACGACTGCTGGACGATCTAATAATGGCTCCGAAGTAGCAACTTAGCTAGGATGATAATGGCCCCTATGCTACTGCCCCGAGGAGTCGGTTTGCCTTGTGCCCGGTCGCTCTTCGCTTTCTCGTTATAGTAATTATCTCTTACATTAAATCAGAGAACATGATTATTATAAAATAAAATGCGATATAAATTATCGTAGAAGCGTAGACGCGATGGGTCCCAAATGGCTTGTCCCGTATCTCCACAATAAAAACCAGATCGATCGTCGAGGCCGATCGCCCTGGCAGATTCCGACGGACGGACAGCGCTGTGAGTGATGGAATGGTTGGCGAAGACTAAGTGTCCCATTTAAATCCGTTCGTCCGATGCGAAGAGAAATGAAAGTGGAGAAAAAGAAACTCGAAGCCTGCCTACCATGGCCACCAGATTTGCGTCGCTCAGGCGGTGTAATTCTTACGTTCGGTAGCCTGCCTTTCGAAAGGCTGGCCACGGCTGACGATGGATGTGCCTATTAGACGCGGGCCTGTCACATATGTGCCGCTTTTATGTGTGTGAAAGCTTCTCCGTGATCCTCGGGGGAAGAACTAGCGGGCAACAGGTGAGCCAGCAGTGGGGGAAACAGCGGAAACATGTTTTCTAGTTTCTGGTTCCCTCTTTCGCTGCGTGTCGGTCGCATCGGAGCTTCAGCCGTGTGCTCAAATCGATGTTCTTAAATCGTATTAAAATTTATACCATCGTTGTACCCGTCAACCACTGCTCCATTGTATGCTGTGTTGATAACATATGAATAAATAGTTGCCTACTCAGGGCAGATTTAAAGTTTTCAAAGTGTCTCCTTCTCGCTGTTGATTTCTCCCGTTCCATTATATTCATGTTTCAATTTATATGCCGGTGTGGCCTGGCGGGTTGACTGCTGCAGCGGCAGCAGCAGCAGTAGAAATCGACTATCTACGCTACTTGATGAAGTAGGATGTAATCTGGCAGGAAGGCAGGCAAGAGATCGTTTATCTGAACGAACGACAACGATAGTACAGATAGCAGCACATCGCGGTGACAACGCGAAACAGGAACAAAGAAGGCATTGAACCGGACAAAGATTGTTTTTCATTCGAACCGAGCGAAGCCCGCGCCATTTTTAGATGGCTGCTGAGCCTTCTTTGATGTTAGGCTGTCATCTGACTGATCGGGAAGGAATTCTCTACGGCATGAGAAAATTTTTTGCAACCTTATTGACTGCACCAGAGGAAATCCGCCAATGATTTTTCAATAGGTTGGAGTTAAAACCCCTCCTGAATAGGAATCCTGCGCACGGCTATGTCTAGCCTTATTTGAGACAGTAACTAAACGACTAAAGTTTTTGTTAACTCTCTTGAAAAAAAAAACTCAAATAAGTTCCCGTGGCCTTTTACAAATCCATCGATCTAATTTCAGTACGCCATTACACTGCCATTATCGGAAATGCATCCCTAACTGCTCGTACGTCAAACGCCGCCAGCATCAGCTTGGTGAAGCTGTTGGATTTTCCCGGTTAAACTTATTCGCGAATCAGCAACTGACGAACAGACGGATGATGGGTGATGGTAGATTTAATCAAACCTTCCCGAATCGCAAGGGGGCGCAGGCAAAGGGAGGGTGCATTAAATGTTCCTACCTAGCTAGAGCTAGAGCTGTTGGGCGAAAAACCCACGCGCGCTTAATGTAAACAACTATTCCTGCGCCCCAGCGAAGCGCATGCGAACCTACTCTGCAAGTGGTCTATTTCCTCGCACATGCATGAACTCGGCTCATCTCGGTGCCAAACGAGAAAACTTCTCAAATTACCCCGATATGTCTAGGGGTTTTTATAAATATAAAGCAGTAAGGAGATTTTTTCGTATTTCTATCTCCGTTTTAGAATTTTAGTTGCAAAGCATGGCACACAGACGGCGAGACGAAAATCCTGAACGAAAACATTTTTTGGCGAGCTCTTTGCAACGCTTGTAAATCGCCTCATCGCATAGGAACGCAACAGCCGGTCTCGACTCAGACTGACACAGACTGGCGGTGTGCAGAGATGTGTCGCCCACAAGAGGGATTTTCCTGATTGAAAACGTAAATGATTTTCTTTCTCTGTTGATTGCACTCTACGAGGACGCCTTTGTTTGCCAATTTTAAACTCATATTGCCGAGATAGCTTGGAAAGCGGGCGAAAACCGAAACTGCCTTGGTGAAGCAATGTTTCGAGAAAATGGAGTTTTTTGCATACTGCATACTCTTCTAAATTCTATTACAGAGATAGGAACTTTAGAGACCAAATGCCGAAAAAAAGCGACCAAAAGAGACCGAAGAGCAACCGTGACAATAGAGAAAATTTATGAAAAAGGAATTTAGACTAGGAAGCGAAAAAAATCTATTAATTTGTGAACAAGGCTAAATCAGGAAATAAAACGAGTGTATTAAAAAAGGCAATATAAACGTATAACAGGATGCCCCTTAAATTCAATTTTCGATTTCTCGCTTTTTCCTGGTTTTCTTGGCAGTATTTCTTAAATTTAACCGTTGGGTGTAACTCATAAGTTTTGTCTTCTCAAAAAAAATCTCCTTGCAAAATTTGACCTCGATTAGATTCCGGGAAGGAGAGCCTCCCAGTCAAGGATGTCATGTAGAAAACCTCATGTAGTTTTCGACGAGTTTTCTACGTAGAATACCTCTGGTAGAATACCTAACCAGAAACGAGTATTCTACGACTATTCTACGAAAACCTGCAAAGAGATTTTTGTGGTAAATTACATGAAGAATAATCGGAATTTAAGTTTAAAAACACTATTTATTCTTAATTGTGATGATTACTTTGTGTGAATTGAGAACGAATTTTACATTTAAAATCGTTGCTTTTAATCTCCGTCGATTGAATTTGTTTTTGATGTGTTTCATAAGTTTTTGGATTAGAAATACCTCCTGGTTGCAAAATATTCTAGGGCTTTCTAGCCAGTACAAACAACAAACCTAGGTATGTTCAATTTTATCTTCGAAACTTTATATGAATTTGTAAATTAAATTAATTAGCAATTCAGAACCCAAAAATTACGTAATTACTTAACTCAGAACTGAGTAATACTGTACCCAAAAAGTGAGTAACAATCACTCAGTTTTTAAAACGCCTTGTTTCTCAATTATGCGTATTTACGGAGTTACTCAGATTATCAGTTGTTTCACTTTTTACGAAAATGCGTCAAATATTACTCATTTTAGAGTTATTTTGCCCAAGGGTGTAAAGAATTCTTCCTGCAACCATTTAAAGTTGCATGGAATTTTTGGTGGGCTTTTTTATATATGCCAGGGGAACCATGAACCATTGAGATGTTGGGTACGCTCTAAATATATGAGATTTGACAGCGGTAGCATAGTTCCGTAGAAATCAGGCCTTAGATGCGCTTTTGCTGTTGCACTAATTTTGTATGTGACGTATATTATGCGATTTTGCTTTCATTAACATTTTCGGATGACAACAAATATGTTGTTGAACCGTGAATTATGATTGAAATTATTGAGTTAAAACTTAGTTTGCTTTTTTGAGTTTCTTTATCATTGCTTGTTTCGCCATAATCACAAAATAGTCCGGAAAAACACTTTCTTGCCTTTTTCGTGTTATTTTTTTTGTTAGATTGATTCTCCCGTTACTTAAATACACCTAATCAGCGCAGCGAATGGCATTTTATGGTTCATACTGTGAATTTTCGAGTGTTTGAGAGTTTTCTACTTGCAAGAGGTTTTCTACCGTAGAAAACGTAGAGTACAGTTTTCTACGTAGATTACTTACGAGTCCCGAAAAATCGCGTAGAATACCATCCCTGCTCCGAGTGGTCCAAGTTTTACTTGTTTTACCGATGAAAATATGCACATTAAACTGTCGGATTTTTTATGTCAGATGTCTTAGAATTGAATGAATCGTCGAGATCTGTTGTTACCTCAAAACATTTATTTTTTGCGAAGAACTTTGATATCTTGGAACTCACCAAATTCTAGATCTGAGGATAAAAGAATGTACAGGTCGGACTCGATTATATACAGACTCGATTATATATGATTCGATTATATATAAAATTGTACATAATCGAATCATAAATTTTTTTTTTTCAATTTTAAATATAACTTACCTAAAGCAACAATGTCGTATAGGGATCGTCCAAAAATACGTAACGCTTAGGGGGAGGTAGAGATCTGACAAAACGTCGCAATCAATTTAGATGGGGCCGGATTTAGAAGCTGGGGGGCCCGGGGCAAATTTGTTTGTGAGGCCCTCTTTTCTTGAAACATTTTGAGGTAACGTTCTGGAAGGTGACGAGCAAAAAAAAAGGTCGCCCTTGGACTAGGGGGGCCCCTTCAATCGGGAGGCCCGGGGCATTTGCCCCCTTTGCCCCCCCCCCCCCCCCTCAAATCCGGGCCTGCATGCTAGACAAAGTGATGAGGGTTTTCCGGAAGTCCAATGTTTATGTCACGTTAAATTTGAATGGACCCTAATATTACTATTTCATTGTTAAGGTTGAGGTGATAGAGAATGACTCTTTCCAAATACTTATTTTTATGAAGTTGAAATCTATACTGGTGAGCAAAAATTTAAATAAATTAAAGGCAATGTTTTTAGTTAATCTACTATCTACCCAATACGCAAGTCGCTAATCTAGCTAATCTACCATCTACCCAATACACATCACGCAGTGCAAGTTGCAATACACGCCGTGTAGTGTTTCTATGCAAAAGTGGCACCCGTGCAGCACGGTGTAGTGTTCTTGCCATGGCTGACTGCAATAACATAAAGAATAACTACGAAATCTATACATACATATATTTTTGTAAGAAGGGTTTTTTGCGACTTTAAGGGTGTTAGTCAAAAAAATTCTACTTATTTATTTAAAAACAACAAAAGATGTAAGCAAAATAAACGAAATTTTTTTTTCTGATTCGATTATATATACATATATTTTTGTAAGAAAGGTTATTTGCGACTTTAAGGGGGTTAGTCAAAAAAATCCTATTTATTTATTCAAAAACAATAAAATATTTATGCAAAATAAACAAAAAAAAATTTATTCTGATTCGATTATATACAGGATTCGATTATATATAGTGAAAATTTTTCGGAGACTGTATATAATCGAGTCCCACCTGTATTAGCAATTTTTTCAAGGTCCGTAAATTAATTTAAACAAACACTCTGAATAAACGATTTACAAAAAACATTTTCCTAAACAATCTGAGAAAAACTCGATTTTTCCCAAAGATCCGCGTAATAAACCACGGAAATTCTGAGATCCGCGTTAAAAAAGACGCGTAAATCACCTAAATCGCGCCAAAAATAATTAACATTTTTTTTAATAATAGCTTTAAAAAAGACAGAGTAAGTCTTTACTTCGACAAGAATATTCATCATTCCAACTTACCCTTTGCACTAAGTAAAATAGACACTTTTCTCTCATGTGTCAGAGTCCTCCCGATATGAATTGTTGGCTTCAGTTTTGGTACAGACAAGCAGACGTGCCACTCGATGACGATTTCTTCTACCGGAAAAATAAGGTTTTTTTTCTCGAAATTTTGTTGTGGTGCTATAAGCAAGCGTTCAAACTCATTAGTAAAAGCAAAAACCGTTTTTACGAAAATTAGTTAGAAAGTCTTTCTTTTTCAGGATATTTTCTTAAATTGTATCGTCCGTCCTTTTTACGATGTCATTTCCTGTTGCACAACTGATACGCCTTCCAAGATCGGCTGCTAATTTAAACGAGAAATGGAAAAAGAGACTTTTAGGTGAAAATAGACCATTTTAGAAGAGAAAAGAGACTTAAGAGGCCTTTCGTTGAAAAAAGAAACTTTTTAGAGACAAGCT
This sequence comes from Wyeomyia smithii, assembly GCF_029784165.1. Classification (NCBI taxonomy): domain Eukaryota; kingdom Metazoa; phylum Arthropoda; class Insecta; order Diptera; family Culicidae; genus Wyeomyia; species Wyeomyia smithii. Next base: position 67,149,648 of record NC_073695.1, read on the forward strand.
CTTAATCAGAGACCAAGTCTCCAAAAAGTAACCTGCTACCAGCCCTGCGTAATTATTCAATTTCTATCGACAAAAAATTGTAAGAAATTATTTGAGTGAACTCATAAAATTATCATAAGAAAACGTGAACTTCAGACGAATTTTATAAAAACTCATAGATCTTTAAAACTTGCATATTCCGTTAAGTTTCATAGAATTTAGAGATCTTCAACTTTGTCGAAAACTGCAAAGCTCTGGTGTGCAAGGAAAGAAGTTGGCATCGCAACGCCAGCTTCACGGCTGAATTCCGAACTAATTTAAACATCCAAATTGAAGTGCCAACTATAGCAAGAAAGTTTGTAGAAGATCGGATACCGATTGGTTAAACCTTGAGAGCGCTAAAACTTCGTTCTGCTAGATTTCATTCCTGGCTCAGTGTGCAATGGTTTTTTCTAATCAATAATAGTATATTTGACACGGCACGGAAGTGTGCAAAGGTTGTTATTATACTGTTCCATATGTTATCTCATTCATTTAAAAAGCTGATACTTTAGTAACAAAGGTTGATACTAGTAGAATAATTTTTGTTATTTTAACTCCTAACGAGATCAAAATAAAAACACATCCTGAAATGTTTTTCTCAGAAGAAACTAACTGCTTCTGTTACATTTTTGTTTTGTCTCTCTGATCGAGAACACTCCCTTTGAGAAGAGGGAGAGGTCTCAAACTTTCATAAGGACCTTTCCTGGCCCCAAAAACCCCCACATACAAATTTTCACGCCGATCGATTCTTTCATCCCCAAGTCTATGCGGATAACTACATCCGCAGCGAGTTTCTGAAGGATCCTTGCATAAGCATCAATATGCTTATCAACAGGGCAAATCTACAGAAACCGCTCTGCATTGCGTAGTGACGAAGATCGAAAAAACGCATTTCTTGACATTGAGGGAGCCTTTCATAACACGTCCTTTGCATCAATTCACAGGGCTCTTTTTTTGTAAGATTTGGACCACTGCGACCATTGTTTTGATCTTTTGTGGTATTCACAGGGCTCTTCAAAATAAAGGAGTCTATAATACTACAATGGGCTGGATTCAAGCAAGGCTTTCGAGCAGGAAGATCACAGCTGCATTGGGAGATACGTCTGTCACAGTTGAGGCAGTAAAAGGGTGTCCTCAGGGAGGAGTTCTCTCTCCACAGCTATGGTCACTGATGGTAGACGCTCTTCTCACTAAGCTATCGCAGCTAGGCTACGAAGTCATTGGTTATGACTTGACGGATTCCTTACTGGGGAAAATGTGATGCAACTCTTTCTAGTCGAATACGAACGGCTCTCATCATCACCTCCCAGTGGTGCATTCAATCACTCCTCCACTATTGAATGGGGTCTGACTGAGTTTCACCAATGAGACCAAATACCTTGGAATCATTCTGGATAAAAAGCTGGATTGGACTGCTCAACTAGATTACTCTATCAATAAGGCGACTTCAGCGATCTGGGCTTACAGTACCACTGTTCGGCAAGACCTGGGGGTTAAAACCATAATTAGCACTCTGGTCTTACGTCTTCATTGCACAGTGGTCCAATAGGGCAACGGAAAAGCATTGGAATCATGATTTCACTAGCCCCTTTTTAACCTTTACGCCCTTGAAGTTAGCGAGAAAATAAGCTAAATTATTATATAACTTAGTTAGGAAAAGTCCTGGAGATGTATGGTCTTTGGCAAAAATGTGTGTTTTGTGTGCCCTAACAATTCCTCCGAACAACACTTTCGTGTAAAATTAGATGCATTTTGAAAATTAAGTACAAAAAAATAAATTTAAGTATGTTCCATATATTATACTTTATAACTTTGTACCGAATGAAGATAGAATTTGTTCAACAAAGTTTCATATTTGCAAATTTTCTACAACTTTTATGAAATAACCGTTCCTCTATCTTTTAACACAAAAAAGTTAGTTTTTTCTTTTTTTATTATAGTAAACTGTTCAAAATTTTTGATAAATTGCAATTATGCGGGCCATTCATGCGAAAATTGTTTCGTAGACACTATTAAGCTAGGATGAAGGTGAAAAGGGCTATGAAATTAAGTTCCACTTTTTGCCTTATGCTACTTTGGGTACCCGGACATTGTGGAATCGAGGGATATGCACATACCGACAGCCTAGCAAGACAAGGATCTGCTCAGCAATTCATTGAACCGGAACCGTTTCTGGGTACCTCCATATCCGCCATTAAAGGGGAACTAAGTACATGGGAAAAGCTAGAAATAGCATCTCATTGGCAACGTGCCGTAGCAACGTAGAAAAACTAAACAGTTTATCTACCTCGACCTTGCGCTTACCAAATGGCTACTTAGTTTAACTCGTAGTGAACTACGCATCATCACGGGACTCCTCACCGGACCTTGTCCCGTTCTCTATTATTTAAAGAAAATCGGCAAAGTCCCAACCAACAATTGCCGCTTCTGAAACGCTGAACCTGAGAGCTCAGCGCATTTACTCTGCTGTTGAGGAGCTCTTGCTTCATCGAGGTTCAACTTCTTCGGAAGTTACCTCTCAACTCCATACCAGGTATGGAGCACCAATTCCAAAACAGTCACTGGTTTGATCAACCATATTGGTCCTCAATTAAATCGATGCTTTCGAGCTCCTGTAGTCCGTGTAAAGCAATCGGGGCCAGCCTCAAAAGACAATCACTCCTGTCGTAGTGGCACTTCTGCCCAATGCCCTTCAGGCATACAAAAAAAGTCTGTATGAATTTTTTTTTATATATATATATATATATATATATATATATATATATATATATATATATATATATATATATATATATATATATATATATATATATATATATATATATATATATATATATATATATATATATATATATATATATATATATAGATTTCTTCTGACGATAGTATATTAATGAAGCCAGTATTTTGAGAGTAAATGAAAGAAGTCTATTTTGAGCTAACATTTGGGCAGTTCTCCAGTCTGTGTAATAGCTATCTCTTTCGTGTTTTCTACAAAGTTTTGTGTTTGGATGATATATGCTCGACATTGTTGACTTCTAAAAGCTCAAGTTTTTTAGATATTCAAAAAAAAAACTAATTTTAGAGACTGGTCGGATATGGAACGATATACAGTAGGTTTCCATTTTTTGCATGTTCCGTTTTTAGCACACTTCGATTTTGGCAATAGAAGGGTTCCGTTTTCGGAAACATTTTATAGTACCTACATAGTATACAATAATTTATACAACAAACTGACCTGATTTTGACTCCCGTTCTAGGTTGAAACTGAAAACATCTTACGCCTGATGATTTCTAGCGAGCATACTACCAACACTATTGATGTGCCGTAGACATATGCTACGATAAAATTTCTTCGCGGGGTCTTCTTGTCTTCTTTTTTCTGTTTGTTCTCGTGCAAAGTACATATCTTCAAAACAAGGGAAGTCCGCGTAACTGAAACTCATTTTTTTTGCTCACACGTTTATTTGACACGGCACAATACAAATTAATGTTTTACGGAGCCAATTAAGTCTCATTCCTTATGGTCTAAAATATCTTTTAAGCTAAAGGCAAATTTTTTATCCTCGCTGCCGTTTACGAGCTGAAACTGAATCTATTACTAAAACTAACATGGTTTTTTTTTATCCGAGATTCGTTTCGCTGTTGAATGAGCACTTTGATGCTCTCCAAATAGCTATAAACAAGTAGCATGTATGGCAAGTTTCGCTGAGCGAGGATATCACGAACTGGCACATAGGGCTGTATTCCTCGGGCTCTGAGGGTATCCAAAAGTAGAGATCTGGCGCCGCGGAATTCAGCACACACCCAAACCACGTGTTCAATGTCTTGATACCCACAAACGCAGGAGATGTGCATCTAATCCGTAGTGGTTGGACATAATCCGAGACATCATGCGAATGAAATTTCGTCCTACATCCAACCCCCGAAACCAAGGTTTGGTGGAAACCTTGGGGATGATGCTGTGTAGCCACCTCCCCAGTTCTCCCTTATCCCACGAGGCCTGCCAGTTGATAAGTGTATTCTGACGTGAAAATTTTAAAAATTCATTGTAGGCAATTGGTCTGTTGTAAATATCACCGTTTGTTGCGCCCACTTTAGCCAAAGTGTCCGCTTTTTCATTGCCCGGAATGAAACAATGAGAAGGAACCCACACTAAGGTAATCTGAGAAGATTTTTCGGATAAAGCTTGTAGGAGGCGGTAAAATTATTGTTGAAGATACCGAAGCCAGTGGACCCGTTGAGAAGTGATCCATCAGTATAAAACACATTGTCGCAGTTGATGTTTTCATATTTGTTATAAAATATTTTAGGGATCTGCTGCACGCGTAAATGATCCGGGATTCCACGAGTTTCTTCCATCATGGATGTATCGAAAAACACACTAGAAACAGAAGTATCTAATAGATTCACACGATTGGAGGTGTATAAGGAAGGATTTATACTTTGAGACATGTGATTGAAATACACAGTCATGAAACGGGTTTGAGAATTAAGTTCAACTAGCCTATCGAAATTTTCAATTACCAAGGGGTTCAAAACCTCACATTTGATGAGAATACGAGAAGTCAGATCCTAAAAGAGGTCTTTTAATGGGAGAACGCCCGCCAAAACTTCCAAACTCATCGTATGGGTCGAATGCATGCAACCTAAGGCAATACGCAAACAACGATACTGCAATCGTTCCAGCTTGATTAAATGGGTGTTTGTAGCGGAGCGGAAGCAGAAACACCCGTACTCAAGCACCGATAATATCCTTGTTTGGTAAAGCCTTATGAGGTCTCCTGGGTGGGCGCCCCACCATGATCCAGTAATTGTCCGGAGAAAATTTACTCGCTGTTGACATTTTTTCATCAAATACCGAACGTGACATCCCCAGGTATACTGAAACTCATTTGAATTGATCATTATTTTGATTCACGAAAAGATATTTTGTGGTACGTCTGTTTATCTATGTTCCAACCTTAAATCTTTAATTTTATTAAATTCAAAATAACATAGAATAACTGTAAGTTTTAATTATTTTCACATATTTTTTTTTTATTTCATTTCGGTAACATGTTGAGAACTGTTAGTGAACTGATAATGAAAGTCATTATTGATTGTGGATGATAAAAAACCATTTCCAACCCAGAAATTATTCAACAAACAATTTTTGGGTTAGATTTTGACAGCACGAAACTAACAGAAACAATCAATAACCAAACACCTCCAAGCTGAGTACCAATATCGTCGAGTTCTGTGGCTAAACTCTGATCGAAGAGCTACGATTAAGTAACCATTTTCATCAAAATAAATCACATAGCGGTTTGTGCAGGCAATCGCCGATTAGCCGATCGTTTCTCGACGGCGCAATAATCGAGCAAATTGTGGCTATTTAGTCGTTTCACTCTTTCCCCGGGCGTGCAGGACGTGGTCAAAATCGTAAACAGTGTATGAATTATTGCTCAGAGTTAGTTTCCCCGGCTTAGAGTGCGCCATGTTTTGTTTAGTTTTTTTTTTTGAGCCGCAGCATGCTTTGCGTTTGGCGCAGGTGGCAAACCGACCTACCGATTCGGAGGCCCCAGCAGTGACCATTTGAAATTGTTAGTTTAAACACGTTTCCGCGTTTGGTATTACCCTGCGGGTACCGGGACGCTCCGATGGTCACATCTTCTCGGTGATGTTCTTCTGCTAGCTAGCCGGCTACCTGTTGCAGAAGCGAGACGACATCGCGTCAGCGTCGATCAAACACGAACCGCTTCTCCACTGCCGTTTCCAGCTTAGTTGGTGGAGAATAAATGTGAAAGACGATGGATGCATTTCTCGCAGAGAAAAGTTATTGTTTGTTTATTTATGTCTGGTGAAAGAGTAGAATTCTAAAAACAGGTACTCGGACCCGCGCTGGTAGGCGCAAATGAGGGTAAAAAATTTGGCTGTGATTTTTTGTTTCACTTCCTTCACCCGTGCAAACGTGATGTTTTACCGCTGACCAAACTGGCCGTGGGGAGTAATACGACAACAAGTAAATGAGGTGCATTTATGTCAGAAACCATCTGTCCTGTTGTAACGGATTCGGATGTTTAAGTGATTTTGATTAGCATTAGCGTTCTAATGAAGCTTTCAAATAATTTCTGCGTTTCATGACTGATCACGACGTACGACGCTCGAGCTCTTTTTTCTCTACTCCCAAGATTATGTGCAGCTGAATCTAAACACGATTTACTAATGTTTAGGATTATAAAATGCACACAATTACGAAAATTGCTGTTTGTTTAGATTTCCGCGTGGCGTCCCCGTTTTCTTGCTGGTACGCAGACCGAATCTAGATGCACTTGGCATGATGTTCGGTAAACACAGGCGGGACATGGAAAGCAAAACAAGAAAGCCTCCCAGTGTAAACAGGTATCTTTCCATATCAACAACGCGAATGCAAAAGATTAAAACTGCCTCGGTTTGAGAAAGAAAAAAAAAAGAGATAAAATATGGCAAAACTGGTATACAACATGATCGCTTACGTCACCTTTGGCGTATGAGTCTGTCTCTGTACTGGACGGAATGTGAATGCATGCAGAACATACCCAACATACACCTACCTTACCATTTGTGCGCAAATAGAGTACAAGCGACACCATTTAGCGTTAGCCAGGTTTGCTCTAGATTTGAACTGCTTAATTTTTTCTCGTTTTCTCAGCATAGGGAGTGCCACACATATACACATTTATCTCGCCCAGCTCAATCGCGAGCCTACTTCAGTTTTAGAGTCGTAAAACTGAGATTAACATTTTCCAGCGCCCTGGTTCGATTAAATGGAGCAACGACGATCCACACAAGCTGGCTTGTGAGGCCTAGAAGTGTTGTAGATTTTAAATTACAGATAAAAGCTTTTGTAGCTCATCATCGCTGGTGGGAATCTTTTTTCTGTTGGGATATGAATATTTAAAGTCGTTTACACCCGTAGGGTGGGTTTCGTGGCAGAAAGGCGCAGTCCGAGTCCCGAACCGAGGATATGAAGATGCCAAACCTTTCTGGAAAAATTAAGGTGTATCGGATGGTTAATGGTTTCTGACTTGCTTCGGGGGCCGTTGTCGCCATAATCACCGCACCCCGAAGAGGCGTAATCATTGGCAGCATCTTTCGCCAGTGTCGTGTATGTGCTCTTGTATGCGACGGTGGTTACCAGGAGGACAGTGGATTGCGCAAAACGGTGGCCTCGACGGGGAAGTTTAAAAACCAAACTTGCTGCGAATCTGATCCTCAGTAGGTATACGGCTGCATTTGCGCGGCGCGCTGCTCGGTGCTAGCGGGAACAGGTTTTTACGCTCGTTGTGCCGATTCCACGGATTCCCAGTTGTGCTTTGATTGGAGTTTTGAAAGTCGACTGTGACTGCTGCTGGTGGTTGCTTATAAATAAAATCGATATTACCTTAATCCCTGTAACCGGTTTTCCGCTTACAAGCTCACCACGGGCTCTCGAGTGCTCACCAGAGTTGGGTCGATTCGAGAGGTAGCTCCCGCAGGGCTGTTGTTGGGCTCTCGTTTGTTTCCAGTACTTCTCCCTTGATGCCTTACTTAAATTTTGGTTTCGCCTTTGGGCTTTATAACTTACCAACTTATTACTTTTATTTCCTCAATAATGTTATGTGTAGCGAGTGCTAGGTTCTCATGAACTTGAGCGGAAATGGTTTTTCATCGGTCAATTCGATGAAATAAAGTAGAGCTTGCTGTGAAAATTAAATTGATCTTTATTTAATCATCAATCACAACAGTGATCACCAGTAACATTGACTTTTAATAAAAGGCTAACAAGGTGATGAAAGATATTCCACTCGAAAAAAAATATCAATTTTATGCGGCAATGTTGCCAAATGTGTTATTTTTGTATTTAAAAAATTAAATTGCATTTTTCGCCAAATGAGTGCTTTCTGATTTTAAATTTCACAATTTCATCGTGTTCAAGAGAAAATTTTACATGAAAAAAACACCTATTACCCCGAGATATTATGAGCAAAACTCAAGCTACAGCAGTAGTACGTAAAAAAGTTAAATTTTCTTTGGTCTTAAGTTTTCAATATCTCCGGATATGTTTAATAAACGTACATTCCAGGTATTCATAAAAAATATCCTTTTATGGCGACAATGTTGCCAGATATGTTGTTTTTCCATTTGAAAAATTAAATTAAATTTTTTGGCTGATGAGAATACTTTTATTTCACTTTTGACAATTTCATCGCGATTCTTAGAAAATTTTACATGAAAAACACTTATCACTCATTAGTATTCTGAATAAAATTCTTAAAAATGCTGTAACTCAGCATTTTTAAGAAATTAAGTCAAATTTACTTTGATTTGTTTATAATTTAAATTCTTATTTTGCTTATATTTCTGTTATAATTTCGGACATTCTAGATGACGCAATATGAAGGAAATTTACCAAGGAATTCAGAAACTGCAGGATGATTGTTTCCTTACTGGATAATTTCAGGGGCTAATAGAGGGCCACATTTGATGAACAAAACTTTTCTACGCATATGCCCTAATGTTAATCTACTCAGAGTTATTCAGCTTCAAAGTTTTCTGAATACCCTTCCTTAAAGTGGCTCTTTACTTCAAATATATGCCACTCAGAGCAATTCTATGGATTTCATATCATTTCATTTTCATTTTGCGGTAGATGGTGGGTCAGTTGGAGCCAAGTCTGTCTGGGGCCCCAAACAATCCCAAACCCATCGGAAGTTATCTCCTGAATCAGCCTCTGAAAAATTCCTAACAATGAACCAATCACCCTGTATGTAAATGTTGACCGGAAGTGTTGCCAGCTGCTTGGTTAATAATGAAAAAATGTAGACATTCAAGTATCTGACAACTGGCAGTTCCGGTTTGAGTTTATATATTTTATGACTTCCTTGGATAATTTCCTCAAAAAAAAAAAAAAAAAAAAAAAAACAGAAATATTATCAAAATAAGAATAGAAATTATAAACAAATCAGATTAAATTTGACTTTCGCTCCTTAAAATGATGTAACTTGAGTTTTGCTCATAAAACCTCTGAGTGGTAAAGGTTTGTCCTATAAAATTTTCTTGGAAACACGATGAAATTTTCAAATTTGAAATAAAAATATTCTAATGCAATTTAAATTGATATTTTTTTTTGGATTCCTTGACTAATTTGCTTCAAAATTTATTACCTGGAATGTACATTGATATAACAAAACTGAAAAGGATAGGCAACACTACCGCCTAAAATTGATATTTTCTCTAGAATCCTTGACTGGTTTACTCCAAAAATCTAGACACTACGTTTTTGTAGCCATAGTTGAACGAAAATAATGTTTTTTTTTCACGGAAAGCGTTACTTTTATCAAAAAAGAGGGGAGTTTCACGGAGCGAGGGGTGACCCAAAGTTAGAATTTTTGCAGAGTGAACTTATATGAACAATTCCCCAAAGTTATAAGGTTTGTTTCATTTAGAATTTGGCCTCATACAATTTCCGTTTTCTCCATGAGAAAATAACGTACAAAATTTGTAAAAATATGTTTTTGCAGGTTTTTTATTTAACTTCAAGGAAAAAATACTAGAAAAAATATTTGTCTGCTATTCTGATGAATTCTCGAACTTTTCGTCGAATACCTCCTATCAATTCCTGCACAGTGGTAACATCAACCGTATCGGCCATTTTTTTTTTCACCACTTCGCCATATCAGATGATGTTTTGATTGATTTTCCACACTTCTTTAATTTACCCAATATCTTTCGATGAGACGAAACTGTGGGCAGTTTGGTGGATTAAGCCTTTTTTCGATAACATCAATATTACTCTGCTTGTAACATTTCAATACATCCCGGGCGTAGTGACAGCTAGCTTAAACTTAAACTTGTCCATTCACGGTTGCTTTAGTGATGAAAACTTTGAAGCCTCGGCGATCATTCCTCTAGACCATGTTGGGTTTTCAACGCAGGTGTGTACATTTTTTTTTTCGTCTCTCGCGTTCCATTTTGGATAACTTTTTAACGCGTGTACCAATCCTGACGAAATTTTCACCACTAACTAAACAAGCCTTCTAGATCAAAACGCTGTCATTAGTTTCTCGGTACGACAACTAAAGGCGCTGCAGTAGATAAAAGGAAACGGCCAAATACTGAGTGGAACAAACCTTAGTCAAATCTGAAAATGTCGTTGGTATGAGGTGTGCACACTTGAGATGGAATGATCCACAATAAAATTTTGAAATTCTAAACTATAAAAATGGACATATGAAATATTATATCTCGAATTAGGAAAATTTAAAAATTGAGATAGTAAATCAACAGTAAACAGTTCTAAACTGATTTATTAGAACTCTTAATAAGAAGTTGGAAACAAAAGATTCGACAACAAGAAAAAAATAGCAAGAAAAATGAAAAATCAGGAACGAATAATAATAAAAGAAATGATAGCCGATGATTGAAAAATAGAGGATAAAGGTCTCCAACCTGAAAACTGCATATACAATGCAAACTGCATGTACAATGTAGAATGAGAAATGACAAACGATCAACGAATAACGAAGAATGAATGATGACGTTTAAAAATATAATGAAGAAACGACGAAGAATAAAAAACTAAGAATGGAGGATGAGTAATGATGAAATCAATAATGAAGACTGAAGAATGAAAAGTATTAGAAATAAATGGAGAAAAAAATAAGAATAAAAATTTAAGAATGTCAAATGAACAACAACGTAAGTTTTACCCTAGAGCTCAAACAGAAGCAAAATGAAAGATTATATTTTTTTGACAGTTTCTGAACATTTTGGTGCCACTGGCCGCAGAATAATTGCATCAAAAGGCCGCAGAATGATTGCTCGCCGGGTTTGTCGTTTCTACGTTTGCTTACGGTCACTGGAGGACGAAAGTTGGAAAAAAAGATCGAAAGAAAGATAAGAAGTGAAAAATTTGAAATATTTAAGGAAGTGAAAAGGAAAAAAATGATGATGAAGAAATACGAATCAAACACAAGCGAAAAAATAAATGGTAACCAGGCAAATAAATATAAGTGGAAAAAATTCAATTGTAGAATTAGAAAATTCAGAAGAATAATAAAAATTAACCAAAAACTCAAATTTAAGACAGTAATTAAAAATTAAATGACAATAAAAGTGAAAGGTTGAAAAGGAAAACCCAAAAATAATCATGAAACAAAGCGTAAAAAGTGAATGGTTAAAAGCCTGCGAATACGGCTTGAAATATACGTTGGTGTTACTCTTTATATTGCACCGTTAAGTTTGGTAGTTCTTTAAATATCAATCGTCCTATTGAATGGAGTAATGCGTTCCAGCTAGATCAAACGAGTCACCTCCATTCGCGGAAGAACAATACGAGCGTGATCAGCACTGATCACTGCGCTACAATTATCGTCGCAAATTCAGCGAATGACGAGCTTAAAATGGCTCCAAGGAGACAGCCTGTAATTGCCAAGTTATGCAGATGTGAACAGCATTTTAATCGATGCTGTCTGTGCGGTACAAGGAATTATAACTGCGCGGCGCGCATACCAGGAACCCCCCGCACCCCCGTCCCGATATCGTGATGCGGGCAGCTTATTTGTTTACGATCGGAAAAGATCTGTCACGCAATCGTAAACCAAAGCTGCTGACGCCGATTGCAACGCAGTTACAGTATTTGTAATTAACTACGGCAGAATTAGAAATCTCGATTCATCAGCACGGTTGCCTGATGACGAAGTGTTAATCAGTATGCAATCAATGCTGACACCGATAGACCGTAAATTAATTTGACATTCTTGGCATTCTTTTGCAGCGCTTCCAAGTACACCCCGTGATGACATCTACGCGAGTGCAATTATTGTATTATGTTATTAAGCTACAACTGGACTGAAGTTTTCCGCTTCGTGAGATTATTCTCAGCGTAATTTTCAGTGAAATCATCACAAAGTTCGCAGCGATCTTCGTGTTACGCAAGTCGATTGCTGCTCGAGAGCAGCTTAACGAGTTTCTGGCGTTTATTCTGCTACATCAAAAGTATGGTTCTCGATCGGCCACAAGAGTTTCGGCAGTTTCGTCTCAACCTGGTCATCTTTTCCCGAATGGCGCAGTCGAAAACAGCAATCTATCATTAGACGAATTCACCGCTCTCGACTTTATTGGAGAGAAGTGAGGAAGATCTTGAAATACCTTCTAGTGTTGTACTAGAGTAAGCGCTCTTTAGGACGGGGTCTCGTCTCTTGTGTGGTGGTTCGGAAACCGTCCGACAGATCGGAACGATTGCTGTCCAAAGACCAGATGATGAAAAATTATCGAACGAAAAAAAATAAAACGAAAAACAAAAGAAGCACTCGAGTGTGATAAAACACCAACTGTTTCCCATTCTATCTCTGCGAGCTGCTGCTGCTCCGTAGAAAGCTTCTCTCAACGCGCGCGCGAATGTCCGGCCCCAAAAATCGGAAAACATTTATTTTTACTCGTAAACATTTTTTCGACTCATTCTTTTTTTCATTCTGACCACGTCTCATCTCGTCGTCGTCGTCGCTTCGTCGTCCGAAAATTGCTGACGTGTGCGCGAGATTGGAGGGATAAATCGGTTCTGTCTTCACCGTCTCTGGTAATACTCTGTACACTGTGCTAAACAGCATAAACAACACATCGCAACACTTGAGCTAGACGAGGTCGAGACATCGGCTGCTGCCGACTAAGCCAAAGCCAGGGGTACGAAAAGCAAAATTAAAAAAATCAGCAAACGGATGCGGCGAAAGTTAAGCCATAACATCACGAACCAATGGCAGCAGATTCAACCAAAGATCAGCGTCGCGACGACGACGGCGACGACGACAACAGTCGCTAATTTTGTCTTGTTTATGTTGACTTTTCCCAAAGCCGAGACTATTGTCTAGCCAAGATTCACCCAAAGTCGGACGAAATGGCAAAGTGTAATCATTTGCGTAGCGGAAAATAAACAACCATCCCCGATTCGGTAGATAATAAGAGCTATAAATTATCGATTCACACTGCTAAGCGGATTGGTCCTTTCTAGCCATAACCTCTGCCCTACTCGCGTGCTGTGGTCGGTGACGCAGTTCAGCCGCCCAAGGGAGGAGTGTGCCAAACAAATATCGCAAATTAGTATAATGAACCTCGATGCGTGAATGTGTGTCATCGTGTGTACGGTTTTGTTGATATGTATGAAAAGAGGTGCCACTTTTTTTTCTCTTGTCCGTCTACACTTTAGTGGTGGAATCCTGTTTCGAACAGATACAACAGCATCTTGGGTTTTGCATACATATAGTCATTTATTAAGATTTAATCTCGTGTCTTGTGCTACTTGCGGTTCGCTTCATTTTGGCTTTGGTTGTACTACTAATTTACCCGTTGGGTAATGGCATTTTGTTTTATGCTAATACGTAGTTTGTCATTGAGGATTAACATGCAAATTAATTACATAAAGTACGAATTAATGACTTCTGAAATCTCTAAGAAAAACGCCCAACGCCTGAGTAATAAAAAGATCTATTTGTTTTGGAACTAGTCTTACTTATTTTATAATGTAAAAAATTGAAAACACTTCTAATACACCGTGCTCAATAGATTCAGATACGATTTCAAAATTCGAAAATTCATTGAATTTCTGAATATTTTCATTGAAAGTTTTTTTCCGTAGTGAACATGTACACTGCAGGAGCGGGGGCCTAGTGTGGTTGGTAACGTCTCCGTCAACCACGCTCGACGCCTGGGTTCGAATCCCACCGCCGACATAGGTGTCGATGGTTGTGAGGTGGCGTGATCCACTCACAACCAACCCAACTGGTCTAGATTCAATCCTAGCCGACACCGGGAGATTTTCTGAGGCGAAAAATCTCTGGGATCACGCCTTCCATCGCATGAGGAAGTAAAGCCGTTGGCGCCGGTCCGTTAATAAACGGGTCGTGAGCTAGGGTCCTGGGTGTGGAGTCGCCTCCCTGGGCGTCGGTGATTGGCCACAACAGTGGCGGAGCTAGACCGACGGAAAATAAACGAGAATAAAAAAAAAAACATGTACACTGCCCATAAATGCATAACAGTCCCGTGTGGATTTTCATCACTTTCGAGATAAATCTCAGAAACTTCTTCACATTACGTGTGCTCTCAAAAAATGACAAGGAAAAATTATGTTTATTACTAAAATGATGGAGAAAATAATAATTTTGGTCAGTCCTATGTTATAAATAAACGCAAAACAGGCTCAGAGCTGAAAATAATTAGTAGAAAGTCAGAGTAACTTTCATTAAAAGACCAATTGAAGTGTACTAGTTGGAACAACAATAACCTTATTGCATATAAAAATATTCTGCCATATATAGTTACATCGGATGAATTCATGTTTTAAAATTTTGTTTTTTGTTTGAATTATTAGGAAAAAAGGCAGCAGTTTACCTGCGTATACTGCGTTTTACTCAGTTGAACGTTTTGGTCAATGTGACTCTTATGCATTTTTGGGCAGTAGATGGTTTGAAATAATCCCATTCTTAGCCTTACCTACTTCAAATGCATTTTGAAGCACGTACTGATTCTATTGATGTTTTATCCCAGATTTTCTGAATAACCGTTTCAAACTTCTTTGTTGGATATCTTGTAATCAGAAAGCTGTGACATCATGCAGAACAAGACAAAAAAGTCTGTTGGGTTTAGATCTGGGGAGTTTGGTGGTAACTCATGTTTATCCAGAAAATCCTTCAAATTGTCCCTACACTAGCCTTCAAGGGGTTATATACCTTTTTAGTTTCCAAAAAAGCGAAAATATTTTTATTGTATTATCTCCAAATACAACATCTTGAGAACATTTTCACAAATTTTCATAAAGATTTGAGCAATAGGAAGAAAGTTAGAGCGATTTGCAGCACGCCTCGCCACGGCCTCATAAGCTAAACTTGAAACTTTACACGCGATTATCTCGGAATAGTGTTTTCCAAAAAATGACTTTGCCGTGATCCTGATTGCGGGAAAACTACTGAACCGATTTCCTTCATCTTTTTTTTTTAAAAAATTTTCGTTATTAAATTCACCGGTCCTTGAACGATCACTTTTTGAAGCATACAATTACATTTTGCCGCAAAAAAATTTTTAATGCAATTTTTAGCGCTCAAAACGTGCATTTTTTGGGAAAAACGTCCCCGTTTGCACTGAAAACAAAATGCTTATAAAAGCGATCGTTCAAGGACCCGACACACTTCTAAACTAATGAAATAATATGAATTTTTTGATTTCGGTTGACCCGCTGAGTCTCTATCAGGATCACCGCAAGCCTCTACAAAAAAAATAGCGTTTCGTGGAAACGGCCATTACTCCAGTAATAATTGGTATATCTCGAAATCAAACATATTTTTTATTGTTGATAAACTGTACTTTCAGAAAAATACCTCTTTGATGCAATGAAAATGGTGCTATGCACTTAAAAATAGATTCAAACTTCCCTCATTTTTCTCGACCAAAAAGGTTTATAACCCCTTAACCAAGTTTGCAGTGTGCACTGGTGCACCGTTTTACTGGAACACATTGGCTTTGATGTCCTTGTCAATGGAAACCTATGAAAGCTTACTCCGTTTCCAAACAACTCCCATGAACCATCACTTCTGTGATGCACTCTAGAATCGAAAAACAATCATTTGGGATTCCAAAATATTGTCTCGTGCTACTGCCCACAATCGATCATTTTGTGGCTGCTCCAAGAGAAATAGTTTCTCACCCGACAAATAAACTCGTAACCAGCGTGCTCTATATTTTTTGAGAGGACTCGGAAATGCCGTAAACTTGACGCTTCTTGTAGACGTTGCATTCAAGGTCGGTTGCCAAAATATTGTGGACAGATCTAACATTCAGATCATGCGTATTTTTGAGTACATACACGGAGTACGAACTCTCGCTAGCAACACTGGTCAACACAGGTGTGGCCTTAAAGCTCAAACTAGAAAAAATGAAAGATTATAGGCTTATAGCCATTCATGTGGATTTTGATGTCCCATTAAATGAGTTTCTTTACTCGTTACGTGTCCGACGGAGTACCCGGGTTCCACAAATTAAACTTCTTGTAACTTTTGCAATTTCATCCAATTCCAATAGTTTCACTACCAAAACATTCAGCAACTTATACTATTTTAAAACAGCTTCTGCGACACTCCAAGAGATTATCCTCTCTTCCGGATATCCAGTTTTTCGAAGATTTGTTCCAGAACTGATGAACTCTATGATTATTTTAACAGATTCCTAGAATTATTAATTAAAAATTTATGTAATTATTCCCTTAGCCCATTTCGAGGTTTGAGTGCTTTGGTGATAAGCTCTCAAAACGGCTCTTCTGAAACAGATTCCGCTGAAGCATTTAGAAGCAATAGAATCAATTAAATAAAACCACTCTAATCAGTGCTGGTCAAATACCATCCAATATAGGTATTTTCGGAATCGAGAACAGATGCACAGAGACCGAAAATCAACTCCAGACGCCATTTTAAGATTTCAAAGAAGGCAACTTCCAGTTTCCGGAAAACAACCAAAATTGACCAACTGCCACCTAATATGACTGCTTTTGGAATCGGGATAATGCCCAGAAACCTGGAAACGATCCCAGACGCCTTTTTGAATTTCAAGATGGCGACGTATGATTTCTACCTAAACGGCCAAATACCCATAAACTGAGTATTTGTGGTACCAGAATGATATTCAGAGGCAGTAAATTTACCCCAGATTGGAATGTTTTCAGGGCACCTAATAATTTCTAAAGACTTAATTTATTAGTGAAGCCCCAGTAGAATCTGTTTGGAAAGACCATTTTGAGGGCATATCGTCAAAATACGCAAAACCATAAAAAAGTCTTTGGAAGTAATTTTGTGAATTTTAAATTAATAATTATAAAAATCTGTTTGAATATTCATAAAATTCTTCATTTGCGGCAAACTCGAAATTCGGAAACAGAGAAAAATCTTCCGGGCGTTAGTGACGTTGATTTGAAAGCAGATAAGTTGCTGAATCTTTTGGTGGTGAAACTAGCCAAATACGATGCAAAATGCAATGCTACAAGAATTTTTATTTGTTAGTACCCAGGCACCCTGACGAGCACGAAAAGTGGTTTGTTTTTATCGAGCACAAAACGTCGCATTAAAAAAATCAAATGGTGATATAAAAACTGAGACAGATGATTGAGTTTGACAAATTTTTTTCGGAAGGTAATTACATTAGCTTACTTGCGAAAACATTCCTTTGCGAGTGGCCTTTCGGCAGTTAACCGAAACATTCGCCATGGCGGATGAAAACATGCGTGTTGGTGTGTTTTTTTAGTTTTTCTCGTTTATTTATCAATTTCTTCTCAGTTTTTATGCTACTAAAGAACCAAAAATGAGACCAAATCTCTTTATTTTAAATATCGACATCTAGCGTGGAGAGGACGCATTTTACACTCAAAATTTTATTACACTTATACCATTCATACGTTCTCGTGGTGAAGAATTATTTCAGTCTGTCTTGTCCTCATACAAAACCAAAAAGCAAAAAGACTGTGCGATCTCTCGCCGCTCTTTCTTTGAGAGAATTCTTTGTTATCTCCGGTACTGGTATAGTGAGAGTGCCTTTTCGTGGTAATCGTACAGTATCACACGCATACATGCAACGTTTTTTATGTACATATTTTTTAAAAATGCATTCAATTGTTGCCACAGTTGAAAACCGAATATCTTGACTAACGACAATCGTTTTTTTCTACGTTGTACTGAATTGCGAGATTAGTGCAGTGCTGTGTATATGCATTATGCATTACTCGCAATGTAAGGTATAATAAACGTTATGAAAAAAAGATTGAGAGATTTTTGAGTTGAGAGATTTTTGATATAATTTTATTATTCATGTTGATTGTGGATTGCTACTGAATTTCCGATTAAAAAATCCCTTGAATGCGATCCTATCTTAAGTTGATTTTGATAGATCACCTTTTTGTCTGGTCATTGAAGCAAAAAATTATAGATTTTTGTTGCATATTCAAATCATTGGAGCGAACTGTTCGAACGATGCACTGTAAAATCAATATAGGAGAGAACAGTGAATAACGAATGCGAAAGCGTGGGCTGAGATTTGAGGCAGAGTTTTGTTGCAAAGTTGCAAATCTGTTCTGTGAGTGGATCTTACGTCTCAGGTTTGACCAGAAACTTTTGTTGGGATGCAGCTGGGGGACGTTGAGCGGGTTCGCCGACTTGGGCACCACATCGATATCCTCCACCCGCTCCATTTCCTACAACATTTGGTTCGAGTAGTGATCCGACGCCAGATCCGGCCAGAATACCGCGTCTTCGCCCTAATCGTATCTCATGATGAATGACGCAGCTTCCGGGAAGCACTTCATACTAGGGATTTCCCCGTTCACGGCCAGTCTGGAACGAAAAAAAAGCGGCTTTGACATCACCTTCTCGCTGATCGTCAGCCACAGTAGCTACTTGTTGGGGAACTTGGTGTGCGAAATGAACTACACCTCGGGGCGCACTTCCTTCGTTTAGGAGTAAAATACGAGGGTGGGATAGGTCTCGTCGTTTTTCACCACCGCCAAACAAACAAACGCTAGTCGGGGGGGCTAATAGCGGTCTGGATCAACTAGATTAGTTGATATTGTTTTTTGCACATTTTGCATGTTGTTGGATAAGTTCAACGATACACCGTGCCCCAGGCCTGAGTCGAGAAAATTTTCAGCTCGATAAGATCCTCGACCTGATCGGGAATCGAACCCAATATCACAAGCGTGTGGGAGAGCCAGCCGATCGACATCTATAATAAACTAATTTCTGTCCTCATAAAAATCTAATATTCTAAACGGCGTCATTTTTTACGTTTCTTCACGAAAAATGTCCTCACACAACAAAGCAAATAAAACACATCCCCATTGAAATTTCGACAGTTGGCAAAAATCCTAAAATAAATCATACTAAATCGGGAGCAGCTAATTATCCGACTGTTATGCTTCCATGTTTTCTTACGAGCTTAAATGTCCTTCTGATGAAGACATATTTTCACATCTGGCAAATACAGTATGCTATGCAGTAAGACATACTGCCCAAGGTTCAATTATTTTGCGATTATTTTTTTGTGTTTGTAAATCACCATGTCTTAAGTCCTGCTACTAACCAGTTTGATTATTACAAAAGTTCACATCAATGAACAACATAATTCTAATTCCCTAACAAAAAAAATCAGTTTGATTGTGTAGCATCTTCAACCTAAAATAAGAATTTTGTTGTTGACGGTTATTCTTCGATCGATGCAAATACATATTTTTATAATCTATCGCTCGTTTGACAGCTCTGGTTGGTACGATAAACAGTCACAAAACCATGAAATCAAACACCCTCGAATAGTTGGTTTCAAACAGTTTGAAATTCGAGATTAGAGTTGAATATCAACAAAAACTTTGTAATGTCGAATTCGCTTTTACGGCAGGACTATCCCGTCCCGGACTACGCTTTGCAGCTTAAAAAAAAACACTTTCCGAGCAGTTGCAATGGTGTGCGTATAATACCAGAGGTAGCTGTCACTTTTGTTTTGGTCATTATCGCCATTGTCTTTTATCGCGTTTTTGCTGCTGTACGAAAAATTTGCCAATTTACTGAAAAATGACAAAATAACAAAATAAAATAAAATTCAACCTGATGTTAGACACGCGAAGAACGATAATCAAAGCAAACCGATTTTGACACATTTTTTTTTGATTTTGACACATACGTGTGAATGTGTTGGTGTCTTCAAAACTGCACTCTGTTTCTTGCGCGGACTGTCCGGGACAGAAAAAGGGTAGTCCGGGATAGTCCGGAAAATGTAAAAAAAACAGTGATAGGACAAAGTGTAGTCCGCGGGGTAGCTACACCGCAAAAACGAAAACGACATAAGAAATATGTCGAAACTTTGCACACTCTGATCGCGCTAGACATTTTCGCCTACTACGATGATGTGAATCGCTAGCCTCTATCATCCCGAGCAGTTCTATTGTAGTCGCCAAAATTAGATTCAGTACCCAGCAGACAACGAACAGACAGATGGATGATACTTAACGCCATGTTTCTTTTCGTTATTGTACGAGCGTGTGTGTGATGAAGTGTTTGAACACAGCTTATGCTGCTGCTTTTGTACCGGTTTTGTTTTCTTCTCCATTTGCGCTCAGATCAAGTCGCTACAAATTCATTGCATTGTGTGTTGTGACCAAGTAACGGATTCATGACCCGGCGGAAATTTGAATGTTGCCCATGGCCAATTGTAGACTATATAGTGAATGGACAGATCAAGCATCTCTAATGAAGTTATTGATAGAGACTAGATTATCAACCCTTGGCAGAGTACAGCGTTCAGCGCGCGTTAACAAAGTAGCACAAAGCGATCACAGATAATGAAAATGAATGGTGAGCTGATCTCTTTTTACGGGGGATTTTTTCATCCAGCACGGGTTATTTCTTCCCAAAAGGTTGATTGCGTCGCCGAACAGGAAACCAATTCGGAATGGAGAAGCCAAACGAGTTGCAGACCGCAGCAGCAGTTCAGTAACCTGGTTCCGGTCGGTGGTACCTGTCCTAAATCACCTCCCCTTCACCACTCTCCATTGTTCCACATTAATGCATCTCCCAAGCGTATCGTGATCACACAGCGTTGTTGGCAACAGGAAGACTGCCACCAGCAGGAATAAAGCCACGGTGCATCCGACCTGGAAACAACAAGTCCATGATTAACAAGAACAACTCGGCAAGAGCAGAATACAACCGCCAAATGGATTTATTGCCGACTGTTGCTCACAATTCTTGCCTCCGGTGGGAACTCTGGTGTGTTCTCTGCAGTTTCAAGCACCCAGGTAAAATAATGCGCCCCAGCGCTAAGCCACATGCAATCCGATACTATTTGGTTATCGAAGCGAATGCGTCGAATTAACCAGATTGAGAGGAAATGTTCTCATGGCGATTCGCAGAAAAACGATATCGAAATACGTCAAACCGCGGGATTGGATATAAACCACAACGGATGCATTTTTTTCCAGTTTACGTCAACAAAAAAGTGTCCTGTTACAAAAACCGCATCAGTGACACAACGTTCGATGACGTTCGCCAGTCACAAGTATATTACGGTTAATCGAACATAAAGCTAGTAACTTCACGCATTGCAAAATTCGATCAATAAGGTTCAACAACTTCGTCGAGCTGTTGAAAATCTTTACCCAGTACGCACTAAACTCACTCGTACCAATGGAAGGCGTTGACGGTGGCAAATACCGTTCACCTTGTACCGGCGAATCGAAGGAGGCATACAAGGTATACCTTCGCCTTTATGGCAACGTCCAGATCAAGATCAACAAACTATTCCCGCGTCCCATATCGAAGCAGGACCGCAGAACGAAAATCAACTGCCAACCAAACGAAGAAAATGCTTGAAAAGGGTTGATCGTGGCAAAAGCAACGGTTTGGACTTCCTAAAAGGCTACCACACGGCGGCGGCGACGGCGTCACTCGTTCTGCCGTACATTGTATCTAGCAGCCAGAGGCGTCCGCATTAGAGGGGGGCCTCAACCTGTGACGCCTTCGACTGTCACGGGACGGCTATGATTATAGCGAACGTTCGCTCCCACTGACCGCTTTGCCCTTTTACTCAGGCGGAAGACTGAATAGATGAATCAATAATATCTTTTTTCGGAACCCCTAATCGAACACTTTCGCCTGCGCTCGGTTCTGTAAATGCTACTAACCAGTATCAGGGATGCCAGTTCGATGATGGAATCCGTAGATCCACGGAATTATGAGCTCTTCAATTTCCTGCAACTCTTTGGACGATATTTTTACAATTCGTTAACCACATGTTTTGGAACTAATTTTCGTTGTCATCAGAAAACAATCTGGCATCTCTGACCAGCACAGCAACGCGCAGTGCAGTTGACCCAGCACGATCACCAAAGCAAAACAGCTTTTCTTCCAGGGGCACAGCGCAGCAAACCCAGCCGGAGAGGTTCGACGTTCGAGTATCAACTTTATTATGTCAGATGGGAAAATGCTAGAGAGAGAGAGAGCAGAGATCAAGTGGGAGACGAAGTCCGGAGAAGCTGAGAAAACGTGCAAGCAAAAACAAACTTAAATAACCGGTTTTAAACCTTTTCTTCGTTTGCTTGGGTTTATGTTTCTGACTGAGGCGGGCTTCTTTGCATGTTTTATCTTCTTTTTCTTCCCCATGTTTAGTTCACCGTGCTGGTTTGGGCTTTTATTTCGTTTAATGCGCTTGAGTCCAGTGTGATTGCCGTCGATGCGTCAACCGTGCGGGGTAAGGTGAGAGGTAACATTCGACTTAAGCCCACAGAACTTGGCATCACATGGGAGAGCCGATAGGCGAGGGTTGTTCAAAAATCGGCGAAGTGTCCAACCGATCGCTACTGCAAGCTATAAATTTTCTAATCAAGTTTGAGTAGTGTTCAATTAGAGTGTGGAATTCTCGAGCATCCCTAGCTTTGTGCCAAGTGTCATGCTGCCTTCTTCCTCCGCCGTACATGGCCATTCCGTCTCGAGAGATTTAATGGATGTCTGAACTGTGCGTGTGTGTTTGTGTGTCTAATGGTCGTAACCACAAAGCCGTTCTCTGGACAACCCGTAGGGGGTTTCCAAGCTAGATGGGTCGCCACTGAAGCAACGAGAAAAGCACACAATTTTGAATGTCAGTGATCCCGTCCGAAAGTGGCCAAAATTTTACGCCGGTCCGTACGATATATTCCAACATAAATTTTTGCTTTAGATCTTTTCCAATGAGGAGACAAACAGTGATTTTTCAATATTCATTTCGCCATAACATTAACGATGGGATGGGCATAATTTAACGATCGTGATCTCCACCGGTAAAGTGGGATTTGGTTCCTCCGGTTGTTGTGGAAAAAAAGGGACATACGGAAAAGAAAGAATCAACAAAACGAGGAAGCCAAGCCCATCTCTTCGGAAAGAACCGGTAGCTTGTACCTTTGGCACTGTGCTGCAAACTCAGAAGCAGGACGCAAAGACAAGCCCTTGTTCTTGGGCTCGTCGTCGTGATGTTGTTTCTCATAATTCAAGGGATTGAATTAGTTCGTTTGTCGTTGATCCAATAAAATGACTTTCCGTTTCAATGCTGCTTTTCTTCGATGAAGTTTTTTTTTGTCTCTAAATGCGCTTGGGACTGACACGGGCCCTCTGTTTATCTAGGTTATTTATCATCTTCGGGGTAAATAATGCCGTGGCAGGTTCCAGGGACGTGTTGTATTGATGATAGAAACAAATGCGCTTCCGGGTATTGAAGCAATGTCACTTTTTTTTCAGAGAACTGGGACATTTATCATCAATAATTGATCGATTTTCTAGTTCTGTATCCAAGGCTGATCTGCATAATGAACTAATCCACCGTAAGATTTAGTATAAAAATAACTGATCATCATCTCAAATTCCCTGAATGTTTCGTAGCCTGGATGTTTTGATAGCATTATTTAGATAGCACTAGAATAGAGGAAAGCGGTCCCTGCTTTCTGCTTCGCGTTTTACTCTAAAGCAAGCAAAAGAACTCGACGCTTCAGTAGCATTCTGGGGAAAATGTTGAAGTAGATTCTTTCGATGGCCTTCGCTTTCCGCTGTGACGACATTGTGTAACGTGGTCTGAATAAACAGAGCAAACAGTTCTATGCACCCACGTATGTTATGCCATTACCTACATCCATTCAAGCACGCTGGGGAAATAATTTTCTTGCTGTGGTGATTTATGGAAATCAATGTCAACTGCTCGGGGTTGACCAACACGAACGAATTCCAATAGGAATAAAATACCAATCTTTTCATCCCAGTGAGTATGCTACAAAATTACTTTCCTTCGAACATGCAGCAAACATTCCAATGCACCGCATGGAGCATCATAAATAAACTGAAATAGGCTAATTCCCATTTGAGCAGCGTTTTTTATCCGCCAGTATGACTTCTGACCTCTCATAGATTTGCCGATGCGAACAATAAGGCAAGGCAAAAAAGCGCTCCGTACGTAGTACACACGGTTATTTGCATCTCGCTAACAGCGCCCCCGTGTAAGCAAATTTACTACACTGCCTCCTGCAGATTGAAGTAAAAATTACCGTTTTCATTGCTTAATTACTTGAGCAATTAGTAAACAATACAAAACGTGGAAGGCACGACGCTACTGAGCCGCAGTACAGAGACGAAGAAAAAATAAACAATCGTCAAATTGCAGCGGTAGTAGTTAGCAGTGTACCCATCTTTTACGAGCTGATGTTTTCATAGGGCTTAATTGCTTTGACAGTTTCACATTGACCATTTGCCCAGTGACGCAAAACACCGCAGCTGGCATTGGTTTAATTAAACGTTTATTTTTTTTTTGCTGCACTGCTGCTGCTGTGCTTCTGTTCTGTCCAATATCATTCTTGTAATCGACCCGGCAAGTCCCGATTACCATACAAAGGGAATGTTTTTCAATCGGTTTCTACCATGGAGGGAACATTAAAATGTGATTGGAGGGGTAATATAGTTGTAAGCTCATTTTGATTTGTTTTTTTTTTCAATCGTTCAGCTGCTATTCGTAAAAGAGCGGAACTCAATTCGACAGCTTTGTCTTAAACGACACTGTCATTGGATTAGCAGTTTTTATGTAAGATATTGTTGACAATTAAAAACATGGAGGTTTTCTTATGCGTTACTCCTTTAGGCAAGGTTTTACTTTTTTTTTGTTAACGAGAATGTCCAGCGATCCTTAGTTGATAGCGTAGCGTAAGCACGGTATATTTCGTAGATTGCAGACTGATGATTATCACTATCATCAGTGCTGGCCACGTCCATCTTTCCCGGAACTGGGGATATTAGAAATGATACTGTTGATGCGGGACTTACCGTGTAATGGGGTGAAATTGATCACCTGAAAATTCGTGATAAAAATACTAATCGAAAGATATTGCTCTTACAACACTAGGCGATGTTAACGTGTCCTTAAACGCAACTTTTGCATGATTCGCATACCTATCAAAGTTAACCCTTGCATGCCCGGTGCAATTTTTCATATTTTCGAAAAATTCTTCTAAGTCAGTCAAAACTCAATCAAATTAAAAAAAAAGTATTGGATTTACTTAAAGTAATCTTAGTTTTGTGTTAATTACGTTAAATTTCGAGAAGTGAGTAAAGTTTGATACAAGCTCAAAAAATGTAATTTTCAACAATGATCATTCCATACTATTAAAGAAATACTGATGAATTCGCAGGAAACCACAAAGATTTTAATTTCAGAGCTAGTTTTTGAGCTTTTGCAACAAACTGAATTGAAATCGGTCTAACGACGATCAAGCAAGAGCAAATCTAGCAACAAGCAGCTCATGAACCAAAATAAACAAATTTTAACCTGAAATATCGTTATTTTCGTTTCCAAACTAGCTGTAAATTATATTTTTCAGTACAGAAATCATCAGTTATCTTGAACATATCGAAAAAAAAAGCAAATTGCCAAAAGAATGTATGGATTTCAATGGTGATCAATTCACCCCAATTTACCTAAGAGTACCTTATAGAATTATCGAATTTATTTCATGAAGTAGACGATAGAAATTTCACTAATAGCCATAGAGGTTTACTGGAGCATATACCAGTACTTGTTTTAAAATTATACTATTCCAGGAAAAATGTACATGAAGCTAGATAATTGGAAATTGTTATAAAAATTGATCAGCTTCACCTCATTTCATGGTACTTGATGTTGATTCAACTTTTGAAATTCAAAGTGGTTTAATGTGCTAATTCAGTGTTGCAAAATAAAAACTTATTTTCAAAGAGCACATTGAGAGTATACAAGCCAAGTGCATCAAATATACGAGATGTTTATATCCTCTCATTAACAGAAATTCTCAACTTTGTTTATAGAACAAACTTTTGATTTACAAACAAATTTTTAGACCAGCAATGCTTTATGCTGTACCGATCTGGTCAAGTTGCTGTTCAACAAGGAAGAAAACACTCCAAAGGATTCAGAATAAAATTCTAAAAATGATTTTGAAGCGTCCTCCTTGGTTTGGTACACTCGAATTACATAGACTTACTGGTGTTGAACCATTAGAAGCTATGTCAAATAAAATTATTAACAATTTTCGACAAAAATCGTTGCAATCCTCAATTGCTACGATAAGCTCTCTTTATAGACAATAAGTTAGCAATTAAGTTAGTTGTAAGTTTACTTTCCTTTCTTGACAAGTAGGTTTAAATCCCTACGAATAATAAGTCCAAATTGCGAAAGTAAACAAATCCTAACAATCAAAATTACAAATTACTAACAGTATTGAGAAGTCACCATTTGTGATTGGACACACATACTCATTATTTACTAATATTTATCATAAAGCTTCTAACAAATCCCCCTACAAATAAAAAAAAAGTGTTGCAAAAAATCTAAATTTTAGAAGTTTATTTTAAAATTCAAAATATTCAAAACATGGGTGTAGTCAGGATTTGAATCAGGGGTGCAAGCGCAAATTCTCAGAAACCGGTAATTCATCAGACCCGCGTGAAAAAACTTTACTTGTTAAAAAAATTTCAATCGCATCCGCTAAATACTTTTTAAAAAGACTCAAAAGCAGTCTTATTTTCACATAAGAATTAAGGTTAAAAATATTTAAAAGGGAAAAAATAAAAGATCAGCGAATATTTGGGAAATGGGTTCAGGAAACTCAGGAAAAAAATTATTAAACCGACTAGAAACTGACTTTTCTCAGAAATCTGCTCAAATTCCGAAATCCGCGTGAAAAACGCGTAAAATCCGAAATTCATGGAAATGGAAAAGCGACTTTACTGTGTTACTACTTGGTAATTTAAAGCAAATTCCCTTTTTCGTAACGTATGAGGCACAATTATTCCTATGTGTCGTCGGCGTCGATGAATTCAAGTTGGTGCGTCGCCCAAAAATATTTTTCGTACGACAATAATGATTATGAAAACTGTTTTACCTTTGTTATACTAAACAAAGGTTATAAAATCGGTCGAAAAACCCAAAATAGTTCCATGATCCGGAGGGCCGAATCGTATATACCATCTGACTCAGCTCGACGAACTGAGCAATGTCTGTTCGTGTGTATGTGTGTGTATGTGTGTGTGTATGTATGTTGTCTGTATGTATGTGCCGCAAAATACTAACGCACCTTTCTTACAGAACGCAATATCCGATTATAATGATCTTATACGCAAACGAAAGCTACTTTGCTCCCCCAGAATGCTACCGAGTGGATTTTTGATTAGTGGCTTAGATTTTAAAATATTGATCAAAGAGTATTTTTTATATGAGACATTTAACTTTTGAGGCAAAATTAATGGCACGGAGAGCCATGTGTTGTATACCAATTCACTCAGATCGACGAATTGAACAATTTATGTATGTTTGTGTATGTGTGCCTGTACGTATGTATGTGTAAATATGTTGTTTATATGTGTAGTATATTGAAATCGACCCAAAAAAGAAAAATAATAAAAAACACTCTTTTTACAGAACGCTTATTCCGATTTTGATGTTCGCATGCTCAAATGAAAGCCCCAGAGCTCTTTGAAAATCATACTGAGTGCGATCTTTTATTGGTTGCTTGAACTGTAGAGTTTTGACCAAAGTATATTTTAGACATGGGATATTTTACTTTCTGTATAATTTTTCTCTCTCACTGCTCTTTCTTCTTCTCTATCCCTCTTTTTTTCGCTATTTATTTCTCAAAGGAAACCAATAATTATCGACAACTTTTCATAATCTTTACACTCTCCGTAGTGCGTCTTAACTGGTGTAAATAAATTACCTTTTAGCTTTTTCTTGAAAATTTGAACCAGATTTTAGAAGAAACTGCAATGCTTACTTAGCTTTTTATCTTCCAAAGCTTCCGTGCTCACTTCTTATAAAATATATACTAAATTGTACGTTGAACCTAGATTTTCGAAGAGTAAGAAACATTTACAGCTTTCGGGAGCCAAGCATTGTAGTAAAATCTGATCCCACAGTGTGCAAATGTAAAACAATTAGCGATGCAGATATTTTGAAAAACTTTACTAAAGATGTATAGACCTATTTACGTACGAATGTGTCAGTGCCACCCGTTGAGAAAAACACAAATAAATCGCTGTTTTTTTGCAATGCTACGTTTTGAACAGCTGGAAATTTTTCAGTTGAACACTTATTTTATGTTTTAAATTTGGGACCAGGAATCTAAAGTAGCTAATGAACGTAATCGGCAAAATAAGGAAAAAGTGTTGAAGCAACTCTACATGGCTCTACACGTTTACTAGTGTGCGCAGGTGAAAAGTGACTTATCTCTATGAATGATACAATATGCTCATGTAAGATATAAATATTGCTTTCTAATTTAAGATTAAGTGCAAACAGAGTATCCATGTTATTCCACTTCTCGTTATCGTAGCAAGATTAAAAAAGTCTTTATTCCGGATTTTTTCATACAGCCTAGGCCTTCGAAAAGAATAATGTTCTCGCCTACACTCTGAAAATCCAAAATTCTCAAAGATCGTGGAGAGCCTTCATTTTCAAATAATGCATTTGAGATAGAATTGAATTGACAACTTTTATCAATAGCTATATTTTTTCCTGTATAATTCTGAACTATATTTCGAGAGCAGGTTTGTAGAAGTTTGCTTCAATTCGTAAAAAAAACTTAATACAGATTCATAAATCTAGGTCCTGCGATTTCTGAAAATAAAGCGAATAAGTAGAACCGCATTAAACTAACATACATGCTTGCTTTTCTAGTGTGAAATTAGCATCTATTACTGTTTCCCTAAGTTCGATTATCTCAAAAAAAATTAATTGCTTCTGGCCAGCATTTGAAAATTGGTTTGTGATCGAGAAAATAAGACTCATGTACTCCAGTGATAACATTCATATTATTTACGAAAACCACGTCAAGCTTTAATTCAATGATCGTCTTTGGTTAACGTTCTGAAAACTATCTTGGTATACATAATTTGTAATTGACTGGACTAATATGTATAAAGCAATAGTTAGTATAACAAAGGTTTCTGCACCACTAGGTGGATTAATTCAGGTTTTTTTATTTTATTCCTGTTAATTTTCCTGTTAGTATGGGATAAATTACTGAGTATAGATTTTCACCCTGTGCCATAATAACATTCATAAAGAATTCATGATTGTATTCCTTAATATGGCACGAAAAATGATGAATAAGAAAGTAATTAGCAAAAATAACTATCAACCGGCTTGGATGAATAAGTATGGATTTTCTCTGCAGATTTTTTGCCTGTCTACTTCTCACCTCAATCAATTTGAAATGACAAGTGACAATTGCACTGATAAACACAGGTTTTTCCCTAGAGCTTAAATTAGCAAACAAATGAAAAATTGTAGCTTTTTAACCATTCCTACGAATCTTGGTGCTCCTAGCAAGGATAACTTTTTTAGAGACTTAAATGAGTTTTCTCGTAAGCAAACATAGAAGCGACGAACCCGGCAAGCAATTATTCTGCGACCTTTTGACGCACTTCTGCATTTACTAGGGGCACCAAAATTCACAGGAATGGTTATGAAGCTATAATGTTTTTGAGCTTAAGGGCATTTTTTGCGCTTTTGTCGACCAGTGTACAATGGCCCCGAAACCAATTTTAGGGGGAAATTTTGGTCTAGAGCTCTATAGCAATAGGGGAACTTCTCCATTATTCATCTCAGCCCATATATTCATCTCATACAACATGAAAACACAATTGAAAACAAGAAAAAACGCATATTTTCTTCTTAAACCAATCTGCTAATCCATGGAATGAATTTATCTTAGTTCACTTTAGATTCCTCATAAAGTATAATCCTCAAAAACTCACTTAAAAGCTCTGAACTTGATATTATAGTCGGGCATCTGCATTCGAAAACTTATTTATTTCAATTACCTACCTCAGAAAACAAAATCCGCGCATTGTTCTATACGGCTACAACGGGACTCGCTCAGCAGCCAACCAAAATTTTTCTCATCACTAGCGGACCATTTTCATTTTAATCATTAAACAAAATCACTCACTACACTAAGAATACTTTAATCTTTGAAATGTTCACTTGAATTAGCAGAAATATATGAGATGAATTTCTACAATTCCTAAATTTCAACTGTATGTATTATTCGAAATTTCAACTGTATGTATTATCTGTTTTCACTGCGTTGAAGAAAATCAAAAGTTGCCAAATAAGTTTCTGTTAATACGAAAAAATCATACTGAAAATGTTGAATTATTCCGACTTAATTGACATAAATCGTCAGCACTGCAGTGGTTACCTAGGTTATCAATTTTGCACGTAAACAACTCTAGCGGGTATCTAGGTAACCTACTACGACGGGCTGCGGCTACCTTCATTCATGATAATGTGGTTCATTCATGATTAACAATGTGATGAATATTGGGGCGTCGTGAGATGAATAATTGAGCAGTGATTCAAGTTCTGAGATGGATCTGGAAGCGTTGTGAAAAATGGTTTGTTTAACAAAATCTAGGATAAATCTAGCTAATTTTACTAAATATACAATGTTGAACGATTCCATGAGAGCACGTAAGCATATTTAGTTTATTTGTTCAATGATTTCGTGAAAATTTAATTCGTGCATTCTTCGTGAATATCGGCTTAATGAGATGAATAATTGAGCAGTTCCCCTATTTTAGAGAAAAACTTTCTTCTACAATGTTGCTGTGTATGATAAAGTGCTTATTTAAAAATTATCAAAAATTAGGGTGACCCAAATTTTCGATCAAATCAAGTATCTAACTTTTTTATTTTTGTAGATAAAGAAAAGCTGTTCGACAATGTTATAGCTCCGTTGATTTTAAGTAACTGTGTAAAAAAGAACGTTTTTTTCTAGCTTTGAAAATAACCGATTTATTTTGAAAAAAAAAAACACATTTTTTGCCCTAATTTTTTTATTTCAATTTTCATCCTAAAACTATCCTGCAGCGATTTTTAGGGTTCCTCGAAAGAGCTAATTTGCAATACTGACATCGTGAATATCTCAATTCTACTCAAAGTTATTTATGTTTTTCATAAAAAATATGCGTTTTATATTTGTTTGTTATTTTTTTTGGGGCAAACATAAAAAACATCTTTTGCTCTCAACTTCAAGGGGACATTCGACTGGATATATGAACAAATTTTAATTAATAAGCTGTTTTTTAATATTTGAGTAAATTCAATTTAGTAACATGACAAAAATTTTAATAATTTTATATATTTTGCATGTAAAAGCACAAAGTTTTATTTTTTTATTATTTTTTCAAAAACTAGTAATTACCCATAATTTAATCTAAAAAGACCGAAAATCGTTCAAGTGATTCGAAAGTTATGAAATTTTGAAAATAAAATACATCGAATAAAGCCACTTTTTATGGTCACCCTATTTCGGAGCTAGTCGCCCTAACGACTCAATGAAGAAATACGGGTTTGATTATTTTCAACCCTAACCCCTAATTCCGAATCAGGGTGACCATAAAAACAGCGTTATTTGATGATTTTTAAGGAATTTATAACTTGTGAACCAGCTCATCGATTTTCAATATTTTTTTATTAAATTAAAGGTTATTATTTCCAGTTTTTAGCAAAAAACACCAATAAAATGAATCTGTGTGCTGTTACAGGCACAATATATAAATTCATTAAAATTTTTGTCATGTTTTCAAATTAAATTTACTCAAATGAGCAATTCCACATAAAAACAGGCAACCAATTTCATCGACTATTTTTATTTGGCTGAACTTTGCATAGACGTTTATATAGGCAAAAGATGCCATTTTGTGTTATTGTTTTAATCTTTTGGAACATGACTCATTTTTGAGATGCTATTGAAAAATGCTATTTTGGAAGGTATTGATGATTACAAATATTTTTAGGGCCAAAGCGGTTCATTTGATCGGTGTGACGTCTTCGGCAAAGTTGTAGATAATAATTTTGTCTTTCCAAAACAATATACACTCCTAAAACTAAAAAAAAGTAGAAAATCTAATTTTTTTTTATTAAAATCATTAAATTTTTTTGAGAGGCAAGGAAGGCAAGGAAAATTTTTTGGAAGAACAAAATTCTTATCTAAAACTTTGTCTAAGACACTATGCCAATTATTCAAACCGTTTTGGCAGTAGAAATATTTTTAATTTCCAATAGATTACTCTATGGGGAATTAAAAATAGAGCTCTAGACCCAAACTTCCCCCTAAATTTTTGTTTCTGGACCATTGTCCAGTGTTATTGATACAAATGCTCGGAAAACCTTAAATATCAACAAATTAGAGTCCATCTTGGTGTTGTAAGAGGAGTGATAAAAAGCTTGAGAAAAGGAATCAAATACACCAACGCATTGTGCTTTTTGATGTCGCATCTTAAAGAAGAACCTGTTGCTAGCTATGACAACCGATCGCAAAGTTTCGTGTACGCTAAATGAAAAATGGTACAATTTTATATTCCCTGAGGAATGCCAAGTCGAAGGACCGAAACGTCGAACATCAAAAATAGTAGCGTTTTGATTAACCGTTGAGACAGAACAAAAGCCGTATTTCTCTATGAATTTCACGTTACAGTTGTTTTTGAATTTGGAAATCCTAAAAACGCATACAAAAAAAGAAATTCAAAATACAGACACACGAACAAAATTATCAAACAACTTGTTTTCGAAATTTTTTTCCTTAGAAAAGTTTAAAGGTCACACCAGTTGATCTTCAATTAAGTTTATATTATTCCGTATGATGTTTAAAAATACACGCTTCTGCAAAAAATGATTTGAAAATAATAGAGCATAGAGCATAAAATCGCTAAAAATGGATTTTACAGAATCAGAAAAACGGACAAATCAATAAATGAACTCACGGAGTGAACGTTGTTGTTGCTATAAACTGTGACGAATTGGGTAACAATTTCGTACATTTATACTTCTGGACAACCGCTGTTAGTAGCCGGTTCGGGGAGGCACTGAGTACCGGGATTGTTTCTGTTCGTTACGTTCTCAAAAAGAACACTCGATCCATGCAATTGAAATCGATACCAGTTTTTTTAGGTTGATGTCCGTATGCAAGCAAGTTGTTTATAAGTAGCATCGACCAAATTATTTTCCGATCTCTTGTGCCATAAAAAAGATACTCGAGGCGTGCTGTTCTGTTACTGTACTATTTCCGGGGTCATTCCTAATGTGTTCGGCTTATCACACTCATCACTAATTAGTTTCGTATGGAAGTGGGAACCATTTTCCAACGATGCCCACTTCACGGTAGTAGGTTTCAGTGTACAAAATTGCTAGTTGGTAATTGATCACCAGAAAAATCAATACCCTAACGTCATCACGTCAGCGTGAGAAACAACGTAATACCGAAAGCTTGTTACACGCGATTCAATGTCCAATAATAAGGTCCCAAATATTACTACCGCCGTGGGCTGATAATAACAATGGACCGGTTTTAATTGGTATTATGTCATATTTGTGGAGGATGACTGATTTCACCCGTTGTAGTTGATTTCTCACGCCATAATCGTTTCCACCGGTGGGTCCTTCGGTTACGAACAAAAAATATGTGATAATACCTTACCGGGCGAATTTAGGATAATTGATGGGTCGCTTTCCTCTGGCTGTCTTTCTTCCACCACCGCACACGGTGCACTATCGCATTACTGCCGCTGCAGGTGAGATATCTTTTCTCTTCTCTTCGGTTCACATAATTGTAATTCAGCCGAAACTGGCTGCGTAATTCGCGATGCGTGCATTTTCTCCGTGGCTAATTATGGCGGTGTTCGATTTTGGAGGAGAGCTTCCACCCAACTGCCAACCGCGAATATTTAATCGAGGTTATCCACATCAGCCACCGGCCACGGTAGATAACATGGTGTTGCGTTATCTCATTTTGATTATCCATCTCGAGGAGTTTTTCACCTTTGAACCACAAAACGGCGGCGGTCAAGAAAATAAAATCTACCTTCTTATAATTCCCTGTTGTTTCAGTGAGCTGTGGAAGTGTAAACTGTAACTTTAAACATCCAACGTCAAGTGTTGAGGGAAGCAAACATTATCCTGCCCAACGGGTAATTTCCCTTCCACTTGTTAAACAAATTTATGTTCCGTCGGTTTCGCGCTGCACATCCTTTCCATAATCTCGCTCAATCGTCCGCACTCATTGCTCGCCCGGGTTTCTGCAGCATCATCTTGATAAAAGTGGTTTTAAATTGCCCCCTCTTCTCGTACTGCTCCACTGTGCTCCGAATTGATTGAGCATACACGCTACGCACACTTACTTCGACTCGTACAAGTACTTAATTTCAATACTCATGAGGTTTTTCCGGTCATCGCTTCACTAGAGCCGTAGAAAAACACGCTTTATCTTAGACACATGTTCGCATTTGTGGGCTGGGATGTAGCATATTTATGCTAGGGTTGGAGGTTCTAATCGCGATCCGATCACTGCGAGCCATATTTTGAGCAAAACGCTTAAGATGAATCATCAGTTTTATGCCGCAGGAGGTTGAATGATAATAAAGTTGGTTATAAGCAGGGAATATCAACTGATACCCTATACCGAAGTACATCTATTATGATGGGATTTTATTCGCACTGAACTTGCTCCAGGCGAGGGATGTTGTCGGAATAAAAAAGGATAAAACAGACATTGGAAACTAGTAATAAACATAGACCTAAAGGCAATGCGTAGAACGCGACCAGTCACGTATAATTACTCGAAATAATTGAATTTAAAAGGCTGTAGAATCGCCTACAAATTGGCTGAGGTAGCGCAAGTTAAGGTGATCAAAACTGTTCTGCATGTTTCGTGAAGTATTCGTTTCTGGTCAACTCGCGTAAGAAAAAGTTACTGTCCACTTCTTTAGGTGAAAAATTTCCGAATGAATCAGGGTCAGCAACAGCAGCCCCCGATACAAAGAATCCCGCGGAAACATATGTATGTAATTAAATTCCCTCCGCGGGTCATGAAATGTCCCCGTTCATCTTCCGCCGAAGCTGGCGGCTCCCTGGAAAGCAGCAAAAAAAGTAACATTAATAATGACCCTGACGGCTGCCAACTGCCGCTGGGAGCGGACACATTCGCGATGGAAAAGTTGAACCATTCACGTCTCTATGAAGCGCGAGAACGCCAGAAAAGAAACCTGATTGGAGCGCCGAACCGCTGGCTGTCGGTCCATCGAAGAAGGTCAACCTCGATCTGGAGCACTGCAGCACACGAAAGGTTGGGTGGAAGCGTTGAGAAGCTGTAGAAAGGAGCAAAAGCGAACTAAATTGTTTTGCACGTCTTCTGTCCGACTCACCCCGCCGCGGCTAGTTCTGTATCAAAATAGTCACCACTTTCTTGCTTTTGTGGTTGAGAAACACCTACTAGTTATTGGGTTTATTACTGTCTTCCGCTAATGTTCGGAACTTACTTTTATAGTGTGTGACTTGTATGTAGGACTGGCATTTAATCTATTCATTATATTGAAAAGCCGGCGAACTTGATGGTAGTTAGAGTTTTTATGGTCTCAAAATGCTTACTTGGGGTACACAGGTTGGCAATATCACCGTAAAAAAATGAAACGATAGGTTTTGGGGATTATAGATACTTTGCTCACAAGTTTGAATCTTATGGAGCTCAAAAGATCAAAATAAGCTATTTGACTTGCGATGAATATTCATAATGAATGAAATGCACTTTTCGTGTTTCTTATGGGTCCTAAAACAACTGTGTAAATTTTCAGATCGATCGGTGGAACTATATTTTTGTGCCCGATTTTTATAGTTTCCATACAACTTTATATGGAAAAATCCACTGCAGCAGTATTGCTAGAAAAATTCAATGGTGAGCCGTTCGTCAGATATTCAATCAGTTTGAGGTGAATAACTTTTTCTACAAGCATCGTAGCGCCTTGCGGTCTTCAGAAGAGTTTTTCCCAGGAAAGTTTCCTACAAATATCATGTATCGATATATTTTTAGGAGCCAACTGGACATCTCTAGAGAATAAATTTAAAGAAAGTCAATTTTTCCATATAAAATCGTATGGAAACTTAAAAAATCTGGCGCAGAAATATAGTTCCACTGATCGATCTGAAAAGTTACACAGTTGTTATTTTTAGGACCACGTAAAAAATACTTTTTTGAGAAACCGTTTTAAAATGTTTGAACCTCTTTTGGATGGTCGATATCTTGTACCGTTTTTGAGTAATTAAGAAAAACAACGCGTAAAATAAAGTGTAAACAACGCGTAAAATAAAGTGTAAACAACGCGTAAAATAAAGTGTAAAAAAAGAGCTTACTGCATTGCAAAGCCTGCCGTTAAACAGCCATTGCGAAATGACTACCATACTTTTTAACATAGAGCTACAACGCGTAAACGAAAATCAGAACACAGGAACAAACCAAAGAAAGAGTCACATCGGACGCTCCATGTAACCGTTAAAAAGACACCATGAAAGAGACATTCGCTGCGTAGTCAGGGATACTCCTCATAAAGAATTATCTGTAAAATATGTTTTTTTTTCACACAGAAATCTGTATACACTAAGGTCGCTTTTTACGCGGGTTCCGGAATTTACGCGGTTTTTTTACGCGGATTCCGGAATTTACGCGGTTTTTTTACGCGGCACGTATCCTCCGCGTAAAAAGCGACTTTAGTGTATTAGGCTGTCCCAAAAAAACCGATGTTGAAAATGTCAAGATGCTCAGCCCTAAATTGAGAGATAATGTTATTTATAGCATTTTTGTAGAACATTTCGACTTTCTAGAAAATCGTTTTCAGGTTGCCCAAACGTGATTTATGAAAAAATGACTTTTTCAAGCTACAAAACCACTCTTCTGCACTTTTTTCAAATCTGTTCGATTTCTAAGTTTTTCCATATATTTTTTATTTTTGTTGGATTGTTTTTGAATATTTTGCATGGTTTGGTTCAGCATCACATTCAATTATTTGACTTACAGAGCCCGTTGAACATCACAAAAATGTGAATTTTTCTTATAATTTTCAGATAAAACCCTTCAAAACACATATAAAATAATTTTTTGATCATAAATAGAAATTTTTATTGCAAAGCGGGATTCAAGACGAAAATTCACATGAAAAAAGATCCTTGAATTCTTATCGGGGGGCTGAGGTATTGGCGTTTTTACATGTGATGGAAAACTATGCATTTTCTCAATAATGCCACTAAAGCTCAATATCTCCATTGCACAGTGTTTTATTTTGCCGTTTGTGCGTATAATTTCCTAAATAATGATTCAAATGTTGATTATAGCCATAAGGTATGTTCGGAAAAGTTTCAGGATATTCAAAAATGCATCTTTCAATGATGAAAGATGGGTGATTAATCCACCAATGGGTGAGATAAAAAATTTACTTTTAATCAGAATAAGATAGACGCAAGGTGTCTTCGACAAAGTTTTAGGTTATCTAAAAACAAGAAACTTTACCGAAGACATCATGTTTCTATCTCTTACATATTACGAGCAACATTTTCGTTCTAACTTTTTTCGTGGATTTTTCCGAATTTTTAAACCTGCTACTAAGTTATCAGCCATCTTAAATTGCATTTGTTTTCTGAACATTGTTATTTTTTATCTCCCAAAATGGAACAGCTATTTAACATATTTGTTAAAATGCATAGTTTTTCATCACATAGAAAAATGCCAATATCTCAGTTCCTCGATAAGATATCAAGTATCTTTTTTCATGTAAATTTTCGTCGTAAATCCCGCTTTGTAATGAAAATTTCAGGTCTTGATTAAAAAATTTTTTTTTGTGTTTTGAAGAGTTTTATCTGAAAATTATTAGAAAAAAATTTTTTTTTTGGAGATGTTCAATGGGCTCTGGGAGTCAAAAAACTGAATGCAATGCTGAACTGAACCATGCAAAATATTCAAAAACAACCGCACAAAAATAAAAAAATATATGGAAAAATTTAGGAATCGAACAGAATTGTAAAAAGTGCAAAAGAGTGAGTTTGTAGCTTAAAAAAGTCATTTTTTCATAAATCACGTTTGGGCAACCTGAAAACAATTTTTTAGAAAGTCGAAATGCTCTACAAAAATGCTATGAATAACATTATCTTTCAATTTAGGGCTGAGCACCTTGACTTTTTCAACATCGATTTTTTGGGACACCCTACTGCATGAAAACATACAGATTCCTACAGATCTTATTAGAAATTTCAAAATTAAAAATATAGTGTAAAATGTGGCATCATTGTGCTGTTCTTCATTCGTTGCATGCATGCATGAAAACGAGCATCAAACAACGATTTCTTGATACACTTCTTCGGCTCGGTTTGATGAAACACGCACTCCTCTTGGGGACCATTGATGTCACTCAAAATTTAAAAAAAAAATCCTTCCCCTCCCCCTTTTCACAAACTGTCACAACTTCTTTGACCCCCCTCCCCCTCCTGACTATGTCATGTTTTCAAACCCTCTCCTCCTTCTTGGGTTATAATTGACTAGAAATTGAGAAATTTGTAAAAAATGCATTTTTTCTAAATTAAAACGATTCTGTTGAAAGAAAATCTTAAACTGAAAGAAAAAGAAGATTATGAAAGATAACTGGGAAAGGCGTTTAATTCTCAGTTCGAAGATTCTATTGATGGAGTCGCATATCGACGACATAGAAAGCCGAAGCAGTAGCATTGCTGATTTCTGAAAGTCCATCCATATTTAGTTTCTCTTCTACAATCAATTCGCAGTCCAAATCTTCTCCACATGTTACAATAGTCAAACATTCTTTTTCACGTTTTATCACAATTTTTGTAGGATTGAGAGAAACTAAAAAATGAATGAATTTGCGCACGATGAAATAGAACCAACGAACATTATGTTTTTTAAACGTAAAATATGTGCTTATTATTTTATCTTAAGTAAATCTTAAGCAAAAAAGGAGTGGTAGAATTATGAATGAATGATGCAAGTATCATAAATAGTT
This sequence comes from Wyeomyia smithii, assembly GCF_029784165.1. Classification (NCBI taxonomy): domain Eukaryota; kingdom Metazoa; phylum Arthropoda; class Insecta; order Diptera; family Culicidae; genus Wyeomyia; species Wyeomyia smithii. Next base: position 67,188,566 of record NC_073695.1, read on the forward strand.
CTGAGTTGAACTCTTTGGTGTAGCTGTGTCTTTTAATTTTTTTTGTGAGTAGAAATGTTATGTCACACCCAACCCCCCTCTCCCATATGTCACAAAAAGCCACAATTATCGGAAGCAGCATTCTGAAGCTAGAGTCATGATTATTGGGTTTCGGCTTAGCAGTCTTAAAACTATAAATTCAAAACGAATTTGTTCGTATTCGTCCAACGTTTCAACACTTGTTGGTGTCTTCATTAGGATGAACTCTATTCTACAGTCGCCCTTTACCACACAATCAATCGTAATTGCTAGAGTCATATCTGGTAACAAAAGAAGAATCTATCTCAAAACCATGATAATGTAATAAAAACGTTGAGTACTAAAAATAGAGGCCATTCAGAGCACTTTGGAGGAAAAATTGGAAAAAATGTGCTCCTCATCATATTTTGTGGATATTCTCTCGAGCAGCCATTTTGTCCCACCATCTCATCTTCATCTCTGTCCCATTCCGAGCCACCTTTCCACTCTCCCGAAATTGATGGCAGTTTGGTGAATTGATGTCCTTTCCGAAGCAATTCACTCCAATGTGATCCAAAAGGGCAAAAAGTGGACTTTCATTCTAGGTCAACGGTTCTCAACCTTTTTTTGCCCGCGTACTCCTTGGCGATATTCTCCAAATCAATAGTACCTCCTAAATTTTTTGTTTTTAATTCAGATAATTTTTCCGATGGTGGTTTGTAAAAAAATGAAGTAAAAAAAGTAAATTACAATAAAGCTATTAGTACTTTCCAATAAAACAACAGAAAATATATTTTTGAACACTTTTACTGCAAACATTGCGTAATTTGCTTTGTCCGCCATTACTGATTTTATTTTTTTGCGTACCCCGTGGAGGCTTTCGTGCGTACCCCAGGTTGAGAACCGCTGTTTTTATTTCAGCAAATTCGTGATTTTATGGCACCTTGCTTTTCAGGGTATGCCACACCTTCCCCCTTTGGGAGAATAATGTAATGGAATGGAATTGCTGTACTCTAATATGAGTTGATTGGAATAAATGAAGCCTCTAATAGTTTGTAGTACCTGAGCTAAGCTTTAGGGAAAACTATTGCCATCACGCCTCCATTCCTATACGATTTTAAAGTTAGCGAGCAAGAGCAAAGTCTTGGTGCTACATTCCGTATCGGAACTCGACCTTCTGTTTATTATATACAAACCACGCAGCCGACATTTTAGTGTACAGAACAATTGCGGGGCTAGCGCTACCATCCTACTGACACTAACAGTCTCTCCCGAGCCAAGATACGAACCTGCGACGACTGGCTTGTTAGGCCAGCATCGTACCTCGAGCCCATCCGGGAGATTGTGAACTACAACTACAAAGATGACGACCTCATGCCTTCACTTACACATTTCAACCTATACATTCTCGAAGTTGTCGAAAATAAAGCTAAAATGTGTTATGATTTAGTAAAGAAAAATGGTTTTTGGCCGAAAACGTGTGTTTTGTGTGCCTCAATGGTTTCTTAGAACAATGTTTTCTTCTACCATGCAACTAATAAAAGTTAAGTACAAAAAACTAAATTGTCAATAGCATCCATACAAATAACTCTATAATTTTGTGTTCAATAAAGATAGAAACTCCATTTATTCAGCAAAGTTTCATATTTTTACATTTTCTAAAACTTTGCCGAATAATTTATTGCTCTTTCTCTTAGCACAACATAGTGAGTTTTTTTCATAGAAAGCTTTAATTAACTTTTAACACTTTGAGATTATGCGGGTCATTCATACATTCCATCTTCACGTACACTACGTCATCCTTGAGGATATATTTTTCGTATTTTATAAGAACCTTCGAAAATTTGAAGTGAAAGCTCGATGTCGGCCATTTGTGGCTTCAATACAGTTTCACCTTAACGAGTTCGCGATTTTTCGGAAATTAATTTTCGGTTTGTGGCTTCTATCAAGTATAACTTCTCTGAAACAAAATGAGTCGTGACGAACTTTTTAGCACTGAAATAGAAAAGAATGCTGAACAAACTTTTGTCAACAATCTAAATCGAGTTGAAAGCATCGAATTACGGATGTGCTTGAACATGGTTTGTAAACAAACCTGATTAGACTATTACGTGTAGCCTTTTCTTTTTTCTTATCACTAGTCTGGATACGAAGTAAGTTACAGACTCATTGAAAAAAAACGCAACAAACAACGACAAATCCGCATGATTAGTGCACTAATCGCGAAAGCACAAAGTGAGCTGTTTTCTCTAATGCGTTCGTCACCTCCTCCGCATTCGATCCAAGGCGCCCGCTGGTTGATGAGTAATGCTCTCGCGTACCCGTTTCCCACAGAGCGTCCACTCGTGGAGGTGCTCAAAGGTAGCTCGTGCGCGGCAGCGACCGTGCAAAAAGTCGCTTCCTTTGTTTTCCATGCGCTCCGCGTCTGATTGCTCTGATTCAGAAGCACTTAAAGCCAAGCACTTCCTCAACTGGGCTTTAAACGGTGTATGAGTAAGCAAAGCTCTCTCCTCTTGTATGCAAATGTCGGTTCTATTGACTGGTTGTGTGAGGTGGGGAGATGAATCTCAGCAGCACAACTAGATCGGAGTGGAACTTGATGAACTTTAGCAATCGTGGCGCACATGTTGATCACGTTTGCGGAAACTGCTTTCTCTTTTTTTTTTGCTGCGATCGCGCACGATTTTTGCGCTGAAAGCGCACCCCGTGAAGGTTCTTCGGTGAAGACGCACCTCAGATGTTAACCTATTGATAGACATGACCACGAAACAAAACAGAACATAAGTAGTAATGTTCCTTTTCTTTCTTGTTTTTCAGGTAAGTTCAAGGACTGATCAATCTACGATTTGTGATGACGTATTGCTGTGCGGTCCCACAAAGCTCGCGGCTTGCTGGCTATAAAGTTTGATTGTGTTTTAGGTGAGAATATAATTCACCAATGCGACGAAGCCAAATCGATGTACAGCGCGTGGGACACGATTGCCTTTTTGGTGCTTCCACGCACAGCAAGCCATGGCCGTGACAAATCAGGTTCCCCGTCGGCTAATATTTTTTGCAACTTGATTTCACGCCAGAACGGCTACGACAGGTAGAACAGGTTATGTTTGAACAATCGTGACGTGACTATAATCATCAACAACAAGCACAGAGTGTCTCGACGGCTCCGTTTCCGCTTCTTACCTTCTCATTATCTAACACCTTCGTTGAGGACCGTGGTAACTAGTTTGCCCGTCGTTTAGCGCTTACTTGTTATCATGACATTATCGCTCCTCGTTGGAACCATCCGATCAGATCGGATGCTTTCGTTGCAGTTGGTGCTTCATCCGAAGAGCGCACGATGAGTTGGCACTTTGATTGCGTTTTTTACTCCTCCCGGCGAGATGTGCGATTGCCGTTTGAGGAGGCGCAAAGCGCAGAACAATAAGCGGAAGAAAGTGATGTTAATTTTTGTTAATTTAAGACCATCAACCCATAATTTACCGAGCGCTACCGGGCAGTTTCGATGATTTCCGGACGCACTAAAGGGAGCCTAGATTGGGAGGATTTATTCAATAGTTAGAAAAAATAATTGGTTATCTTCTGTATAATTACCGCCATCGGAAGGCGGTTGGATTCAGGTACAATTGCAGTTAGTTGCGTTAATGTTATACAGTAAACACTTTTCCAACTGATCAGCCCTAGAAAAACATAATAGAGTAACGTGTTATTTAAAGAGCGTTTTATTACCAGGAATCAGGCGAAAAAATAATGGTTCGTATTTTATTGGCCCAACCAGCAGGTCCGGTAAACGTATCACAAATGAGCGATCATGGTGGCCATTAGCGATCTTATCTAGGCACTTACTCGAAGGCCAATCGTAACAAATATTATTACCAGCTTATCCACGAAGCAATCTTGAGTTCGTCGTCCACTCACTTCAGTGACAAATCGTGTCGCGTACGTTTACCTGCCTAAATTCTACGGAATATGATTAAATCCTAATTCTTCTGGTCATCCTCTAGGTCCACTGTCACCGGTTTGCGTATGTGGAAACACAACACAACAACTGTTGAGATCCTGAAGATTGATTATTTCCTGCTTCATCATCTTCGTCATCGTTTGAGTAATGAGAAAGAAACATAACCTATTCGATGACATTCAGGTACCTGCGGCTACTTACAGCCTGTGACATCTGTCAGACCATCATTTGTCTTCCCCCTTTTTCTAGTCGAGTGTTTTTCTTTAAATGGAATTCAGAAAACTAGTTCGCAGTGTTCCCAGTCTGTCATGTGAAAACATATGCTGTTAATTCATGAAAGCACAGAATCATCACGCAATCGCTTCTTAGTATGTTTCGTCATAAACGTTGCGTGTCAGGTACTCGACAAGAAAAACTCGAACAAGCTGCCAAAACTGCTGTTTTCGTGGTAAGCCCTCTTCCACACTCCAATGTTTGCCAACAACATCGGAATGGCACTCGCAGGCGCAACGCAGCAGTGCAACATGTCGACCCTTACCGCATAGCTTGACCGCATGTAACTTATAATGAAGCAGGGTCCTCCTCCCGGCACTCCGGAGCCGCAGGGTTTGGCTGCATGTTGATTCAACAGTGAACCGCAAATGGCCTGCCCGCGCCATGATGCAATGTAACTGTGGGTCATTTTCGGGCTTTGGTGTAAAAGCAAAACCCTCGCCACAATGGGTCACGAAATCTAGCCTCGGAGTATGGTGTAACACTTTCGTATGGTATGTCCTCCAAGTGATAAACCACGTGTGAACCCAAGTGGGATGCCTAAGTGCCGAATCTTGTGAAAATCTAATTAAAGATTTAATCGAACTTCGCTGAGTGGCTGTCAGTTCGAAAATGGTATCTGTCCTGCTTTGGGTGTCAGAAAAAAAACGCTCAAGCATATTCAACCGGTTCATGCGAGTAGACAGGTAAATAATAGCTTAGATAATAAAGTAAATTTTGAATATTCTCTTGCAGCTTGACACAAAGCATTTATAGGCTAATTTGGAAATTTTATCGTATAAGGCAATGGGCTGTGCATTATCATATTTTGGCGGACTGTGTGGTCGTTTACACCGTCGGAGCAGGATCATCAACAACGAATTACAACAACACGTTTGCCTCTAATCGGAAATTATCAAATCGTATAATCCATTCGAATTAAACGACCGCTTTAATGAACTATAAAAGGGTAGTATTGTTGAAGGCCCTCAGCCAGTCAGCCAGTCAGCCAACATCGTATATCATCATCCGCATTGTCACTGGTAACTTTCATGTCGGGATGAAACTTTTCCCTCAGAGCGTCAGAGGCAGTATAATTTTACACCGATACAGAACCGCTAACCTTACAGCAAACGGTCACACTTCGCGTGAGAGATAATCGAACTCGATGGAGCGTGCTGTATCTATCTCCGCCCACAACAACTGGAACTCGCCGAGCATCCTCGCGAAGGTGCGCGTTTTGTAGAGGGAGATGACGTTGCGTTGGCGCCAGCGTTTCTCGATCGACTTTCCTTGGCGGCGGCGGCGTGTGTCGCCTACGATCGTCGTGTTTTTGCTCGCAAATGAAACTGACTCAGTCGAAGTACATTAGTGACATTCTGACAGACGAATGGAGCTAAGCGGCCGGTTCTAGGCCCATAAACTACGCTAAATTATCACCCAATTTGAACCCGGTTTGATTCGCCGGCCAAAAGTGCTCCCGCATAGCTACAAATTAGATAAGATTAACGGTTATTAACGTCGTAACTGGAAAACAAAGTTTCCGTCGGACAACAATCAGACCGCAGAGGTTTTTTTTCAAGGGAATCCTTATTAGGAATCGTCATGAGCAGTCGACAGGTCGACCACCGACAGCAGCCGATGACGGAAGCGGGCGGGACGATAGAACAACCAATAAAGCAGAAACCGCCCAAGATGCTGCGAAGCCCTTTTTGTCGGCACGACTATACCGGAGCTACTCGGGTTAGCCGACAGACATAAGAAATGGCAAAAATCGAAAATAAATATTATTATTACACCCTATCTTTTATTGTTTGGTAATCGGGTCTCGCAGTCTAGAGTCGCATTGCTTCCGCTTGTCTCGGCTGGTTCGTCGTATGCTTCCTTCTTCAAATAGAGAACCGCTCCGTGTTTGTAATTGCTACAAACACGTTCCAATTTGACATAATTTACAATATCCTGAGGCGCGTCACGATGCATCCCATGCATCGGGCGACGATACACTCTGTCTCCTTGTAGCCCAAATGTCAGCCAGCGGCAGCCAGACAATGCTACCGTATGTCAGTGCGCACTTGACCTGAAAAGGATGGACAAGAGAATAAATGAAAATAAATAAAACAAAAGCGATTACTATCAAAGTTCCCGTAAGCTTCGCAGCACAGGAGAGCAGCGATGTATGCATAATGTATGAAGTCATCGGCTTCCTCATATCTGCGCGATCATACGTTCAGGGCAGTGACAGCTGACGTTACAGAGTACACATCACATGACCTGCTGGCTGCCTGGATCCTACCTTGGTACGCTGTGATTGACCACAGTTGGTTGATTGGAATGAACAAGTGTCTTTTGTTAAGGATTGCCATAAGAAAAATTATGTAAAATAGGCTGGCGTGCAATTTTCTCGACTGAATCATTTTATCGCATCAAACAGACCGCGCTGTCTGGTTTCGCTTCTAAAGAGTGACCCAAAGGCGGAAAAATGGTTGTCCACAATCATCCATATTTAATCGCCAACTTTATTAGATCTTTCCAACACTTTACAGCAGTGAAAGTGGTAATATTTCTAATTGCTACCTCAAATAGCCTGTCGGACCAATTAGCATAATTAAATAATATCGCCGTCATAATTCACCGGACAGGTTGATTGAATATATACAAAACACACACACATAGGACCGCATATGTGAAGTAGGTTTGTGCGGCCCACACTACCAACTATGGCAAGGTGACGCTGCCGCTGCCGCGTTAGCTTGCAGCCCAGCCGGAGCTTCGGACACAAAGGAAACCCACACACAACCCACCACCAGAACAGCATGCTATTATGTGGATACTAATTTTTCCATGCAAACTCGCTTCGATGCATCATTAGCGCGTGGATCTTTAATTCCATTGATAGTTTATCATCTCATTCATTAAATTATTCTCAACTAGCCAGGCAGGCAACCACTAACAGGCCGGGTTCGTCGCCGCTGCCGCCGCGTATTATTGAACATAAAAGGAGAATGCAATTTTCTACGCTTGGCCTTTTACTCTCAACACAACGGTGAAAAATACCAACTGCAGAAGATTCTAAACTCTACTGGCTGCTGCACGCTCGGAGGCTGGCCATTTCGGTTTACCGTGTGCGCGCATATTCCGCTACGATCGAGAAAAAAAAGCGATGAAAACATTGCTAATGAATCATGATAATCGTGGCACATGGGGCTGCCAGCAGTCCCGCCAGGAATGGCAGCGATTCCGGTGAACCGAACGAACGGTGTGGTGTGTAATTCCAACCGGCCGCTTCCGATTGTATGGCGCGCTAATGAGTGATGAGTAACGGCTAGCGTAGCTAACCGTTTGCGTGATTATTTTTTTTCTTCCAAACAAATAGAGATTTTGTCTGTTTAATACATTTGTTAACCGCGAAACGGTGGTTGCTAAATATCATAATTTATATGCTAAGTTTTAAGTAATCTGTGGTTTCCTGACTATTGGAGATGAATCAGATCACACGAATCATCGAATTAGTCATGAGCCTTTCCAAGACGGATCCGAAATGTGATGCTGGCTATGGAATGCTTCTATTATGTTGCTAAGGTGTGCCGACAGGTCACTGGACGTGAATTCGATTGGTTTTGATTTTGAGTCACCGTTGGTAACGTCAAAACTGTAACGGACTTACGCTATCGAATTTTATCGAATACTAAGGCCAACGCATTGTGTGACTAATTTTGTTTCATTCCAAAACTAATTGCTAGCTATGAAGCACAGCACAACAATCGTCGCATTGAATGCACTCAAGTGGCTTGCAATCGGAAGTTTCGGTTATCAAACACTTTTCGAAGAGAAGTTTCAGAACACTGGGGAAGTTGTTGTGTGTGTTTTGTGCAGATGATAACCAGAAAGTGCCATGTGTTACATGTTTTACGTAATTAGTTTTTTTTATATTTCCCAAACAGTTAGGATGTTCGAAAAAGTTGTAATTAATTACACCCAGTATAAATCTTTGGTGGAAAACATTCAATCAAATTGAATTTTTCATTACAAATTTCTTAAAAATTGAATGGAAAATTGGATCAATAGAATGTTTGTGTTGTATTATCTTGAAGCAAATAAATTATATTTATAAATATGATTGTTGACAAGAATGTTGGAACTAAAAAAATGAAAATGATACGTCAATTCACACACGGTACAGTAGACAGTCAAATATCTCAGTTACCCGAGTTTTGACACTCGTTCACTTGTTTTCTTTCAACTTAAATCGAGAACATGCAACAGAACACACAATTACTTATTGCTATTGCTAGGCTCAATTAACGTATGCGTTAAAAAAATGGACTTTTTTTCGGATGGTGATAAAAAATAACTAAGATAGATATTTGAGTTTGATGTATTTCCCATGGAAGGTAATCATGCTAGCTTCCTCGCAAAAAAAAATTTTACTTCCTTGCGTGCGGCCTTCCGGCAGTTAACATTAGTTAGCCATGGCGGACGAAAACTTGCGTGTAGGCATGTTTTTAAATTGTTTCGTCGTTTTATTTATCAATTCCTCCTCAGTTTTCGCGACAAAATTGTTGGAATAAATCTTACGCTTCAGGCTTGGCCAGAAATATTCGATTGGGGACGAAACTTGGGGACGTTGGGCAGGTCCGCCAACTTGGATACCACATCGATATTCAGCAGCTCCATCTCCTCTAATGATCGCTTTGAGTAGTAGGCCGACGCTAGATCCAGCTAAAACACCGCGTCTCCGGCCTTTTGGTTTTTCTTGATGAACGACGCAACGTCCGGCATGCACTTCGTGCAATAAATTTCCCCGTTCACGGCCAGTCCGAAGCGAAAGAAGAGCAACTTTAACATCCTTTTCTCGCTGATTGTCAGCCACATTAGCACTTTCTTGGGGAGCTTGGTGTGTGAAACAAACTTCACCTCCGTGCTCACTTCCTTCGTGGGGGAGGTAAAATACGAAGTGCCTTGCCAGTCGTTGCCATCCAGAGTGAGACAGGTCTCGTAGTCCATCACCACCTGCGATATTGCCTGCAGCTCTGAGACTAGTGGACGGGACTGCTGCTTCCTGACATGTATGTCCATGTTCGTCAGGTACTTTTTCACTGTTTGGCCGGTTGCACCGACCTCCTGGCAGAGCGCACGCAGCGATGTAGCCACTTTTCCCTCGGTCTTCCTCTTCAGCATCCTTTGGAGCTCAGGGTCGTCGGCCGTCCAGAACCGGGTTTTCTTTCAATGCTCTGGTAGTTTTCTAATTGTGCAAAGATGTTGTAGATGCCGGAACGGGCGTATCCGGAGTCCAGGAGCTGCCGCACGATGTCCTTTTTCGACGCGACGGGGTACCGTTCTTTAAACGCGCACACTTCTGAACGGAGTAGTTTTACTGTTTTCGCCATCATGGTTAGAGTTCGACTAATAGAGCTGTCAATTTTTTTCTGCTGACTCATGGGCGAATATGATTGATGCTGCATGCGTAGTTTCGTTAGTGCGTGTAAAGGTAAACCCATGAAGAATCGTCAAATTTTGTCCATTTTTTTTAACGCAAGCGTTACATATTATGGTTTTTCGTTCTAAATTATGGATTGGTTGCGCTCATATCTGGCAGAGCGAAGCGCTTTTGTCAACGTCAACACCTCGCATTTCCGCATCTTCCTTATCGTCTCTGGTGTTCCACAAGGTAACGTTCTAGATCCCCTCATATTTATATTATTCACAAACGATTTGTTCTTTCGTTTAAAATCTGTTAAATTGTTGTACGCTGACGATTCGAAAAATTATCGCATTGTGAAGTCACACTTTGACAACATTGCATTGCATTTTCTTGCTGATAAAGAAAAATTCAATTCCAGTAATCCACTGGAGCAAAATCCGAAGATCTTGGAGTTAATGTTGGTTGTAAACTTTAGTTTGATTAGCACATTTTCATACTACTACTAAAGCGTTCGCAGCTCATGTGTTTATTCGACGTACCGCGACATTACGCTCTCTAAGCGCTTTCAAGGTTAGATCGGAGCATTTTAGAACATGCGTGATACGTGTAGTCGCTAGTTCATACAACGCAAACCATTCGGTTGGAGAGAGCGTATCTTTATCCAATTTGCCTTTCGCCACTTGCCTAAGTCGGACCCAATTAATCTGCCCAATTATGACACCTGTTGTAAACTTATCGCTTTGGAGATGCTTAACTTCAGACGTACTACTTTACAGAGGCTTTGTGTGTTTATCCTAATTCAGGGGTAATTCGATAGTCCTTCATTGTTGTGTAATGTGTCGTTTTATGTTCCTTCCAGACAATTGCGCGAGCGTGACTAGTTGTTTATTAGACGTCATACAACTTCTTATGGTTTTAGTAATCCTCTAGATAGATGTTTTGGTTCGTTTAACAATATTACTGGTTTATTAGATATCATTAACTATGTTTTTAAAATAAAATTAAGGTCTATAAGATACAGTGTGTGGAATTCTTTCTTACAAATTCGACATGTTGACTCAAAAAAAAATTCCAACAAAAAGTACATATTCCATAAAACTTCATCTCAAAACCCAAGGTTCTACATTTTTGAAGCATAAAAATGCAACTAGATAATCCGGCAGTCATTTCGATTCGAACAGTTTCATTTTCATCTGAATCCTTCCGGCTACTGTCATCGAATCACGATGAATAATTTCGCTGTCGACCAGGTTTGATTACCGGTTTCTTTCTCGTGTGGTGTTTATCAGGTCATTTTGAATGAAACCGATAACTGTTTCAATTAACGGAGAAACTGACGCATATTATGACTCTCTCCTTTCTCGTTCGTTGTGTCATTTGAAATTAGCACGATGTCATTTGATAGTTTTCTAACACTTCCAAGCCGCAGCTTGAACGGCAATGGCATCCAACAAATACGTCACTCAAGGTCCGATCAATATTTCGGAAGATTTTTTCGCTGCTGATCACTAGCGCCCCGGTGTTGGTGTTTTGGGGTTGTAAAGCTAGTATTGAAATCCTCCATTCATATCGTAACGATTTTCTTAACTCCCTCTTCCGTCTATATGCTTGAGGTACTGGATGGAAGCCCTCTGTCTCCGTTAGCGCTCAATATCATTTTCAATTAATAATCGTCAGACGATAGTGACGCTTTTAATCTACGCTTTCAATTGAAAACTATTTTTTTCCTTATCGAACCCTTCAGCTGTCAAAATCAGAGCAAGAGCACATGAGTAGTTTTTATTTGGTCCACAAAGTGCTCGAAAATGAAACAAATGTTTTTCAATTGAAACTACTTGTACTGGATGGAAGCTCTCTGACTCCGTTAGCGCTCAATATCTTTTTCAATTGATAATCGTCAGACGATAGCGACGCTGTTAATCTACGCTTTGAAATTGAAAACCATTTTTTTCCTTATCGAATCCTTCAGCTGTCAAAATCAGAGCAAGAGCACATGAGTAGTTTTTATTTGATCCACAGTGCTCGAAAATGAAACAAATGTTTTTCAATTGAAAGCGACCGTGAACATTGTCACTATAACCTGACAATTATCAATTGAAAATGATTTTGTCAAGCTCTGCCCAGAACTTCAATCCGTGTTTAGCTTTTTGACGTAGAGTTACGTCCTATGATAACATATCTAAGGATATAAATTAAAAAAACTGAAACATCGCGATCGTCATGAAAATTGTCCAATTTCAAATGCTTTGAAATCAGTCGGTTTCCGCCGAATTTCCTAAATTCTTACTGCAATCAATTTAAACATTGACTACGCACAAAAATGCGAAAAATTGTGGTGCTAACTAGGCGGCATTCATAAATAGGGGAGAGGGGGTATCCTTGAGCGTTACGATTTGTTACATAGGGGAGAGGGGAGATAAGATAAGATAAGAGACTTTCCAAATACGAGCATTTTTATCAAGCAAATTTCTCCTACAGCGTTACGTAATTTTTATGGGAGGGTTGGTGTTGGCGTTACGTTTCGTTACATATGGGGGTGGGGGTTCAAAAGTTGTGTTTTTCGCGCTACGTAATTCATGGATGTCACCTTATTGTACTATTGGAAAATGTATAGCGTTGTTGAATGCATGTCTCGACCAATCAGAGTTGAAAACAAGGTCAAATCGCAGGTGAAACTCTCAGTGTCAGTCTAAATCAAGTTACACAACCAGTGTCTGCCTTGCTCCTCCAGTACAACCGACACCAAAGTATACAAATTGTTTGATTTTAAAACTGATTTGTTGTTTTACTCACTCTAGTCCACAAATAAACGTGTTCCGGAAATTTTAATCTCAGGAGTGACGTATGAATGCTAGCATGCAGAAATTTAGATTTAATTGTACAAGTGGATCGTTAACTCTTACTGGCTACTGGCTCGTCCGGCAGCCGGCAAATCAGCTGTTGATTTTATCGCATCAAGGCACTTCAGGATTTCAGGCGGACAAAAGTCGGAAAGGTGACTGTCGTCGATCTGTTTCTCTATAATTTTTTATAGACAGTAGACACTTCATCTAACAAAAGTTTTCAGGACTGTAGCAGGTACAATACCTGAGATATCGAGATATAAAGATGAAAAATGGTGAAAAATGCTCTTTTTTCGATTTTTCATCATGATAACAGAAAAACTATCAAGTGTATTATTTTTTTATAAACGTTATCGATTGGATCTTAAGAAAAACGTGTTAGGTCAGCATCGTACCTCAAGACCAGGTTAGTCTTACATATATTGAAGGCACTCAAAAGCGTATGAGAAATGGAAGGAAAGTCACTGAAAGGGGGAGATGAATTCCGAACATGTCCATGTATAATTTCCGCTTTCCACACAAAAAATACACACCTCTATCAAAATTCGACCGTAATACAGTCACAAATGAACTTAAGCATTTTGTTTTGATCATAACAAGTAAAAAAAGTCAAAAATGCTTGTATGAAAATGTCCCATAGTGCAAGGCCAAACAGGCGAATCATTCGATCGCAGCGTTCCACAACAGACGGACCAAGTGGCGGACTGCAGCACTGCACAGCATTGCTGAATATGTCCGGATGTATTAGTAATTTTGCTTGAATCTCTCGCGTCGCTGCTAATAGCTGTAAGTGTGCCGGTAACCGGAAGTTAATATATTTTTCTAGCACTCACCAAAACCCTGGTGACAGTGATAAAAACTTCACAAAAAAGTGTATTATTAAGTTCTTGCTTTTCTTTTCTTCAGGGCCGGATTTGGGTGCTGGGAAGCCCGGGGGTAAATATTTTTCCTGGGGCCCTCTATTCTTTATTAATTTGAATTTATATTCATGATTCATAATTTAGTATAAAGTAGTACAGTATATAGTATGAAAGTTTCGTGTAAAATGTAACCAACAAAAGTTAAGTACAAAAAAACTAAATTTTAAGTAAGTTCCGTACTATATACTTTATTACTTTATACTGAATTATAAATCATGAATATTGATGACCCGCATAATCGGAAATTGTCAAAAAATATGAAAAGTTTACTATACTAAAAATAAAAAAAAATTAACTTTTTTGCGTTAAGAGATAGAAGAACAGTTTATTCAGTAAAGTTGTAGAAGATTCAAAAATATGAAACTTTTTCGAACAAATGAAAATCCTTTTTTTTTTCGGTACAAAGTTATAAAGTATAAAGTTAGGAACTTACTGAAAATTTAGTTTTTTGTACTTAACTTTTGTTAGTTATTTCACACGAAAATGTTGTTCGGAGAAATTGTTAGGGGCACAGAAAACATACATTTTTGCCAAAGGCCATATATTTCCAGAACTTTTCCTTACAAAGTAATATCATATTTAAGCTTATTTTTTCGATAACTTCAGGAACGTATAGGTTAAAAAGGGGCTAGTGGAATTATGATGTCAATACGGCGAGCATATGTTACAGTAGGTTTTCATATATCAAAAATACTTTTTTTGTGTTAATAGATAGAGGAATGGTTTATTCGGCAAAGTTTTAGAACGTGCAAAAGTATGAAACTTTGCTGAACAAACAAAATTCCTATCTTCATTGGGTACAGAGTTACAGAGTATATTCTATAAAAGTTACTTAAAAGTTAGTTTTTTGTACTGAACTTTTGTTAGTTGAATTTTACAAGAAAACATTATTCTAAAGAAGCATTTGGGCATACAAAACACACGTTTTCAATAACACATCTGCTACAATCAGTAGTGAACTAGAAAACAGTGCCGGAACTTGCCTACTGTCGACATTAGTTAATCCCAAAGCATCATATTCAACATAAAAAATAAAAGTTCAAACTTTAATAGGCATTCTTTGATACACTACATTAGTGTTCTATAATGTTCGCAACAATGACTCTCGTCGAAAATGCAAAACAAAATGTTGCCCTAAGGCTCAAAATAGTTCTCCTAAAAAGATTATAGCTTTTTAACCATTCATGTGAAATTTGGAGCCTCTAGTATATGCAAGAGTGCGTCAAAAAACCGCACAGTAAGAGTTCGGCTAGTTCGTCGCTTCTATGTTGGCTGACGGAAGAACTCATTTAAATCTCTGAACAAGTTATATTTGCTGGGTGTCATTTTCTCTAGTTTGAGGTTTAGGATAAAAACTGTGTTTACCAGTGTAATTTTCAACGTGGAATAAGGGCGAATATTATTACTCGTGGATCCCAATCGGAACAAATCAAGCATCAAAAATGTGCTCTATTTCTCGGACCCTTTGTGTGCCCGTTAAACATTTATAGCGAAGTTGTTTACTAAATTGGTCTATCTCGAATCGCCAGCGTATCACCCGAAATGCTGTTCAAACACTTATTAATGAACGTAAAATTCGTCTTGGATGGCACAAAAATGTTAATTTTAAAAGACGACTTCGTCCATCAAACTTTTACGATTTGTCAGCCTTAAAAATGCTCATTAAATCAGAGCTTCGAAAAAATGCTAAGCTCTAAACTGCTTGATTATGTGTATAATTTTTTGTAGTCAAATTTTACTCCTTTACTGGGTATTAATTTTAGCTGTATACCCCTAAAAACCTCGAACACATAAAAATATAGGGAATTAAATGTTAATAGACAAAATTCGCAGCAAAAAGTCTTCACCGAATAATTGACCTGTTTTAAGCACATTGTCAATAGTCTCTCATCTAAATTTACTTTTCCATTGTACCGTACTAGTTCGTGCTCTTGTTAGTTTCAATAATCTGTAGTTTCAACACGGAAGTATGCTTCCTAATAAAGACATTTGTATCGTTTCTCCTCTCCTTATCAAAATTCTTCAGGAAGCTTTTATGTTTTATTGAAGTAATAATCTATCGATCAACCAGATACAAAAAGATCCATCAAAATAAACCGGTTTATTACTTTGCATTATGTTAACTAAGATAAAAATTTAATGCATTTTTTAATGATGACCTAAGCGATATTCCGCTGCAATAAAATGAAATGCATCCTGTTTAACTAAAAAATATTATTCCGCATTCCACGATTTTACAATAGTCTGTTGCATTTCAGGTGCTGCGGGCATAAAATTTGTGCTTTCGTACAAAAAATATACTTTTTTTCCGCCCTAAATAAACTCATTAAGTTGTAATTGTGACTGAAATTATACCCGCCTAAGTGAAATTATGGTCCGATCGGGGCGGCAATGAATCGACCCCAACCATAGAAAACTCTAATGTTCCCGGGACATTGCACTAGTGCGCTCCCTGTAATTTCGCTTACAATTACAACCATGCTGGATGGGAAAACATCACATCTTAAAGACACAAATTGTCTCTCTTTCTTCGCTCCGATTGGCCACGGTTTTATTTCCAAAGAGATACGGCGAAGAGTGCCAAGTATTTGACCGCTTCCTCTCTTACTCCGCTGGCGATGTATACATATACATTTTAATGCATTGTATAAACACTGTCTTTATGACTTCCGCCGTAGTCTCATTACTATCGCTAGGCGGCTACCCGGGTCGGGTTTTCGATTCTTTTTTCCTCCGGTGTCTGCGCTGCAACAAGATTACACAACTCTTCTCGCATTGGCTGTCCAACACCGGAAATAGTTGCATCCGAATGCATAGTTGAACTGCAGATTCAATCTGTGCTGAGTTACTACTTGACTTATCTTGCTGTTCTTAACTTTTCCCAGGCAGGTGAGATATTTCTCGTGAACTCGTCTACTCTATCAGATTGCAATGAAACTTGAGTTCAGTGACATTGAAATAATAGGTAACTTTGCAAACTTAAAAAAAACTAGGAGTCTTTTCGAAAAAGGCCAAAATTCTTTTTTCAAAAAGATGTTTTTGACAATTTGATTTTTTATAGATATTTCATATAGAGTCCTTAAGGTCATCTGTGTAGCAAGATGAGTACTTTAACAAGGAAGAAACTTTTCTAACGGCAAGTTCCTAGTATTTTTTTATACTTTTATGAAAAAATCCCGAAATGTTTGTGAAATTCGAAAAAAAAGCGCAGCTTAAGCGAGATTGTCATATATTGGCCGGTCCTGGCCAAAAATACGATCCTCTTCCCGCAAAAGGGGAAAGATCATGTTTATTTTGTTGTTATTGTATCTTTGAGTGTCACTTATACTTTTTATATAACGTCAAACAGATTTAAAATAAGTTAATCCTACGTCGAAATAGTCCTATTTCAGTATTGCAGGGGAATTGGGGCGAAATTGACATGTTGTTGATATTTTACGTGGATCAGATACCTACCGATTTCTGAGACTGTTTTCCGAGACGTTATCATTTAGATATTAGCGGATCCATTGATGCTCTACATACTTAATATTACTTTTTGCTCCGTGAAACATATTAAAACTATGCCAAAACTGCTTTCATAGAATCATCGTTTTAAAGTCAGTTTTTGTCCGCTTAAAGATCTGTTTTTTTCTAAAGATGGGTAAGTGAATGCTATTATGTGGACGAACTCTTAAAATTTTGATATTCGGCTTTAAGAAAAAATAGCGTCGAAAAAACATTGAAAATTTTCTATCTCTCAATAGTTCAAAACGGCGCCATTTGCCCAACCTCAGGGAAATTTGTTTTTGCATCAAAATACATAGAAAAGTCATATACAGGTCGAACTCGATTATCCGGAACATCAAAAAAATTTTCATTTCGAATAATCGAGTTTCCCGGATAATCGAATCACAGAAGAAATATTAAAATGTGCAATTAACGAACATAAAATTAATATTTCTTTTTTTATTTTACTTGTATGATGCAGTGGCGTAACCAGAAATTATTTCTGAGGCGAAAAAGGGCGCAAAAAAAATAAATTGGACAATGATTATTTTCACTTAATTCGAACATGTCCCAAACATGCCGGAAGTGACCCAAATGATGACAAATATGCCAGAAGGGATAGTAAAGGCAAGATTTCGGAATAAAAATCAAAAACGAACGCCAAAAAAATAAAATTCCGGATAATCGAGTCTAAATTCCGGATAATCGAGTCTGACCTGTATAGAAGCCAAGGCAGAAAAAAAGTAAAATTTTGTTGCACTGTGTCTTCAATTGGGGATGTGAACCAGAATCAACAGTTCTTATTACACGTCTCTAATAATGTTGAGATGTCAACATTTGTGATTGGCAGCACACAATAATTAATTGAAAATTCAGAAAAAATACTACAAGGTATACAGCCTTAGGGTTGTATGAAATGGTGATGTGGGACTAAACACTGCAATTAGAATGATCTTTTGTTATAAAAGGTACAGAGTCTGCAGACAGAATCAGTTCGTTTGCTCAGTGACTTACGTATTTTTATATTACACCTTCCCTTGAAATCTATTTTTAAAAATATATTTAACAACACTCGAAAGAATTTCGTTCACATTTTACGATATTGTGCCTGTAGTTTTTTTTTGTGCAAACAACATTTATTTGACTAGGCACAAGCTTTCTGTTGAAGAAGCACCAAGAAGTTCTCGTAATGCTTCTAAATCAGAATTAACTCTATTTCCTCAAAAACCAAATCCTGTAATACTTACGTTATCATAATGAATGGTTTTGTCTTATTCAACTCTGAACAATTCTGAAGAAGTTAAAGTTTGAAAAGATTCATTTTACTTTTTTGCTTGACTCGCTGTATTACAAGGACAGCTCATATACGTATATTATTGTAAAGTTTAAAATAATAAAAGAAAATATCATGTAACAATGTTGAAATGTAAAAAAAGATTCTGCATAAATCTTAGTAAAAGGACCAAAAACTCACAAGCATTTGCCGACTCTTACTCTTCTATAAATTTGTGTTTTTAGGAATTTCCTTTTTCAATACTATCCAGTCACGATTATTTAGTGAATATCGAAGATAAAATGGAATAAAAATAACTTATGACCGTTGCAGCAATGTACAATTCTTGTTGAGTAATTTATTGTAATCATGAGATAAATTTTTAATCACCATAAGCAATGCTGTTCAGTTTTTTGTCGGTTGCACACGAATAGAAATGTACGAATAGTACCACTGAAGTATGAATAGGAGTGTACCACTGAAATGTACGATGAACCTGCAGCTCTCTGATCCACATATACTGTACGGTGCTGTTGCTTTTACCAGCATGTTTTCTTTCAAGATATCAGTTTTTATTACGTTCCAACAGCATTATTTAGAAATTGTTCAAGAAAAAGGGTTGTTTCAAACTTTCCGAAAAACCTTTACCTTCGAGACATCAAATTAGTCTAAGTTCATGGTGCTAGGAATGCTCGCATGGGATTGGTTTTTTGTTCGCGTAATATTGTCCTTGATGCTTTTTTATCAATTTTTACTCCATATCAATGAAATAATGATGATAACTAGCGTATTACAAAATCGTCCAACCTTTTCTCCATCCAACAACATATTGGTTATTGTTAGTTGTTACCCATCATGTGGTTATGTTGTTATTATCGTTTGAAATCTGACGCAACATTTGCCAGTATCACTTCCAATTTTACAAAAAGCATCCCAGTACAGAAAACAAAGACGTAGTCCCACGTCAAAATCGTTGTCACCAAACTGGGTGCTGGGTAAATTGGCGTAGAATCCCTCAATTAAACTTTGTCATATCCCGTACTTCGCCCCCAGGGGAGAATGGGTAGAAGCGCATGATTATAGGAACGTCTCCGTAAATATTCCGAAAACTTCGAATCGAGGAGAAAGTTTTGTGATTGCCGCCTTTCAACATGATCGGTCCCGTCCGTTCTGTGGGAAAAAATCGTTCGTTGTTGTGCTTCGTGTTGACAGCCTAAATTACCTCCGGATCCATTGAGTTCCGAAAAGGTAGCGTGATTTCCGAGGCTAAATACCATGTCCTTCGATTACGGTGCGTTCGTACGTGTGCGACAACAAGCGAGACCAGTGGTGCCGCTGGTCGTAAGAATGCGTAGAAAATTGATCACTGCTCTTGCTGTGCTCACATTGGAAAAGCAGAGAAGGTTTACGCAAAAAGTGATCTGATGTTGCTCTAGCAGGTAGGTAGGTTCCTGCGACGTACGTGATCATCAGGTAGAAGAGGAATTTTAATTTGTTCCTGTGTTCAGACTCTATTCTTCTCTTCTTCTGTGTAGCGAAGCAGTCTGTGAAAAAAATCTCTTCTGTAATCTAGTAACCTGAGACATTCTTGCGTCGTCTTCAGCCGGCGAACGCGCACGTCCAGTACCACCAATATGCCGGGGTTTGAATGGAACGAAATCGATTGCTGGCTCTGTTAATGACAACAACAAAGCATAGCAGTGCGTTTTTTTTCGTTCATCGATTCTGACTGAATCCGACAGCTGTACGTTAGGTAGGGTCAATCGGCCCTCGGCTGAGCTTTCGAGCACGTAGTAACCGGTGACGAAGCGTGAATGAAGTTTCGGATGCGTGGAAAAATAATTAAACCATTTACCGCCCGGATTGCCGGGTGTATCTGCTATTGGAAACATTATTATTGAAGTAGAGCAAATATTACTATCAAATTTTAATTCTCAAACAATCGATTCAAAATTAATGACAACGCACAGAAAACAAATAATATAAAACAAAGCGACCGCCCCTCGGGGTACCCCCTGGGTCTGCCTACCTGCCGGGCTACTCCGACGGCCATGATAAAAACAGAGAGGATAATCCCCAGACGTCGCTAATTCGTGCATCCGCCTTGCTTGGCCTGGGAAATGCACGATTTTGTCCAAATCCGGTACTGTGGGAACAGCACTATTGTGTATTCCTTTTTTGGCGTCGTCTTAAAAGTTTATGTTGCGTGCATGTGTCTGTGTGTGTTTGTTTCATTCTTTGTGTTGCCTGAAAAAATCATAAATCATATCGGTAAATTATTCAAATCGCTCTAGCAGCTTGCTAAGATTTCAAGCGTTGCCTCGTGAGACCCCCCGGTTTGACTGGCGATAGATTCAATCATTTTATTACCCAGCACTGCTAAACTTTAACCGGCGAGAAACATGATATAGGAACTATGTTTTCTCCCCTCAGTTTGAGCTTTTCAGGAAGTGAGATAATTTGCGAAAATAATAAATTACGATCGTCGCCGAAAGTGGCAGAAATGTTTATCAAAAATGACTATTTTATTGAGACTATTATCGCCATAAAAAAGTCACCTTTGGTGACGCATACAGTAGGCTCCTTCATCGCCGCCGGTGTCAGTTGTGTAATTCTCTTCAGCCAGGAATGAATCCTGCTTGTCAGAACTGTTTTAGTCGCCCGATGAGTCATTTTACAAAGAATCCCTTCCAGGTACCGGTCCCAATCAGTGGAAAACCACTGACGAGTTTCGCTTAGGGGTTTGTTCGACTAATACACTTATAAACAATTCCATTGCTTGGTTAGTAAAACGCCGGTTTGCGTGTTTGGAACAAATTCTGCCCGAGCCGAAACGTTGTTTAATATCCTTTCGTTGATTCAGCTATTCAAATTCACTACCGCAATTAAAGCGCGTTCTGCGGTTTGTGGCGTATAAAAACAAACACTCCATTGCACTTGCGTTACACAAGCGAAGGTAAATAATCATGTTGACGTCCATAAACGCGGTCAGTTTTTGTTGCCGCTGAGACCGCTAGCTGTGCCACACATAGGGTGACATTTTTGGAACTTTCAACACTCATAACCTCAATTACTACATCATGCGCTGTCGTAATTGGCAAATATTTCCTTGTTTGGAGCCAATATTCAAATCATGGTGTGTTATGCCATGAGCGTGAATTGCAGCTTGTTCCAACGTTCGGCATTTCCATAAACTAATGACGCTTAAGTTAGGCTTAGAACTGGAGTAAAGTTAGCTCGGTAGGTCTTAGCGCGTGAACTGTGTACAACCGCAGGGTCTTTCAGCGAGCAGTTGCGATTGGCCATGGCGGTGCAAGAGTTTCACAAGCCATTCGTTGAATGGTGGAACCGAGCCACAAAGCTTCGGTTCAATGCCAAAGGTAATAAGACCCACAAAAACTGAGCCCGCAACAAACGTCGGGAGGGCGGCTTGTCAGCGGAGACGCGGGTATCGTTGCCAATCAATTCTCCTCGCCAGGTCGGCGGTCTATACGGAGGGAATTATTTAATTAAATTCGAGCAATTGGGCAGCTTTGTGTTTCCTGTGTGGTGTGTAGCAGATTTAGTGCTCTAAGCCAAATGACGGCATCAATTATGTATGCGCTTTACTATCTCGCACGGAGCCTGTTTAGAAATCGAAACTCTGATTGTGAAAACGAATCTTGGGGGGAATAAGTTCCCGCATCATCAATGGCACATACAATTGTGGGCTAATCTGAGAGAGCAGAACCATATCGCAGCGGGAGCCAGAATTGTGGGAAGCAAAGCTTTCCAAGGTCGGATTTATGTCGTTTTATTTAATTGGCTGTAAATCTCATACTAAAGATTGTCGGTTTTTTATGTATCACTTCGTTTGTGGATCTCCCAAAGTGAATGAATTTTTGCCGGCTTTTTCGCATTTTTTTTATTGTTTTCTGCTACTCTCAGTGATAGTCGAAGATGGTTCTAATCCTACAATATCTGGATTTGATTGAACCTACGCGTAGCCTACAGTTAACTTGTTAATATATGTATAAATAATTTATGACGTTGATGGGGAAATTCAAAACAGAACAGAAATAATCTTTTGTTGCTTCAAGACGGCGATTGTCGGTTCTATGAAATGGTTCAACCTGCATGTAAATTTATGTTAGACTTCTATTTATGACTTCTTCTTGTTATTTCCACTCCGTTATTTTCACTCATAAAAAATTTTAAAAACAATCATAACGCAAAAGCTTTTATACAGTTTATCGTCATTTTCTGTTCAGTTTAAACTGAACTAAAGAAATTTTACCTTAGTTTTTTTGAAGCAGTTCGATGTGAATGTTGATTGAAGTTAATCTTTTCTGTCAATAGTAGACTTGTTCAGATGAAATTTTATGGTGAAACAAGAAATCTTAGGATACAGTATCCTCTCTTCTCATTATAAAGTCGAAAATTTTAAAACAAGCCTTACGTAATATACGAATGGCCTCTTACGACCTTCGTCGATTGCAGAATCTTGCATTAAGCCAACTGTATCAGCCAACATAGTTTATAATAAAAAGCATCAGTAAGCACAAGTCACACTATTTTAACGTAGAACTACGTTTTTTTTCAGCCTACCACATGATGGTGAAAGTTGTTCATTTTGCAATGTCGGTTTATTTCAAACCGATTTCCTTCATTTTTGCAGCAATAGATTGGATAATTATACACCAATCCGCCCAAATGCAAAAAAAATGTTGTTTGATTATGCGACCTATTGTACTATTGAAAACTTGTCAATTGCTGGCTTTCCCTAAAAAGGTCTACAGAATAGTATATTTAGTTAGCTGGAAATGCACTCTGAGCTATAAGAGCCTGCTTCTGGTCAAACTAGTTACACTTTATTGATATATGATGAGACGGAGTTCAGTAGCAGCAGCGGCTTGCGCCAGTATCAGCTGGCTTTCCGAATTTGCTTTCGGCTTAAACAAATCACTTGCCGGTTGGTCATTTATCTCAGTAGCAGCGCAGTGTAGCAGCAAACGTTCCGATTCGCCGGTTGAAGGCTTCGATCTTGCTCCCCGCGAATAAGATTTGCCTTATTTTGGTAACAACACAACCAAGCAATCTGTGCTGAATCCTACACAGTAAGAAAACTTTATGTCGTATGGCATGTGAAAAATTGCCTCCATCGCTTATGATAGAAAATTCCATAATATTCCACGCAAATTTAAATGATACTACACATAATTTTCAAACAAAATCGTGGTTTACGTCAGAAGCAACTGAAATTGAAATGATATTGCACTTATTTTGGAATAAAATCGTAGTTTACGTCAGAGGCAACTGAAATTAAAATGAGAAAATATTTCACGTGACGTGTAATATTCAGAATGTTTTACTGTGTAGCCGTGATCGTCTAATTTACCAAGTTTTAAAACAGTTTTTATCGTGTGTGTTGTCAAAGTGCTCTATTCCCCCACTGTCGGGGCAGCACAAAAGTAACGATCAGCATATCCGATTTTGAACAGCAAACTGCCCTTCTCAAGGCAACTAAACAATAAATTGATTTTTTCGAAAGGTCTCAAGCGCTAAACTTTGAAAATAAATGCTGTTTTTACTCCGTTCAGTCAGTGATAAAGTATTTTCATGTGCGTATCAAAATCCGTTAGGCCTCCAACAACTGCTCTTTTGCACCAAAATGTAGAAATGTTACACTTCATTTGAAATGTTTGAACACCTTAACAAAGCGGCTGATTCGACTATACAGCAATAATTCAAACTCGATTCCCCAATCAGCATAAATAGAATTTTGTTCCTCAGCCGCACAGTTACAATATGCTGCAAGACGCCAGAACGAGCAATAGAAATCACTTGTCGTTCCAAGGTGCAACACGATACGGGTTACATTGTTGCGTATGTTAGGGGTTTATCGGACTTTTTCAGCTGGTTACTAGAATCAAAGGCGAATCATTGAATATTTCGTCTAGAGGAGATGAGAGAATGTCAAACTTGACAAAAAGGTGGAGCCTATATCAGAGCACTCTTCGGCTATGAAAGTGTGTATTTGTTCAAACTATTTACATTCTTTTGATGGAAGATGATACGAACAGACGGTCCTATAATAATAGTAGTGTAGCGGGCTGCGGGTTGAGCCAGTATTGGCTGGTTCTTCGAATTTGCTTTCGGCTCAAATAAATCACTTGCTGGTTGGTCACATTTTATTTCTGCAACAGCGCGGTATTTTTCAGTGTGTGTTGTCAGAGTTTCTCTTGCCCCCACTGTTGGAGCAGCATCGTATCCGATTTTAAACAGCAAACTGTCCTTCCTATTTTTTTATAATTAATAATAGTATATTTGACACGGCCGGATATACTGTCCTCCTCATGCTTGTCTTTTCTCCTCAGTAAACCTCTAGAGTGCAGGAGAACATCTTGCACTGTGGAGACAACTGCCGTCACACTAAAGAGCAAATCAATACGCTCATGCTAGAAGAGAGCGACAAACGATTTTTTCTGTTGAGCTACCTGAACGCACGGCGGTGAAATCTGAAATCTCTCTATTGCGAGACAATGAACTATGGTATACTTTCTCACACGTGTGGACTTCACGCACAATTATTACACTGCAGAGCTATCTGCGGTGCGTTTCACAGTTGGTTTCTTGAGCATGGCAGAAGAGGAAAAGAGATTGGGAGAAAAACAATAGACTGCGTTGCTCGTGCCGGTCGAATTTACTCTTGTGGAATTCGTTCGTAGCTTCACGAGGACTACATTTTTCCCGGTAGGTTTTTTTTTCACCTTCTGGACTACTCGCCAGTGAACACTGTTGTGCACTTCTGCGTTTTCTCTGTAGAGTGATTCACCCCTCTTGTTTTTATCAGATGTGGGGTGAGCTGGAAGTGTGTTTGTCTCTCTGTAAGCTGGTTGAGACACTTTGGAGTGAGAAAGAAGCAGTGTGGTAAAAGCATTTGCTACACGTAGGCACATACTGGAAGGGCGCGGTGAATTTTTTCTCCTCTCCTTTCACATACTAAGGAGAATGACAAGCATGGTCCTCCTTATGGCAACTACACAAGTAATTGAAGATTAACCATTTTTTCAAAACGTCTCAAGTGATCGCAGACATATAATTCATGCGGTCGCGTCTTGAATACCATCTCCTACTTTTTTATAAAATTTTCCTTTTCCTCCCACTTCTTGTCTCGCAAGTGAATGAATCGTACTGAGTCGAGAGTAGATCTCAGTCACCAGTCATAAGTGGAACCAAATCAAGCAGTCGAGCAGGATTAGTGAACTAGTGCGCAACTAAGTTCACGCTAGCCTCAACTGAGTCCCATATTTCCGGCAAAGCTCGATTACCGTTACGATAGAAGTTTTCATTTTCTAAGGTTATGTACGAAACAAGCCGGTTCTCGATGTTTACATATAAGCAGAACTGCTGATCAGATCATGTACCATCGAACGGAACAAGTTAGAATCGGACGTTGCAATATCTATTGAATATGGCGGGTAAGGTTAAACTTCCCGTTTGAGCATTTCTTTGTAAGTATTGATGACTTATTCGTGTCTCTGCTCGTATTGTGCCCTTTTTCCGACCTGCGGCTTAATTGCATGAATTTTAGTCGATACCGTTTTCCAGTGATGCTTTCGTCCAGTTTTCACAGCTCATAACAAATAATACCGAAATTATTCTCACTAAATACACAGCATAACCTTCACAGCGTATGTATTCGGTCGAGCCGACGACGTAGAAGCATGACCGGGCAGTCCCCGTGGCTTTTCCTTGGGATGCTATAGAGAAAGCATTTTTGATCACCCGTAACGATGCGATGGAGAAAATCCTCCCTTTTGCCGCTGGAGCAGTTGTTCACAGGCGAAAAAAACAATGCTCAACGTTACTTGGTCTCCAACCATAGGAAACCCAACATTTTTGTTTTTGAATCATTCTCAAAGTATACAATGGCTTGGAAATGGCATTGTGGGCAACTTTAAATGCCGAAGCAAGCTGTTCCTGAGTTTGGCATAGATCCTTATCCCCCAGTTCTTGACCTTTTTAACGCGGACAGTCGTCAACAATGAAATAACCGTCTATAAAGCGACGAAGTCACTCACGGCACGTTGTTTCACTTAGGGCAGCATTTCCGTGATCTTTTTGTAACTATCGATGTGCTTCAGCCACCGTTCTCTTTGAATGAAAAGAGAAAAGTAGCACTTTCCGAAAATGACAACTATTTGGTACAAAATCAGACATTTATTTATTTATTTAATAATTTAGCAGTTTGTCTTAATGAATTGAATGTTAAAAAGAACCTAGCCTAGCAATTTTCTGTTTAAAAATGTGCGCTGGTTCGCCGAAGTTAAAAACTTTTTCAACACTTGTGAAAGTTCTGATCATGTACGCAGCAGGCTCGAAGTAACCGTAGTTCGTACGGTGGAACGGATATTGTTTGATTGAAGTTGACCTCAGCATGCGTTGTGAAGCTCGAAAATTAATTGTAGACAGCAATTTCGGAGAATCTATTTCGCCATTTAAAATTTTAGCAACGAATAATGCCTTCTGTATCTTACAGCGACGTTCAAGCGTATCAAGTCCAAGCAAACGACAGCGATCCGGATAAGGAGGGAGATTTGCTGGATCCCGCCAGGGTAAATCTCTTAAGGCCAAACGGATACATCTTCTCTGCACACGCTCCAATCTCAAATTCCAAGATAGCTGATACGGAGTCCAAACCACGCATGCATTTTCTAGTATAGGACGTACTAACGAGCAATATAACGCTTTCAAGCAATGGGGGTTCTTGAAATCACGTCCCATTTTTGCGATAAAACCGAGTTGTCTAGTGGCTTTAGAAACTATCGCCGTACGGTGACTCTCAAAAGTCAGTCTTTGGTCCAAGATAACGCCAAGATCGTTTACGTGATCGACTATTTTTAGTTGATGCTCGTCAATGGCGTACGTAAAAATTATCGGTGATTGAGTCCGGTGAAATGTGATCACTTCACATTTTTCTGTGCTCAGTGTCAAAGCATTTAGTTTACACCACGTCACAATGCAGTCCAGTAGCGACTGTAAACGGTAGCAATCTTCGCTATTACGAATCGTCAGATAAATTTTTAAATTTAAATCATCAGCATAAACAAGTCTGCAGCCTATTCCTAGGGCGCTAGCAGCGTCGTTGAAAAAAATTATGAAAAGTAGCGGCCCGAGATTACTGCCCTGCGGTACACCAGATTTGTTCGTAAAGGAAGCTGATACAAAAGAACCCAGCTCAACTTGCAACGTTCTATCACACAAAAAAGATTTTAACCACGTGGCGAAACGTGGTGAAGCTCCTAATCGCGATATTTTCTTTAGAAGAATACAATGGTCGATACGATCAAAGGCGGCTTTCAGATCAGTATAAATAAAATCAACTTGTGCTTTACGCCCAATGTCAGCGATACAATTTGAAGCGAAGTCCATGAGATTCGTTGCTACGGAACGACCAGGTATAAATCCATGGTGATCAGAGGAAATGTAATTTTTTGTGCAGTTTAGAACAACAGTGCTCACAATAATTTCGAACAATTTGGATGACGCACACAAATTAGTTATTCCACGATAGTTCCGTATATTTCGACGTTCACCACTCTTGAATACTGGAAACATATAAGAGTGTTTCCAAACCTTGGGGGATTTTTCTTGCACCAACGATCGATTGAATATGCAGCAGAGTGGTGTAGCTAGAATCTCTGCAAAACGACATAAAAGTACAGCCGGAACTCCATCGGGACCAGCGGAGAATGAGGATTTAAGTTTTTTTGTAGCAGTGAAAATCATTTGCGGTGTAATTTCGAAAATGTCGAGATCAATGAGATCACATTGTCACACAACTAAAAGTTTATGACGCCACAAAAAAAAAAACACTGACGAGTCAAAGCGGTTTGTTTATTTTTTATGATGCCTACCGAACTAAAGAGAAAATTCCAGAGCCAATTATCTAACTAATCCGAACAGTGATGTTCGATGCCTACCGCACTGAAGCGAAAACTCATTGAATTGAGTGGTTGAATTGGATGGTTGCTGGTGGCAATACGTCCAAAGTTTTTATGTTGCCAAAATTGAACCGTTTCAAAAACGGAACGTGCCAAAATCGAACGTGGTCTGTATTAACAATGAAAAAATGAAAATCAGTTCCTTTTTTGTAAACGAAAAACTAAGTATTCGCATATTATTTTGTAAAATTCTAATTTAATTTTGATTGTAAACAAACAAATGCCAAACTGTTTTAATGATAACACCAGCAATGGACTGTACTTTTTGTTACATATTATCCTTTCCCGGTTAAGAATTTCCCTATGATTCTTTTTCTATTTGTTAGTAGAGGTCAAAAGCACGAACAAAATTAAACTCGCGTAGCGCACGTTTCACATTTAGTACACTGCGGCGCCACCGACAGCTTCTTTAATGCATGATTACCCTGTATACATGTGTCTGTGTGTGTATGTGTGTTAATTTATTTGCTGCCTTTTCAGAGTATATTTCGTCGTATAAATAGTTTTCACCTATTCCGTGGCGATTAGCGCTGAATCGTGCAAAGCCGTCTGGTTTAAATTGTTCACGGCAGCAGCGCGCGGCGCGGCACACGGAAGCCATTCGGCATCGGCAGTGGATCGATTCTGGAAAGGACATAAACACTCGTATGGTCGGCAATCAGTGTGCTGCATGCTTCATAAACCCTTCCCTACTGGGCTGCGGTCAGTATTGCCTTTCGTTTCGCTAGATGATGTGTGTAAAATATTTTATCGCATGATACATTGATGGTCAGCAAATTGCAACTTCTACACGGTTTAGAAAGTACCCGTATCGCAGGCGGGATTCTTATAGTTCAAAGTGAAAACAAGGATGCGTTGGGCGCGGAAGCCACATTGATAGCATTCATCCCACCAGAGTTTGAACTCTTTGAACTCCAGAGCGCACCCCTGGTGGACGTCCCTGTTGCGGTTAGTCATTTGTCGCGAGCACAATAAAAACAACCCGGCTTTAAACTGAACGCCAAAGAAACTGTCCCGCCCCAAAGTCTCGAAAAGGGCAGCTTTATTCACGCCCCGGCTCAGCTGGTTACGATTTCTCATTCACCAGTATCCTGTGTACCTCTCCCCGCAAAGCCTTCGTACACAAAGGAACTCGCTGTCTAGCGCGCTGGTGGAAACCTGAACCTACCGCAATAACAGCGCGCGGCACTTCGGAGTGGAAACAAGAAAAAAATCAGACGCCCAAGTAGTAAGACAAACAAATCAACAAGGCATCAGGCGTAGCAAAACGGGAAAAACCTTCTCTTCGTTGTTTTGTTTTTCAACCGTTTGTTGGCGCACCGAGCAAAAAGAGCAACATTTTCCATTTCCAACTTCGCGTGGACGCTTTCGGGTTTATGTTCGCCATCCGTCTTTGTAAATGTTTTGCCATTTTCTGCTGCAGTAATAATTCGTGGTACCAACCAACCAACCAACAAGTCCCCCCTCAGTTGTGCCGTATAACCATGGTTTCCACTTTTGCCCACGTGGTTAGGAGGCACTTTTTGTTCCGCAACCAGAAAGAAGGGAGGGAACACTGTCCGCCGCAGGCGGAGGGTCTTTGACGTCCGTCGAAACGAAAGTGAATCACAATTTGATCGAAAACCGTGCAGAAAAATAAAAGAAAAGCGAACGGCAAACAATGCCCCGCACTTTATGACTCATATTCTGTACAGACCACAAGCGTGAAGAAATTCATCTTCACTGGTCGATTATAATGGAGCAAGAAAGCTTTTAGTCTAATGAATGACATTGGGATTGGCATGGAGTCGAAGCCTCCAGCACCAGTAGAGAGTGGAGAAATTGTAGAGCAGCCCACAATGATGACGCCGGGCAACTTGGCTTCGCTGGTTTCTCTGCCATGATGTAATAGCGCCAGTTCCACTTAGAGAACATGTCTATCCGCATGTAAACTCGACCTGTAACTGTAGCCGAAAGTGCGGTCACTTTCATAGTGGCCGAGCGGTTTCATAATACCCCTCGGTGTATTTTTATTATGCAAGCCGGCTTCATCGGGGGCAGGCGTCTGCTGGACGAGAATCGATCGGATATCCTGATTTTTAGCGAAATAGTAAAACTTCTACGTTAGACAAAGTAGTTTTTACTTTCCGCTGATGTTGGTTTCCTCGTGGAGGTCAATAATCGCATACGATTTATCGATTCTGACACCGTCATCTCCGTTTGATATTTGATCAGTTCGATAGGTTCAAATACTAGAACTGTTAACAGAAATTGAAATATTTTGGGATTTTTTTTTGATTATTGCTATCCTATAAAAGTAAATAAATTTGAGATTATTATCATATTATTCTGTTTGTTTTTTTTTAAATTTTTTAAAATTTTTTTCGTTTTAGAGAAGCAGCTTCTATCGTAAATTTGGGGTTAATTTTTAGTAGTTTTTTCCGAAAGTCATGCGTGTTTTGTTTGTAGATTTGAAGCGGAATTTGAGATGATTTTTTTCACCGGTCTTTGTGGTTCATAGTTACGGTTCCGGCGATTCTACGCTTAATTTTCCATTTTGTTTTTTTAGGTACCAAGTTTTTAATTCGAGATTATTTTCTATCTCGGCCTTTTTTGATTTACAGCAGTGCTTGATGGCGATTTTAAGCTTGATGTAGAATCATTTGCTGACCCGGCAAACTTCGTCCAGCTCATATTTTTTTATTCAAGTAATTTTTAACATGTTTACTTAATTACATAATTTTTGTTGATTAAGTATTCGGAGCAATATTCGACGGATAGTTGGTTACTTCTTCGTGATAATCAAGGATGGTTAAAATCGTATCAGAGAATTATCATGAGAGAATCCTATTGGATTCTGATCACGCATTATACGCGATGTTTTGTATCGTCGCACGAGAAGAAAACCTATGTGACAAATAAATTGCCGAAAGAACACTCCGTGAACTTTCTACACGCAAAAGTTGAAGTCTTGTACAATCATTGTGTCTTCCCGATTCGCACAAATGTTGCACAGAAATCGCACAATAAATGTGTGAAACGCATAACGCAACAGTTGTACTGCGAATACATTGACATAGAATGAAATCGGAATATGTATCATATACCGACACTTTATTTTACACGTCGAGTGTATTAGTGACTGCTACTCATGGAGCAGTGCAAGCAGCAAACAAAAACTTGTGAACTCACTAGATTTAAATAGCTACAATGCTCGATCGATTTATCTCGATGGATTTGGTCATTAAAAAGTACCATTGAATAATTTGCAAAAAAAAAACGAAACAAAATTCTGTTCACAACATTTTGTAATCAACGCTAGCTTCACCGCAAAACTAGCAAAATCCTCCATTCCACAAAGCCACAAAAGCGTTGCCGATTTTTTATGGCAACACTTGTAAATTGTGAATAATTATTATTTGTCATCCTATGTGCACGCGCTTTTTTTTCTAAGCGACGGAGAAATTTCTCTCTCGCTCGTATGATTTCCATGTACGTGCGACGAGACTAGAAATATCACATACAATTTGCAGGTTACTCTTTCGCTTCTCTTTCGGTTCGGATTGCGATGCGCAAGGCGATGTCACGTCGCTTTACGAAATGAGTGAGACACCAGTGCAGTACATACTTGATACCAGTGTTGTTAGTCTCACTCATACTGTCGGTGCGTGCTTGCTACTACTCAGAGGAATGCATGGAGAAGAAAAAGTACCTTGAAAACGTGTGTGCAAAAGACTTGAAAAGCGTAGCATATGTTTCGTCCTCAAGCAGAAAGGAGGAGAAAGGTTTTGCTTCTCGCTCACTTTGCAATGCTGCTTAATACCAGTTGAAACTTTTTAGGTGTTGTAGTTTGGAGCTGCCAAATACATTGGAGAATCGCTAGAGCATTAATTGCGTTATGCCCAACACGCAATGATTGTACTGGTTCCAAATTACATCAACAATTGCGCTAAAAACGCACAATTTTTTACTGGTTCCGCACCATCCAACTTTTGCGTGTAGCCTGTTAACTGTATGCGAGATTATCGTCGCTCGTTAATACAATGTTCCGATTGTCTCATTTGCTCCAATCGGTAGTTCATTATCGTCTCCCGATCCGATCGGGCCGTGGAACGGAAATCTTTGGTTTGAATCACCTTGTGAGTGAGAGTGTCCCGATAATCGTAAAGTTGTATCGCAAACCAAAAACTCAGAGAGGGAAAAAACTGCAAGCGTTAGACCAACTAAAAGGCAGCACAAAACAGGGATACCAGATTTACAGAGTTGTCTGTGAAATGCATATTTTCAGAGTCCGTGGCCGATTTTGCTCTTTTAAAAAGCAAATATTTTTTGTTACTTTTTGCATAGCTTGCAAACTTTTTTCGAATCTAGGTATTTATATTTGCGGATTTTTTTCCAAAATGTGTGCGGGTTTTTGCTTGTTTAAAAAAAACTTCGATATCGGCCAACATACATCAGTGAACAAACCTTCGATACAAATAAAACCGACGAACAAAGGTACATTGAGTTGACAATGACAACAGCAAGCAACATTTTATTGAACGATGAAAAACCTATTTTACTGTCAACACTTGCGACACAGAAAGAAAGGGGGATAATTGTTCAAGCGATCGAAATCGCTTCTCTTTTCCGATAATTATCGTCTAGCGATTCTCCTCTTCTGTTTTGACACTTGGATTCTATCAGCGGAGAGTGATTCATCGGTTTGTAGAGCTATTGGCAATTCCATCTCTGAGAGAGAATGAATTATCTCAGCGAACCTCCGAATTGGTTCACTCGGACTGGCATAACGTACGAATAATATTAGAACCGACTGAGAGACGAAGTTGACTCACACGCTGAAAAAGATCGAATGTTTATCGCCGATTTTATCGCCGATCACCATCATTGGTGATATTTCTTACAATCAACTGATTTATTTATACAATTTGTCGATTTCCAGGAATTTCGTTTTGGAAGGTAAAATCGTCGACGTCTTTGTTTTCCTTTCTCAGAATTGCAATCATGGTTCACAGGATTGAACAATATTCGTAAACATATTCGTAATGAGTTTTTAAGCGGCAGAAAGAATGCGGGGACGATATCAATCAAACAAAAATCTCCACTAGTACTTCTCCATTTTCAATCGCTAACAATTGTTTCAAGAACATTTCTGTAGTCAGATGCTGAAACAGCGGAATCAAATAGCTTAAATAATCACACTATTAAAAAAAAACCATCTTGCATAAATATATTTATGTCAATACCTTTTGTCTAACAATCCTTTCAAAATAATGAGGTGGCCTTGAATAGATTCAAAACTGCATCTGGGGCCAATCTTTAGCTTTTGTGAATCATCACAATTACGGAAATATCCATACTGGGTGTTTTTCGGTCATTTTTGGTTTTCGGTTTTTGTGCATCATTACGGATAACGAAAATATCCATAATGGGTGGTATTCGGCCCATATGGGCAGTTTTTTAGTTCAACATGGTGTCTGAAGTCGATTTTCCGATTACGGAAATAACCATGCTGGATGTTATTTGTGCCTGTTAGGTTGTTTTCTAGTAACCAAAAGTTGTCACCTAGGATTTAGAAATGGCGTCCGGGGTCAATTTTTGGCTTCTGTGCATTATTCCGATCATTTGAAGCTGTTTTCCGGAAAAAAATGTTGGGATTTTCATGGAACCCACTTTTTAGAGTAGGGATAAGTGTTAAATCAACATAGAGAAATTTTTTTACTCTAAAATTCTCACTTTCTGAAGCCTTCTTTTTCTGAGGCAGGATGGGTCTCAAAGCATCCTCTTGGCCTCAATTTGCGATTTGCCTGATAGAAATTTTCACGCCGATTGGTTCAATAGTTTCAAGTCTATAAGGATCAGACAGACAGAACTGCATTTTTATATATTTAGATTCAGACAAGTTTTTATCGAACTAATACCTAATACGGAATCAATTATTTTGGCATTCCAGTGTTGAGCTTCGTTTGGAATTATTGTTGTCTTTGGCCTTAATAAGCATTTTTCAAAAATGTTTTTTTTTTGCAATTCAGGGGTGAGTTTTAGGATCATTTTATTTTTAGTACTAGAACAGAATTTAACCTTTTTTGTTTTGAATCATTTGGGTCTTCACATCTGTCGATTTTACCGATTCCGAGATTAACTTAGTATGTTTTTTTTTAACCTTTTTTGTCGCTCGTAATTTTATCCTCAATTTCTATTTTGAATTTTTTTTCTGCATGTCAACAGCTTTTTCTGGCGACTATAAACCTAATTTAGACCGTTTCTGATCTATAAGAGGGGTTTCGACGTGTCTGAGCTTATTTTGGAATTGGTATTAGCATTTTTTTATCTCATCTCCCAGCTGGTCTCGAGGTACGATGCTGGCCTAACAAGCCAGTCGTCGTATGTTCGAGTCCCGGCTCGGGAGAGACTGTTAGTGTCAGTAGGATCGTAGCGCTAGCCCCGCAATTGTCCTGTACACTAAACAGTCGGCTGCGAAGTCTGTGTTGTGTATAGTAAAATAGAAGGTCGAATTCCGATACGGAATGTAGCACCAAGGCTTTGCTATTAGCATTTTCTAACTGAGAATTGTGCTTCGGCAATACCTTAGGCTTATCCTTTTTTAGCGATTCTGAGGAAAATTCGGGAACATTTTTATAAGCAGCTTTTCACTTTTTAAGAGCGGTTTTTGGTTATTCTATTCTGTTGTGGTTTTGTCTGGACTTTCGGCGACTCTGAGCTCAATGGAATCATTTTTGTTTATTGCCTGTGTTGCATCCTGCAGAAACGTAACTGGGCTTCTTCAGGCGCAACACAGTACAATTAGTTTTTCGAAGCTTTTATCACTGATTCTGAGCTTCATTTGGGATCATATATTTTATGACCCGTTCCCTCCAGTATCGTATTCCGTAATGGTTCATTTTCGTCATCTTTCTTTCGCCTTTTGAGCGCTCTGCGATGAGTTGTAAAAGCTTAATCGGGGTTCATTTTGGAAGCGTTTTTCAGTGATTCGGTCTTGAGGAACATTCCAACAACTGAAATTATTTTTGTCGATCATTGTGTTGAATAAACTATATTCATATACGTTTTTGTACATTGTTATTATTATTTCTCTAGCAATTTCTGCAAAGTATGGCAGAAATAAAACGAATTCTTATCTTATTTGATCCAGCAGTGGTCGCCATGTGATTGTATGAGCAGACACCATGCTACGGCATGCCGTATATAATCACTGTTTTTGGATAATACCTTATGGCATAAAAACCGATACTGCAACAATTGCGCTTCACCTAAACAGCCTTCTTAGTTCCAGCTCAGGGAGCTTTGTTTCGACCCCACAATTGGCGTCGTCGTCTCTATGGAATTTTCGATCCAATCAAAAAACTCTTGTCCGTGTGGAATGCAGCTCGAATGGAACAGTTTTACGCAGCATTCTTCTATCCGTGGCAAATCCCGTAAACATTAGCCTCTGCTGAATACCAACCGGCCGATCGCAACGTCGTCGGTCGGATTCTTACTCTCTGTTGGCTGCTGGTTCGGTGTCCGTCGCTCAAGGGAAATATAAATTGCTGACAATAACGCGAAGCCCCCAAAAGGAAAAGTTCATCTACCGTTTGCCCTACTAAATAGCACCCATTCGGCCATTCGGGACGGTAGGTGAGTCGTGAAGATTAATGCAAATTGATCCATTGTGATGTGATTTAGTCGATCGTCGTCCCTCCTCTGCCGTGAGATGACATTGTGACGTAGATCCAAGTGATCAGTTTTTCAGTACGGCCCAAAAACGAAAGAATTCTTCGTCACTTTTGTATGGAAATGTATGCCAACGTCACTTTGTTTTTTTGATTTTATGCAACGTATGTATAAGTAACAACGAAAAGGAAGATACCAAAGTCTTCGAATAATGAACAAATTGGCATGACAAACTCAAATTCGAGAAAGTGGCACTTACGTCACTTTGTCATCTCACGGCAGTCATGTTTGCACCCGAAGACTCGCGTATTATGCAAGCTTCAAAATAAAAAATTAACGCAATCGGTGTCATCGCATAGGCCATACAGCATAGCATACATATGTTCGACAGGCATAATTGTCTCCGGAGAGCCGCGTTCCGCTAACACCTCATTTATAATGCGACTAACTCGGTCATGCAAAACGATGTCGACCCGTTGACATTTGCTGGCCATTTTTAGTCGCAATATTGTCGTTTCCCGCATGACGACAGACCAGATGCTGCATTCGCTCCCCGCGGCGGTGGCGCATCTTCGCCGTTGGTGTCTGGTGGAGTGTGAAACTAGCATGAAAACGTGCTCGGCTGTGGCGGCGACTCGTATAATTTTCGTTAACAAATATCAATCAATTCAATAGCAGGGTGCGGAGGGGCAGTACGGTGAAGGAGGCCCCATGAGTGTTTTCACGCAAACTCGTAATATGTAAAAAAATTTGTTTTAAAAATATATTTCCTGTATATAAGTACCGTGAAATCCCTCACATGAATGAAGAGCCGTTTCTTTGGAAGCAACGCGGCGACACGACTTCGCAGAAGATGAATCAATTTACCCTCTGCCGGTGTTTTGTTCATTCACATTCAGCGACGCTGTCTAGATTGACGAACCTGCATTCGTTGCTCTCTTACAGCTCTTACAGTAGGATGAAAATTGGTTCGTTACCCTTTGCGAGATAGCGTCAGCTATCTTTCACTTTCCTACATTTTATCTGCCGGTTTCCTACGAGAGGAGGGTACTTATGTGTACATGTTGAACCAGTGACACTCTCGAGTATCGAATGGACACGAGGTAATTTTATTAATGCTTAGCCACCTTTGACATTAATTACAGCGCCGCATTCAATCGACGACTTGCTTGTTTGCTGTTTGCGTGCGACTGGTTGTGTTTATCGATGTCGACGCCTTCTTAGCTGCTCCCAATTACCACATGTACTATTTGTATGACTCGAGTTGCTTCATAGCGCGTTTTCACTTTCCATCGGCGGTGGTCAGTGCGCTCTGAGAGATGCGTTTTGTTTCGCATCGAAGAGGATTGTTTGCGTCAAGCAAGCATGACATACTGATAATAATGAGACAACTTTCTCTGTCACCAAGCAGTTGTTTGACAAGCAACAGCAGGTGCTCAAAAGTCTAAGTATTATGAAGCGAGAGAGTTATCCCTAGGACTGACAGAACTCGTGAGAAAATGGTTTCAAAAACGCTTAAAACGTCGGTGTGCGATGGTAAAAATAATAGGCTCCAATTGGTGTGGTCAATGAAGAACACGAATGTAAACAATGACCTTCAATCGTTTACCATTGGAGCTAAAGCTAGAGTCATGTCTGTTAACCCCGTTGGTCAAAAGTAAACACGGAGCTGTTCAAATTGAAAACATTTCGGTTTGAAGCCAGCTTCAAGCTTCAAACGCTGCGTGCGAGGGATAACTACAGTAATTATAATGTCGTTACTCAGGCGAAGCACTGGCCATCGTCACATTGTGTCAAAACACACTTGAATGAGAACCAGCCGACGACACGCGAATACTTTTACTATTGTTTAGTGCTTGGTTGAACAACACACTTGACATTCACGTATCGTTCGACGATATCTCGAAAATATTGACTTGATTAGCATAGATAAACTGTCATTTTAGATGTGTGTGATGTTTTTGTTTAGGGTCGATTTCCAGTCGAAGTTCATTTTTGTTACGGTCATTGGAAGTTAGTTTTTTAGTTTTTTTTTTTGTCAGGTAGAGGTTGTGGACTAAGCCTTGGGAAATTAAGCAAACTGTTAGTTTCATTGCATATTTTTAGACTCACAAAATTAGCTTCTTTTCGCGTGAAAAAAACGCTTATGTGTTTCGTACTTAAATTAAATAATTCTAGCATCGTAGTTGTAACAATTCTAACAACAATGTTAAGAAAGGTCCGAAAGTAATTCGTTTAATTTTTTGAGTCATTTGGAGTGAATAAAACAATGTCCCGCAGCACTCAACAATAAAGTGGTTTAGTTTAGATTTGGAAAAACGTCACGTGTGGTCACGGTCGCCATATTGGTTCTGTAGAAATGTTTGTGAAACTTATCACATAACCTTAGACTAGCCTTTTCAAAATTGCCGGCTTGTAGAATCCACGTTTTTACTGAAAATTGCAGTTTTTATAAATATATATAGGGGCATTTCACGCCGACTCGACTGAGGAGCTGGCAGCACACTTTCAGAAAGGAATCAAACTTTATGGGTGTGTAGGCTTTTTACTCGAATCAACTTCGCATTTTTGTTTTGGAAAAATAAAAGTGTGCAAAGTTGCTTGGTTTAGTGAGGCCTTTACACCCACAAAGTTTCATTGAATTGAATTCTGAAAGGGTATTGCCAACATATGGCGCGAAATGCACCATGGATGTTTTTACATTTCAATTAAAGTAAATGGTACTTTCATTAAGTTTTTTTTGCAGCCAATTCGTTAGATCTGCTGAGATCAATTGCCCGAACTCAATCACCTGTACGAACAAAGCCATAAACTATGCTGTTATAATCATAATTATCATTATTATTGCTACCGGTTGGAATTTTTTTATTAATCATAAAAAACTTTAAATATAATCAGGTGTAAAATGCTTTGAAATTAAAACGCGATTTACATTACATAAAAGTCGTAAACATTCAAATTTATCATTCCATTACTTGTAATATTGCATCATATGTAGGCTTTAAGACCAAATGTTAATTAGTTTCATAACCACCGTTTTTACTTACTGCATATTAGCCTTTTTTCGAAGATGTCCCAAGTCCACTTAATAATGCAATTATTTACATACAATTAGCTTGGGTCACTCGGTTAAGTGTAGCCTATGGTATGTTTATTATTCCATTTTACACTGGTTAAACGTACCTGGCGTTGCAGGTGCTATATTTCACTGCTCAATCAACCATATTGGATTTCAAAATGGCATCTGGGGTCGAATTTCGACCTGTGAGCATCATTTCCAGAAACCGTAAGTTGCTATCTTGGATTTTAAAAAAAACATCTGGAAGTAAACTTCTGAGGATTATTATAGTCCCGGAAATATCATTCTACAATAAATTTTTGGAACTGCAAGTCGCCATCGTGGATTTCGAAATGGCGTCTTGAGTAATATTTGTTTGTGTTGTTTTTCATAAATCGAGAGTCGCCCTCTTGGAATTAAAAATGGTATCTGAGGACGATTTCCGGCCTTCGGATGTCATCTCGACTCCGGGAATACCTACATGATGCGCCAAATCATTGCAACAAGAAACAGAGGACCGTTTACCATGTTTTAGGCAAGTAAGAGAACACTTTTGAAATAAAAATAATTTAATGAGTGAATAAATGATGGCAGCTCGGAGACGCTTAGGATAAAACTCGACGACGGACCAAATGTCATTTTGAGGAATTTCCAGCAAATTAAGCAAAGACTTCTTCAACTCGTCCGAACTTGTGTGTTTTCGTAAGCAGGCCTTCCCAGTCTGCACAAATGACATGTTGGTGACCTTTAAGAGAAGATTCATCTTCGTATGAAGAATTTGTTCTGTAAATGGTCAGGAATGCTGAAAAAGCGTCGAAAAGGCGGGGCTTAAAGCCTTATACAAACTTTTAGTAATTGTCACAAAGTGGTTTGTTAGAAATTTTCTACATTCACGTATTTTTAACTTGGTGATATTTATAGGAAAAACCAGAAACATTTCTATTTTTTCGAAATTGTCACCGCGAAACAAATTTTTATCAACATATTCATGAATAGTTTTCGTGACAAAGTTCTAAAATAAAACATACTATTCGTGACCAACTCACGAACATTGCTATTTTAGTGTTTTCTTATTTCGCCGATGAAATTTAGAAATGATTGAGTGTGTGTATATAAGTAATAACATAGAACAAGTGGAAATTTCGTTAAATGCCAAACGCTATTTACAAATGCAATCCCATTTTCATGGAGAAAGTATATCGCCTACCCCTTGAAATTTTCACGCGCCTTCAAAAAAATTAGGTTTTAGATAGTACTCGTAAAATTTTTAATATTTTAGTAACACGAAAAAATAATTTTGTTGATCTTTTAAGGCAAATGTCTTCTTATAAGTGACTCCTGTTGTAATTCTGCTACAAAATACATGAAAATTTTCAAGGAAAACATCTAAATATTATGGTTTAATTCTATAATAGACTTCTTTCGCCACTTTTAGCAAATTTTTCCCCCATTTTAGTGAGCCAACAAACTTCAGGTGTTCGTCACCAATTATTCTTGGTGACTTTTGTAAACAAGATGCATTCCTCCGGTTATAGATCATTTCTTGATTCTTCAATAAAGATCAACTGATACGGGGACTCATTTGAGACAATACCAATCGAACGTTAGTTTCAGGGAATATGTAACCTTATTAAATTGAACTATTTTTTTTTGTTACTTGGTTAAAAAAGGATAGTTACTAAAATCCCGTGGAACTTTCAGAAAGATCACATATTCTTCAGTGACAGCATTTGGCATATGTTTCCTTACAAAAGTCACGGTAACTAAATAGTAACATTTGTTGGCCAAAGCCGATGTTTACTTTTTCTGAGTTTTATTTAAACCAAAAGAGGTGATTACCAAAATCACTGTGACAATGTTTATAACTTATAAGTTGTTTTCAAAAGGTCACGAACTCTATTAAACCAAACTTTTGTCAAATATTTTCTTACAAAAGTCACAGTGACTAACTGGGAAAACTATTTCTATAAAAAGTGCATTTGTCAGGAAAATTTAAATGTACCCCTTAATTTCTTGGTGACTATTCTAAAACAAGCCATTTGTACTTCAAATTATCACCGTGACTACATAATGGAACAAATACTTTCGTTTCACAAGTGAAATGATTCCGTCTGTGTCTCTTTCGAGAAAAATAAAGAAATTGTAGTTCAATGATCACGGAAACAAAATAAAAGAAATATTTGTTTTTTGATCATAGCTTTAGTGTCTTTTGTAATAAAATAAACATAAGTTTTTCTATCATTCTGTGCCGAACACGCATCAGTACTGGACGTGTTTGGTGATCGGTCCGATAGAGTATAAAACAAAAGACGTGTGAACAAGTGTTGGCATTGTTTGCCTGGTCGAGTGAAATAAATCCGGGTTCAAGGTCGTTCCTTTGTGCAACTGTTTCGCATCGTGACTGCCAGCTGGTGCGTAAGCCGATTTGGCTGCTGGCTGGATTGTGCTACAGCAGTGGACGAGACACAAACGAGGAAAAAGAAGAAGCCATCAGTGTCAGCGAGTCGTATCGCTGTGTGGAGTGATCTCACACCTGGCTCGCTGCTGGTGGCTGTTTGGTGCTGCTGTATTGGTGCTGCTGGCTGTAACGGCTGCTACTTCGAACGATCGGACAACCAACCTTACTGGAAGGGAGAAATAAAAAGGTACGTGTTCTTGTCAGCGCTAGTGCGCTAAACATAGCGCGATGGATGTAGATCCCTCGCCTCCCGCGCCACCATCCCCGAACCCCTCTGACCCTGACCCTTCTGTTACCCCCTCCCCTGTTCATTCTTCAGTCCCCCCTCGCCCCAGGCTTTACCCAGACGGAGCCCAGGGCAGCTATACTGTTTATTTTCGGCCAAAGGCAGGACCGAAATCGAAAAAGTTGAACCTCTTGCAGATTTCTAAAGACCCGACGAAGGAGTACAAGGGCGTGACCGAAATTTCCAAGGTCCGGCCTAACAAGCTCCGTGTCGTGGTCGGTAACCTGAAAGAGGCCAACGATATAGCTTGCTCTGAGCTCTTCACACGCGAGTATCGCGTTTACATACCCGCACGAGACGTGGAGATCGACGGTGTCATAACCGATTCGAGTCTGTCCGTCGAGTGTATACTGCAAAGTGCCAAAGGGTGCTTTAAGAACAAAACGTGTCCCGAAGTAAAGGTGCTCGACTGCAAGCAATTGCGGTCAGCATCGATCATCGGTGGCAAAACAGTATACACTCCGTCAGACTCGTTTCGAGTTACGTTCGCCGGGTCTGCACTACCAAGCCACGTCTCGATCCACCGGGTTCGTCTCCCTGTGAGGCTCTACGTGCCCCGCGTCATGAACTGCCTGAATTGCAAGCAGTTAGGCCATACA
Organism: Wyeomyia smithii; assembly: GCF_029784165.1. Classification (NCBI taxonomy): domain Eukaryota; kingdom Metazoa; phylum Arthropoda; class Insecta; order Diptera; family Culicidae; genus Wyeomyia; species Wyeomyia smithii. The sequence goes on from NC_073695.1 coordinate 67,230,760, forward strand.
GCCGCCTACTGCTGCAATAAGGCACGTTGTGGCAAGTGTGGGGAGTCTCATGCGGAAGATTCTTGCAGTGTTAACGCTGAAAAGTGTATTCACTGCGGAGAAAATCTGCATGAGCTCTCGACATGTGCGGTGTACATGCAGCGCAGGGATAAAATAAAACGGTCTCTCAAAGAGCGTTCAAAGCGTTCCTACGCTGACATGCTGAAGAAGACCGTTACCACTTCTCCCGTTACTTCGAACCCCTTCGATCTGTTGCCCTCTGAGGAAACCGATTCTGACGATTCACCAGCGGGAACATCTTACGCCAATCCTGGGGAGTCTAGAAAGAGGAAAAATATTTCCTCTCCTAAACTTCCCAGAAAAGGTCCTAAGATTTCTCAAAGTGAAATGAAGGTTACAAACAAACCAAACAGTGCTGCGGAAAAACCGAAGCAAACTCCTCCTGGGCTGGCAAATTTAAAGTCCCAGAAGGAGTTCCCAGCACTGCCAGGAACATCTAAAACCCCAGTTGCTCCTTTTACACTCCCAGTTGATGAAACAAACTCTGGATTAGTGAAATTTTCTGACATTGTGGACTGGATTTTTGAAACTTTCAATGTACCCGATCCAATTAAAATTTTTCTTACAGCATTCCTCCCAACAGTTAGATCATTTTTGAAGCAGTTGACTGCCCAATGGCCTCTCCTTGCAGCGATTGTATCCTTCGATGCCTAATTCAACTGCGTATATGAAGGATTCTATCTCTGTCTTACAGTGGAATTGTAGAAGTATTTTACCAAAAATTGATTCGTTTAAAGTTTTGATAAATAAAAACAAATGCGATGCATTTTCCCTTTGTGAAACTTGGCTTACTTCAAATATTGATCTCAACTTCCATGATTTTAATATTATTCGCCTTGATCGAGACACCCCATATGGAGGAGTACTTTTAGGGATTAAAAAGTGCTATTCTTTCTATCGTATTAACCTCCCCTCGATTCCAGGCATCGAAGTTGTCGCATGTCAAATGACAATACAAGGTAAAGAGCTTTGTATTGCCTCAATATATATTCCCCCCAGAGCACAGGTTGGGCAACGGCTGCTCTTTGATTTAATAGAACTTCTTCCCTCGCCACGTTTGATTTTGGGAGACTTCAACTCTCATGGCGTGGCTTGGGGTTCCCCATACAATGATAACCGCTCCTCTTTAATCTATAACCTTTGCGATGACTTCGACATGACTATTTTAAACAACGGTGAAATGACACGTATCCCGAAACCTCCAGCGCGCCCAAGCGCTTTGGATCTATCCTTATGTTCGACGTCGCTACGGTTGGATTGCACATGGAAGGTAATCCTCGATCCTCACGGTAGCGACCATCTGCCTATTCTTATTTCAATTACTAACGGGTCAACTCGCATGCGACCAATTGACATTCCGTATGACCTCACACGAAATGTCGATTGGAAGTGTTACGAGGAAATGATTTCAAAAGCGGTCGAGTCGATTCAACATCATTCACCACTTGAAGAATACAACCTCCTCGCGGGCTTGATTCTCGACGCCGCGTTGCAAGCCCAAACGAAGAAGTATCCCGGCGTAACGATCAAAGAACGGCCTCCCACTCCGTTGTGGGACCAAGAGTGCTCCGATGTCTACACGCAAAGATCCGACGCGTTTAAGGCCTACCAGACGGGAGGTATACCTGGCGACTATTTACGGTATTCGGAGCTTGATACCAAGCTTAAAAGCTTGGCTAAAGCAAAGAAACGTGGATATTGGCGTCGGTTCGTGAACGAGACGTCGAGGGAGACATCGATGAGCACTCTTTGGAACACAGCCCGAAGAATGCGGAATCGCGTAACGGTCAACGAAAGCGAGGAGTCTTCAAGTAGGTGGATATTTGATTTTGCCAGGAAAGTATGTCCGGACTCTGTTCCTGAGCAAAATATTGTTCGCGATGCGTCTCCGGGCCACGACGCGATAGAATCACCTTTTACGATGGCAGAACTTTCAGTTGCCCTCCTGTCCTGTAACAATAACGCGCCTGGATTAGATAGAATCAAATTCAACTTGTTGAAGAATCTACCCGGCAATGCCAAGAGGCGCTTGTTGAACTTGTTCAATAAGTTCCTGGAGCAAAACATTGTACCGCAGGATTGGAGGCAAGTGAAGGTGATCGCCATCCAAAAACCAGGGAAACCAGCTTCTAATCACAACTCTTATAGGCCGATTGCAATGCTATCCTGTATCCGGAAATTGATGGAAAAAATGATACTCCGTCGTTTAGACCACTGGGTCGAATCAAATGGTCTACTATCAGAAACTCAATTTGGCTTCCGCCGTGCCAAAGGGACGAATGATTGTCTTGCGTTGCTTTCAACAGATATTCAGCTGGCGTATGCTCGTAAAGAACAAATGGCGTCTGCGTTCTTGGACATTAAGGGGGCTTTTGATTCCGTTTCTATTGACATTCTTTCGGGTAAACTTCACCGACAAGGATTTTCTCCAATTTTGAACAATTTTTTGCACAATTTGTTGTCCGAAAAGCACATGCATTTTACGCATGGCGATTTGGCAACTTTTCGCATTAGCTACATGGGTCTTCCCCAGGGCTCATGTTTAAGCCCCCTTCTTTACAACTTTTATGTAAATGACATCGACGAATGTCTGGCAAATTCATGCACGATAAGACAACTTGCAGACGACAGTGTAATCTCTGTTACAGGAGCCAAAGCTGCCGATTTGCAAGGACCATTGCAAGATACCTTGGACAATTTGTCTGCTTGGGCTTTACAGCTAGGTATCGAATTCTCTCCGGAGAAGACTGAGATAGTAGTTTTTTCTAGGAAGCATGAACCTGCTCAGCTTCAAACACAATTAATGGGTAAAACGATTTCTCAGGTTTTGGTACACAAATATCTTGGTGTCTGGTTCGACTCTAAAGGCACCTGGGGTTGTCACGTGAGGTATCTGATGAAAAAATGTCAACAAAGAGTGAATTTTCTTCGTACAATAACCGGACAATGGTGGGGAGCCCATCCAGGAGACCTTATAAGGCTTTACCAAACAACGATATTGTCTGTTATTGAATACGGGTGTTTCTGCTTCCGCTCCGCAGCAAACACACATTTGATCAAACTGGAGCGAATACAATATCGTTGTTTGCGTATCGCCTTAGGTTGCATGCAGTCGACCCATACGATGAGTTTGGAGGTTTTAGCTGGAGTACTACCATTGAAAAACCGCTTCTGGAGCCTGTCTTCTCGTATTCTAATCAAATGTGAGGTCTTGAACCGTCCCGTGATTGAAAATTTTGAAAGGTTAATCGAACTTAATTCTCAAACCCGTTTTATGACATTGTATTTCAATCACATGTCCCAAAATATTAACCCTTCTTCGAATATTCCAAATCGTGTCGACTTATCAAATACTTCTGATTCTACTGTGTTTTTCGATACATCCATGATAGAAGAAACTCGTGGAATCCCGGATCATTTACGCGTGCAGCAGATCCCTAAAATTTTTTCCAATAAATATCGAAACATCAACTGCGACAATATGTACTACACTGACGGATCACTTCTTGATGGGTCCACTGGCTTCGGTATCTTCAATAACAATTTAACCGTCTCCCATAAGCTCGATAATCCTGCTTCTGTTTACGTCGCAGAATTAGCTGCAATTCAGTACACCCTAGGGATTATCGAAAAAATGCCCACGGACCATTATTTCATCTTTACGGACAGTCTCAGTTCCATTGAGGCTCTCCGATCGATGAAAGATGTTAAGCACTCTCCGTATTTCCTGGGGAAAATACGGGAACATCTGAGTGCTTTATCCGAAAAATCTACTCAGATTACCTTAGGTCCCTTCTCACTGCTCGATACCGGGTAATGAGAAAGCGGACTCTTTGGCTAAGGTGGGCGCAACAAACGGTGATATTTATGAAAGACCAATTGCCTTTAATGAATTTTTCGCACTTGTACGTCAGAATACGATCATCAGTTGGCAAAATGCTTGGACCAGAGGGGAATTGGGAAGGTGGTTACATTCCATAATCCCCAAAGTATCGACGAACCCGTGGTTCAAGGGGTTGGATGTAGGTCGGGATTTCATTTGCGTGATGTCCCGGCTTATGTCCAATCACTATAGATTTGACGCGCTCCTCCGTCGTGTTGGGCTCGGGGAAAGTGGTATCTGTGCCTGTGGTGAAGGTTATCACGACATAGAGCATGTGGTTTGGTCATGCCCTGTACACCGTGACGCCAGGTCTAAATTAATAGCTTCCCTGCAGGCCGAGGGTAGACAGCCGGCTGTTCCTGTTCGTGATGTCTTGGCGAGCCGTGACCTATCCTACATGTCCCTTATATACGTTTTCCTGAAATCCATCCACGCCCCAGTCTAGTCCCGTTCCCCTCCGTCTACACCCAACAAAACGACAAGAACACGTTTGAACCTTAAGCACAAAACCAGCAACCAGACCCCGCACAATAGAACCAGGACCCAAGGACTACGAGCCTCTGTCCCAACTCACGACATCGTGGCTCAGCAGAACGAATCCATACATGCCATTCGACGATTATCAGTCGACCATTGAACAACAAAACACTGATTGGAAATCCCATGCTAGTTTTAAGTTAGACTTAATTTCAGCTCGTAGTCGGCAGCGAGGATAAAAAATTTGCTTTAGTTTTTAAGTCATCAGATATAATTGGCGCCGTTAAACATTAAATTGTATTTGTGCCGTGTCAAATAAATGTTATGTGAAGAAAAAAAAAAAATAAATAAGTTTTTCTATGAAAAGTAATGGTTACTCGATTACAAAAACTATTTCCATATTATTTTGAAAACGTCCGAGGGACAATTGTAAGAAAAAAGTCCTATTTTATTTGTGACTCTCGTGCGGATTGGGTTTGCTTCTAATTTCTCCCAAATAGAAAAGTGCATCACTTTGAGATCTGGCGAGTTTGGAGGCCACTCATCCTCATCGCTCTTTGTAACGAAAAAATTCAGAGGTTACGCAATATTCTACACGTGGCTCAGAAATGACACTATAATATACCCACATTCAAAAAAAAAGAGGAGGAAATTTTTTGTTCACGGTCGCCATGTAACTGATGATCTTGTAACACTATTTGTTTGTTTGTTTTTTTTTGTTTCTTTAAAGGACTTTAAACACACTTTATAATCACATGTTTTTCCGAACTTAACGTAACAAAACTTTTTCAAAAATGTGTTAAAATACTGAGAGATTCATCGATTGGCTTCAAATAATGAGGATTGACACTCATCGTATACAGCAATTTTGTTACTTAAATCGGTCAGCGGCTTCCAGAGAAAATTTGCTGACAAAGTACACAAACATTTCCAGCAATAACTTTTAAAATAGGTATTCGCTCAAAAATTAGTAACCGTCACCACTGGAATTAATTGCATGAAACCGGTAGTGTGAAAATGAAAACTAATTTACCCTAAAACAATTTTCAAACAAATTCTGACTTAAATCGAAACAAAAACTGATTGGAAATTGGCGTCCTGTGACTGATTAAAATTGCATGGTTTTCATCTGTTTCTTAGGAAATCGGAATCAAGCTTTTCTTAGAAAACACCATTACAGTCTCCGATTGCACGTTTCGAATTCTACGTTTATCGTGAAAAGATAGATTGTGAGTTACCTACAATAAAACGTGAACGTTGCGCTTGGCGTGCCATTGTTGGTTTATTCATGGTTTTAAAGCTGTCTTAAATTCAGGTAGTCGGCACGAACCAATTAAACGCCAAAAGCGCGTCACAGCGGTAGTCTAAACTACGGACTGTGAAAAATGAATTTAAACCAAAAAGGCGCACCAGCTATTATGACACAACAACCCGAAGGTACACAATGGTCACCGGGAAAGTAATCATCGGCGTCGATTTGTAACGCAATATGGCCTGACGAACGAATTCCCCTCAACCATTTTACCGTGACCGACTATTTATGGTTCTTTCAGCATAATTTACCGCAGCACGAACGGAGAAAAAAAGGGGTAGCCAGAGATTGCTTGAAGACAGTTTTCCACTCTACTGCGGGACTAAGACACGTGTGAAATTCGTACTGAAGCGGCACAATCGCTCGCACTGCCCACTACCATACTTCACATGGTCCAAAGCCCCAACACTAGCGCCATTTAATAGGTTGCTCCCGTCTCGATCGCCGGTTTCTATGCTTGTCATGTTCTACATTGTTGCGCTAGATTCCACTCGCTATACCCAACTCGAACCCAGCCCAGGGTAGATAATTACTTGAGAAAAACCCACTTGCATTTAAATTGATTGAGACGAACTGCCATTATGTTCCGCACAATCCCCAAATGACCCGTCCGACCGACCGGCAGACCGGCCATGCAGATCCGAAATTGCTCCACTGCTACTGCTCCAGCGGCGGTGTACACAGTTTGGCACGGTTGCCGCAATTTGGCATGGCAAATTCAACTATAGACAGCCCGTAGTCGTTTAGTTGCGTGTCTCATTTGGGGTCTCTATCAAAAACGTACAAAAGAACGCTATGACAAGCCCAATTAAGAGATAGTCAGTCCTCTTACGCAATAGCTTATTTTTTATTTGGCTGGTTAGTGTGACAAGTAAGAATCGAGGTGAGGCGCTGTCGACGCTGCTAATTTACTGCTCTAAAATCTAGAACGGCATAACTGGAATGAAGAGTGCGACGTTTTGCTTAAGTGAAAGTGGGCCGAAAGAGGTTGATCCGTTGCTAAGGAATGTCGCAGAAAGTCATCCTTATAAATTGCCCCATCCTAGAGACTACAAGTAGAGATAATAATCTCCTGTAATTGATGGTACTTGCTGCGACACAGTAAGCTGCGGTGTCAAGCCAGCACACAGTCGATCGTCGATGTTTCATATTTGGGGTGGATAATTACAATTATGTCGAAGTCCTCCATTCGTTGGGAAAGTTTATGAAACGACATTTAAAGTGCTTTGTGTGTGTGTTTTGCGCAACAGTGTCGTGTGACTTAATCATCGGAATTATCCGAAAATTCGCAGCAATTATTCCACTCGAACATTTTATGGCTTCTCCTTTTACGTTTACTTATATTGTACAGAAACCGTACGCACACATGTGCAGCGTACACCAGCTTGTTTTGGGATCAGTTCGAGGTCTACTAGTTTGCCGTCCAAGCTGTAAAAAGTCGTACACATGTTAAATGATGCCTAGTAGACGCATATAAAATATCTATTTATATTGTTACGAGAACCGATGGCTGCCATACATGTAGCAGCGCGCTTGCTTCTAGGTAGATCGACGGAATCGGCAGAACGTGTCCATGGGACAGACTTCATTCACTTGTCGCATATAAGTACAAGTACATACAGCAGTGCAGCAGCACCACACAAAGTACACACACCGGCCGTGCTCCATTCATCACGGTTTTGCGCAAGCAAGATTTTTCCCTCTGTTCATTCATCCAATTTGTCCGCATCGCGATAGAATGTCGACGGCGGGCACAATGCTGCTCTGTCGCCTTTAGCCCAAATTAGGGGGGAAAACGGTTCGACTTGGCTGGGTAGATGGATAAGGTAAATTGGGTGCAGTACTCCTTAATCGAGCAAATTTTACTCTCTGATCTGCAAATCCACAGAGGCTGTATTAGAGGTAATAAAATCAAAAGTGACATGTGAATGAGTTTAAAAGTTTATCTCAATAAGGAAACGAAATTGATGTATGTTTATGTATTAACGGCTGTTAAAATTGTTTAATTCTTAACGGAATCAATCACCTCACATTGCTTACAGATATAATGCTTGTGGAAATAGTCAGTTTATAATTTTTAGTGGTATACTGCTGACTTTTTTATTAGATCAAGCTTCATCCCCCAAAGTTTTGCCCTCTTATTCTCACGTTATATAATATACTAGCTGACCCGGCAAAGTTCGTACCGCCCTTTTTTTTTCTTTATTAAAATAATTTAGAACGTTTCAAATTGATTGATTCCTTGTGATTTGTTTATGGTCTACAAATGCCTAACGAATCGACTAATGGATACAATAAAAGTCAAAAGATAAATCGTTTGAAATTTTTTTAGAAATTTTTTTTCTTAGACTTCTGGCTTCAGTGCATCATTACGATTCCAAATATTCCCATTTCGGGTGGTTTTTGATCTCTTTCGGCTATTTTTCAGAAACCGGAATTGGCGATCTTGGATTTCAGAATGGCACTTGGAGAATTTTTAGAAACCACAAATTTCCATCTTAAATTAAAAAATTAGCTCCTGCAGTCGATTTTGGCTCCTGAGACCTCCCCACCTTCCAGAGCACGGGGAAGTGCCAAATCACCATAGAAATTTATGTTCGATTTGTATAAGAGCTCTTTCTTTGAGAAGATGGAGGGGTGTCGAACCACCACTCAAATATGTTTTTGGTCCCAAAAACCTCCAAGGCCAAATTTGGTTCCATTTACTTGATTAGTTCTCGATATGTGCAGAATTTTGTGTTTTATTTGCATGGGACCCCTCCCTTACGGAAGAGGAAGGAGTTTCGAACCACAATAGACATATTTGTTACCCCCTAAAACATTCACATACCAAGTTTGGTTGTATTTGCTTGATTGGTTTTCGAGCTGTGTGAAATTTGTGTTTCATTTGTATTGAACCCCTCCCTTCCAGAGGAGGGAGGGGTATCGAACTACTGTTGAAATATACTTTGCCTTTCAAAATTTTTACATGTCGAATTTGGTTTCATTTACATGATTAGTTCTCGAGATATATTTCCCAGATGTTCCTTTGGGCTAAAGATGATTTTTTAAATCACGACTAAGTTTTGAAAAGGACCTATGTAAGAATGGTATTGATGATCATAAATATGTTTTAAGGCAAAACGGTTTGTTTGATCGGTGTGACGGTTTCAGTGTAGTTCTAGATAATGATTTTGTCTTATCGAGAAAAACATTCAAAACATTTCTCTTCAAAAATAAAGTTGAAAAAAAAAAATTAAAACTAATTATCTTAAGAAACTGATTTTTGAAGTACCCTTTTCCATGAAAACTTGAAAACTACAAAAGAATAGCTAAATATTGATGTTTGTCTGATCACAGAAAAATGAAAAAAGAAAAAATTAAATCCGGAACGGTTTTACTTGATTGGTATGTTGTCTTCGGCAAAATTGTAGATAGAAGTTATCGTTCCGAGAAGAGTATACACCTCAAAAAAAATCTTTCTTCAAGAAAAAAATTTAAAAAAAAAATCAGCTTTCAAAGGTTATTTTTTAAAATGTCTTATTTTCTCAAGGAAACTGCCAAAGATTAGTTAAATATTGATGTTTATCTGATCATAAAAAATAATAAAAAAGAAAAAAAAAGAAAAAAAAAGAAAAAAAAAGAAAAAAAAAGAAAAAAAAAGAAAAAAAAAAGAAAAACATTAGCCCGGAATGATTTTACTTGATTGGTATGATGTCTTTGGCAAAGTTGTAGACAGTAATTTTATCTTTTCAGAAAAATCGTACACCGTAAAACGATAGAAATTTTATTTAGCTAAACATTAATAGTTATTTGAACTTGGAAAAAGATTAAAAAAGAGAGCAAAATTATCAAAAAATAAAAAAAACTCCAATGCATATTTTTTGGAAAGACATAATAAATCTTTTGGAAAGAACTTTTAAAAATCGAAAAATTTAATTTATGAAATTGACTGGGTTAGAAATTATCAAAAAAATATCATTAACACACTATAATTTATATATCATAATATGTATTATTATTTGAATATAACTTCTCGAGCCAAAAGGGCTTGTTTCTTCAACAATTTTTTTATCTTTCCCAATATTTATACACTGTAAAAAAAACACAAAATATTTTTTTGACGAATCAAATACTCGATTGTATATAGACTCGATTATATAAAGACTAGATTATGGGTATATAATTCGATGTTATGTAATTTTAGACTCGTTTACAAATAGTAGTAGTAAAATAAATCTTTTTTTTCTTTCAATTTCAAATTTAACTTATCTAAAGCTGATATGTCGAAAGGAACATCCATAAAATACGTAATACTTGATGAAAAGGGAAGAGGGCAGTCTGAGTAAGCGTTGCAACCCATTTGGAAAATTTTAAAATAAGAAAGAGAGGAGGTCGCCAATAGTTATTTCTGTGCTACGTAATTGAAGAACGTTCCCTAATCAGTTAATGAATTGAAAAGTAAATTCAAAAAAAATAAAACTAAATAAAAATCCAGAGTGGCCACTCTACCGGGAAAAGCGGGAAAAAGCCGGGAATTTTAAATTACCGGGAAAAAAAACGGGAAAACCTGGAAATTAGGCTTCACGCCGGGAAAATCATCCTCCTTCATGTCAACATGTTCATGTTCAACAATTTCTGCTGAAATGTCAACATGAGACCCTGTTTTTTTTCATGTTCACCTAACTGGCATGATTCTGCCGGCTAGGGGAAAGCTGGTTGTTGGTTTCAGCCAAAGTCGACGGCGGCTTCGCATCAAGATCTGTGTTAAATAAAATCAAGCTTGATCAGGCGGATTAACATAGTTTACTGTTCCGTATTTCGTCAGATTTTTAAAGAAAATGGTTAAAAACGTTCTGCTGTTACATATCCTATCATCTTTTAACGTGAACACGGATCGCTCAGTTTTGAATCAGATGGAAAAAATTTTGATTGCTCAAAACATCGTATACGACGCTACCAGCGTCGCGGGACGCGTATTGAAAGTTCTTGTGAATAGTGTTCGACAATGGATCAGGTAGAATTCAATCAGAAGTCAGATAGGACCGGCACCTTCGAAGCTTTATTTCGAACCGGACCGGAACGTAGTTACCCGGGCTGTATTTTCCGATTTTTTATATGATTTTCAAGCAGCACATTAATATTGCGGATTATTTTATTTGCATTTGCAAGTGACATATTTTAAAGAGAATACATATATATATATACATAAAATAATTTTACAAACTGTGTTCGTCTGTCATGGTACGGGAACTAGGTTAATATCTGCTGAAATTCCATCAAATCTGCAAATGTAGCATGCCCTAAAATTTTAAAACGTAACGATTTTCATTCATATTTATAAATAAAACAAATCGTGTAACATGTACTTTAACACTAAATAAATGATAAAACATGTGCATTTGATATGATATAAAAGAAACTTCGCATTTTCTTGCGACTAGAAGACACCTGACTTTTTCGTAGATATTCGGATCATTTCGACTTAAGCAACATAATTAAAAAGGGTGTTGGTTCTAATAGATGGAATCATTAAAAATTTATATCCCCAAAACTTCTACCAATGTTCTTTTCGATATGATTTTTCACGCGGATTTCGGAATTTCCGCTCGAAAATTTTGCGTCCCAGATTCTCAGTTTTTCGAAAAAGAAAATTGTTCTTAGATAACAGATCTCAACATTTCATGAATTTTGCACAAAAATGCATTTTGCATAATAAAATAATTTTGACAATTTCATATGCGTTTTTTCATTGGTCACTCTGAGGCTCTTCTTCACAAAGGCCCCTTGAGATGAGATAAAAAAGGCAAAAATTGTGCAGCAGATCACTAAGAAGGTACTTGCCAACGTCGACGAACAGCTAGAAACGATGAAGGAGGAATGTAAATATCGCCGGGAAAACCGGGAAAAAAACGGGAAATCGAAAATGGATTTCAAGTGGCCACCCTGTAAAAAAAATTCAAAAAAAAAAATTACAAAACTTGAAAAAACATTTAAAAAAAATAGATAGGTAATTAAACAAACAAAAATTACAACATTTAAAAAAAATATCACAAACTTTTGAAAATAAGGAAAATTAAAAAAAAAACGAACTGGCACATAGTGATACACTGAATTTTATGAAGATACACATGCACCGATTAAAATTTTTCTTAACGTTTGACTGCAATTACATAAAAAACTACAAGATATTTTTTCATAAGAAATATGTTGTCTGACTTTTAGGGGGATGATTCAAAAATAAAATAAATAAAATTCTCTTAAATATAAAAGATATTGAAAAAAAATAGCTTATTGCGATAATTATTTATTATTTTTGTTTAAAAAATTTTATTCTCTACAACAATTTTTTTTACAAATTATTCAGCTAAAATCGGATCCTGAAACTATACCAGTTTTTATACGTCATTTGTAAGAGATGCATTTTTTGAGCAAAACGTGATTTTTTAAAAATGGTTATGGTTGTTCTTCAATTTTAAAACAAAGAATAAAAAAACTACTCGAAATGCCTTAAATGACAGTTCGCCCATGTACGGTATCGAAGGACAACAATAAACATTATTCAAAAATCACGCTTTGCTCAGAAAACTACGCTCTCTCAGCTGATACATTAAAATCAGAAAACCGTGTTAAACTTTAGTACCCAATTACCGAAGATAGCACCTCAACCAACCATACCGCTCTGGCTCTTGAAGTATTTGTAATTTTCAATTTTTTTTTCAAAAATCAGTTGTGATTTAAAAAAAATACTAGCTGCACAAAATAACACCTTTAGCCCGTAAGAACATCTGTGCAAAGTGTCAATGAAATCAAAAATGACAAATAAAAAAATTTATAAAATTGGGACATTTTTCCTGAATTGTTCAGTTCAAACACATTTTGCGGTTCTCGTTGCTACCGGTTGCACACACTGGAGAATTCTCCATTCAAGCTTTCTCTCGTTCTTTTTCGCTTCCTTTCTTGCTTTCATTCGCTTCCGGGATCATATGCCTACACTCCCATCTACTCTTCTCGTGTGTACCTACTCCCCTACTCGCGATAACGACCAGCCGAAGACAATTGTTTCAAGAAGCTTTGCGATGGTTGCAGAGGGACGAAAAAATAATAGGGTATCGAACTACTTCGGCTGGTTTTGTATTAGACTGCTGTAAAAAAAAACTTACCAAAGCAGTCCGATACCCTACATGTTGCGAAACTTTACATATTCTTCACCAAACTGTCGGCTGTCGGTGCATGAAGCAAAACTGGGAGGAAAGCATTTTAGTTTTCGAGCACAGTTTTTCAAGCACTCCTCCTAGTCGAGCAATTTTAGTTGAGTACTCCTACTCGCAAGCAGGAACTCGCGTATTCTTTTACAGTCGCCGTGTAGCAATACAAAAGAGTTTTTGCGTGTCGGTGCGCTTGCTGCTGCACAGAGGAATGCATGAAGAATAAAGGGTATCTCGAAAGCGTGTGTGCAAAAGACTCGAGAAGCGTAGCATATGTATCGTTCTCAAGCAGATAGGAGCAGAATGGTTTTGCTTCTTGCTCGTATTGCAACGCTGATTGTATCTAACACATTTCAAAAATGACATCACTAGCAACAATTTGCTTTGGGGTTTTCGGTTGTGTTAAGAGATAGAGAAATGGTTTGTTTAGCAATATTGTAGAAGATACAAAAATTTAAAACTTCGCTGAGCAACCAAAATTCCTATCTAAATTGGGTACCAAGTTATAAAGCATATAATATGGAAGTTACTTAAAATTTTATTTTTTCTACTTAACTTTTGTTAATTGTATTTTACATGAAACCATTGTTTAAAGGAATTGTTGGGACCCACAAAACACAAATGTAACTAGAGAAGGAATGGGTTTAGTTTCACAAGCTTTCTTTCTCTCTTTGCCACTGATAAATTGAACCGAATGATGCCCACAAGGGAAATGGGTTCACCAAGAGAGAACTGACACGAACTGACGAGAAATAAAAAAATAACATTTTAAACTAAATATTATTATAATTTTTGGTATGTTGTCGAGCATTTGACTATTAATTTGGGGAAACAAGTAATGATAAAAATATCTAATATTCGAATTATTGGAAGAGGTGTAATTATTACCAATGCAAGTAAAAATAACAAATTTTTTTTTTTTGAATTTTTAATTGAGCGATTTAAACAGCGATTTAAATTTTACATGGTTGTCGCAACAAATTTGGTTAAAATCGGTCAGGTTGCTAGGTTGGTTAACGCTTACATCGTTAAAATATATCTGGAATGTTTTAATTGCCACCGTGGTTGAGTCTGTGCCTTCGGATACTCTCGGACCGTCAATAAATCTGGCGGTGATGTTTTTATTTCTGTGAGCGCCTAGCAGTTTAAAATGGTCAATAAAACGACAAAGTTGTACTAATTGTGTCGTTATAATGTGATGAGTTATCGTTCATTATTGCTTGTTTATCGATGTGTTATTACATTATTCAACTTAGTGTTCATATTCTAAACGTTGATAGTTATTTGCCATTTTCAACCCTAAATAAATAATCCATATCGTTGCTAATAAATGTGATTTAGAACAATCGGCGGAATCAGCTCTAATGTATGATATTATGCAAAAGAAGCCATTCTTTATTTCCTGCTTCAGTAAGTGTAAGACTTTCATTGGAATATGGCCCCGGCATAGTGGCGGCGTGCGTCGGTTGCAATATTTGCCACTTCCTTTGGGCTTTGATTGAAGCGTTCATTTCGCATATGTGTTTTTAACAGATTGCAGCAATCAGCGAGTTGACTCCATGGCCCTGCTGCCGTGCGGTAGCTGCCTACTGGCCTTTAGTTGTCAGCCACCCACAAGCGGAATTGTCTGTATACACTCTTCATGAGCCAGCACTTACCCACCTATAAGAGACTCGGGGCGGTTTGTTTATTTGTCCGTGTTTCTGTTTAACTTTACATGAACGCTGGCAGTCACATTTGCATACACATGACCGCGCTTGGCGTAGTGGATGCGGTCGATTGAAGCTGTCCTGCTGGGAGGGAAAGAGTTAGTTCTAAGGAAAATTTCCCTTCTCAGGCCGAGCGAAAAGTGGTGAATGTCGACCTCTGATAATGGAAGGGCACATAAACGATAATAGTCGTTACAAAACGTTAATTGTTGTCGAATAACATAAATTTATGTCACTTTTCTGGCATAAATGACAACCATGCACCTTAGTTGGAGTTGCTTTAATCCCAGTTGACACCGATCGCCATTGGAGTCCGTTTCAATATGCATTTTTTCTTACCCTGAGCGCATCACAGCAAATCGTTAACGGGGTTCCTCTGTCCGTATGCCAATGTACCAAGACTTATGGTTCGCAGTCAACTGCGATGGTCCACTTTGTTTCTTTCTCCCTCTCTCCCTCGGCTTAGGTCGACGGACCCTGTGGTCAATGGTCCATACGGTGTCGGAGACGAGCGCAAGCAACGCACGTGTAAACGATCCGAAGAGTCGTTTTTATCATTCGCACAACGCATTTCAGCGCGAACAGGGACGGTGTACCCTTTCTAAGGCCCCGTTCCGCGTGTCATTTAATGCGGATAAATATCCACATTAGAGGACGGCTTTTCTCCCGGCTGCGTATAAAGCTTGACTTAACGGTATAGGGTTCGGGAGGAATAAACTCTGCGAATGATTTCTGCATATTATCTTTAGTCACATCGTCCTTTACATCGGCCAGGGATCGGTATCAATATAAATCGACCTAAACTGGCACTCGCAGGAATCGTGATGAATGATCGCTTTATCTGTTTTGTACTGTTTATCACCTCTACAGGTTCTTTTATTTCTAAACACTCTGATAGGAGAACGTTCTTCTCCGCATTTAGCCTGGTTAGATTTGCATATTTAATTGCCCTTCCAACGATTTGGGTGTTCTGTTTAACGGTTTACTCGTAGTAATTCACCTGCGATCGAACCTCGGTATGCACTAGCGTATAATAAAACCATAAATTTCGGCCTGAACAGCCGATTAACCAACTTCAACTGCAAGAACTACAACACAAATGACTCAGTTGCCCTTTGGGTGGAAAAAACCGGTCCTACTGAGACACACCGCGAGTGCCATATAGTGAAATAAATCAATTTCATCGCTTTGTCTCTAAAAAAACCCGCACCAGTAATCTGAATTCCGATCGAGCAGTGCTAATTAGTAGCGCACTAATCTGCAGTTAATTTAATTATCGCATCAACCGCACCATCACGACCTGAAAATTAACCTATTTCATTCGTCTTTTTTTTCTTCTCTTTGTTGCAGGTAAGAAACGTCACCAAGCACGCGCGGGAGCCGCTTGACAGTCGCGAAAACAATGAGCTATTGTTTCACACTCCACCAGGTTTGAACTTTCTGGGTATCGTAAATTGACGCATTGCTTCCGGGCGGGAAACTGACGACTGGTCATTCGTTTGTCGGTTCGATAAGTTGCCATGAGCTGCCTCCCCAGTGTCGTTCCGGTTTACAGATCGGATTTGCTTTACAATTGGGAACAATTTTTTTTTGTTGCTTGATGCGCACCGTGAATGGAACCACATTAGAGGTGACCTAGACTTGTTGCGACGTAGCACAGATAGGAGGGCTCCGTGCGCTGTAATACATTCGAATTTTTTTTTGGTTAATTAACGTCGTCGCTCCGGTCATCTCCGGTTTGTCTTTTTTTATTATTTTATTCCAGTTTCACATGACCAACCAGCATGATGAGATGCCACGGGGATTTGCGAGCGTAAGGTCAGCACCACCGTGCTGGCAATGATAATATTATGTGTTTTTTTTTTGACTCTTTTTGTTGTGGCCCACAATGCACCAACGATTTGGAAACAATGCCAACGCGGTCGCATACTGACCGTGGACGTTTGATTTTTCGCTCGAACAACGTGGCGAGCGTTTTGAGTTTCCTGCGTCGAGTTCGAAAATCCGATCTTTTGGTTTCACTATATGAAACCTCTTACGAAATCATAATCAATGTGTTTTTTGTTTCTTTCAAAATACAACCACACCAACTTTCCATTCTAATTTGCTACAAAAAAAGACACAAACTTTTTATAACTTCAGATGATTTTCTATACAAAATGTGACCTTTCATTTCCTATTTTTAGATAGGTACTTCTTTTACGTCTATTGAAGCAGTTAGCGATTTTAAAAATAAGCGAATTGAAAAATATGGTACAGACTTGGAAAAACATAGCGCTTACAGGACCTTCGTCGTATAGGGCTCACAGAGGATAACCTTTGCGCCTGTGGTGAGGGTTACCATGATATTGAACATGTTATTTGGTCACGCCCCTTGAATCGCGAAGCTAGATTCATTTTTGAAAATTCTCTTGAAGCTCGGAATAAACAACTAAATGTTCCACTTCGTGATATCTTAGCTAATTTTGATTTTCCCTACATGTATCTCCTATATTCCTTCCTTAAATCCATTGATGTGCCTATTTAGTAAATTTTTTGTTTTTTTTTCCGATTGCGTATATTAGGGTGCCAGGCAAAATGGTCATCTGGAATTTCAAAAAAAAAAAACCCTATACAAAATGTTCACCTGCTCGAAAAAACACCCTGTGCAAAATTTCAGCTCAATCGGACTTAAAATGGGGTAGCGCAAAGCGATTGAAGTTTGGCTTTTTTGAAAACCGAAAAATCAAACAAGGGAGGGGGGTACGTGAAATTTCGGTTTTCGAAATTTTTTTTGATGCCAAATGACTTAAAAACGCATGAAACGTCGAGAATTGGTGTCATCTGAAATATTTTTTTTTTGCAAAAATTTACTCTCTGGGACTTAGTCGTTTTTTCAATTGTGAAAGGCGGAGTTCAAAATGTTTAGAATTTATCTTTTGAAATTGATCACTAGTCTCTCGAAATAGCTTGTATAATGATAAACACTATAACTAGCATCGAATACATTATGTTTCATTAGGGTGGTTCATTTATTCGGCATAGGGTGGTTCATAATATTGTGAAAAATGAGTATAAAATAAAAAAAGCACTTCGGTTCGTTTGATTATTGTGACGTCTTCGACAAAGCTGTAGATAATAATTCGGTCTTACCAAAAAAATTACACTCAAAAAGTTATTCGTTCAAAAGTTAGAAGAAAGATTGAAAATTAATTATTCAAAAGGGCTCATATTTTGAAAACTTGATTTTTTTAATAAAACCTACGAAAGATTACCAAAACAATGAAACCAGTCCGATCATATAGAAATCAAGAAAAATAAGTTATCATTTTTTGAAAAAAAATATTTTTTGAAAAAAAAATTTATTTTCAATTATTTTTTTTTACAAGGCAATTTTTTTTTGCCTTGAAGGACAAAATATTATCTACAACTTTGCCGAAGACACTATGCCGTTCGACTGTAGACATATTTTTAATTCCCAATAGAGCACTCTGTGAGGAATCAAGAATATTCCTACAGTCAAAACGGTTTATTTGATTGGCATAGTGTATCTGGCAAAGTTGTAAATAATAACTTCGTTCCTCCAAAAAAAAATTTTAAAAATATAACTTTTTTTCTGATTTCTCCATGGCCGGTTTCGTTGTTCAGAAAAACTTTCGTAGTTTTTATTAAAAAAATCAGTTGTTTTAAATGGTCTGTTTTCGATAATTAATTTATAACTTTTTTTTATCTCTTTTTAAATTAGTAATTTGTTTTTAGAGTGTATATTTTTTCGAAAAACAAAACTATTATCTACAACTTTGCCGAAGATGTCACACCGCACACCGGCACGTTCACGTTCTGATGATGTAAACTTGACAGAAAATGTATGGTCGAACTGTCAAAACGACGCAAACGCAGAAAGAACGAGTCAATTGTGTTGCCTATCTGATTGAGATTTTTGTTTTGCACAGAGTAGTTTGATACATTTTGTAAATTTGTTTTGTAATATTTTGCCATTTTACTTATAATTTTTTCAATTCAACATTGCCACCCTAACGACAATGATATAACAAATATTATATTTTCAGGAATTTTTCTATTGGTATTCAGTGAAAAGTGTTTTTTTCCGTTTTATACTCATTTTTACACAATATTATGAACCACTCCATGTCGAATAAATGAACCACCCTAATGAAACATAATGTATTCGATGCTAGTTATAGTGTTTATCATTATACAAGCTATTTCGAGAGACTAGTGATCAATTTCAAAAGATAAATTCTAAACATTTTGAACTCCGCTTTCCACAATTGAAAAAACGACTAAGTCCCAGAGAGTAAATTTTCGCAAAAAAAAATTTTTTCAGATGACTCCAATTCTCGACGTTTCATGCATCATTTGGCATCAAAAAAAAATTTTCGAAAACCGAAATTTCACGTGATGGGTGATTTTTCGGTTTTCAAAAAAGCCAAACTTCAATCGCTTTGCGCCACCCCATTTTAAGTCCGATTGAGCTGAAATTTTGCACAGGGTGTTTTTTCGAGCAGGTGAACATTTTGTATAGGGTTTTTTTTTTTGAAATTTTCTGGTCACTTTTTTTCCGTACGATGATTGGCGCCCTAGTGTATATATACTGAAATAAACATTAAGACGCACCAGGATTTTTCTCGGACTGTAGAAACTGCAAAAATTTTAAAGGATTCTTCAAGATTAACCCTCTAGTGCCCAATGCCGCCATTTGGCAGGCTTCAGTCGAAGTTCCGAAAAGCTTCAATAAATACTTAAAAAGTGTTTATAATGGTTTATAGTGATTTTATCGAAGTCCATTTAGAAATTAATTTGGGCACTAGAGGGTTAATTATATATCCTAGTTTTAAATTTTGATTTGTTATATATCTAAAATTGTATTTCTTTGTTTGAAAAGATGAGAGGGCTTTTATGCCTATTTGAGGAGGAATAACCATATAGATTCTACTCAAGCAGGCTTTTCCTTACTCCAACAGAATTTTCGACCCCGTTATGCTTTCTGCGTCTGGGCCTTCTATTATTTTTGTTGATAAGAATAAAAAAAAGACCCATAGTATGAAAAACTACTTTAATTTTTCTTTAGTAAATTAAAAGTACTTTATTATACTCTCTTTCATATGTGTGGAACCCCTTTGCCATCAATTCCACTTTTTTCAAAATAAAAAATGTCCCAATTTTAATATATTTTTCAAATTTTCTTTTTCGATTTTTGTCATTTTGTGCTATTAGTATTTTTTTTATCGAATCACGATTAATTTGTAAGAAAAATATATGTAAAAAGGGTATTGATGATTACAAATATTTTTAGAACCAGAACGGTTTATTTGATCGATTGGACGTCTTGGGCAAAGTTGTAAATAATAATTTTGTCTTTTCGAAAAAATATACACCGTGAATAACAAACTCATTTATCAACAACAGTTAGCGGTGCTCAGATATTCTTGCAGCACCGTTAACCTGGCTAATTAAACGCTTTTTTGATCAAGAGTACTTTCCTATTGCCTGGATGATATCATATGTATTCCCAGTTTAAAAAAAGGGACAAATGCAATGTAAATGCAATGCAAACTATAGAGGAATAACTTCGCTCTGTGTGGAGTCGAAAGTTTTTTGAAACTGTTATCAATGAGACCTTGTTTTCTGCCTGCCGGAATCATATATGTGTTACGCAACACAGATTTTTTCGTGGTCGTACCGTTGAAACAAATCTTGTGAACCTCGTGTCCTTCTGTAATAAAAATATGAGTGCCAAAGCCCAAGTAGATACGATAAACATTGATCTGAAAGCCGCCTTCGACAGCGTTAACCAAACTATTTTCATTAACAAGTTGGGAAAGCTGGGCTGTGCTCAAAGTTTTTGCAAATTGTTGGAATCGTACGTAGTTGGCAGACAACTCTGTGTACAGATTGGAAATTGTAACTCCGCCGAATTTACAAATTCTTCTGGCGTACCACAGGGTAGTAACCTAGGCCCATTATTGTTCTCAATATTTTTCAACGATGCGGCAATTGTTCTCAATCGAGGCGGTAGATTGTTTTTTTTTTTTTGCCGATGGTTTAGAAATATTTCTGGTTATCTGCCGACTCGAGGACTGCAGAGAATCGTAGGACCTATTGAATCTGTTTTACAATTGGTGTATGAGAAATCGTATAATAGTATTGATAAATGCTTCGTAACTGATAAATGCTTCGTTAGATTTTCAGATTTCCAGTTAGTAGAAAGAGAGAGAGAGCATATGAATCCAATTGACTAACCCATGTGTCTAATAAGGATTAAAAATATTGCTAGCATTTAAATGGTTTGTTTGATAGTATCTTCGACAAACTTGTAGATAATAATTTTATCCTTCCAAAAAGTATACACTGTAGAGAAAATCCAAAAAAAAAAATATTTTTAGATAATAATAACTTTTTTTGTCTTCTTTTTTCCAAGTTTGAACAAACTTCGATGTTTAGTTAACACCGCACAATGTTTCCAAAGCTGCAAAAACGTGATCGAAATTATTTGACTCAAAAAAAAAACATGATTTTAAAGCCGTACTGCCTTGAGCAATGTTGATCCATTAATTATTCTCCATTTTATAAAAGTTGCAATTTCGTGACTAAGCCACTAAACAATGAGAAACGAATTTTACTTTTTTTTCTTTTTGCATAAAAAAATCACTTTGTTCGGCAAAGTTATAGCACATTTTAAAAAAAACAACTTTGTCAAAGACACCAAAATTCTATCTGCTCATTTAAATGGACTTTTGTGAAGTTTTCTACAGATTGCCACTATTTTTTTATTATATAACATTTAGTAGTGATTTTTTACAATTTTTCAATGTCCTACCATGTTGTTTGATATAACAATACAAACAATTTTATCAAAGGAAGTTAATTTTATTTTTAATAGTTCTTTTGTTGTTGACGATTTTTCTTAGAACAATGCATTAATTTACTAACAGATATCTTCAAAATCTGCAAATATCTGCATTTCCATATTAAAGTGTAAGTAAAACATTAAAGTGTAGGTAAAAGAAAATCACAATAAAAAATTATATTAAAAATGATTTTAGGGAGCATTTTAAACAAAAGTTTACAATAGTTCATTAAAAAAAGCAGATGGAAGTATAGTTTCTTCGACAAAGTAGTTTCTTATAAAATTTGCTAGAACTTTACTCAATAAAATGATCTTTATATGCAGTCTTGGCATACTCATCGTGTGTAACAAAGAGGCACATATAATTTGCACAGAATACAGAAGCATGTTGAAAAAAACGGATGAGTTGATTATTTTTTTCGTGCGCTGGAATCATATGCACACTGTGTAAAGAAAGCCAAATACGCAACATCAGAAAGCTTGTATTGTGAAGAGCAAGCGCATAAAGCTCTCGCAGAGAGGCTTTCTCGATTACAACTGATAAAATATAGATAGCGCACATGTATTGCTCATTGATAAGGGCACTATGATGAAAATTTTAGCTGGTTGAAAACTTTTCTGGCTGTTTCCTTAATAACCTGTTCTGTAGCGGCTACGTAGGGCTCTGCGCTATACTCACTGTGTTATGCTCACTGATTTTTTTTACTATCACGGTGCAGGTCTATGATAAATTTAGCCTAGACACAGTTTTTTACTCAACAGCATGCAGCTTTGTCTCGCCTACTCATATGTGTAGTTATATTCCACAATCTCTTCGCGCAAAGGCACCGCTCAAGAAGGTTGTGATTTTTTATTTGCTCATCACAATGCCTACTAACAAACTGATGTGAAGCAATTTATGTGTTGAAAAATGCACAAAGATGAGTAAGTGGACAAGACTGGGTAGATTAATAGCTGAAATCCAACTTTCATAAAATGAAGAATAATGAACAAAACAACTTTGCTGAAGACACTACGGCTTCAAAATAAACTTTTTTGAGTAAAAAGTTATAAGAGTAATTTAGGGCATTATTTAAGTAAAATGCGTCAATAACTTTCTTGGTAGAAATTATTTGTTTCGTTATAGCAAACAATGTTGTAGAGCATTGAAAAACTGTAGAAAATCACTATAAAAAGTTAAATAAAAAATAATTTATTTTTAAGGATGATCAATAGAAAACTTCAAAAAATAATTTAAACAGATAGATAGAAGTATGGTGTCTTCAACAAAGTTGTTTCTTTGAAGATTTGCTATCACTTTTCCGAGCAAAGTGGATTTTTATATTCCAAAATGAGAAAAGTAAAAATCGTTTCTCACTGTTAAGTAGATTAATCACAAAATTGCAACTTCTATAACAAGGAGAATGATTGAAGGAACAACTTTACCGAAGACAATGTGGCTCTAAAATCATTTTTTTTTTGCATGTCGTGGACTATATTCAAGTAAAAACACCAGAGTCGCTTTTTACGTGGGGAATACGTGCCGCGTAAAAAAAACCTCGTAAATTCCGGAATCCGCGTAAAAAAACCCTCGTAAATTCTGCAATCCGAGTGAAGAGAAACCAAAATCCGCGTATAAAAAAAATACCGCGTAAACTCCGGAATCCGCGTAAATTCCGGAATTCGCGTAGAAAGCCGCGTAAAAAAAAACGCGTAAAAAGCTACCTTAGTGTATTACGCTGTTGATTGCGTTTTTTACGAAACCATGATTTTTCAACTGGTGGCACGTTTTTCTCAGCATCTTCTTAACCGATTTGGCTGAAATTTTTTTTAGCATGTAAAAGTATCTAACTTGTTACATAACCGTTTTTCGATATCTGAATTTGTCAATGTTTTATGAATTTTAAAGCAGTGATTTTAATTGAAAAAAAAATATTTTTTTTTTCTAAATTGGCCGCCATTTTGGCAATTTTTGGAATTTTCAAAAACGGCTTTATTTTTACAAGCAAAAAAAAATTCTGCAAAATCAGCTCGATAGATGCTGAGAAAAACGTACCACCAGTTGAAAATCATGGTTTCGAGAGAAACCCTGCCAACAGCATAATATTCACTATATTTGTATCCGAGACATGCAAAGTATATCTCCAAATATACTTTAATCAAAAACTAAAATACCCGAGCACATCACTTTACTCTAAACATTCGAAAAAAAAATAAGAATTTTTTTTATTTTTTATTCTTCCAGATTAGGGTCCCCTCTTGAAATCATTTCCTAAACCTAAGAGTTTTTCATACGATGAAATCAGAAACTCTCTTCTTTCAACACTCTTCTCACCGTACTTCCAAAAACACCGTTCGATTTATTGATTGAGAACCACCTTGATATTATTCCATTTGTGTGGTATAATTGTGCTTATCAGCCATAATTATTTTATACGGCTTTAAATGCGAACAAAAAGCAGATAGCGATACCTTTAGAATCATAAAATGTGCTTACCATGCGTCATCGATATGTTATGATATTGAATAGTACACGTATTCGCAAATAATTGTATTATTTTATTTTTTTTTCAAGTGAATAATAAATAACACTGGTTGACAAAAGCGAACTGAAAAACTGATAAAATGAAAGATTATAGCTTTTTAACGAATCCTGTGAATTTTGGTGCTCCTTGTGAGCTTGAAAATGCGGAAAGTCTTCAGAGATTTAAATGAAGTTTCCCGTAAGCAAACGTAGACGCGACGAACCTGGCAAGTAATCACTCTGCGGTTTTTTGACACACTTTCCGAGCTGGCTAGGGGCACCAAAATGCACAGGAACGGGTAATAAGCTATAATCATTCATATTTTTTCAGTTTGAGTTCTAGGGCCACACGTTGACCATTGTAATTTTTGACAATGATGACACTGGTCTACAAAAGCGAAAAAATGTTGCCCTAAAGCTCAGAACAGTTGTCCTGAAAGATTATAGCTTTTTATCCATTCCTGTGAAATTTGGTTCCTTTAGCCAGTGTAGAAATAGAGTCAGGTGTGCCCTCCAACACTAATGATTGCCCCTGAAACACAACAATTTGAAAATTTTTAGATTTACAACATCAATCACTTTCGAGAAGGTGTAGTTATTTGCGATAGCATTGCAAAATGTTTTGATGAGAAATTTACAATTAATAAAATGAAACGTTTTTTTAGTTGCGTTTTAGATAGAAAAAAACTTTTCTTATTTTTGATAACATGCAAATAAAGCTCGTTTGTAATCATTTGTAACCAATTTGTAGAAGAAATTTTTTTCTAGAATATTGCTATCGAGCTTTAGATCCGAATTTTCCCCTCAATTCGTTCCCTGGACTCAGGGACGACTCGTGGCTTTTGAACCTACCTGTTCAACTACAAATTTTGAAAATCGCAGTTTGAGGAAGTAATCACAATCGTGTCCGCGTAATCACGGAAAGTCATTCTATTTGTTACTATTTGAAAGTAAAACTAAAAACCAATAAAATATTAATATAAATTTGCGATTGAAATATATTTTTTGCATGGCGTTCCCGTGTGCAATGCACAGGTTGCACCTATGGACGAGTCGCCCCTGCCTGAACTATTGTGGATTGTCAAAATGATTCACCGAGTCGGTCGTAAAGCAAATTTTGAACATTCAGGAAAACCGCTAGAGAGCACAAATGTTGTTTACGTGATGTTGTGGTGAAAGAAAGGAAGATCGATTATATCTTGTATCAAAATCTTAATCATAATAGTGAAATCTAAATTATGGTATGTGCAAAGTAAAAGGCAGCAACAATTTCGGGAGTCCAAATTTCTCTTACACAAGACACTTCTACGTGACGAAACTCATAATTTCGTCAGACGTCGCATCGATTAAAGCGACGAAATGATACGGACCTCGCCACGATAAACAAAAAAGATACCACGTTAACGCAACTGCGCCGCCCATATCAGGCAATGATAACAACCGATCGATCATGAATGAATTCGCACGAAAAAAGCAGGTTTCAACTTCGTCATACGGACGACCTGTACCCGTTCCCATTTTCGGTTCAACCCGCAGCGTTGACAAACCTGGAAAGGTCTCTCTAACCGGTCCGATTGACAGCTACCGAACGGACAATCCGGTTCTCGAGAGGCTTCATCCGCTGGAAAAGTGACTTACTTCTGGTGAAGTTGATACTACTTTAGAAAGTTGACTGATGGAAAAAATAGGTTTGACCGACTTAAGTGTATGGTATGTCGACTGATCGACCGGTGCGGTGCCGGCATAGAAACGGTTTTTCGATACTTGATAACTACTTAAACCTCAACATGAGTTTTAACTTGTTGCGCACCGACTGCATTGTTCGACGCTTGATATGCTCCGATTTTATCCCTCCTCCGTGTGTCCTCGCGGTGGCAGGTAACTAAAGCGGTGCTCATTAATACTTTCAATCTCCTTGACTTGACAGCGATGCTGGCCGAGAAAGCCTGCTGTTGAAGAGATCTGGTTCGGTAGCTATTATGCAATTATCGACTGATTGAATCGAAGCTCTCCCCGATAGGGGAAACTGTTTACCCGTTGAGTTTGCTGCAGCGCTTGGAATGCCCACCAGAGGATTGGTTCGGTCAGTGTTATTTTCAGGTTGCTCCGTCAGAAGCCGAAACCGGTTCACGGTTTCCCACTTAGCAAACGCCCAATAAAACAGCTCATCTTCACAGCTTGACTGCAGTGCAAGCTTCGCATTGTAACTTTATCATGCTTAATTTCGATAGTCTACTGGTGAAACAGAGAGCAACAACAACGAAAAAAAAAACAGTTGGCCCTCTGAAAATCTCGGTCATTTATCCCCGGGGCCATCGTCGTTCATAACCACGGGCCAGTGCCAGTACCACCTGATAAGCTTGCGTAGCTTCCCACCCTGAGGGGACACGGCAACGATAGTACCGACCGAACAAGAATCAAAGATTTCACCGCACGAAGAAAAATGCCAAACAGGTCAGCCATTGAAACAGGTATTCGACGGTCGGCGCAGGCAGGCTGGCTGCAGGGTCTCTCGGTTTGGCATGTAAACACATACGAGCAGCAACAACTGTGGTCCATGGTTCGCAAAAAAAAGTAAACGAATGAAAACGACGACGACGACGACAACGACGGTGTCAAGAAGAGAAAATGAGGCACTAAATCACTGTGTTTCTTGGATGGTATGACATTTGAATATGTATAAACATTTCACTCGGCAGATTGGCTCGGTTTGGCGGCGGGTGAAAGCGAGAAGAGTCGCGCCTGACCTGAAATAACACTCGAGATGGGGTTTGGCCTGCGATGCGAATATTGATGGGAGTGCTTTAGTCGTATGTTGCTGAGAGATTTGTTCATGTAAAGTAATCGAAGGCTAATTGATTGTTGCTTATTTTACGGTGGATCAACCGAAGCGTTATTGTTCGCACAAAATCAGCGGACGGTTCTTTAGTGCTAAAACACACATACATACACACATGCAATTTGCGGTTCAATCTTCCCGTTTGATAGCGGTTCTTAATCGGAGGTTGGCGAAACATTAAACCGCTTGATTTATGCTTCAATTTGCCATCGAATCACTATGTAACTTGGCTCTCGGTCAACCACGATATGCTCACTTCTACGACAGGTTTATTTGCAGAAGATTCATCGTAACACATTTGGTCCCTATCTGGTTGCAGTTTATTTTCCGTGGTTTGAAAAGAGCCGTCTTTATTCGGAGCTAACGTTAGAACCGGAGTTCCAATTACCGGCCCAACCGGGCTGTAAAGAGAAGTTAACTCATTAAATTCATTGCTGGGTTTTTATTTCTACATTTCAATGCTTGTTCATAATTTTTGTTACGGTTCTGTCTGCCCGCCCGGTCCACGCATATGTTATTTGCAGCAAGCTAAGATCTGCTCTGTCCGTAACGGTTCCACCGGTCTAAGCGACGGACGGTGGAAAAGTATTGCTCGACTTTGCCGAGTGTAGCAGTTCGTTCTTCCTGCTTTCCTAAATGGTATGTAGGTAATTTGCGGATTCCTAGAGCCCGCCTAGAACCGGCCTTTCTTCGCCTACGGAGACATACGACAACTGCAGCTGATCTATGTGTGCTCGCAGATTGCGTTATGTCGCACAAGATTCGTGAAACGGTTCTCACAGACCTGGTATCATACGTGTGTATCATACATATCAGTATGTGGAGCAATGAACACATCCTATCGTTTCTTCTACTCAGTTACTTAATGGAGAGTGGTTATTAGCGTACTTTGATTCATGGGACCCCTGATAGTAACTTAAATAAAAATGTTTTTTATTTCTTTATTAGAGAGAGGCTTTCAGTTTTCAGTTGGTTTTAGTGGCAGCCAGATTGTTATTGAATAATTTACTTCCCATTAGGTTTTTTTTAATGTACAATATTTAATTATCAACCTTTATCGTAGCTATTAAAAATAATTGGTTATATTCAACTTTGAAGTTAAGAGAAAATCATTATATAAACCTAGTAGAATAATGCACCTGGTCATGTTGTGGTGTAGAAACAATTGTGAAAACACAATTACATGTTATCATGCCACTTTAAAGTTTTTATAACTGTTCAATTTCAATCCTTCCCCATTATGTTTACTCTCACAGAATACAAATTCAAACCGGTTTATAAATGACAACTTTAAATAGGGTTTTATTCAGCGTTGAGTTGGTGCCTAATCGTTTTTATAAACTTGAATTAAATGTAATAAATGGTTAAGTTTTTAAAAGGAAGTGACAAAAAGTACGTGCAGCTTCTTCAGAAAGAAACTTATATATCTTAGCAAAAGACATCTATTTATAAATCTACTTATACATTTTATGCTCCTAATTTATCGCAATATTGTGCTGGTCATTTTTTTCTCTAAGACAGAAAATACGACCAGCTTCGCAATGCCCACCAACTTTTCAATTCAATTCTCTAAGGTAATGAAAACGACCAGATTCGTAAATGCAGAAACGAGAATGACGGAACTAGAAAAAGTTATATAGTTGTAAGCGCTTCATGGGAGAATATAGTCTCAAGACTCTTTTTGAGCATAAAATCTGTCCTTATCAGGACAAACAAATCCAAAATTGAATAGTTAGTGATTTTTCTCTTTATAAATGCAAATAAAAGTGGGAAAAGTGTTGGAAAATCAGCGTTGTGAATCTCGAAATCTTCAAATTTTCTCAAACTGTTATTTTCAGCATAATACGCCGATTTTAGACTGAAATCGGATAATGTTCCTTGGTATATAAAGTGAGCACGCACTCGAAAACTCATTTATTTCAATCACCTACCTCAGAAAATTCGTTCAGCAGCCAACCAAAGTTTTTTTCACTACTTTTTATTTTAATCACTAAACAAAATCACTCACTACACTAAGAATACTTCAATCTCCGAAATGTTCACCTCAAATTTCCTAAAACAAGCTTGAATTAACAGAAATATATGAGATAAATTTCTACAATTCCTGAATTAAAACTGTATCTATTTTCATCTGTCTCACTGTGTTGAAGAAAATCAAAAATTGCCAAATCAGTTTCTGTTAACACGAAAAAATCATACTGAAAATGTTGAATTATTCCGACATAATCGACATAAATCTACAGCACTGTAGTGGTTAGCTAGGTTACCAATTTTGCACATGAACAACTACAGCGGGTACCTAGATAATCTACTACGACAGTCTGCGGCTACGTTCATTCATGATTAACAGTATGATGAATATGGGGGCGTCGAATAATATAATTGAGCAGTCATTTAAGTTTTGAGATGGATATGGAAGCGTTGTGAAAAATGGTTTGTTTTACAAAATTCAGGATAAATCTAGCTAAGTTTTCTAAATATACAACGCTGGGCGATTTTATAAGAGCACGTAAGCGTATTTTGTTAATTTGTTCAATGATTTCGTGAAAATTTGGTGTTTAATCGGTGAATTCTTCGTGCATATCGGCTTAATGAGATGAATAATGGAACAAATACCCCATCTCAAAAAAATCTCTTTATGAGGCTGAGTTTTTTTACAAGAACTTTACACGGTAAGATAATCAAACAAAATTAACTGAACTTGGAGAAAAAAAATTAAAAAATAAGATTAGTAAAAAAAACAAAATTTTCTCTCAATTTTTCCTTACAGTGTAGGGTTATAACTTCTATATTCATCTCATCTATATTTTTAAAGTAAAAATTATTTAGATTTTTCCTCTCAATTTAGTCAACTGGCCCGAGATTTTACTTTAAAAAATTAAAAAATGACCGTAAATTGGACAAATAAGTGCAATGAAATGAATGTTGGTGTTGAGATGAATATGGGATCAATTTCCCTATATTTTTCTGAAAGGAAAATATTATGATCTACAACTTTGCCGAAGACACTATTCCGGTCAAAGAAATCGTTTAGATGCCAAAAACACTTTTTTAATCATTGGAAGACACATAAAAACTAAAAAAGTTATAATATTTTCAGAAAAACTAGTTTCAGTTCTCAAATTCGTTTTACAGTGTGTAAATATTTTTTTTTGGGAAGGACAAAATTAGCATCTACAACTTTGCCAAAGACACTAAACCTTTGTTTGATTGATGTCAGCAAAAAAAAACGGAACAGCAAGTTTTGAGATTATCTCCCGCACCGAGTGTCTGTTGATAATAAAAAATATTTCTAGCACCTCACCGGTTTGTTTGATTGGTATGGTGTCTTTTGTATAGTTATAATTTTGGCCTTCCGAAAAAAGTATACACTGTTAAAAATTGAAAATAAAAATTTTGTTTATTTTTGATAAATTCGAAATATTTTTTTTCGTATTTATGGATTTTTTATTTTTTCAAATTCAAACAAATATCTTTATTCAGCTAACATTCTGTACTAGTTACATTTGTGTCCTATGGCTTACATTTTAAGTTGCAAAGTTGGCAGTGCATGGTGTGATTTAGATTTAAAAAAATCCTTTTCCAGACGGTCCCGTCTTTCTCATTTCTTCATAATCGAACATTGTTTTCTAATGTTTTGTAGTTTTCATAACAAAAAAAAATTGTAAAAACAATTATAAATATATTACAAATCAAAATATTTAAAACTAGGAAAGAATATTGATCCTCAACTCTCGATAAATTTTGCAGCATCGACAGTCCAATATAAGTTCGTCTCTCGTCTGTTGCAGCAGATGTGGTGGTAAATACGTGTTGTGGCTCAACAGCGATACTGCAGCATGGGTCGTTTATGGTTTATGGCGATTTCATTAGCAGTTTGTTATTTCCATACTATGAAGAAAAAAAAATCATTAAATCTGAACTTTGATGGCTTTCAGGAATCCGTAGATAAGCTGCATGTACGGTAAGTCTCGCCTACCCAGAATATCACGCACCGGGACGTTGGACTGTATTCCTCGGGCCCTAAGGGAGTCTAAAAGTTGGGATCGGGCGCCACAGTACTCAGTGCATACCCAAACAATATGCTCAATGTCATGGTATCCCTGTCCACAAACGCAAAGACTGCTATTCGTGAGCCCAATACGCGAGAGATGCGCGTCAAGTCCATAGTGATCGGACATAAGCCGAGACATCACACGAATGAAGTCTCGACCTACATCCAACCGCCCGAACCACGGTTTCGTCGATACCAAAGGGATGATAGAGTGTAACCATCGTCCCAATTCCCCTTTGTCCCATGAGGCCTGCCAGCTAATAAGTGTCTTCTGACGAGAAATTCCAAAGAATTCATTGTAAGCAATGGGTCTTTCATAAATATCACCGTTTATTGAGCCCACCTTAGCTAGAGAGTCAGCCCTCTCATTGCCCGGAATGGAACAATGAGAAGGTACCCATGCTAGGGTAATCTGGGTTGATTTTGCTGATAAAGCACTCAGATGTTCCCGTATTTTGCCCAGGAAATATGGAGAGTGCTTCACATCCTTCATCGATCGAAGAGCCTCAATAGAACTGAGACTGTCCGTAAAGATGAAGTAATGGTCCGTGGGCATTGTTTCGATAATCCCAAGGGTATACTGAATTGCAGCTAACTCTGCGACGTAAACAGAAGCAGGATTGTCGAGCTTATAGGAGGCGGTGAAATTGTTATTGAAGATACCGAAGCCAGTGGACTCGTTGAGAAGTGATCCGTCAGTGTAGAACGCATTGTCACAGTTGATGTTCCTATATTTATTAAAAAATATTTTCGGGATCTGCTGCACGCGTAAGTGATCCGGGATTCCACGAGTTTCTTTCATCATGGATGTATCGAAAAATACAGTAGAATCAGAAGTATCTAACAAGCTGACACGATTGGAGATGTATTAGGAAGGATTTATACTTTGGGACATGTGATTGAAATACACAGTCATGAAACGGGATTGAGAATGAAGTTCAACAAGCCTATCAAAATTTTCAATCACCAAAGGGTTCAAAACCTCACTTTTGATGAGAATACGAGTAGTCAGATCCCAGAAACGGTCTTTTAATGGTAAAACGCCCGCCAAAACTTCCAAACTCATCGTATTGGTCGAATGCATGCAGCCTAAGGCGATACGCAAGCAACGATATTGTAGTCGTTCCAGCTCGATTAAGTGGGTGTTTGCAGCGAAGCGAAAACAAAAACACCCGTACTCAATCACAGACAATATCGTTGTTTTATACAGACTTATAAGGTCTCCTGGTTGGGCTCCCCACCACGATCCGGTTATTGTCCGGAGAAAATTCACTCTTTGTTGGCATTTTTTAATCAGATACCTAACATGACATCCCCAGGTGCCTTTAGAGTCAAATCAGATACCAAGATATTTATGTACCAAAACCTGAGAGATCGTTTCACCCATCAGCTGTAAGTGGAGCCGAGCTGGCTCACGCTTCCTAGAAAAAACTACTATCTCAGTCTTCTCCGCGGAGAATTCGATACCTAGCTGTAGAGCCCAAGCAGACAAATTGTCCAAGGTATCTTGCAATGGTCCTTGCAAATCGGCAGCTCTGGTTCCTGTCACAGAAACCACGCTGTCGTCTGCAAGTTGTCTTATCGTGCATAAATTTGCTAGACAATAAAAACTGCTATTTGTTTTCGTTTATTTTGCCCATAGAAACATTTATGCTAAGTTTCAATCAAATCAAAAATGGTCGATTGAAATGTATACCCGCTTTTTGTGGAATTGCTCAGCGGTTTGAAATTCAGTCAATAAATATCGTACACAGTCTGTAGCTTAAAAACAATTGAAGAGGTTGCAATTGAAGAGGTTGTGGATGAGACACGACCGCATGAATTAACGTGAAATTACGGAAGCCTATCTTTTGTCAATATATTGCTTGTTGTTGTTATGTCAATATAAGTTGTGGAATACACTCAATTGGAATCATTTCGATTATTCATTTTGATTCAATCATTTTGATATATTATGATAAACTATCTTGTATCAATATGTTTAGGTCAGCAACTCTCATCAAACACTAATAAAATACTTCTAAAAATAATGTGGCGGCCCTACAAACATTCAAAATGCATCTGAGGTCATTTTCAGGCTTCTGTGCATTATCCACGTCACGGAAATATCCATATTGGGCGGTATTCGGTAATTTTATGCTGTTTTCCATGAACCGGGAGTTGCAACCATGGATTTAAAAATTACGCCTGGAGTTTTGAAAAAATGGATTTTCCCATATAAAATCGTATGGAAACTTTAAAAATCGGTCGCAAAAATATAGTTCCACCGATCGATCTGAGAAGGTACACAGTAGGACCCATAAGGAACGCGAAAAGTGCATGGGAGCGAAAAACTAACACCATCGCTTTTTTCCCATATAACCGTGTCCCAGTCTAGTGCTCATATCATCTTGAACTTCTGGGGTTCAATTCTCGTTTTTGGGTACAATTTAAATGCCGGAAAAATCCATTTTGGGTGGTTCTCCGCCGCTTCAACCCATTTTCCAGCAATCGGAAGACACCATCATAAACTCCAAAATGGCATCCATGGTCTTTTTCCGGCCTCTGAATATCATCCCGGTTTCAAAAATGTCTACATTCGATGGTATTTGGCCAAGGCCAGTTTTCAGTTCTAATCAGTCGAAGTATGCATTCAAAACAAAGCTCTACATTTTTCAATAATACAGTAGTTATTATAAAACTACAGTTTTCCGCATTTTGGTAGCTAATTTTCCAATTGATTCATGCTCGAATGGAGGAAATCCGTTGAAAACTGACAATTTTCGTGACGCTCTAAAAGTTTTCGGTATTTCATTTGGCATTTGGTACGAATTTCAGAATGTTGCCGTAAAATGTAATTCTACGTCAAAATAGGTTCCATAGTAAACTCTTCATAAACATTTTCGAATCTGTGTAATTGATTTAGCAGTCACAGTATCAATTCATTTTCCACTTACTGGAATATAAGAATATAAGATTTTCTTCATTTCAAATCAATTTTTATAGATGAAATTTGAACGAGACGAGAACGAGTGGTCTTCTGTTTTCAAAACAGTTTATGCCAATAGTGTTCAAAATTAAACAATATGGATGATTTTACTGTTTTTAGCCCTATTTAGAGTTCCAAGCGAAGTGAAAATCTCATACAAAATGTTCATTTTTTCACGCTCGTGTAAAATGCAACCAGCAAAAATTTCACTTCGCTTGGAACTGTAAACAAATTCGATCCCGCGAAATCGAAGGTTGTGGATCTTATCTTTTTCACTGATGTTCACTTTTTTCACGCATGCAAACGGTAGTGAAAAAAGCAGCAGCAAGCGAAAACTTGCGTGCGTTTATATTCTGTCAGTTGCAGCCAATTTTCATTTCACTCGGAGTGTAAACTCGTGAATTTCGCTTCACTTAAACTGTAAACTGCAGGCTGGTGAAATACACGCGCGTTCCACAAACGGGTTTTCACGACAGATTTCGCAAGCGAAAATTTACGGTTTTTCACTTGTCAAATTTTTCACTTCGCTTGGAACTGTAAACTATGCTTAAGGTTAAACTTTTCGAAGGAAATTGGATAATTAAATCTGTTAAATGACAAAAAGAGCTTTATCAATAATATTTCAATCTAAATTTAGAGTAGAACACATTTAAGCTTGTTCAACAAATATTTTTTCACTCACTTTCTATGCGAAATGGGTAAATGACAAAACATGATTATTTTGTCTTGAATGAAACATTGTTAAAAATTTGCTATTTTTGGTATTCGGTCTCAATCTTAATTTTTAAAAAGGGTGTGTAAGTTTTAATGGGTGAAATCTTCAAAAAAGAGTATCACACAGCTTTGATCTGCACTAATATAATATAATAAACTACTAAACGTATTCAGAATGGTCTAAATACCTGACCTCTAGTCGAAAACATTTGCGAAGTTTCATCACAATCAAACATGTCCCGATTTCAGAACGATATCGCTTCGAACAGATGAACACGAAGTGGAGAATCCATTACCCTTTAGCTTAGTTTTATGATCGGTTTTTATCAAGCATAAAAATTAATTTTACGTGCTGAGTAGGGGTTACTATTTATGAAACACGACATTTGTTTTTGGATTATGATTTAATAAAAAATACTGTAAATCGGTTAACACATTTCTAACGAATGGAGCTATTCGAAATCACCTAATAAATCATGGTTGACCTCAATAGAGACAGTACAAGTTAAATTAAAATAGCTGGATAGAATACGACACATGACTATCTCAGATATAGCTTTGAACATAACTAGTAAAGAAGATTAGATTAGAGTTTTTTCAACGACTTTTTTCATTTAACAGTAATAGAAAACTATAAAACTGTCCAAGAGTGTAATTTTGAGCTTTAATATCGTAAATAGCAAACCATGGACAGCCCCATATCCGGTTGAACACGAATATAAAATAGTAATACTGGGAATAAATTCAATGCATCAAACAATAACGATGGATTGTTTTTTTTTTCAAGTTCATGCTAGGAAACGGTGTTATAGAGCAATAAGTAATATCATCCATATTCAATTATCAACTTAAAACCATAAACGTTGCCGATTCAAAACAAAACCTATAATCCAGCTGTAAAACATCGTTGGTATGCGAAAATATTTAAATTCTCAGCCTCGGAAAAGATTGAAGCACTGAACGCGGCGACCCTAATAACCATCAACCAGTGTCATAAACACTGCCATTGCCGGTATCAACGCCGTCCAAATTGTACCGTCCTACCAGGGGCACCGATAAATCATTATGCCGATATTCCGTACCCACGCATACTTTCCGAATCCGTTTCGATGGCCTAACCGCGGCAACATGACAATATCTGGTTTCGGTAGGCAAATGGTTCGAATTCCATCCACGTAGGGCAACAACGTAGGATTGGTCACTAGTGGACTAGAAGGGATTCGACTGCCGCGAGATGAATGACGATTCTCTGCAGAGGTTAACCTTGTCAAGTACTGTTGTTGACTGTCGACTGCCATCATCGTCGCGAACAGCATACCGGCAGCACGACGAGGGCCCTGCAGCACAAGTGGTATTTCGTACTCTAGCTAGAGAGTATCGCATATTTCGCATACCTGCCTCGCCATGTTTCGGAAACGACAAATACCCTACGCGTCGGCCATTTATAGAAAAGGAAAAAAATAAATTCATCCACCCCAAAGTCAAGTACGAGTCGAAACAACTTTGACATGTCAAACCAATCTGGCACATGCGAATTTTGCCACAGCCGAGAGTGACATGTCACGATGAAGTGGTTATTTTTTTGTTTGCGCGATTTCTTGTTAACCAAAACTAAACAGCTTTTGCTTCAACGCGTTGACAGAGATGGATTGGAAACGTTTAACACTGGAACTAGGACACGCTGTAGCATATCACACTTTCTAACTTCATTGGAAGCTGTGTTAGTCGCTGTGAGAAACCAAAACGATATCCGAACAAGAAGATCAGGAAAACATTTCTAATCTTGCGCAGCAAGCAGGGCAAACGTGAAAGAAGATGGCGTTGCAAATGGCATTTTGATAACTTCCGCTTTTGGTCGACAAACTAGAGGGAGGGAAAAAACGAGAGTCTACCCGGATGATGCTGTGTGCCAAGGGGACGGTTCGTTTGATTTTACACCTATTATAAAGCAATTACCATCACACAAAAAAACGATGATAGGTACTTAATCTTGCGATAAATGACTTGTGACGGAGAGTACCGAGCCGTGGATTAGGACGCTACGCGACGCGACGCGACTCGCCGGTCAGTCCCACAGTATTGCTCGACATTGCTTTTGGGATTCAACTAACAACAGCGCATGATGGGCGCTATGATGAGCGCGGCGACCCGGAGATGCGGGCAAAAAGTATAAAGAAGGTGATTCGGGTAAGATTGTTGACGTGCTTCTAGGCGATGCCGACAATTTATGAGCTGTTGATGAAATATCGAAATACTTAAGTATGTTGATGGGATTTTTTTTTTCTCGGTTCCTACGTACCGCTATTAACTGCTTCCAAGGATTCGCTACGGTCACACGTTGCACTCAGTTGGCCGGCTGTGGTCGGTACCGGGTGTCATGGCGATATATAGTGCAGGTGCCGCCGAAGGGTTTAGCAGCTTGTTCTTTGTTTGAAGATGGGAAACGTTGTGGAGTACTACGTTTATGGTCACTGTGGTTCCGTGGCTTTTAAATCCCAAAAAACGTAAAGATAATTGTTTTTCTTCTGACAGACACCTCTTAACTAAAGGTTTGTGTGACGATATTGTTGCCTAAAAAGAAGATCTATTTTGTTATTTATTTAACTGAAATATTTATGCATTTTTACAGTTTTCGAAAAACTTTTCGACTTTTCAAGCATTCAGAAAACAATTTTTTCTGTTTATCATAAGTCTTTTGTCATTTTATTTGGAGTCGTATCCCCAAGCCTCGCTGATTGGATAACTGCGTAATTTTAGATCATTCGAATCGAGTCAACAGGCTGTAATCAACATTACTATCATTTGAAATAACATCGTTAGAGGTACTTATCACAGTTTTTTTTTTGTGTGCATCAATAGGCGGTTGGCCCAATTGACCTACCTGTCATTCATCATTGATATTAAGACTTTGTTCGAATTACGCAAAAAAGCTATCGTCACCTCCAGACATCATCCAATTCGGAATCAATTACAAGAACATAATTAGACGACTTCTCTAAAAGGCCAGATAGTTCAGCTACTCCAAATCGCCGTGCTTCAAACTTCTCGGCACCGGCCACTGATGAATTTCGCTTCGGGTGCCGACAATTTGTTACGCTCAGGTTCAAAATCTACTCCGCTACTAGGCTCCGGAACGATGCAGCCGAAAATTATACAGCCTA
Source organism: Wyeomyia smithii (assembly GCF_029784165.1). Taxonomy (NCBI): domain Eukaryota; kingdom Metazoa; phylum Arthropoda; class Insecta; order Diptera; family Culicidae; genus Wyeomyia; species Wyeomyia smithii. The sequence goes on from NC_073695.1 coordinate 67,268,477, forward strand.
TCTGGATGCATAATTTTGCGCCATTACGGCCGGTCGGTTCACGAAGCGAGGTCTCTCGTATCGATTACTGTCGGCCCTGGGAGAAATAAGATAGCGATAGCGGTTGCGACTGCCTCCAAAAACAGGGTGATCGTGTGTCCGCAGGTTGTACCTCTAATTAAGATAAATGTTATCTAAGTGTTGCAAAGATGGCAAATCCGCGTTTGGCCTGTGCTGCAATTCGCAACCGCGTGCTCCAGCTAGTCTAGGTTCGATTAGTATCGGTTGCCGCTGTGGCATCGCGCAGGAAAGATATCGATCGACCGTTGAAATGTTGCTGGACAAGCTTTTAGGTTCGGTCAGAATGCTCGAAGTGTGCCAACCGGACCGACCGGCCAATCGAAGACCAATTACGTTGTCCAGCGCAACCACCGTGTGTCCCACAAGTATCGGTAGATCTCCGCTGGTGGACTAATAAATATTTATAAAATTTATTAGCTATCTCGGTGGATTGACTAGCAAAACTGAGTTGCGAGTCAGAATTTGTAAGAATTTTTCTATTTCAACGAGCAACCAGCTAATCTGCTAAGCCTCACTGAATGTCGTTTACGTTCGTTCGATCAAAGCCGCTGCTTGCTTGTCCGCTTCCAACGAGGAAGACAATTAAGGACCGAACATTGAGCACAAGCTATGCTGAACGATTATTATGAATAATTCTGTTCATTAGCACCACCAAGTAGCACCGGCAGCCGCCACGTTGTCTGCTTGCTCCGTTGCGAACCCGAGGTATTCGCATTTCACGCCTGCAATTGCTTTGGCCCAGCTTGGTCCGGCCTGTCTTGTTAGGATGACTTGTGGCCCGTGCAGCTGTGAAGGTACTTAAGCTAGCGCTGCTGACCTGACACATATTTTTATCGACCGAATGGCGATGATTTTCACCGATCTTTCCGCGAGACAGAGTGACGCTAAGCGTTTTCCTGTTGAAGTTCCGACCAAGATTGGCGATCGGATACGAGATCGGAATGACAAAGCGTGGTCGGATTCCAAGGCCTAAACATATATTCTTACCGGGCCGCTCTCGCACAATTGATGTTCATTCATCACCATGTGTGCGGTGTGTGTGACAACCTGTTCGTAAAGTGTGCCGTGTGCGGACGTGATTCATTAAAGCGGACCCGCGTAATTACTCTGCAAATTGTTGTGATCAAAGCGAAGGTTAAACCTTCGGCTGGTTGGTTACACGTAATGCGCGCTGGTTGCACTTTGAGATGCAGTAATGGAGATGAATCAATTTGGAGTGTCCGATCATTTTTCCTCCAAGAAACAGAAACCATTTTCACTTTTTAGTGCATCTCATATTATTTACATCTAATAAAATGAAGGACAAAAAATAGGTGAAAGGGTAAATCTGTTCGTTTTGAATGAAAATGACGGTTGACTGGTCGTTTAACTGCACCCGAAGTAGTTTGCATAATATTACGTTAAACAAGAAGCAATTTGATGAGAGATTTATTTACAGCTCAATAATATTCTTTTTTCAATAGATTTGTTTTCAATGCAAAAAAAAAAAATCGAATCATCAGAAATTAATCAATAATGTTTCAAAGACGAGACAGGCAAGACAGACAGGATTAATTTAACAGAGAAGACAGATTGGAAAAGACAAACGGTACAGACAAGACACATATTTTTATTTTTGAACCAATTTTATTTGTGAATTGAACATTAGTTGGAGACTTATTTGGCATATCCCTTATTAACCATAATACAGTGTAGTACCGTAGCTCAGTATTGTAGTGCAATCGAGAGTACAGCGGGTGTGGCTTTGGCGACAATAGCAACAAGTGGTCGGGCATTGTCGTGCAAAAAAATCACTTTGTCGTGTCTTTTCTTATATTGTTGCCGTTTTCCTTCCATCGCACACTGGGAGAAAATGCACTTAAATTCCCACTAAATAGAAGCCGCTGGACTGGCAACCTGAAATATGGTATTTCTTATGTAAAATATATCAACAAATCGATTGGTGATATTTTCATTCTGTGCAGGGCACGTTAAAGGGTCTATATTTCCAAACATACACAAAAATAGGGTGAAATGGGGCAAAATAGACAATTTTCCATGACCGGCTCAAAATGAAACCATCACCAGTTGATTTTTCGACCAATTTTACATAAGAAATGCGATATTAGAGATTGCCAGTCTAGCGGCGATTATTTAGTGAAAAACTCGGAATCCACATTTCAACTAAATAATCGCCGCTGAGCTATCATCTTGAAATATAGCATTTCTTATGTAAAATTGGTCAACAAATCGATTGAGGATTGTTTCATTTAGGGCAGGGCCCGGGAAATTGTCTATTGTGCCCCATTTCACCCTATTTTTGCGTATTTTTGGAAATATAGACCCTTTCACGTGCCCTGCACAGAATGAAAATATCACCAATCGATTTATCGACCAATTTTACATAAAAAATGCTATATTTAAGGTTGCCAGCCCAGCGGCTTTTAATTAATGGGAATTTGGGTTCATTTTTTCTCAGTGTGCATCGCTTGGCCCGCATGATGCTTCATTTGACGCCAGTAGAAAGCTTCTGTGATGGTTCCATCTCTTATTCATCTTCCACGATTTTTTCATAGCTTTAGTTCTTGTCTTCTACGTCTTAATCACCATTTTCGTAGCGTCAAAATCATTCGCGACAATTTCCTTCACTAATGCCGCCGTTTTCACTATAACGTTTGCGGGAAAAAAATGGACAAAATTGCCGATTTTTCATGGGTTAACCTTCACAGCATTAATCATAGTAACCCATGAGTCAGCAAATAAAAAATGACAGCTCTATCAGTTAAACTCTAACCGTGATGGCGATAACAGTGAAGCTACTCCAACTGTGATTTTGAGTCCCTGCAAGCACGAGCAGTAAACGTCAGCAGAAACAGAATTTTCCCCTAGTCGCATATCGGCAACATGCAACACGCAACAGTTGCACTCCGTCAAACACAAGAACAATTTGACTATCTTCCTTCCAAGCCACAACACGACACGATACGTGGTTTATTGTTGCGTTTGTGAGAACTCCATCGGTCCGGTTTCGCTGGTAGCCAACATAAAGGAGATTTATTTTTTGTACATTCGTATTGCGAAACTAGGACAACTGTGAGAACATGAAATAAAGGCGGTGTTAATTAAAAGATAACTTTGAAAAAAAGGAACAGAAAGCTAGCCCGTGATTGGATAGCCGTCACTTTTTTATTTGACTTTAAGTTAATTATTTCACTGGTTTGCAATCAGAAAAATATACCATTTATTACTCCAAAACTAAATTAAAATTACTCCAAAACTTAAGGAAAAATTTCATCAGCTGATTAAAAAAATCTACACTATACCATTCTATTCTCAGCTTTTCAAAGCGGATGGGTGATTAATTGAATACTGTGAAACTAATTCAAAATGATTGATTTCCAACTCAACTTTCCATCAATTTTTTTTATTGAAAAGATATGCCAATTAGGGTCGATGTACCAATAGTTGTATATCTAAGACAAGTATTTAGCCATTATGTGTATATTGAAATACATATTTAAGTTTCCACATATTTATTTTTCACACTATGAACTTATATAATTAAGAACTTGTTATCATAGTATTGTAGTTTAAATCTCCTAGTGATTTTACGTGAAAAATTTATTTTTGTTAGCATGCGGTTGTGCACCTAAAGTAGACATTTTTTCCCATGGTTGCATTATTGGTTCCTATAGTTACACTAAGATTTTAGTTGCAATTTTAACCGGTTGAATTTGCTTCTTAATAGATGTTTTATATTTATTAAATTTAAATTAAACGTGTGAATAACTAAAAGGGTGTATCTTATCTTGTCAAAAATGTTACGAATCGCTTGAGAAATAGACTTTCGTTACGAGACCGATCTATACCACTCGTCTCAGTTCGACGAAATCGGAAAATGTTTGTATATGTAGGGGTAAGCGGGGTAAGACCGCCCCCTTAAGCAATTCTGTTTATAGAAAAAAAAGTTGCGACTGCGATTTCATTTCTTCTTCGCTAAGAGGTTCTTCTATTCAATACCCGCATTTAAAAAATAAGAACTGAAATATTTTTGTTTATTTTCCAGTTTTTTTTTAAATTTTGAAAATTCATTGAAAATGTGCAGATCTTTTTCATGCGGGGTAAGCCCGCCCACCAGCGGGGTAAGATCGCCCACCATTTTTTGAGGATAAAAAATATTTTTAGGGCCGAAACGGTTGATTTCATCGGTATAGTGTCTCTGACAAAGTTGTAGATGGTATTTTTTTCTTTTTAAATAAAATATACACTGTGAAAAATCTAAAAAAAAATTTTATTCTAAGTTTTAACTTATTTTGTTTTTTGATTATCCAAGCTCAAATCAATGTTTAGGTAACTTTTTGTGGTTTTCAAAATACAGTCAAAATCATTCCTCCATGAGTCGATGTTCTATAAGTCGAAATTTTCTTATACTCACTGATATATTCAGTCCCTTCAATTTCCCATACAAACTCAATCCCAGTAGTCGATATTTCTATTACTCGATGCCTCTTTCGCTCGATAGTCGCGTATGGTAACTTTGCTAGTTGTTTGGTTTCTATGAGCCGATGTTGTTTTTAAATTCCAAGTTCTACTGACGTGAAAGAGTAAATGACATCTCAATTCGCGCAGAGGATGAAAAAAACTAAGAAATGAAGTAATAATGTGCTGACTGTTGTCCAAATATGATAGGCTTGACGGGATTTTTAATAAATTTAGTTTGCGAAACTAGACGAAATAACAAACTCTAGCGCAATAATAGCATCCGGACTAGAAATCATTTAAAAGCAGAGGCGAACCAGCTTTCAAATAGAGACATTTAATAACATGCTCACAACTCATTTTACATATGCAATTTTTGTCACATGATATCAAGAGCTGCTAGATTTATAGTGTAAAAAATCAACGGATGTCCTCATTTCTTATAATTTTTTTCCACTCTTATTATCAAAGAAAAGGTTACTTTTACAGGGTAAATTTTTTCTCCAGAACTGCAGTTTAACTATCTATAACATTGCCGAATACCGTATTTCAATAAAACATATCATAATTTAATACATATTTAACATATTATTGCTATTTTTGAATTATTTTTCTAGAATTGTGGATTGGAATGATTAACTAATATAATAAATTCGCAGCTATATCGGAAACAATCGGTCCGGATCGATTCGCGAAGCAATTTGTATTGACTCTAGCTCCTGTTCATAATAAAATTGATTGATATCTTGAGTTTAAAATAACAAAAAATAGTGTACACGTCTCTATGCAATCTATCGAATGCATAATTGACGTCTTTAAAAATTAATTCTATGAGTCGATATTTCCTTGAGTCGATGGTCCCTTCGATATCGACTCCTGGAGGTTTCACTGTAAATAGATTTTTCAGAATTGGGGTTTTTCAAGATATTGAATTCATAATAACCCTGTCTTTAAGCTAAAAATAAAAACCCATTAAACCTGTCTGTATGATATTTATGAAGACTTTTTATGTATAGAGTGATACTAATAATTAATTTTTTTTTATTTAAATTTTCTATTTTTTTATGTTCTTTTTTTGAAGAATAAAATTACCAACGACTCTATACACCAAAAAAAACGCCCAAAAAAATTTCTTTACAAAATTTGAGCTATTAATATTTCTATTACTCCATGATCCAACAACCATAAAATTTTGGCTTACCTTTTGTAGATTTTCAGGTAAAACCATGTTTTTTTAAAATAAATTTGAAAAAAATATACTTTTAATGCTATTGTTATATCTTTTCTTTAAATGTTTTAGAGTGTGTACTTTTTTCGGAAGTAAAAAACTACTTTTTTCTCAACTCTGCCGGAGACGTAATACCGATCAAACAAACCGTCTTGGCTCTAAAATTATTTTTGTTCATTAACACCATTTTTACACAGGTTTTCTTTTTTCAAAAATAAGTCTTGTTAAAATATATTACTAGAAAAGCTTCAACCAAATCGAAAATGGTCGATTAAAATCGTTGTCTTATGTGGCTTAAAATTGCTTTACTGATCCTGTAAATATTCCCTTTGTAGTGTCGAGGCATTTGGGTCTTGAAGTAAAACAACAAACATTTGTACGTGACGGTTTTACCCTATGTATAGTGGGCGGCTTTTCCCCCAGTGGAACATTTTCATATTCCACCGAAAAAGTAGTCAAAATAACAAGATTACTCACGGCCTTCGATATTTCCGAAAAAAGACAGATTCAGGCCAGCGATTAAACGTATATTCACGAACAAAACAATAGATTTTTAGACAGAAAAACCTTTTAAAAGTCCCGTTGCCGCAAAACAATAGCGCATTGACTGGTTGCTAGCTGACAGGTTGTTTTTGATTATTTCTGCAACCGTTCGCGCACTATCAAAACAGAAAAACGTGCAAAATGTTATGTAATTATACTGTAATAGACACGTTAAAGAAATTTTTCAATTATAATATAACTTGGTAGTAAAACTACGGTGGGCGGTCTTACCCTGTTTACATATATGTGTGTAATTAGATAAACGGAAGTCAATGCAAGTGCCCCACGGTGCTCCCACAGACCGTTATTATAAAAAAATTTCACCAAAGTATCTTAATACAACATTCGATTCGTTATGACGTTCTGAATCTCTGGTAAAAATTTCAAAATCGTCGTACGGTACATTTTTTGAGTAATTCCCCTTTGAAAGTCGTAATGTACAAAACAGTGATATAAAAACTACGAAATACTTATTGTAAAGCACGTTTCACAACCATTATTTCATGAAATACCTTCCGAAATGTTTTCTACACATCCAAAGTATTATATTTCATAACATTCACAATTGGTGGAAAGGTTTATTTGAAAATCCCACAGTGCACAGTGGTCCAAACTCGAAAAATCGTAATCGTTTCAGATTTGACTGTGAAAAATTGATTTTATATACTCCATGTCTTCAGCAAAATTGTTTCATAAAACAAGGCCTTATTTTTGGCGTTTTCGGTTTTTCGATCAATTCACCTAACAGTTAGATAAAAGAATTTTTTTTATAACTTTCAATATACCAGATTGCTTCTTACAGCAAAGTTGTGAAAAAAATTGAAAGAAAAACAATTGCTGTATACTGCGATGATCCATCGGAACAATGGACACGATAAAATAGAATTTTTTGTGGAACACCCCTCCTTGAAATTAGTTTTTTGTCAATAATTTTGTCTGTAATGGTTTAAACAATTCAAAATGTTCTAAGATTTTATTCATTCAACTAAGCTTTCCTCACGACTTTGTAAAATTTATTTATTGACTTGATTACAAAATATCGAATTCAGGTTATATCATTGAAAGTTTATTTGATTTTAATGTTATTGATATAATGCATTACTGTATGATATATTTACAAGCTACTTTTTTTTCTAACTTCTGTACACTGATTATTTTTTGGTCAGCTATAGATTTGACGTAATTTCCCGGCTCGTTTAACTGCTTATCATCAACGTTTGGAATAATAGCTTCAGTAGTTTTCTACTCGATTTTGTCGGATGAATCATAACCCGCAAAACAGTGATTTATGCAATCGGGAATTATTTTAGTCGCGCTGACGCAGCATTTCTATACATGAAAAAGCTACTAATAGCAATATTGAAGTAGTGCTTGTGATAACGCCAACGTTATTTAAAGTTCGTGAAGGGGAAACTAGTTATAACTTCGGGCTGTGAAAAAACAGCTTTTCAGCCAGATGATAATAAAGCGATATCATTCTATTTCCGGAATCTTAACAACTGTTTCAACTTCTTCAAGCTCCCACTGTCCGCTGTTGTTCTCACTGGCAAGATTACTGCGTTCCAATTGCATCCAAATTAATCCACCTTCTTGCGAATGCAGTTACAGTGGATTTTCTCCTCATGCACTGCCTGGGCTGGATGGGAACAAGACCATCGGTAATCCACCGAACGGACACATGCAATGCTGATGGTTGGCGGTTCCGTGGTCGGCAGTAGGACATCGAACGGTTGTTTCTTGCCGTGCCGCAAAAATTGGCCAGTTGGCCAGATGTGTACGTATGCTTTCCTGCTGGAGCGGCCTTGCATGCGCGCACTTTTCTTGCAAAATGCATCGCCGCTCTGCCTGCAGCGGATGCAATATCGACATAGAGAATGGAGAAAATGAAGCGTAATTATAGCGTTACAAATCGGGGACAGTTTAGTCAGGAAGGTAACGGCTTTCGCGCTGCTGTTGCTGCTACTGTTGTGCAAACCAAACCAAGCTGAGTGATCGTCCGATTGTTTCATGCCGGGTGAAGATTTTCACTTTCCATCAGCTTTCCTGGTGTGAATGTCTCTTACCTCTCACTTGCCGGTTGGCGTTCTCCAATTGCATTTTAAACTGCTGCATTTAAACCATCCATCGAGTTGCTGGGGCTGACTGAAATAGTCGAAATCGGTTTATTCCGCTTACCGTGCACGGGTTGAATTGCACACCATGCAATTGCTATGTTGAAGTATTCATGGCACTCGTAAAAACATTTATTTTACGATTTTTCGCTACAATTTGTGCTGCAATTCACCCGAGTGTGGCCTATATGTGTGACTTGGTAAAAAAATGCAATCTAAAAAAGAACGTCTAGAATTTAGGGTCTCAGAAGCAAATCAACTAACTTTCGAAGCGTTTTTTTTTGTGTCGTTACTGCATAGTAAACTCGGGTGAAGGGGAACATAATTATGCGGTCCCGTCCATATTTTTTGCCAAATTTGCGGGGAATCGTACGATATACGGTTCCATTAGGTGAAATCCGATATCTTTTAGATTGCCCGAAACCGATATATTCTCCCTTATACGCTATTTATACTTGGTTGGTTTGCTATTTGTTGTGTACGACAGCCTCAATTGCACTAAATAATTGAACCTTCATCATACGCCGTCTGTACATGAGGCGTATTGTAAACATCCCCACTTCGAGATAAAATACGGGAGAAATTCTTGAAAAACCATCCGATATACACACATCAGTACCAGCTAATCGGTTGTTTATATAACTTTTATAAATGGCCTCTCGATCCAGGAGGGCCAGAAACAGGTAATGAATTTGGCAAAGCCACTGCTGACTGTACGCTCCCGGGTTCGCCGAATTTCTTATTTCTTACGCCAGCAGCGAAGTGTATAGTGTAAGAGGTGAAGAGGAAACTGACGGGAAGTTTCAAACCGAATAAAATTACGGTCACGAAACCAGAATCTAGCTCTGCCATGAACACACGGCGGTAGAACGAGGAAGTGGTAGCACACTTTCTCCCCATATATGCGTATATAGCCACCGCTAGATGTATGCCGGCTGCTAATACCATTATTCCTATTATTTAATCGATAATATTTGCAGGAAACCGACCGGCACAACAGAACGCCGCTTGGGGTATAGCTTTTCAGTTGCTGTTGTACGAGCGTGTTGATTACTGTTGCAATTTTACTCAGCTACCAGAGCTCCGATGTTGAGTGACGATGGACCGGCAAAAGTTGTTATTGATATAGCGAATGTTAATTGAAATGGAACTTTTTCATGTTTCTTTCATGAGTCTGTATGCGAAGATTTGCAGATAGTTTTTTTTTTAGTTTTCGATTGACTTTCGTTGGCTTGTTTCGTTATATCAGGTATCGCTTGAGCTGTCAAAAGCTTTTCTTTTTTTCATATTGTTGCTGAGCAATTTAATTGATGTCGTTGCGGTTTTCCGATGCAGTCAACTGCAACGTTCGATTTACTTATTATTGCTTTTCTTCTTAATTATTTCCTGTTTAGGTTAAATTAAATGTGTAACCCTCTACTAGTGAAAAAAAAATCATAATAAAAATCGCAGCTTGTAATTTGAGCAAAAAGTGTATTGATTATTATAAATTCAATTTTATTAATGTTATTTTTTTCTTGTTTCAGGTAAATACCATTATCTTTTGTTGAGTGGAACGGATCTTTAATCGGTAATACCTCTTTCTATATCTATCACATCGGTTTAAAAATATATTGGCGCAATTCTAAAACCCCGGCAAAAGTTTGTCGAAAAAAAAATTAACATTGTCCACTCTACAACAATCAACAGTAGAGTACAACAGCAGAGTATACTGTGCAGTACAGCAGCAGAGTATACCTATCTAACAAAAAATAATTTAAAAAAAGAACAGAAGTAAAGTATAGTAAAAACGAGTCTTTCCAAACTCAAGTTCAATCCACTGAGACGCTTTTCGATTTTCTGGACCTGAGAAAAATAAGTTGAATTTTCCTTCTTTTTTAAAGCTGTGTGTTTCAGCTTCTACTTTTATATTTTCATATTTTAATTTTCACTGCAAATATTTTTAACCTGTTCCTTTTTTTTTGCATTAATTTTTACATGTTTGTATAATTTAATAACTTTTCGTCGCTTCTCTAGTTTTAATTCGTACACTCTTTGTCAGTTTTCGTTTTTTTATTTTTATCATTTCATCACTTGTTCGTGAATTGTGAAATTTTTAAAATTTATCTTTCAATTTTAGTTCCCCATAACATTTCCTTAACATTTTTGATCTTTTTTTAAACTAGGTCTATTGGAAAAGTCTTCCATATACTTCTTCTTTACATTTTTTTGACGAAAACGTGTTGTAATTGTTTTTGCCCTGATGACGAGGAAATCTATCTTCGAAACGTTGGCCTAGACAAAAAATAAACTTGTTTGAAAGCAACCCGTGATCGAAATTGCCATCATTGAACCGAATTACCAATTGGTCAAAACACCGCTAGATTTGCAAACTGTTTCCAAAGCTGCAAAAAACGTGATCGAAATTGTTTTGACCCAAAAATTGATTTTAGAGCTGCGTTGTCTTCAGCAAAGTTCTTCCATTAATAATTCTGCATTTTCTAAAAGTTGCAATTTTATGATTAATTTATCTCAAAGTTAGAAACTAATTTTACTGTCCTCATTTTTGCAAATAAAATTCTACTTTGCTCGGCATAGTTATGGAAAATTGTACTAGAAACAACTTTGCCGACGACACCATACTTTTATTTGCCTACCTGAATGGACTTTTGTGAAGTTTTCTATAGATTGCCCCTTGAAAATTATTTTTTCAACATAACTTTTAATAGTGCTTTTCTACAATTCTTCAATGTTCTATAATTTTGTTTGCTATAACAAAAACACAATTTCCCCGAAGACAGTTTATTTTCTTTTTTTTTTAGTTATCAAAGATTTTGATTAGAATAATGATCTAATTTACTAACAAATATCTACAAAATCCGAACCATTTGTGCATTAAAGTATAAATTTTACATTAAAGAACATGCGCTCATACATCGACTACTGAACTCTGTCTGGATCTGGATTAAATCATGTTTGACTTATATTTTAATAAAGAAATGGTTTTGTCTGCGGATGTTTGCGGATTTTGTAGATATCTGTTAGTTAATTAGAGCAATATTTTATTATAAATCTTCAATAAGGCTGATACAAATTTCGAATTCTTTATATGTTCAAGGGTAACAAAGTTAGTCAAGGAGAGGGCGAAAAATAAAAAAAACACCTAGGCGAAAAAAAATATCTTTTATAAAAGTTTGCGTACAAGTTACGACGTCTATAACTTGCATTCAAATAAATATTGAAAAATATTAGTATCATTAATCATTTTGTTTGCCTTTTGACGACACTCTCACTGTTACTGGACTGGTTTGTTGCTAAATTTAGCATATACGCTGTCGAAAAACCAATAATATCAACAAAACGGCTTGAACTTTTTGACGTAAGACTACGTCTTTGTTTTCTATACTAGATTACACTTTGTGAAATTGAAAATAAAACTGGCAAATGTTGCGTCAGATTTCAAACGATTATAGCAAGCGAACGACTTAATGCATCTTAGTCATTTATATGTCGGTGGATAGATAAAATGTGTAACAATTTTTTGATATAATGTTCAACATTGTTGCTTTACTGCTTAATGGTGGAAAAAGGTGAAAAGTTTCAAGGCCAAGGTTTCCCATACATTTCTCTCGTTATTGGCTTGCTTCCCGAGCACATATAACAATAACATGGACGAAATAATTCCACTGCCTATATATTTTGACTCAACAAAGTGTTTTGGTTTGTTTGTTTTTCTCTAAGCTGAGTGGCCACGCCCTAATGGCAAAAATCTACTCTGAACTCGATACAAAAGACTGAATTTTCACTGCTAAATTGAGTGATATTCCGGTTTAATTGTTTCTTTGTGTCCACTCGAACACCGTTATCAGTCAAATATTAGTAACGAAAATTAGTTAACCTAAGAACCAGAGTGATTTTCGCATCGGGAAAGCAAAAACTTTCTTTTGATGCTTATGAAAATCACTCAGTAGTATCGAAGGTGTTTTGGTTTGTTCTTCTTTCTTCAAGCTGTAGGGCCACGCCCTAATGGCAAAAATCTACGCTAAACTCGATACAAAACACTGCGTGTAGAAAATTCAGCTTTAGTCTAGTTTGTCACACAACAGCGAAGCGAGTGGAGTGCGGCTGTTAGAGGTACGTGACATTGAGAAACGAGAGCTGCATACGAGTCAACTTTCAGGCAGTGCGGAGCATGTTATCTTTATTTTTCATACGGCAGCAACAATTACCATCGTACGCTGCAGGATATTTTGCTGGCACAGCTACTGGAGGGCACAGCGGAGAGCAAATTTTATGCGCGACCAACAGAATATTCAATACTACCGGTGGTGTTGCGATCATCAGCATTCTGTAGCGCGAATTTCATACTGAGGATTATGGAAACGGTTCTTTTCAGAACTATAAATGCTTGAAGATAAGAGTTATGAGAATTTTCACAACTACTACTAGGGTAAAATTTTCATGTATTCATGCATCGTTAGTTTTACAATAACGACCATCAAATATAAACGGTAGTGTTGTCTATGAACAGTTTATCGCAGCATATAATATATACATTAAGTCCTACGTCACCATTTCATACAACCCCTAGGGCTGTATACCTAGTAGTATTTTTCTTCTGAAATGAAAATAAAATTTGTTACGGCCTAACTTAAGAAATAGAAGAGATAAAAATTAACTTTCTTCGGTAAAATTGTGTTTTTGTTTTAGCAAACAACATTGTAGAACATTGAAACATTGTAGAAAAAAATTATTTTTATTGTATAGAAAAAATTAATTTTGGGGCCTTCAATTGAAAACCTCATAAAAGTAAATGGATAGGCAAATAGAGCAATTTCACAAAAAACGGACAACAAATTAAATCGACCATTTTTGATTTGGCTGAAACTTTGCATAGATGTTTCTATAGGCGAAAGATGCCATTTTGTGCTATTTGTTTAATTTTTTGGAACACGACTCATTTTAGAGAAGCTATTGGGAAGGTATTGATGATTACAAATATTGTTAGGGCCAAACTGGTTTGTTTGATCGGTGTGACGTCTCCGACAAAGTTGTAGATAACAATTTTGTCTTTCCGAAAAAATATACTTTAGAGTGTATATTTGTGAATTTTTGTGAAAAAAAAGTTAAAATAAAAATTAAAAATTAATTATCTAAAAAAGCTAATTTAATCTGATTTTTTATAAAAACTAAAAAAGATTACCTAAACAATGAACAATCATAGAGAGATCAAAAAAAAAGTTATGATTTTTTGAAAAAATAAATTCGATTATGTTTTTGCAGCTCCAGAAATAGTGTGCTTTGTGGAGATGCAGAAGTTAACATGCTCTATAAACAGCAAGGGTCACGCTAACTTCTCTTCCCTAATTGCAACGACGTGGAAGTCTCTGGAACTTGTACAATAAGCTGTTCACATCCAGCTCCATTAAGTTGATTCATTGTTGATCGTTATCATTTCTGCTGATTTTTTTAGTATTTACTGTCGGTTGATTTCTGTACATTATTTCATTACATTTGTCAGGGTTGTATCTCCTTTCGCATTTTTGTTGTTCGAAATTACCTAAATTTGTATTACTTTAATTTTTTTCGCTTTTACAAAACTGTCCCTTTAAAATAACATTTCTTCTCATGTTATTTTATTTTTTAATTATTTGTGTTGTGTTGTATATATTTTTTTTTGTGAAAAAAAAAACATACATACAGGTCATATTTTACCTATCGAACCATCTTTTTGTTATAGTGAATTTTGCGGTGTGTATTTTAGTGTATTTATCTGATGATATCAAATTTTCATATACATTTCGCAACCCTTTTTTCACATTTGCTTTACGTTCATTTCAAGTTTGTTTTGTCAATTGTTAATATTTTTGATAATTTTACCTCAATTAAAATGTCACAATTGTAGGAAATTCCAAACCCATTTTTTTGCTTGGTTCACGTCCATTACATAGTTTTCTTTTCATACTGTTCTTTTATTAACTTTTTAACTTATTCATCGTTGAAAGATTATTTGACGAGGTCTAATAATCTAATAAATATAGAAATCCAAATTACGGTTCGCAACGTATTACTTAGGCTTAGCATTGCTTTCAGCAATCAGTCAATATCAGAAAATTAAAATTTATATTTTGGTGGGTAAGGCGTCTCGTGATTAGATTCATTTGTATTGGTGTTAGTTTACTGGTTAAGAACCAGTAAAATGTATGTGGGACGTAGCTAACATGATCAACAAAATCGGGCAGCAGTCGGCGTTATTCAGTCGATTTATACAACATGATCGACTAATTATCCGACATAATTTACTTAGGAAACAAAAACAACGTAACTGATATAACAAAATAGTAATTCTAATCGATTTATAGCCTCTAACTTAATTGGATAAAATTTAAAATAAAAACCAATAGCTACTAACATTCATAACTTACTAGCACTAATTGCTACTTGGCTCTGTATCTACTGCTAGTGGTTGAGCACTCCCCTGATGGGTTGACATTCGATTCCAACCAGCATTATCATAGCAATAAATTTCAACAAACAAATCGCGGCTTCTTCTCGAATGTAAATTCCATTCAGCTTGATCGGTGTAATGATTCACAATAAATCACTGCTTCATTCAATGTGGATAAACAACGCAGCTCGAGTGTCTCAGCACAAATGATTAGTGGTAGTTGCTGATTGAATATCAGCAAAAACAAGACGCTTCATGAACAACCGATCAACCTGTGTTCGAGTATTATTAAATCTCACGAACATCACGCTCATAACGGGAAATCAATTTTGCGACTCGGATTCTTTTGCAGTGTGCGTATTAACGAAACTGCCAAATAATCAATCAACCGATTGCTGATTGTTAACTGAACTTGCTCTGGGCCCTCGTTTGCTAGGCTTTTCGGACAATCAACAAACGGAATGAGGAAGTATTTAAACCTTAGTAAACACACGCAGCTCCATGTAATCTAGCACTTAAAAGCTGCCCAGTTCACCGTGTGAAGATCATCAATCCGTCAAGCCGGTTGTTGAGATAGAATAGTGACCGATCGCTTGTTTTGGGGCTCTTCTCCTCCAGCGGTATGACATGTGGGGAGTTTCATAAATTATTCATCATCGATTAGGGGAAGAATGAGTGTTCGCGAAGCGAAAAATTAAACTGTTGTCGGTAGGAATCGCAGTCGCACGGCAATGCAGGATTTTCCACTTCTCCACTTATTAGCACTTGTTTTTCAAGATCTCTCTTGACGTGAGGCTCGTCAGAAACCGGTCCACTTCTGTCCCGAGTACGCCCCGGATGGGAGGGAGACACGGCGCTGGGTCACATCATTTGCATAGCGTGTAAAAAAAGTCCCATTTATCAATTGACACTTTTTGCGCAGTTGGATTAAGCGAATAATCCTAGAAAAACGAATATATAACGTCATCCGGTCCCACACGTCCGCCCGAAGTAATCCGAGACACGGTGTCTCCACAAATTCATGGGCGGCTTAGGAAAAAAAACCGGAGCACGACTGTGTTTCCACATTTGCATCGTTTCCAAGAGTCCCTTCTGCACAGACGGTCTCGGTGATTAGTAATTAACAAGTTCTTTCCCACCCGGCCCGGCCAAATCGAGATAAAGCTGTCATCGGAGGAGATATGATTAGTTTATGGGCAGGAAAGTCCTACACGCGAACACGTTTTTTTTGCGAGGGATTTGTGTAACCCATTTCATTTCTAATGCACCGGTTGTCATCGAAACAAATGTCGATTCTCGAGTTCTGTCATAAATGCATAGAAACTGCACAGGTTCGGTGTTATTGAAAAACTCCCTACAGCGAGCATCGGCTGTCGACGCGTGGTCGTTTGCCGAGAACAAAACTTAGTGTGAGTCGCTTGTTCTTGTACTACTACCGTTGCTGGTGCTGCTGCTACTAGTTGCTACTTTAGCATGTAAGATTGAAAGTTGGAACCTTGTCCGCCAATATGTAACTGGTTAATTGCATATGAAGCCGTTTTTATGCAAAGTTGCCACCACCTCGAACTGTATCGATTAATCTGTCAGTTCTGCCCTTTCGGCTTCTACAAAGCGAAGGACTGAACTTGTTTTTCACTTTGTGTCGGGCAATTTTACAGATAACTGTTTATGAGTATGTAAAAATTAAAAATCAAATAAAACAGTGCGGTTTTGCACGCATTCTTTTCTGCTTATTGTTCGTCTTTTTATTGTTTAGAAACCGTTTTTGCTGTTTTCCGTACTACGGAAAGTAGTACTGTTGCCAGACTATTTAAATCCATGTGCTGACAACAAGTCTCGTTCGATCTCCGTCGGTTCGAGCTCATTGATAATCTCATCTATCGTTAGCTAACGAAGCGATCTACCCTTTCCCATTAATTATTAACCGATAAATACTGAACGGAAATGGGCCACCTACTGCAACAAATAACACCCACAATTAGGTTTAATTTCGCTACAGCTGCTAGCGGAACAATAAGGTTTCTTTGAAAGCATTTTGCAATGGAGACTATAGATTGTTACTTATAGTTGCGTTGGATATTCGCCTATATAATAACTGATAAAATGGTAGAAAGATATCTACATATGAATCTTATATTACATACTGCATAAAAGTTGTCTTTGTTCAAACTCGTTTGAAGAAAAATAGGCACCAGGAAAATATTCGATAAAACTATACAATTTACGTATAACATTGTTCAACAGAGGCTGAAAAAATTACAGTTCTTAGCTAAAACCAAAAATATGACCAAAATTTGATTCAAGTTTTCCACCTTCTGTAAATATTTTGTAATAGCCTGTAATTTTTCAAATTTGTCTATAATATCTTACTTACTTTTATGACGACATATCATAGAGATCCTCCTTCTAATTCAGAATAAGCCTCCACAAAAGTTGGTCTTGGGCTGCCTCTCGCCAGTTGCCGCTTACCCCCGTTGCTCAGGCATCCTCGTCGACAGCACACATCCAACGCATGTGGGGTCTGCCTCAAAATCGGTGGCCTCTATCCGGATTTCTTCTGAATTCGCTCGTCCGTCTTACTTACTTACTTATTGTTTTTCACCAGCTTAACAATATCAGCGTGTTTGTATACAGTTCGTGATGTGCCAGTTTCTTGTTTGCCACCAAGTATTGATGTGAAGATTCTAAACTCGAAACCCCTAAGCATTCGCAGATCGGCCTCCATGATTAATGGCCGTAGAGCGCCAACAGGAGGATCAGCGTTCTGTAGAGTGCAAATTTCGTGCGGATCTGTTGTAGGCTGGGGGACTTGCGTCGGTTAGACAATCCGTGATAAGCTATGTTTGCTGCCACAATAAATTTGAGACGCCGAGCCCGAGTTCGATATTAGTTTCGATTGAAAATGCTTATTTTTAATGCGACAGAATTTTTATATTATTTAGATGAGGAAACTGTACGTCGGTTTCAAAGTTTCAGAAAATATAATGTATTATGCTTCAAATATCACTTTATTTTTCTTTGCCTTTACTTTCAGTTCTATGTTCATTTTTAAAAAGGCTATAATATCCTCAGAGAGAGTTTGCGAGCTGCATTTTTCTATGTCAAAATAATAATTTATTATTGGATCCGTAGAAATGACCTATCGTTTCCTTATGTCATGGTTTGTATTTACAAGATTATTTTCACACGTATAAAATGGCATAAGACACACTTGAAATATGCTTTCAGTGATCAGTTGTCATGCTTCAAACTTGTTCAAGCATAATTTGCCACCGCTCCCGCGTTTCACTAAATCGTACGCCACCTTCAAGTTTATTTGTTTATGTCGTCAACCATATGTAGACTAGATAGATTGTTTTTTTAAACTATACCTAAATTTAAAAAAATAATTGATTTGGTGTCCTCAGCCTTAGGGAATTAAAAAAAACTCTTTCAATTTATGCCGAGACATTGTTAAGTCAATGATTTCTGTTAATGAATATAGTAAAAATGTTTAATAAAACGTGTTTTTTTACTGATTTTATCCTTTCTTCATGAATACCAGGACGAAAAACGAGAAATAATTTCAGATTTTATAAGGATGAAGGAAATGTCGTTTATGTATAAAATAAAAAGGAGAGGTCCTAAACGGGAGCCTTGGGGGACATCTAAATTAACTTGAATGGGATTTGATTTCTCTCCATTATTTTTTTTTTCATTTGTTGTGTGTAAGTAAAAAGGAGAATTGGTATGTCAATAAGGTCAAATGCCTTGCTGAAGTCTAAGTTGATCTTCAAATTCAAGTAGATTTGTGGAAGCTGAGTGGCCTTTGAAAAAAACCGTATTGTTTGTCTGTTATTCGATTTTTATTTGACAAAATATTTTTCAATCAACATGCGACGAGCTTCATATAATGATCATTAATGATTATACTATGTTTTATTTTATCAATAGATGAATGGTAAAATGAGAAGAAAGTCAGGAATAAATATTCGAATGAATGAGTCTTGCAAATGCAACGCTAAGAGGATTAAACTAAAAAATAATAATAATGAATTAAAGAACAAAATAAAAACAAAATTTCGTGCCCAGTTGAAAACTTAGAAAAAAACTATTTTTATGTCCATTGCATTTACACTTGTTTGTTCACTCAGGCTTGGTCATATGGTTACTTTCGAAGCTCTATGTGAACTCCGTTTTTTACCACTTGACATTTCTTTTGTTTGTTACTTCCAATGTATGAAGTACAATTTTCAAAGTAACATTAAGGTTACTTTTAAACAATTTCCTACCTGTGGACTGAACTTATCTTTATCAGCAGTAGTTTAATGTTCAGTAAAACTACATACGTGATTCCGTAGTCGTTCACTAAAATTCGTTTTATTTAAGAGCTGAAAAAGAATTGGTTGTGCATTTCGAAAATCAGTTTAGTCGATCCATCTTTAAAAGGCCATGAACATGCGACGTTCCCAGGTGGTCACTTATCTGAGTACTAATAACGCCCGATGTTCAGGTTAATCGTTTGCCTTCAGAGAATCACTAGCGTGTAGGAGATTATTTTTCACTGGGAAAACAACTGCTCTCACACTGATGAGCAAATCGACGCACGTGCTTGAGGTGAGCAGCGAATTGTGTATATCTCAGAAGTTTGCTACTGTGTTGGAATCTGAAATATCTCTTCTGGGAGATTGAGGTGAGCTTCCTCACTCGAAAGGACAGCTTACTGTAGTATTTTTACAGTGAGGCTTTATAGCATATATCAAATGAGGGAGCACCTGGTAGGAAAGTAGATTGCGTTTGCTTTGCAACTCGAAACTTAAAAAAGATCCAGGCGCTACATTCTCCTACGAGAAAACTCAAGTAGTCTCTGTTGTATTATCTCAGCTGTGCGCACTGCGTTGTACTTTCGTGTATTCCGTGTATTCCCACTAGAGTGATTCACCACGCTAGTTTCGCTCGGCTGTGGTAAAAGCAACAAGTGAGTTATTATTTCTGCGAGCAGCAGAAGCACAGCACAAAACAGAAGAAAGAAGTGTGATGCCTACATGAGGTGCTCATGCCGGAGAAGAAGTACGCAGTAAATTTTAACTCCTCTCTTTTCACATATTGTGGAGAATAACAAGCCTGCCGATGCTACTTAACTTCGCAGATAGTATGAGAATTTTTTTTTTTTTCAACATGGTATAATATTTGTTTATTGTATCTTTAGCTTTAAATTAAAATCATTTCGACGAGAAATTACGAAAGTGTAGAAAAATACTATCTTTGAAACAGCGCAAACGGCTAATTTCACAAACTGCAGAGATTTTTCAAGTCTTCAAAAGTCTTCTAATTTATTCATTCGCCGGAGAAATCTTCTAAATTCCAAAAGAGAAAGAATTGCAGGAATTCGAAACTAAGTTCAAAATCATTATATAACACAGTTTTAAAGATTAGGAAAGATAGAGAGATATCTATAATTGAATTTGTTTCAAGTTGGAAAAAATACGATTAGTTAGTTGAAAAATTGCCGAGAAAAGCGGTGGCGAACCAGCCTGTGGCTGAAAACCACCTTAATAAAGCAATAAAAAAATTGCCCAGAAAACCAAAAACAATAAAATTTGAAAAAGGAATAAAGTCACAAAACAAAAAATAGAAAAAAATAAAAAAAAAATAAAAAAATTAAAAAAAATAAAAATAATTAAAAACAATAAAAATTGTTGAAAATCAAGTTGTTCGTTACAAATTTCTATTTCATTTTATGTCAAATGTTAAAAACTGGAGAAAGAAGAAAAAAAAGTCGATACTTCTGGTTTAACGATGCGCAATTTAGTAACCAAGGTCAAAAGGCAAGCCAAACAAGGAAGGCAAGGAAACACATTACTTGCAAAAAGTATACGTTGTAGTTATTTTTTATGTAATTGTAGTCAATCATGAAGAAAACTTCCGATCAGTGTTTATTGATTTGTTCACTTTTAACCCAGAAGGTCAACTCTTTTTTTTTTGCTATTTATTTTTAGTTTTTTATTTTGTTCAATTTTTCATCTTATTTTATTCTATTTTATGAATCAATTAGGGAACGTTTATAAGTTACGTTACGCGAATATTTCCGACCCCATTTTTTGTATAGTCCTTCAAAATTTTCCGTATGGATTGTAACGCTATATGGCTCCGTAGCCACAAGGTTACAAAGTCCGCTCGGATTCTCAGGCTCCCCACCACATACCTTTCCTTCAATCTGAATTCCACAGTACCCCTGTCGACTCTCCTCCTAACAAAAATAAGTCCCTATCACAATAAAACCGGTCTGAGTCATATATCTCCCAGATGGTCTGGACGTACGATGCTGGCCTAACAAGCCAGTCGTCGTAGGTTCGAGTTTCAGCTCGGGAGAGACTGTAAGTGTCAGTAGCATCGTAGTGCTAGCCCCGAAATTGTCCTGTACACTAAACAGTCGGCTGCGAAGTTTATGTATAAAAAAACAGAAGGTCAAGTTCCGAATCGGAATGCAGCACCAAGGCTTTGCTTTGCTTTTGATCTGAGTAACGTCTAAAAGTTCTCTCCAGGGAATCATAATTAGGCAATATTGTTGGGATAGACAGAGGCTCGGTATAGAAGAGCAGTAAGCTTAAAATTGAAAGGTAAAACTTACACACAAGCACGGATATGAACTTACTTCAATAGTGATACTGCCAATAATATGAAGTGCGGAGTATAGAAATAATCACAATAGATCAAATGTTTCTGGTCGCAGTGATGAGTCCACACAGGAAAAAAACGCTATCTGGCCCGCTCCTTTCGCCACAAGCGTTACTTATTTTATGAATGTTCCTTTACGACATTTCTGCTTTAGATAAGATAGATATTTGATATTTCTGTATGTATAATCCAGTCTGTATGTTAAATCGAGTCCAACTTTTAGTAATATTTATTTGTTATTTTTCAACCTCCATTTGCATGCAAGCTACAAACGTTATGACTTGCATACAAAGTTTAATTGAAGATGTTCCTTTTTTTTCTCGGTGTATTTATTTTTTGCTCCCATTGGCTAACTTTGATTACCTTGTGTACAAAAATAACTCAGAATTTGTATCAGGCTTAGTAGAGGAAAATAGTTGAAGAGGTTGTTTATAAGACACGACCGCAAGGTTAACGACAGTCTGTCTCATGTCAATGTATTTCAATCTCTGCTGCGGGTCGAGGCAGTTTCTATTAAGAGTCAACCGTCCTCTTGCTGCTGTATTCGGGTATATAATGAAGACTATATTTCTGCATGCTAGCCTTTATACGTGACTACTGAGAGTTGAACTTCCCATTAAACAACAACAACAACAAGAAATCGCTTATAAAGTCAAATCGCTTGTATACTTCAGCGTATAGGCTGTGCTGAGGAAGAAGACCTAACGGGTCGAAAAATGCGTTCAACATGGCTCTACATTTTCGAATAGTACGATAGTTTGCATCACAAACTCACAATTTGCCGTGTTTTGGTGGACGCATAGCTAACTTTACAATCGATTTCAGTAAGAATGAAGGAAATCGCCTGTAAACTGACTGTGTTTTAGTCACAATTTCGGGACGCTCTCGATGCTTTCGGTTTTCGAATTAGTACCCTTATATGTTGCCACAGGATGCAGTTCTATGTCAGAAAATAATAAAATTGATTACAAAAAAAAGTAAATTACAAAAGTGTGAAAAAGTTTTCTGGAGAAAGCAAAAAAGTACTTAACATTTTACAAATTGTAGTAATTTTTATCGAAGCTGATGTAAAGTAAACAAAAATCTTCACTACTGTGAATGTATTCTAAACATTGAGCAATTTACTTCCAACAGTTGCAAGGAGACAGACCTACAACAATATGTAACTATCATTTCCTACTCTATGTAAAAATTCGAGAAACTCATGTATAATTCAAAAGTCATTAATCAGAATTGTAATTTCTTGATAATAAAATTTTCTCAGTGTTTAGTAGTCGTCATAAAACTGATTCGTTCTTTCATTCTACTCTCATATTTATTGACTGATAATTTGATAGTTTTTATAATCTTCATGATCAGAGTTAATGAGTTTATCTCCCATTCTGATAAACAATACCAATATTGATTAACTAAACAAACTTGTTCACAATGCCAATTCCTGCTATTTGTATCGAATCGATTTCGCCTTTGATTGTTCACTTTTCTAAAATTTTGCTCGAGTGAAATAAAACTCGAACTATAAAAGCCATTATATTCCACAACACGACATTGGTGGCCGGTACTGTTACTGCTGTGCCTGAAAGTGGTCTATTTTGCAGGTCGTAAAATTCTTGCATATTCCCACCAACCCCTCCCGTGCGTGGTGGTGGCTGAGAGAGGGCTGTTCGCATATAAAATAATTGTCTGATGAGATAAGTCAAGTGATTGAAGGCGTACAGTTTTAGATTTATTCCGTCATACTGGCGCACGGTATCGTGCGAATATCGCGGCCGAGAGTCGCGGCGTGATCTTGTATGTGTGCTCTTGAACTTTCGTGTATTCCGTGTATTCCCACTAGAGTGATTCACCACGGTAGTTTCGCTCGGCTGTGGTGGAAGTAACAAGTGTGTTATTATTTCTGCGAGCAGCAGAAGCACAGTACAAAACAGAAGAAAGAAGGGTGATGTCTACATGAGGTGCTCATACTCCTCTCTTTTCACATATTGTGGAGAATAACAAGCCTGCCGATGTAACTTAACTTAACAGATTGTATGAGAATCGTTTTTTTTTTTCAACATGGTACAATATTTGTTTATTGTATCTTTAGCTTCAAATTAAAATCATTTCGACGAGAAATTACGAAAGTGTAGAAAAATACTATCTTTGAAACAGCGCATACGGCTAATTTCACAAACTGCAGAGATTTTTCAAGTCTCTAAAAGTCTTCTAATTCATTCATTCGCCGGAGAAATCTTCTAAATTCCAAAAGAGAAAGAATTGCAGGAATTCGAAACTAAGTTCAAAATCATTATATAACGCAGTTTTAAAGATCAGAAAAGATAGAGAGATATCCATAATTGAATTTGTTTCAAGTTGGAAAAAATACGATTAGTTAGTTGAGTTTATCTTCCATTCTGATAGACTATACTAATATTGATTAACTAAACAAACTTGTTCACAATGTCAATACCTGCTATTTGTATCGAACCGATTTCGCCTTTGATTGTTCACTTTCCTAAAATTTTGCTCGAGTGAAATAAAACTCGAGCTATAAAAGCCATTATATTCCACAACACGACATTGGTGGCCGGTACTGTTGCTGCTGTGCCTTAAAGTGGTCTATTTTGCAGGTCGTAAAATTCTTGCATATTCCCGCCAACCCCTCCCGTGCGTGGTGGTGGCTGAGAGAGGGCTGTTCGCATATAAAAAAATTGTCTGATGAGATAAGTCAAGTGATTGAAGGCGTACAGTTTTAGATTTATTCCGTCATACTGGCGCACGGTATCGTGCGAATACCGTGGCCGAGAATCGCGGCGTGATCTTGTATGTGTGCTCTTGGACATTCTATGTTCTTGACAATATTCATGCACTAGAGAAACCGCCTTCGCCACCTGCACCAGAAGCCGGCATGGCCCCGGTAGGAGGCAGCGTTGGCAATATTTTAATTCTTCACTTTATTGCTTGTTTCTTGCTCTAGTCGTCCAGAGCAGGTTTTCGAGCAGCGGCAGCAAGTTTGCCCAATCGTCAGCGTACGCGGCAAGCTAGAAACCGGGCAACTTCAGCCGAGCCAGTCAGTGCTCGGTTGGACGGGTGACAATAGAGTCGGTAGTGTTGCTTTTTCCCGCGATCGCGCAATCGTGTCTTTCGGACTACGACGCGCACTGTAGTCAAAGTTGAATGTTGATCGATTTTAGCGGTTCTCTTTGCGAAGGTAAGCGAACTGTCGAAGGTAATCACCGAAAAAAAGAACAGCAGACCCGCATACACCTGATCATCACTCAATGATCGATGGATTGAATTTGATAAACTTGTGGTTGGCTCGACCCTTCCCGAGTGAATTAGCTCGTGTGCGGCAAAAAAAAGAAATGACCTTAGAACTGTACGATCGTCACGCTCGTCACCGTCGCCGCTCTGACTAGCGCGATCGGTTCCCTGTGTGGTTGTGCATTAAATCTGCCGGGGTGCGTTTCAAAACGAAGCTGAAGTGACGATAGTCATGTGGAAAACGGTGATCAGTAAATTGCTGAATGTAACAAACAGGCCGTGGGGAGTGCGCGAAAGTGAATTTCAGAAAAGTTAATTGAATCTTCTGTATGAATGGAGTGCCGCGTACCAACAGCCACGGATCAGTGCGTAAAGTGACAATGGGACTTTAATCCAATTTGCGGCAATAAATCAGATTATTTACATGGCTCACGGAGGAAAGTTACTGTGCTATGGCTGTGTTTGATTTGATGCGAGTGACCAGCGCGAGTTTGTGTACTCGGTGAGGATTGAAATTAAAATTCGTGTTGATTTCGTAACAAAACACAAACCAATGTGTCTGGAAGAAAAAAAAAGATAAACTTACTAGTAAATAATCTCCTTATTCCAATCCGGGCAGCATATATTATATCTCCCCAGTTTGTTGTCGTACAATAAAACACATTTCCAGCACGCGAACGTGAAGTTTCTGGTAAAACAAACATATGTTTTGACACACTCCGGAGATACCACCAGAGCAGCGGGCGCTGGAGGCGAACAAGCAATGCAAGCTTTAAGGTAAACAAGTTGCACCCGACTGCACACCATAGAAGGATTTAACGCCAATTCAACCTGCCGTTAGCAGTAATCTTTCAGAGTTTATGTGAAACAGTGTTTGCACACTTAAAATCCCTAAAAATCTAGCAGAACAAAACTAATTATATTACCGATGTCACTAAACTTGAAAAGTTTCACTGAAATCTAAGACGCTGTTGGCAACATCAAACGCGAGTTTGCGTGGAATCCCCCTACAGTTTACAGTGGTACTTTATCCATGATGTGTGTAACTCTAGTTATTAGAAAGACAGCTCGCCATCATCGGCTTCTAGCTGTCATAATCGGGATCCAATAATCGATGCTTCGAAAGTCGCGCAGAGCACTGATCGTGCATTTCCGGAAGTAACTGGCGTTTCGTTGGGTGAAGTGCGAGTCGCAATCTGCATTAGGTAGATCAGGGATTACGTCAGTGAAATACGCAACTGTCAAGCTAGCCTCTATCGGTTCATCTATCTGCTGCCCGAAGCGAGAAAGGTATTAATTGAATAATTAAGTCGTTACACTTTCGGTGCGGCCGAATTGCGGCTTCTTGCGAGTCGAGTTAAGTGCGCCCCAATTACTGCGCGCTGTTAGCTTCAAATTTGTAATTAGACTGTGTTTTCTTCTTCTACGCTTCCATCTGCAGTGGCAGCGGGTTGAGTGGCATTTGAAGAATGCTGCGTTCGATTGCGTGTTCTACTGCGGCGACTGTGTCTCTTCAAGGGTGCTTGATGGGTGTGAGATACGAGACAGATGTGATCACTTCATGATCCCACTTAACTCTTACGAGAAATGTGAAATGTTCAAGGTTCCAATGTTTGTCGTAACAGCAGCGCCGAGAGGGCCCCTACAGCGATTTTATTGTGTGTGCAGTTGTCCCTACCTTCGAAGGTATTATTCTATTGTTGACGCGAGATAGAGAGAGAGCGTAAAAATCAATGATCATCGATAAGTGCAGGCACGCGACCAAAGTATAAAATTACGCGTACGCATGTAGGAACCTCGAACGAACGTGCACAGGCACTCCCCGAACGATCGTTATTCCATCATCTTTCAGCGGCAGGCAAACTGTACCTGCACAGTGTACATAAACTGACACGGCACAAGTCAATTGGGTGCAGCTTTTGCCAGAGTGGCCGCTTCTGTGCCAACAACCGGGGCAGATGTGCTGAAATGTGCAAATTTCGGGAATAAACGGCGCGTGCCCTTCTGAGGATCGGCCAAATTTCAGATCAAACAAGGCGATGCGGCTGACAATTCAGCGAATGTCGTCTTTTTACTAGTTTTTCCTTCTAATGGTTTTATAGGAAGTTCTACCGGAGCGTCTGTGTTTATTCTGTCCCTATATTTGTCCGTCTCCAGAACAGGGACTCTCGCTTGCTCAGTAAGGAACGGTGCTACTACCTTGTTCAACATAACCCAACGAAACGTCAACTTGAGCCACGGTTCTTGCTTGAATTTATACGCAATCACCTGCCCGCCACGGTCCAGGTGCATCACAAGCCGGGAACGCATTGAGCAATCCTGCCGAGTGAATAAGGAAACACGATTACCCACATTAGCCATTAGCATTTATCCTTGCACGCTCGAAGGCAACACGGACTTAAGCAGATGAACGTCAAAAATCCCAAACAGCGGTGCAGGAAGGAAGAAAAGCAATGTAGGATGTTGTCCCCTTGCTCCCGGGATTTGAATTGCGTACAGTTGGCTTTGACACGATTCTTTCTTTAATCCGCCACTAGACTTGTACAAACAGTCGAAATTCTTCTCGCTGCATTTCGGTGAGAGAGTCGCATTTTTCTTCTCACTTTGTTTTCGTTTCTATTCTATCAATACATTCATAATCACTTCGTGCATGGATATAGGTCAAATATAGCGTTTTATTGAACCTCTGTGAAAATCTGCTTCGAATGCTCCGTTGCTTTGTGTGAACAAAAAAAAATGCTCCGTTGTTCCGGGGTTCATTGCTAGAAATTGGTGAATAGAACGCCAGGGTAGGATTAATGGGTCGCTTGTCTACTCTCTTCGAGGGGTGCCGGAATGGTAGTCAAACAGCGATGGATATTTTGCCTAACGGTTTTGTGTTAATTTTTTTGTTGATCAGTATCGCAAAATATTGAATATACATACCTACACGTTTTTGTCTTGTTAAATGCAAATTTAACATACTGTTTCTACGATGAATTGATGTTTAATGGATTCTCAAAACAGCCCTATTTTCGTGAAGAAAGGACCTTTAAAACATCTGCTGAAAACGACCAAAAAGTCACATCTTGAACAACGGTTGATTTCACTATTACCGTTAGTTATTATAATTAAGTTACTATAAAAATACCCCTTATCAATTTCATGTAAAAAAATCTGTATCTTATTACAGAGTTACTTCAGTAGGGTGGCACCAAAAAAAGAAAAGTTCAACCATTGTACGGATTTTAATCATCTTGATCGATAGGTTCACCACAAACTCACGATATAATAAGTAAATACTAGTAGTAAACTTGTGCAAAGTTTATTCAAAATTGACCAAATCGGTAAAATTTAGATTTCACAATGATTTTACAACAGTTGAAGTTACCCTTTTTATGAAGATAATCAAATATTGCATAAAGTTTGCGTGAATATATAAAAATTGCGCAGATAGTTGATGTTCATGAAATGGTCTAAATCGAAAATTTTCTTTGAAGCCAAATCTGCCATTCCAAGCATAGTTGTCTCAGTGTGTGTAGATCATGGACAACTGCGGTTGGAATGGTAGAAAGGTATTGTGCTGTGTTGTCTCAATTTTCATTTTAGGTCGACTTTCTAGAAGTTTTCCTGCTCGAAAATTTTCTATGGTCCAAAAATCGATTTTGTAAACCTTTTTTTTCTAAACAACAGGTCTTAACGGTTTTTAAGACATTTGGCATCGAAAAAAGAACTTCATATAAAAAATATCATAGTTTTGTAATCGGTCAAAAATTTAAATTGAAATATCGAACGCTTTGAGGCACGAATTCTCGAAATCCGATTATCCGATCTTCTAAACCTTTGCCAGGGACTTGTAATACTAAGTTCCCGTACGTTCAGAGAATGCAACGTCTGCTGCTCAAGTCTATCAAGTCTGTCGTTAGATCGATTCTTTTACTTAATCCTAGCTTACTGATGAACCGGGCAGAAACAATTCTCTTTTACGATTTTTCTGCTTGTCCTTTTCTAGCTTTTTGATTCTTAACTTTGTCCCTATCACTTAAAGATACCAAAAATAGATTTTTTTCATCGAGGCTCTAGTTTTTTGTTGCCTACATGTTCCGCTGACATGCGACCGTCGTTGTTTCTCATGGGAAATAAGGTGTCTAGTACCCGCAATTTTTTTACTGTCGCAAACCATGCAACGAAAGGTTACATCAAATGTCTGTCTGTGTTTGTAAGAAAGCAATTTTGTGGTTATACCTGGTTCTGGGAAAGAGGCTGGTGCCCTATTCGCCTGGATTTTTTCGAGAGGACGAAACTTTTGAACTTGTTTTGGATTTTTTCGAGAGGACGATTTTTTTAAAAATTATAAAAATTAGGGCGACCCAAATTTCTGATGCAAGTCCTTAGATAGATAAAAAAAGTTTTTCTACACTGCGGCAACTTCGCAGAAAACAGTTTTTCTATATGAGCAATTCTCGCTGAAACCATCCCACTGGTGACATGAGGTCTTTAAAAATGGATATTTTTATGTCTAAATGATTGAAAATAGTGAAAAAATGAGAAAACCACTTTGGTTAGTTCATATTGATGGACCCCTCGGGTACAAATCGGTTTAACGGTTTTTACAAAAATTGATTTTTGAGCAATTCTTGATCTTTTTATTGATTTATTTCTCTTGAATTTGTCAAGACCCCCTGCAACCAACACTTCGTTTGAAAGAGGAGCTTTCATTTGAAGTAGAACAAAATTGGCCGCCATCTTGGACTTCGCCGCCATGCTGGACTTTATCAGAAAAACGTGTTTTTGAGTAACTTCGCAACCACCGATTCTAAATTTGACATCACCATTGGAAAGCTGAGAAAAAATGCTTTGAGATACATTCAAAAAAATTGGTGAGCATTGAGTTTACCTTGCCGTTGTGATCACATTTCGAAATCGAGCTCCGAACAGTTCAACGCATGACGCGCGACCAACATCAAATCAACGCAATATGCTGAGCCTGCGTCATTGTCATGCTGATATCGTAAATATCTCGAATCTGCTCCAAGTTTTTGATGTTTTCTATCGAAAAATTTACTATTTTTTATTTTTTAGTTGTTCTTTATAGGGCAAATATGAAAAAATCTATCGGTTTCGTTTTGAATGGCACATTGCAACTCTATGCATGAAGACATTTTTAAGAATATGTTATTTTTTATATTTGAGTTAATTCAATTGGAAAACAAGACCAAAATTTCAATATATTTAATTTTTTGTATTTCAAAGCTCACGGATTTGATTCATCGGCTTTTTTTAAACTAAAAAATAATTACTTCCATTTTGATTCAAAAAAATCGAAAATCGATTAACTGGTTCGGAAGTTATGAATTTTTGAAAATAATATATAACGAATGAAACCGTGTTTTGTGGTTACCCTATTTCGGAGCTGGTCACTCAAAGTGCTTCTATTGTGCTCAAAATTGCAGGGCTGGATCTTCGTCAAAAATATTCAACTCGTATTTTTTGTTGGGTTGGTTGGGCGCCCAGTTGCAAAAAAGGTGACCATAAAAAACAGCATCATTCGATGTTTTTTTTTGTTTCAAAAATTTATAACCGTTGAACCAGTTTCTCGATTTTCGATCTTTTTGAATCAAATTAAGGTAAATTATTTTTAGTTCTCATAAAAATACCGATAAATCAAATCTGTGTGCTTTTAAATGCAACAAACAATATAAAATTTTTATAATTTTGGTCATGTTTTCAAAGTAAATTTACTCAAATATGAATACATAATGTAACTCGATTTCAAATATCTCAAAATTAAAGTACAACAATTAATTTTGGGTTGTATATTGTTCCAAATAAATGTCCAATAAATATCGTAAAATGGGGTATAATTGACCTTCTTTTCAATGTTTTGTGACTGGTTATGTTTGTCTACGAAAATTGTCTTAAAGGGACATAAGACAGGCTTATATATACACTGCTAGGTGAAGGGAAAGAGGTTTTTGCACACTTCTGAGTAATCATCATGAGTTTTGCATCAATGACAACATTTTTTTTGTGCTTCGATATAACGTACCGAAAAAAAAGTTGCCTTATATCGAAGTATGACTGTATTAATTCATTCTTAAAAATTTTTCCATGCGTAATGTCAAATATGCCCTTCAAAAAGAAGACGATAGATATTTTTTACGTTTGTCCCTAAAAGAACGACCAACAAACAAAAAAAACATGTTTTTTATTTGAAAACATCAATAACTTTGAGTAGAATTGGAGTATTCATGATGTCAGCATTGCAAATTGTTTCTAAAAAGCCCTAAAAGTCGTTCAAAGACAGTTTAAATGTGAAAATTAAAATTAAAAGTTGAAGCGAAAAATGTGTTGGGCACCCTGATTTTTGATAAATTTTGAATAAGCACTTTATTGTATGTAACATTTTTGTTGAAGGAAGTTTTTTACTAAACTATTGCTATCGAGCTCTAGATCCAAATTTCCCCCTGAGTTCGGTTTCTGGACCACTGCGCATTGTAGAAGAAAGTTTTTCTCTAGAATATTGCTATCGGACTCTAGATGCAAATTTTCCCCCTAAGTTCGATTTCTAAACCATTGTACATTGTTCAAACTACGCAACAGTTTATTTAAACAGCATGTGCGTTGCACGGTTAGCGGTATCGCTAATGATAGCAGGAAAACACTTCATATGTTAAGATGTTCTCTCCTATTCTATTCAATATTCTCCTGCACTCATATCTCTGCTACATCGTAATCCGCATCGAGAAGTGAGTGATGTTGCTACATGATAGTCATTGATTAGGTTTAGGTTACTCTTTCTCAACCTGCTTCTCTCTTTAATATTCTTAAAATTCACAATTTTCCATCAAGCAGTGACATTTTTATTCATATATTTTCAAGAATCGAAAATATTTCTACATGGACGTGTCCTGGTGATTCAAAAGTAATTGGAGATCTTTTTTGAGAATGTGTATTTTCAAAGAATTTTAGAAAATAAAATGTATTCAAAGTGCAACAAACTTTTTATTAATTCTTTATGACATTTCACGACAAACATGACAAACACACTGCTAAGTTTTCCTAATTTTATAGATAATTTTTTACTTAATTTTAACACTACTTTCTCTCAATTTTAGACTTCCTAAAATTTTTCCAATAAGTTTCGTAGAAAGCTCTGTGACCCTATGATAAGAAAAACAATTTTTAGTAGCCTTTCTTGATAACTTTTTGCTGATCTTCCAAAGACTTTTATTTATTTCTTCATTGTTTTTTCTTCTTCTTTGTTTTTTTTATAGAAGTTGAAAACAACATTTGAAAGATGTTTTGAAATTTGTATTGTTTTTATTATTCGTTGTTTGGTCATGTTTCTTTAATTATATTTTAATTAATGATGTTCTTAAAAAGATAAATTCTTGGTACTTGTTTTGATGACGTTTTTAAAAAAAAACTAAAACTGAAAATTCAATTTAAAACTAGAACTTGAAGAGGACCGCCATAACAAGTGCTCAATCTGCTGCTCCAGCTGCAACCCTCGGTCCGCCCCTGTAGAGAACCACAAGCGAAAGAAAATCTATCTGTCTTGTAGAGGTCAATTAAGATATCGGTTCGCTGCCAGATTTTCTCGAGTGTTATGTTCGACCTAGTTTATGTTTTTTTTTTGTGGAACCATCCGCCGTCCGCGTGTTGTTCCAAATGCACCTCAAGACAAAGTTGTTGTGTAGTTTTTTTTTAATTACCACCGCCGAGGATTTCAGATTTTGCATTTGCGCGGCTGTATAATAATGCAATTAGCAAACCAACCTGTATTACCGCGCCGGTTCTCGATGCAGTTGATTCAATATACTAAATTATCGTTAGTTTAGTAATTTCTTAATAAAATTGGTTTAGTTTCTTGTGCTCCTTTGTGGGTCGTTTTTTTTTCGCGTTGCTGCCAAATAAGACCGCGGTCAATCTGTGTACAAATTGGGCTTCGCTTTGCAGGAGAGACCCTTGGGCTTTGTTCCAAGTAGAGTCCGATGTTTTTATTCCTCAGGGGTAAATTCATAATTATATACGATTATATGTGTTTAGAACGTAGAGTTCAAGAACGTGTTTGGTCGTGCACATTTTTCACGGGTAGTTTATCATAGTTATCGCGGTGGGACCACCGGGCAGACCGCGACCGCATACAGAGAAACGTGTAAACACAATTTCTTGTACTTACGGGGCACGATTATAGTGATTGTTATTGGCGGCTTTTCATTTACGGAAGGTGTTTAGCGCCGCTGCAGCAATTGCTTTTTCCAACTGTTTTGCTGTCGTTTTTAGCTCAATAATATTGGCCAGCTAACGTCGACCATTCCCGTTCATCTAAATCTAAATTTTGATTGATGAGGCGTTTTGTAATATTTATTTTTCTCCATCAAACCGGTCAATGCTAACTTCTCCCACTAAATATGCATCATCAGCGCTATTTGCATTATTTGCTGAGGCAGGTATCCTCATCGAAATGCGTAGATTAAGTCGGCCGCATGACACATTAATTGTGTCATCAAACACAAAACCGACATCCTGTCGTCATCGAACACAATAAAAACCCGCCTCTTTTTTCACACGACGAATGCAGGTATCGTTAACAATGACACTGACAGTGACTGGTGACAGTGTCGAATAGCGGACCGATAGCAGCAGCACACACGAATTCATTCACAATTTCAACCAGTGGCTCATTAGCGGCTTCCAAAGCACCCAAATAAAGACCAAAAACACAACAGTTAACAATCCACCGACTCACCTTGAATTTGAAACGCGATTACTATGCGCACAATACAGATGGCGTGATAGATTGCTTCGCGAATGACCGACCTGCCAGTGCTGCCACGCAATATTCCATGTTACATCGCACCGTACCAGTGTTTTGCTGTCAGCGTCGTGCAGTTGTAGCGACAAGTGATTTACATTGAAATTTTTAGCTTCCAGTTCGATACACCTCTCACCTTCGGTTTCACCCAAGCTTTATGCAAATGACGCGTAGCTGTACAGCCTACGGAACAACAAAAAAAAACAACGGAAAAAAGACCCCTGCAGAAGAAAACAATGCTGAGCAAACAGTAATGTGAAACAAAAGCCAATAATAATGACTGTTTCGCTGGCGATTCACAAAATCTGCCGCATTTGCATACTAATGACACCAATGCGATGTCATTTGATTCATAATTTAATAATGTTGGGGCCCATCCATACATCGAACGGACCTCCCCGCAGCACGCAATCTAAAAACAGAGCTACTACCCTTCAGGTCAACGGTTATAAACTCAATGGCGCGAAAATCCACCGGGACACCGAAACGTTTGCATGTCCAAGCACTTTCAGATTATATTATGCCACAGGTTCACACATACACCGCTGGAATGTTCCAATTCCAAGCAACAGCAAGCAAGCTTTCGATGGTCATGACATTTGCACGCATTAGCATTGATGCCAATGGGAAATTATCGGTGATCCGCGAACGACTGGGCGCAGATTGTGTGCGGTCAGTCAATCGCATGCGAAATGGGAAACCGCGAAACGATCAGGTTGATGTGGTCACCGAAGGTTACGATCTATAACGATTGATTCGGTTTAAGGAAATACCTTCCAAGGACTGATCCTTTTTAATGCACTTGAGGTGGAATGCGTGTCGAGTGGAGTTGTTTTTATTGTTGGATTAGCAGCATTACGTTGAGTTCAAAGTAAAACGTTTACTTAGTCAACCACATTGTAATTCCATTCCAATTTGTAATCAAAAATATTTTACAGACAGGCAGTAAATAAATTGGGAAAGCTAGAAAGCAGTTTATTCAGATCACGTAGTAACAATTAACCTGTCAATTTCAACACGACCCATTGTTTTGTTTTTAATAAACTTAGTTTAATGACAATCGAAATAGACAAAGATTTCCGGGTGGCGAGGTCCCAAATTAATAGAGCCATTAAAACCAAGAGCTATTTTTATAGAATTTTCAAGCCCTGTAAACCGTTGCTGTTGTTGCTGTTGCTGCTGTCGAGCATCGTCATTAATGTCACGAAGTGGCGTTCCCTAAATATTTTTTCTATTGTTGCATTATGGTTTGGAGCGGCATCTCGGTCGCCAATCAGTTCAACCTGCTAGCATGTAACTTGCCTGCTTTTACTCTTTTGTCGAATGTAATGGTTACCTTCTTCATATAATTATGTTTCTGTAACGGATTCCGATTTTATTGCCGAATCAGTTTAGTTTGATTTATAGAGATACAGCAGTATTGTGTACTAGTTGTTATACTTTATAAAATTATCGCATTGAAGCTTGCTTCGTTTAGAATCCGAAACAAGGGACATATTTTATTCTACTATCAGACAAGAAAATCAGTCAAGAAAATTTCGATTGCAGCAACCCATAAAAAGTGTAGCATCATCTGGAATAGGTAGATATCTGGTGTTCCCAGCGACCTACAAATTTACGGTTTGTTTCAAAAGGTCAAGAGCTCCTAGATGGTGAACAGCTTAGTATGGAACTCCACCATTACGTGGCGCAAATGTGCGCACAATTTTTCTTTTTTGATCTTAACTTAACTCGCTATTCTGACTTCCTAGAATAACTTTCTAGGTCTTCAGCCAACTTGTTCGGAAACAACTGGACAGTTTAGCTCCTAATTTTGCTGCTATGTGGCGCTATTAAGCACCGAATTCGTCTTATTTCGACCTCAACTTTTCTCACGATTTCGACTTTCCAGAAAGTTGCGGTCTTCACCAAAGTTGTTTAGAAGGTCAAGGGCTACTGGATGGTTGACGTAGTGTCCACACTATTCTTCGTGTTTTCACCTTAACATGTCTCACGATTTCAATTTCGGAAATGCTACAGCTAAATGGCGCTAGTGTGCATACCACGGTGGCGCAAAAGTTTTCATAATTAAATTCCTGATTAATTTTCCTGATACTTTTCAGCTTTTAGCACAAAACAGTGCAACGTAGATGAACGCAACTATAAAATCCTAGTGAATAAAGTATTGGATCGAATATGAAAACGAACAGTAGAGGTCCCGTATTAGTATTTTATGCTGCAAAAAAACCCTTTTAGTTTAAAAAATAATCGCGTCTCGTTTAACAATTTTTCCCTGATTGTTTTTTAGTTTTCCCTGAAACAAACATAAATTCCCTGATCTTTCCTAATCGTTCGGGTTTTTCCAGGCTTTCACCACCCTGGTACGCAAATCTTCGTATTTTGACCATAACTGATCACGCTGTTCTTACTTACTACAAAGTTGCGTTGTTCGACCAGTGCCAAAGGAAAAAAAAAACTTCGAGAATACGTATCGCATTGTCTTCCGCAATTATTTTCATACCGAGAAATTCTAGTTTTCCCTAGTTTTGTAAGAATTAAATTGAATCTCTACAGACACTCTTTTCTCAACCTTCTGAAGTGGTTGAATTCACAAATTAAATTTAGTTTAAAATACTCTTTGCTGAAATCAACACATTTTTGAGTACTTGGATTCACGAGATATATTATGTTCAAAATACTCGAAACTATATGCTCACTAGCGCCTCGTTGCGGCTGAATTCCAAACCATAATGTATACTAGTCACAAGCCCTTGACCGTCATAGATGAGGAAAAAAAAAAGCCCTTGACCTTCAGATCAACTTTGCTGAAGTGAAGACAATAACTCTCTAAGTTGTCGGAATGATGAGATAGCGTAACAAAAATCTGCCCATTTTTCTGATATTTTTCGTAGGGTAATATTCAGATATTTTTCGTTTGGCCCACTTGGTAATATTTAATGCATCTTATCTAATAAATTCAATGAATAATAGAAAACTATGTATGCTCAAATGAAATAAGATACCTATGAAACATACTGCATTATTGTTTTCTGCAAAGTATTGGCTCTAGGTAGTGATAATTTTGAAATTATTTCACACATGTTCAAAATCTTGCTTGAGTCAATCTAATGTCAAAAGGAAATGGTAATATTCAACTTAAAGTTTATATACTCTAGCAAATGAAACAGAGTTAAAATAGTAATTAGAGACATGGCCGAAAAATTTTCTCTATCCAGAGCAAACATAATTTGGCCATGCCACCTAATCAAGCTTTGACAGCTCTTTATTTACTATTCGTACGCTTGCGGTGATTTACAAGTAATTATTTCCCAACTTATTACATTTAACGATTTGAAGCTGCCTGTGATTTTTTGCAAAACCGCTATTAGCCCGATCTTTTCATTTTCAGATGCCTAATATAACGAAAACTGAACAACATTTTTACTCTAAAAGGATCGATGATGATCTGAAATAAAATAAGTTCAAAATATTTCCACACACGGTTTTAGATACACCTATATAGAGGTGGGCCAAATTTTAGACTTGGTATTTAGATCTCCAAAATACGTTTTTTTACTCCGTTGAAATTTTTATATTCCTAGGATATTTTTCAATAATTCTTTCAAAATAGAATTTTGGCTCTTTCAATTGTATGTTAGACCAGTTTTTTTATGTCGAAAAATCGAGATTTTTTTAATAAATTGTACAACCACTTCCTAAAGCGGGCCACCTTAGCGCTGTTTTATTCCTGGTCACGGTCATCCGTTCTCGGAAACCTTTGAGCAACTCATACATAGTTGATTTGATGAAATCCAGTGTTTTTGCGATTTTCAAAGTGATTTTCGACGTGAGTATGCAGTGTCTTTTGTCTTCCATTTAGCACAACTTTCTTCAAACTTCACGTATCGAGATGAAACTTCCAGCTTTGAATGGCGAATACTTCTCGAACAAGTAGCTGTCAAAACATTTCAAATACGACTACTAGGAGCGCTGCTCTACAACTGTCAATATTTCCGGATTCTTAGTGGAGCAAGCTTTGGGAATTAAAATTTGGAAAAATATTAGTGGCAACGTGGCAACATTCAGTTAAAGTAATTATTTTGTTGGAAAATATGTATACATCTAGTAAAATGAGATTCTTATAGCAATTGGTATGAAATCTAAATGATAAATTGGTACAAAACCTGCAAGAATATTATTAACAAAATGGTAGTGGCAAATACATATTAGTCTGAAGATAATTTTCACAATTTCATTCGAGTAAACCTATTCTCTTTCTTTTCAGTTTTTCTAAATTTCCAAATTTCTGAAAATGACTTTATTTTTTGATTTTTGGATTTAAGTTTTTAATATCTCCAAGTTTAGATTTTACTATTTGTCAAAGTTTTTATTTACCTTACCTTACCAATCAGACGAGAGCCGTGGTGGTTCGTGCTGTATCAAGAATTTGTCGCCATGTTGCTCGGTTTTGGGCTGTGTTTCGCCAGTTCCCCAGGCGTCTCATCACCCGCAAGTCTCCTTCGATCTGGTCGAGCCATCGTGCACGCTGCGCGCCTCTATTTCTGGTGCCGGCAGGGTTGCTGAAGAGAAGTGATTTCACAGGGTTGCCGTCCGGCATCCTTACGACATGACCGGCCCACCGCAACCTATTAACTTTCGCCAGGTGTGCAATGGGTTTTTATTTATTTTTTATTTTACATCTTTGAGACTTGTCTAATTGACAATTTCAATTTGGATTTTTGCAATTATAATTTTCACTTAAATTATAAAGTAGTTTCTCAAAACTTTCATACGCTTAAGCGTTCGAAGCAAAATTATGTCAAATTTACCTAATATTTTATTCTTTTCAATTTATTATCTCAATGTATTTATCATCTTGTTTGCTTATCATCAACCTATTTTATCATTTCAATTGATATTTTCCTGCTGAAGTTAGTTACTTTCTGATCGTTTTGCTTCATTTTCCGTTGACACTAATATTCTTTCTTCGAGAGAAAATTTTTTTTTTTGTGAGCATTTTCGCTTCGCTTCGTAGTACAAGCAATATACACTATTTCCAAAGCTGCAAATGTTTTGAGCACGTATTTTGACCCAAAAAGTTGTTTATAAAGCCGTAGTTCCTTCAGCAAAGTTGATTTAATAATTATTCTCCATTCTATAAAAGTAATCCACCTTACATTGAGAACAAATTTTACCTTTTTCATTTTTAGATATAAAAATTCATTTGGTTCGGCAAAATTGTAGCACATTCCAGAAGAAATAACTTTGTCAAAAGGATTACTATCTGCCTCTTTGAATGGACTTTTGCGGTGTTTGCTAAAGATTGTCCCCAAAAAAACATTAAATTGCTACAATTTTTCAATTTTTCTCAATGTTGTTTGCTACAATGAAACAAACAGTTTCATCGGAGAAAATTGTGAGATAAAAATAAACTTTCTTCGAAGAAATTGTTAGTTTTGTTATAGCAAACAGTATTGTAGAATATTGAAAAATTGAAGTAAATCACTATAAGAAGTTGAATTGAAAAAGAATATTTTTAGGGATAATAGTTGGAAGACTCCACAAAAGTTAATTTAAACAGGTAGATAGAGGTATGATGTCTTCAACAAAGTTCTTCATTTTGAAATGTACTACAACTTTGCTGAACAAAGTAGATTTTTATATTTCAAAATGAGTAAAGTGAAATTAATTTTTCACTGTTAAGTAGATTAATTACAGGATTGCAACTTCCGTAAAATGGAGAATAATTAATGGAACAACTTTATTGAAGACACTGCGGCTCTAAAATCATTTTTTCGGGTCAAAATAATTCTGATCACGTTTCTGCAACGGTGTGCCTGATTGATGCCAGTTGTGTGTCAATTTTAATTCATCCTTATGTTGATTGAGCATTATAGTAATCAAAATACTGATAGCAGACAGTAAATATTACGATGGTTTTGTGCATTCTACTGTGCTACACTGCTATGTATTCGGAATGTTAGTTATTGACCAATTTCATAACTAATCGATTATTTTTGTGTAATAATTGATGCTATGGTATGGTGAAAAACTCACTCATGTAGGCTATAAGAGCCATTTCCGTGCTTGTTATGTGCATCTTGCAGTCTCATCTATAGAATGTTTTACTGCTCATTTCAAGAGCGAACATTGAGCGTTAGCTCGCAGGTTTATTAGTTATAAAAAAATCAAATATGAACGACCATTCTACTTAGCAGCATACTTAGACATTATACGGTTGTACATTTCCATGACCGAAGCGCACGTGAGATGTGCACTGGACAGGACAGCAGCGTGGTACATGTAGGTTTTCCTCGATGACCCACTATGGATGATACTTTACCTGATGTTAAACATTCCTTCGAAGCCATTCGAGGTGCAACAATGCTTGACACATGTCAACCGTGTTCACTCGAGTCAGTCAAAGGTCGTTAGAAGCTCCTGACATCAATACGGTCCCTGCTGTTATGCCACGAGCAAATAACAAAAGCAGCTTTGGAATTTTTATGCTACACTCTTTGCCTTGCCAGAGAACTGTGATTTCCGCAAGGTAAACAGAGAGTATGTAACTGGTTAACAACAGCAGCAGCAGCAATAGTTATCAACTGACCTATTTAAAACGAGTGTTTCGTTTACGCCCACAAACTCGTAAAGCCCATCAGCAACCTGTTCCACCGGGGTGCACCACAGTAGCACTTTAACGCGAGTCTACTTCCCCTTCCGCCATCGATTCATATCGCAGCAGGTGAAAACCCACCATTAGGAACTATCGCTGGGTTTTATCTTCATCTTTCCTCATAACTTGGAAACCGTCTATGCCCTTACAGTTGAGTTCGACGCCGGATGAAAATGTACATACATCACATACTAGCAGATTTCTTAGCCACACCATTAGCACAATAATTATCATACATTTGGAAATGAAGGTACACACATTAGTTAACGCTTTGGTCGGTGTTTACCTAAACTTCATGCACGCGTCGATCGCTGCTACGCGTGCGGGAAAAATTTGCATTTAAAAAAAGGCAGCTCGCGTTTTGTATAAGCAAAAATCCCTTTTGTTGTGGATCGGTAGTTATTGTTTGCTCAGGCCCGGCTGCCCGCGCTGATCTCAGCTTTCGTACGTACGTACACACTTACCACTTCGAGTGCGGATTCGTATCATCATAATGCATGAGAAGCTAAAGGCTTTCGCTTTCGAATGGGGCATAAACGATTGTTACGAGAAAAACAAAATACGTAGTTGGAAACTCCATAAATTGCGCGATTCGCTTTTCATTTACGGAACAAAACTATTACGGTTCAGTTCTTCAGCGATGATGAATGTAGAAAGTACTTTGTACAGAATGGTTTAGGGTGATGGTTTTACCACCTTTTAAATAGCACCCAGTGAAGTGCACTCTCCTGCTGTCTGTCACTGCACACCACGCACGTCACCCTGCTGGGTGATGAACTTTAAACAGCTTATCTTAATTAAACTTCCTGCTGCGTGCAATAGACGGTCACAAAGGCTTAAACCACGTGCCTCGAGGCGATAATAATCCGGCGCGGATTTTTTTAATGTAATAAAGTAAGAGGCATTATTTCGATTTAAAGGAGCGTTCGATTCGGCGTACAAAATACTCAATTTCATAGCGAATTGAAAATTAGCGGCGGGCCATTTCGAGCTCTGATGGGCGTGCTGAAGAAGTAATCGTCGGCTGTCGGTTGAATTCAATTTGCTCGCCCGAAGCGCGCCGGCCAGGCAGAACTCCGAA
Source organism: Wyeomyia smithii (assembly GCF_029784165.1). Classification (NCBI taxonomy): domain Eukaryota; kingdom Metazoa; phylum Arthropoda; class Insecta; order Diptera; family Culicidae; genus Wyeomyia; species Wyeomyia smithii. The sequence goes on from NC_073695.1 coordinate 67,309,740, forward strand.
CAGCATTCGCGCATTCGTTCGGCGGATAATTTAAACATCATAACTTGACGTTAAGAACGATTTAGCAGCTGTGTGAATTTTCCAACACAGCCACATACAACCAGGTGTGTGGATCCCCAAATAACGAAGCACTCGGAAAGAATACAGAAGTATGATGATCGTAACTACACGGTCATAAAACGGTTTATTCCCGTCTTTAGCCCCTCATCAATGCAATGGAAAAAACATTGAAATGTAGAGAAATGAATCGCCTAAATTATTACGGTGTGACCGTAGAAACACAGGACATTAAAAATGCAAAATAACGGAATTTACCTAGTGAATCTGTTAATGGAGTCGAGCGTGGTAAAGAACATTTATTCGTTTGAAAGGTGTGATTTTTTTATAATTTAAGCTTTCTTCGTTTATTTAATTTCCTTCGCGGAAATTCTGGTTGAACAGTGTAACAATAGGTGTCACTATACAATCGGATAAATGGGATCACAGAAGCAGTGCAAATGACGAACTGTTATAGTTAGAGAAAAGATCGCAAAGCAATGCAAGAAATAGGTGGTCTCGTATTGCTACCTTGTGGCTCATTGACATCGCGAATATTTCAATTCTACTCGAAGTTATTAATGTTTTTCATCGAAAAATATGCCTCTTTCAATTATTTGTTGTTCTTTTTTGAGCAAACATAAAAACTATCTCTTGGTCTCAATTTGATGGGCACATTTGATGGATGAAGAAATTTTGAAAAATATGTTTTTTTTTTATTTGAGTAAATTTAACTTGAAAACACTACTAAACTTGTAATTATTTCATATTTCTGCATGTAAAAGCAAACAGGTTTCTTCAGTATTTTCTCTCAAAACTAGAAAACAATATCTTTAATTTGATCCAAAAAGATCGAAAATCGGTCAACTGGTTCAAAAGTTATATTCTTTAATATTCTTTAATTTTTTCTAGTATGATATTCCAGTATATATATTCTTTAAATTTTTTCCAGTATGAGCTCTAGGGCAACATCTATGTTGATCAGTGCAATTAGCTGCTTCATTACCATTTGTAACTTATTTTTTTCGATAAATCCCTGAAGTTTTCCCTCAAGACGTCACTGATCAGTGTCGAAACGTCGGACAATGTGAAATAGAATTTCTACTTTTTCGGGACAGTCGAAAATACACAGTCGAAGTTTTGACAATAATTATTCATGTTTTTTTATTGAGTAGAATATGGATCGCTCTGTACGTTTTTATAAGAACTTTGTTAAAAAATTATGCAATAGGTTAGCGAATTTGAAATTGTATTTCAATCTATCATGAAAGATTTCGCGCCAACTCTGTGGCCTTAGCAACTTTGCATATATTTTTCGAAAATTCATCGATACTAACATTTAAAATGCTGAAAAGTTATTTTTATAAGTCGATATACCTGAATAAGATAGAGTTGTTTTCGAGGGTGAACTTCTAGGAAACTGGCTGAACTTTTATTTAAAAATATTGAGAAAAACAAATAAATTTGATAACCTACATTAGGGAAATTTTATTTTAAAATCAGAACAGTGATTTAAAAAAATCGGTCATCTCAGAATTTTTTCAAAAAAAGTTTTTAGGTAGAACATTTCGTTGCCTAAATCTCTTCTGAACAAACCAAAGCGAGGAAAAAATTTTTTAATAAACTGTATTCTTTCAATTTTTGTCCAGCTTGAGCCCTAGGGCAAAACCAGTAGAATCAGATAGTCCGTTCTTAGTAATATGTATGATAAAATTCCTGATAATGTGTAGAAAGTCATTAATCTTTATCAAATCCCCATAGTGCACCCTGAAGATGTCACTGATGTCACTTTTTTTTTTTGAGCTGTAGTTCGAAACCTGTGTTGACCAGTGCAATTAGCTGGTCCAGTAAAAAGCTACTAATTTTTGTCAAATCCCCGTAGTTTACCTTCAAGATGTTGCAGATCAGTGATGAAACGTCGGACAGTGTGAAATAAAATCGTTCTACTCTTAAGCATAGTTTACAGTTCCAAGCGAAGTGAAAAATTTTATAAGTGAAAAAGCGTAAATTTTCGCTTGCGAAATCTGTCGTGAAAACTTGTTTGTGGAACACGCAGGTATTTCACCAGGCTGCAGTTTACAGTTTAAGTGAAGCGAAATCCACGAGTTTACACTCCGAGCGAAGTAAAAATTGGCTGCATCTGACAGAATAGAAACGCACGCAAGTTTTCGCTTGCTACTGTTTTTTTCACTGCATGCGTGAAAAAAATTAACCCAAGTGAAAAAGATGAGATCCACAACCTTCGATTTCGCTGGATCGAATTTGTTTACAGTTCCAAGCGAAGTGAAATTTTTGCAGGTTGCATTTTTCACGAGCGTGAAAAAATTAACATTTTGTATGAGATTTTCACTTCGCTTGGAACTTTAAATAGGGCTTCATGAGACAATCAAAAATGCACCGAAAGGCGTCGTACACAAATTACGTAACGCATGAAGGGAGGAGAGGGGGGTTGAGTCTGCGTTACTTATTGTTACGTAGGGGGGAGGGGGGGATAGTAGAGACAGTTACGTAACTGTGATGTTTGCTCGAAATTGAAAATTTCGGAGGAGGGTCAGGCTGATCAGCGTTACGTAATTTTAGGGGGGGAGAACGTTACCTATCGTTACATAGGGGGGAGGGGGTCTAAAATCTAGATTTTTAGCGTTACGTAATTTGTGTACGACGCCTTATGAGACAATCGAAAATGCACCGGAAGCACATAACTTATTTTAAGCTGTAATCTTTCAAATTTTTGTCTGTTTAGAGCTCTAGGGCAAAACCTGTTTTGACCAGTACACAGTTTTTTTTTTGCTGAAATTCAGTAAACTTTTGCTGAATTTTGCCACGCTGAAACTTCAGTAATCATTTCAGCAATGAAATATTACTGGAAGTTTCAGCAAAGTCAAATATCATTCTGTTTGACAGTACTTTACTGAATATTCAGCAATGTGAAATGTCATTCAGTTTGACAAAATTTCACTGATTATCCAGCATTATTTAAAACATTGTCGAAGATTCAGCAATGTTCTACTCACCAAATAGTTTCTCCACGTCACAGCGCTCGACTTTCAGGTTCTGCAGCTCTCCCTTGAGCTCCGGATCCACTTTCAAAACAATTTTCTTTCCGATAAATTTTTACGCGCAATAAACAAATTGATAACAAACTATTTTTTTCATTTTGACAGTCGCAATGCGTGTCAGTCGATGACAGATACCGAATATTCAGCATTCGAAGCAATTGCTGAATTTTCAGTGAACTATTAGATAGCCGAAATTTCAGTATACGGTTTTTATTGTAGAAATTCAGTAAAGATTACTGAATTTGGTCTTCAGGAATTTGGCGTGTAGAATCAGCTAGTCCGTTCCTAGTAATATGTATGATAAAAAATTCTGATAATATGTAGAAAATCATTAATCTTTGTCTAATCCCCGTAGTGTATCCTGAAGATGTCACTGAACAGAGACGAAACGTCGGACAGTATAGAATAAAGTCGTTCCACTTTTTTGAGACACTCGAAAATACACCCAACGCACATAACAACTCAACAACCGAAGTCTTAACAAAAATTATGTATACGGTTTTATTGAGTTGAAGTTGAATTGATCTATACTTTTTTCATAAAAAATGTTTGATGTATTCAAGCCAACCAACTTACTCGATTAACTTGGCAATAGGGTAGCGAATTTGATCATTTTCGCTTTGAATATTTCCTTCTCAACAAATTTACTGATGAAAATGAAATTCTATCCTAAATCTATCACATCCTTGTTAAAGGTTATGTCGCGTATTACGATTTTTTTTTTTTGTAAAATTTACCTCATTCACGTAATGAAAATCCTTATCATTATTTTTATTGAAACTAAGTCTCAACATGTTCTTAAACCGGTTTCATGGCTTCGTCTTTTTAGATGATAATTAGAAAGAAAACAATTTTACGTTAATTTCGGCTTTGAAACAGAATACATCGTACCCTTGAAAAACAAAACTAAAAGTAGGGAACCTTCAGTTCCACCGATCAGAGTGCAAATAAGCAGTCGGAATAACGCGTTCAAGCGTCAAAGGCTAAAATGCTGCCGGAAAAAGGTTACTCCGCACCGTCTTTGGTGTACAGCAAACCGCACCAGAACCAGTGTGCCGCTTGTCAAATTATGCATTCTAGAACGAATAAAAATAACACTGGAAACCCGAACGAAAAAGGGTGAATGTGTAATTTAAGGCGCTACTCACTTAACCCATAGCAAATAGGTTGCGATGGGAATGAACCCAAGCACACGCTAAGTATTTTCGACTGGAAAAAGGTTCTGTGATTGATAAGTGTAGAATTGTTCTCAACATCAATGAATATCCAGCCGGGAAAACGTAAATGACAGCACGAAACTGATGGATTGACCCCATAAATAAATGTTTAACTTTCCGTAGTCGTATTTTTTCCGTGTACTATGCTCCAAATACATACGCAAATGCATTCGTTTGTTTTTTTTTTCACGAGTGACGGTATTGTGAGAGTTTAATTAGAATGTTGAATTCGATATTAATGTTCATTAGACATAAGGGGGATTAGAATGGGACTTGCACTTGCGATGCGATGCGCTTGGGAAATGGGGTGCAACAGAAATAGGACAGGTTGCGACCGGTTTACCATCATCGTTCATCCATCATTGCTTGTGGGTATGGAGACTCAGAAAAGAAAACAAAAACGATGATGGGTTGTAATATTGTATGCAAATTTGATACCTAGTGCCAGCAGGATTTAACCCTCGCCCCTAACAGTTTGAGAACGTTTTCCCCCCATGGAAGGCGCTGAAAAAGAAATTAATCACCCGTCTGTTGTGTTGCTTATGTTTTTTTTTGTGCTGCACTGATGATTCAAACTTGTAAAACTGATTAGATACTAGTGAAATTGGAACTGTATAATCACTCTTTAAGTTACAGTTTTCAAATGGATGATTTGTTTTAACAGCATTACTTTTTATTTACTCTTGCAGATAATCTTCCAACGCCGAATGAAAGATGACATAGAGGACGGCAGGTTTTCGAGTAACAGTGTGTGTGAGTGGTAGTCAGGTTGACACTAATTAAGAGTGATCAAACCCGGGCCGGACTAAACAAGATTCAAAACTAGTTCACCGTTCAGCCGAGGGGCCTACACTGCCATGTCTACTGCTAGTATCTGGATCGCTCGGGGCTGCTAAAGCCGCACTCGTTTTCCTGCAGCGATTTTTTACAACCAATAACCATAAAAATAACGTGCCACCGCAGTAGCAGAGAAACCAATAAAATGTATCGTGTGTGATAGGAATTGTGCAGACGAAACAAAGAGATCGCAATCAATTTTTTAGTCGGATATAATTTACACACCATCGGCAGCAGGATGATGGTTCTGAGCAGCACCCCAGCAGCGACGCTGAACAGGCACCTGACCCGAATCGTAACCGTGCTGATAGTGTTAATTAGCTGCTCGTTAGATAGGACCGACAGTTGGACACCAGATGTCCTCACCAAGTCATATATTACCTACGGTGAGTAGCCTTTCCGCTGTGTTTGAACTTCAATAATCGTCCAATAAAATATTGCTCGGTCGTAAGTTTACTTCCCCAAGCGGTCGCGTGGCTTGACAGATACCGGCGGGGGCACTTGATCCAGTTTAACGACGATATTTGATATCTGTGTGTAATTTTTATTAGCACAATTCTGTCCAACAACGTGATCGTGATCGTCCGCCCGAGTGGCTTCCGGTTTTCGGCCCGCTGGTTGTTCCGACTTTGAAGGGTCACAGCACTTACCCCTTCACTGTGAGTTGTTTTACGGCTCGTTGAGCAGATCGTTTTGTTGCGAATTGGTTTACATGTTGGGAACTGTACGGCTTCTATCTGGTGGTACTCTGTTCTCTGATGCTTGCTGAAGTAATTTGATGCCATCGTCGTCTGCTGTTGCGACATCATACAGAACTTGCGTGTAGGCTGTCACCGTAGGTCTGCACTAAATTAACAAAATGTGCCTAAGAATAATTTGGAACTCGGGGTTGAAAATACAAGTAAACTCATTTGATCGCTGCTTTGTATATAGAAATAAAGGTTACTGTTTTTTCAATGCTAAAACAGATATCACAGTGCAACAAAAATTGACTTTTTTCTGCCTTGGCTTTCATATATAATTTTTTTGTGTTTGAACATATTTCAACTTAAGGGGCAACAATGGCGCCATTTTGAATTTTTGAGGAACCGGTGATTTTTGTATTTTTTTCGACGCCATTTTGTTTTGAGGCCAAATATTAAAATTCTAAGAGTTTGTCCACATATTAGCATCTTTTTACCCATCTTTTGAAAAAAAACAGATCTTAAATCGGACAAAAACTGAGCTCAAAACGGTGATTCTACGAAACCGGGTTTGGCATAGTTTTAGTATATTTTTCACAAAGCAAAATAATATCGATTATTTTTGAGCATTATTAGTAATTCGCTAATATCCTAAAGTGGTAGTCAAATTATATCTTATTTTGAGAAAAAAGTCTCAGAAATCGAATGGTAGGTGTCTGATCTACGTAAAATGTCAGCAGATAAACCTATTTTAGTATTGCAGGGGAATTGGGGCAAAATCGACATTTTGCTGACATTTTACGTTGATCAGACACCTACCATTCGATTTCTGAGACTTTTTTACTCAAAATAAGATATAATTTGACTACCATTTTAAGATATTAGCGAATTACCATTAATACTCAGAAATAATCGATATTATTTTGCTTTGTGAAATATACTAAAACTATGCCAAAATCGGTTTCGTAGAATTACCGTTTTGAGCTCAGTTTTTGTCCGATTTAAGATCTGTTTTTTTTTTTCAAAAGATGGGTAAAAGGATGCTAATATGTGGACAAACTCTTAGAATTTTGATATTTGGTCTCAAAACAAAATGGCGTCGAAAAGCCCCCAAAAATACCGGTTTCTCAAAAATTCAAAATGGCGCCATTGTTGCCCCTTAAGGTGAAATATGTTCAAACTCGTGGAAATTTACTTTCGCATCAAACTTCATCAAAAAATCATACATAGGAGCCAAGGCAAAAAAATTGTTGCACTGTGATTTATTTGCTCCTATTTATTTATTTTGACATGTTAATATAACTCTTAAAGCTATCAATATTTTTCAGATTGTCAGGAGTTTCCGAAAAATACATTTTGAATCTAATAAATTTTTAATAATTTTCAGATCTTTTGCTGTGACTCTCCGTTTAACTCTGGGTAGTAAAGACATTAGAAATGAAATTGATTTTGTTGTGGTCTTAGTCGTAAGTCCCGTTGCGCTTCGTACCAAAAGTCTACTCCGTTGTGACAGCTTGCAAATTTGTTTTCAAGAGTTTTAGACTGCCCGCAAAGAGAACAGTCTGGGTTGTCTCTCCTCTTTTGATGGAATAAAAGATCGTTGTTATTGTATTTTCCGTGGATTCGAGGAAAAAATGTAGATTTTTAGTCCGAGTTTAAGGATTTATGGTTTATGTTATTCCAAATTTTGCTCCAGTTTTTGTCAACTAGTATTGTTATGGTTTTTGTGCAAATAACATTTATTTGACAAGGCACAAGCGTATCGTTGTTGTTGAAGAAGCACCAAGAATTTCTCGTTATGCGTCTAAATCAGAACATAAAATGAAAATAAAATTTGTATCGGCCTAAATGGGCAAAAAATTCACAAGCGTTCGCCATTCCTCTATAAATTTGTATTTTTGGAAATTTATTCTTTCGATATTATGCCGGTCACGATTACTTAGTGAATATATTTTTATTTACATAAAATGGAATAAAAATAACTTGTAATTTATAATCGTTGCAAAAACATTCAATTCTTGTTGAGTAATCTAAGGTTTTTTTTTGGTAACCACATTTATGAGATACACTTTGCATTACCATTAGCAGCAGCATTTCCTTGATTGCACGCGAATAGAAGTCGTGTACCGCTGCAATAATAGACGGTGAGAAACCAGCGCACAGTGGTCCAAAAAGGCAAAGAATGGAACTAAATTTCATAGCGCCTTTCACCTTCATCCTAGCTTAATAGTGTCTTCGGAACAATTGTTTGTATGAATGACCCGCATAATCGCAAACTGTCGAAAGTTTTGAAAAGTTTACTATACAGTAGGTTTCCGCTTTTGGCATGTTCCGCTTTTGGCATGCTCCGTTTTTGGCACACTCCGATTTTAGCAACAAAAGGGTTCCGTTTTTGGCAACATTTTATAGAACATAGTGACAAATATTTTTAGCACCGAAACGGTTTGTTTGATCGGTATGACGTCTTCGGCAAAGTTGTAAATAATAATTTTGTCTTTCCGAAAAAATATACACTTCAAAATAAAATATTTTTTTTGTGAGAAACAGTTAAAATAATAATTAAAAATCAATTATCAAAAAAAGCTGATAGTTCAAAAATCTAATATTTTTTTAAAAACTATAAAAGATTACCTAAACAATAAAACCGGTTCGATCATGGAGAAATAAAGAAAAAAAAAGTTATTATTTTTTGAAAAAAAGTATATATTTTGTTCAATTTCTTTTTCGAGGGACATTTTTTTTTTTTGACGGACAATTTTGCCGAAGACATTATGTCAATCAAACAAACCATTTTGGCTGTAGAAACATTTTTAATTTCCCATACAGCACTCTATGAGGAATTGAAAACATTTTTACAGTCAGAACGGTTTGTTTGATTGGCGTAATGTCTTCGACAAAGTTGTAGATACTAAATTTGTCCTTCCATAAAAAATATACCATGTGAAAACAAAATCAAAAGTTAAAAAGAATATTAAAACTTTTGTTTTGATTTCTTTATGATCGGACCGGTTTCATTGTTTAAGTAATCTTTTGCAGTTTTTTCAAAAAAATATTAAATTTGAAAACTGAGCTTTTTTAGATAATTACCTTTTATTCTAATTAACTTTTATTCTGAATAATCGTTTTTTGAAGTATATATTTTTTTTGGAAAGAAAAAATCGTTATCTGCAGCTTTGCCGAAGACGTCATACCGATCAAACAAACCGTTTTGGCCTTGAAAATATTTGTTATCATCAATATCTTTCCAAAATACCATTTTTCAATAGCTTCTCAAAAATGAGTCATGTTCCAGGAAATTATCAAATTTATCAAAGAATTTTTGGTAGCTGTTATCAAATGGGTAAAAAATTTACTCAATAAAAAGTCGTGCAACTTTTTCAAAAATGGGTGAAATTATAGCGTACAGGACGGATTTTGTTAAAAACCTATTGAATCGTATAAATAAATAAATTTTCATAATAATTTTGAAGTCTCAAATTAAATATATTTATGTCAAAAAAGGTTTCCATTTTTAGCACGGTTCCAGTTTGGCAACTGAAATTTAAAATTTTGTTGCCAAAAACGGAAACTTACTGTACTAAATATAAAAAAAAATAACTTTTTTATGTTGAGAGATAGGGGAATGATTTATTCAGGAAAGTTGTAGGAAATTCAAAAATATGAAACTTTGTCGAACAAATGAAAATCCTATCTTCATTCCGTACAAAATAATAAAGTATATTATATGGAACTCACTTAAAATTTAGTTTTTTGTAGTTACCTTTTGTTAGTGGCCTGTTACAGGAAAATGTTGTTCGAAGAAATTGTTAAGGCATGCAAAACACACATTTTTCCCAAAGACCATACATCTTCAGGACTTTTCTTTGCAAAGTTATATCATATTGTAGCTAATTTTTTCGACAACTTCAAGAGTGTATAGGTTAAAAGGGGCAAGTGGAGCTATGATGTGAATACTATTTCTTGAAGTTGAGCTGAAGTACCATAAACTCTTGTAGGTTTCATTTGTCCCAATCCATACATATTAGAGTACGGCGAACATATGTTATAGTAGGTGTTCATATATTAAAAAATACTAACTTTTTTATGTTAAGAGATAGAGGAACGGTTTTTTCGGCAATTTTTTAGGGCGTGCAAAAATATGAAACTTTACTGAACAAATAAAATTTCTATCATCATTGGGTACAGATTTACAGAGTATTTTATACAAAAGTTACTTAAAAGTTAGTTTTTGTACTTAACTTTTGTTAGTTACATTTTACAAGAAAACGTTGTTCTAAAAAGCATTGGGGCATACAAAACACACATTTTTGTTGGAGACCACACATCTCCAAGACTTTTCCTTACAAAGTTGTATCAGACTTTAGCTTATTTTTTCGATAATTTTAAGAACTATTAAGCTAGGATGAAGATGAAAGGCGCTATGGAATTAAATTCCACATTTCGCCTTTTTGGACCACTGTGCAGCAGCGCTCTGCTTCACATACAGTGTCGAACATAAGTTAAGCAACTAGTAACAATATACATTTGAGCGACGCTCATTGCTTTCGGGTTCGGATAATGTTTTGCCTTTCTCCTAGAAAGGTAGAGCAATCACTGGAAAAACCGAAGGTATAAAAGTGGCTAATTAAAAGGTAGAAAAATGATTGAAATGGCCGAATGTCATATACAACTCAACTCAGTTCGAGTGCTATGTATAAAAGGGCTCAAAAGGGCCTAATGTCGTATACCACTCGACTCAGTTCGACGAGCTGAGCATTTTCTGCATGTGTGTGTATATGTGTGGGTAACGCTCTCCCAATCTCGCTCGATTTTCTCAGAGATGGCTGAATCGATTTCAATGAAATCAATTCCAAATGAAAGGTCTAGTTGCCCATTAGGACTCTATTGAATTTTATTGTAATCTGATTTCTAGTTTAGAGGTTATGTATCAAAACGTAAAAATCACGAAACATCAATATCTCAGAAACTACACAACCGATTTGAACAAAATTGGTTTCAAATAAACAGGCTACCTAAAAACCCTCAACTTTTGAATTTTATGAAGATAGAACATATGGTTCAGAAGTTACAGAAAGAAACGTGTTCTGGAGACTGTTTAATCTCACTCATGTTTCTCAGAGATGGCTGGACCGATTTTCATAAAATCAGTGTCATAAGGAAAGTCTTGTTGTCCCATAAGACCCTATTGATTTTTTGCGAACGGATTATTACTTTTCCTGTTATGTTTAAAAATGTGAAATCCAGCTATGAAAAGAAACAGATTCCGGAGACTACATAAACTCACTCACTTTTCTCAGAGATGGTTGAACCGATTTCCACAAAATTAGTGTCAAATGAAAGGTCTAGCTGCCTCATAACACCCTATTGAATTTTGCTGTAATCGGACTGTAACTTCGTCTGTAATGTATCGAAATGTGAAAATCGCGAAACTTCATTATCATAGAAATTACACAACAGATTTAAACAATATTGATATCGAATGAACGGGACAGTTAAGGGTTAACTGATGAATTACGATTGAACACGTGGTTTCAAAGTTTGGCTCCCCCATACGTTCCATTTTCATTTCATTGTAATCAAACTTAAGCAACCGTTATGATTCAATTTGTAAAACAACAAAGGTCTATTATCTCAAGTATTGCACGACTTATTTGAACATAACTAGTGTCATACAAACGAGTCATCTCTCAAACTTACAAATAACAAACTTCATAAAAATTTGATATACTGTTCAAAAGTTTTGAAAAGAAAAGAAATTCAAAGACTATTCAACACTAAAGCTGCTTTGAACAATATATATGGCCTCAACATGATTTAAATGTGGTATCGTACTATTTGAACGTTCCCGGTATCGCTCGTGATTAAATTGTTCGAAATTAAGAGTCATTTCTTATATTTCGCTATTTCTGAAGCACCAACATTACGTCAAATTTCATATTTTATACTTTAATTACAACATCAATATTTTAGAACCCAAAGAGTGAATATACCTTTTTGGATTTAAGCATTCATGTAAATCTATTTTTACAAATAATAAGTTTGAATGAGAAAGGCTGAGTCTGACCGCTAGGTGGATTAATTTAGGTTTTTTTTTCATTTACATCATTTCACAGAGGTTGCAGTTATTTATTTTAAAAAAACAATATGTAAGCACAGAAGAAGTTGTAATACGATGATTTTTAAAGCGACCAAAGACAAGAACTAAAAGATAACAATTATTTACGGACCATTCGTGGACTAGCTTTTCTCGGACTACCGGCACGGGCAGCCGTTGCAAACGTTTCTTTTTCTTTATATCACTTCAGTAGGCGGGATACCATTGACTTGTGAATACCAAAAAGTTCACTTACTTCTTTGTGGGTACGTCCTTGTTGATTGAGTTCAACTATTTTTGGTCTATTTTAAGCCGTTAGTGTACAAATCAAGTTACATATTTTTATAGATCACTTTGCTCAATACTTCAGCAAATAATAAAAACTCCTAAATTCAACACTATTTGCCAATTCATCAAGTTTGAAAGTTCGGAACTGTAAAACAGTAGTAATTGTCCACGTAATAACCTATATCGACCACTCTGTTTACCAAATTTGCCAGTTGCTTAGATTATGTCGCACGAGCTTAAGCACTTTTATTAATATTTTTGAACAGTGCTGCCAACATACTTTTCACAACGTGATTGTTGTTAGAGTAACATATGGATTGAATAAATACTTGCAAATATGATTCTACTACAAGCAGTTGCTTAACTTATGTCCGACACTGTATGCTATACGGTACTACTTCTACCAGCATGTTTTCTTTCAAGATATTAGTTTTTATTATACCTACTCTAACAGCAGGTCTAAAAATTGTTCAAGAAAAATAATTGGTTCATTGTTCGCGTAAATTTGTCATTGAAACTTTTTATCATTTTTAATCGTTTAGCAATGAAATAATAGTGATAACTAGTGTTTTATCTATCCAAAAACATACTGGTTATTGTTATCCATCATGTAATTGTGCTGTTACTATCGTCTGAAATCTGACGGAGCATTTGCCAGTTTCATTTCCAATTTTACAGAATGCATCCCAATTTAGTTCCTTTCTCTGTAATTCTTATAAGAGTGTTCGAAGCGCTTCTGCTGATATCTTTGGCCCCTTCCTCGCTCTCTACTGTGTTGTCTTCGGTTTGGTGTTGCTTGGGTGTTACTCGGGTGTTGCTCGGGTGTTGGTGCTGATCCACTCTGATTTGGCTCGATGGGTGTGGAGTTTTCGCGGGAGGAGTGATGCGATGTACGTGAATGACTTCTCATTCTCGGTCTATCAAGGCCAGTGCGGTCTTGTGCAGCAATAGTTGCTCGATTTTCCGCACAACTGTATCCAAAGTGTTTGATGTTATTGCAGTGACGGCAATTTTTGATTTGGTTATTGTAAGTAACGTGAGTGTCGTATCCTTTGATACCAATGTACATTGGAATTGGCTGCTTCAAACGAAGGCGCATATTACGAACTCCACTTGGTATATCGCCGAAATACTCCGAATGACATCTTTCTTGCTTAATCGCAATAACTTCCCCGTAGTCTGCGAAAAACTCTTTTATCCACGTGTCTGGCATGCGTGGTGAAAGGTTGTGTAGTTTTACATCTATACCTTCGTCATCTATTTGCAACCTGATGCGGTGATCAATACCGTCGTGGGAGAGCAACAGCTTGTTGTCATACCGTTCTACAATAGCATCTGCTTCTGCTTGCGTCTTCACTTCCACAAAGACCTTGCCTTCTATACGGTCAATCTGAATTGTTGGAACTTCTTGCGGTGTGAGCTTCAACTGCTCTGCGATAAAATTGTAAACGGTTTCATCCTTCAATTCTCGAATACCGCGGACATCGTTAAAGAAGGTATGTTTCCTCAGCGAGTCCATATTTCGGTAGAGGGCTTGCTGATACACACAAGCTTTAAACCCCTTTCAGTAGCGAATTGCGATTTGATAAAAAGATAAATGAAAGTTTGATGACTTGTCCGATGGATTATCGATAACTACTACCTGCTTATAGGCTGTCACCGTAGGCCTGCATCGAATTGAAAAAATGTGCCTAAGAATAATTGGAACTCTGGGTTGAAAAAACAGTTAAACTCATTTGAAGGTTGCTTGAGTAAACAAATAAAAGTTACTATTAGGACAGCACCAAATGTTATAAAGTCGTACGTCGTAAATTAAGAACTTCATTGCGACAAGAATGTAGCTAAGTCAAAAAGAGGGCCGTCACCCATTCCCTCCAATAAAAACTTTAATGCACCTGCGCTCTTCATTCACTAATCAATAGTGTCATAAGTTGCTTGGATTATTTGTTTGCACAAGAAAACCTCCCTAGATAAGATTACAGTATCGATTACCTCTACCGAAACTGATAAGTGAAGTTTGCAAAACGTCGCATCCACTTGTGCAAGGAATACATTATCGTACAAGGTGAAAGATTAGGAGTCTTTCTTGGAACCGACGACCACCCGTCAGGTCTTACACCAGGCCCGTCACGACGCAGGCATTGTGCAATATTTGTCTTCCGTGGCAATAAATTCTGCATACAAACTGCCTTTCTGGCACAGTTTGGGTCCCAAGCTGTTGCTGCTTGTTGTGGCAAGAAGACAGATAACGCCGCACACCACACGATAATGACGACCATTTGAATATTCAAATGGTTCTGACGAGAGACTGCTGTCCTTCCTCGGATCTACTATACAATCTCTCCGATTGTGTTTTCACGCAAAATCCTCAATCTGCGCGTGTTTACTGCAGGTGTGACGGCGAAGTTTATAGGGGAATGCATTTGAATTTTTACACACGAACACGATTTGTTCGTGTTCATTGTTAATTGAAATCGTTTTTAATGATGTTTGAAAACTGTTAAAAAGATCATTAAAATAGCAATGAAAAAAGATGAACTAACTCTATTCACTCAAAATAGAACAAGGTTCAAGGGAAACCTGTCTCTCCTACGATATAAAAACCAAGATTTGCATGTTTTCACACTTGACAAGCAAACCGACATTTTTATTTACCAACCGAACAAGTTTCGCACAAACGTCGTACAAAGTGATTATAGTGTACGTTGCTAGTTTGAACAAAGTAGGCAAACTTTCTTGTAAATAAACGGTAATAAACATGTTGATTTGTAGAGCGGCGTGATAAAAATAACGAGGCGGTTAGAACTTGTGACTTGGCGTGCTAGGAATAAATAAATTTCAATGTTTGTTCATTATCAGTTACTGCATATAACGAGTTTAGATTACTATACCAGTCTTTTGGAGACTGAATATTATTTCTCTAACTTCAAACCTTGCTTTGAGCGTGAAAAATTGATGGAATATCCTATTTGCCAATCAAAAAGAAAACCAATCAAATTTAGGTAACCAAAGAAGCCCCCACATCGCATTCAAAAAGCTTTTATGCGGCCGAACACCCAATTATCATTGTCCGGCTCGGACAAACAGTGCAATCGCCGTGGCTGTCACTCAAGTTTTGCCGACCTTTGCAGTACTCAGTAAAATAAAGCACAGAAGAAGAAAAAACTGGTGCTAACAATAGGCTAAAATCAACACTTATGTTCAATCGAATGCCGCCAACCGGTGAATGAATTTTCCGCTATGAGCATCTTCTTTGTGTCATTCGCGCATTGCGTTCACTCAGTTCAGCAAGCATCGTCCCCCCTGGCGGCCGGTGTCGAATGTTTTCCACTTGATCGCATCAAATGATTGCTGCTGCTGCTTTCGCAATGACCTCATCACTGCCGCTGAGTTGGCTGTGATTGTTTTGCTTAATTCACCAGCAGCAGGCCCCGCAAGCGTTTATGAGGGCTGGACCAAATTGACCTTAGGATCGAGGGGTTTACATCGTTGGCTAACTCCGGTCTCTAGAGAAAATGCACTCTCGTGATACCCACCGCGTTACCGCGGGCATGTCGAGTGACGATTTGGGTGTTTTGACAGATCGAGTGATTCCGGTGAGTGGTTGCACCATGTTGTGGCCTAGTGCTTCTCAATGCAGAATCAGTGACCATCATGGATTCTTGTATTCCAAACAAACTGGATGTGATGCTGTTCAATGATGAAGAAAAAAACCTCTTCGCAGAAGTTATTCGAATGACATTAACAGGAGTTGAGTAGTCGTAAAAAATCACCATAGATAATCGCTATAATTGCTTTGACTAATCATTTCTTAGTAAAGTCGATGACAAGCAATAAAGTAGCTTTTTTGTGCGTGAAACACCAACCGTGCAACCAAACAAACAAATAACTTCGCGACGCTTGACAGGGAAGTGATCTTTGGCGGATCGACCGGAATGTGTCTTCCGTGTGTTAATGTATGTGCATGAAAAGATGGTAAGATATGGTGCCACTAGTTGATTTAAGCTGCTAGCCTAAAATACGTGCAGTTTTCATGTGATACGATCAAGAATGGAGCAACTCCTGGAAACAAATATACACCATTGGACGGCATTCAAGTTCAAAATATGTTTATCTTAGATCATCCGTACGAACAAGAACCAAAATTTCAATTAAGTTTCAAACTCGTTTCGATTGTCGCAGTCTCTAAATCCATCACACGATATAAATAATCCCATTCCGGTGTGCTATGCCTTCATATGAGATAAATGACGTCTGTTTCGTTTAATGGATTCCTCACAGCAATCGGTGGTGTGTTTTCGAGAAGATTAATGACGCGAATCGGTATATTAATCTCGGCTGAAATTGATTTGGTTCTCATGAAACTATAACAATCGAAAAAAAATAAGCAAGAGTGAAACATGCAAGGACAAAATGTCGGAAATGTGATCATTCGTCAGATAGCGTTGTCAGTACTTTGCTGAAGCAAAAAGTTTAGGCAGGATTTATTGCAATAGAATTATAAAGTAACTGCTTTAAAACTATTAGAGACTTAAAACAATTCGTAACGTGTGTTGTTACATTGGTATTTCCAAGGTATTGTTCATTGTTTTTCATAACTTTTTCCCATTTTTCTGGCAAAGAATTCGTCGAAGGAATTCTTCGTCAAATTCGATGAATGAATCAATCCAATTTTTGGAATTTTCGAAATAGTTGAAGAGTTATTTCGACAACCCATACACCATGGACTGTGGTTCGAGAAGCAGATGGAGTCTGGCGATTATGATGGGTGGGGTAGAGCTTTCTATCTAAGCGCTTCTGAATAAGTTTTCATAACTTTTGAATCATCAGAATGACTTTGTCTCGTTCCTCATATTGCGAATGTTTTTCTTTCAATGCCCGTTGGATCAGTCTAAATGTCGTTCGACGTCTATTGACTTCAACCCATGTTAGACGTATCTTGCTTTTGTACCATTCCCCTGGCTTCGAGGCTTATTTCAAGCTCCTATAAGTGCTCTTAAAGGGTTTAGAACTACTCTAGAAGTGTTTAACACGCGTCTTCATCGAGCAATGTAATAAATTCTTCTTTTTCGATTTTTTTGAGATGTCCGGAAAGTTCTTTGTCTTTCAAATCAAAATTTTTAATAAAATAGTACTGCATGAGCAAAAATTCTTCAAAATTGTCAAAACAAAAAATTGCGTTATCCTCAAGCCCTTTCAAGTTTTCAGGCCACTTGACCATCTTTTTCAGAAAATGGATGCTTTAACTTTCATCCACATATGCGTATTTTCTTTTGACGTGGGACTGCGTCTTACCTCACTATATCGAGGTAAATTCTTCGGGAACTAAAATCAAGGTCGGAATGAAATATTTCAAACGGTAATACTTGTATAACCACATGATGGAGATAGGGTCTTCCAACATCCCTGTCAAGGCTAGTACGATTTTGTTCCGTACCCGACCTCATCCGCCATCTGAATCGACCGAGTTAGGATGCTCTAACGGAAACAGGGCTGGACGAAAGTATTTTATCTCCTTAGATTTTTGGGAGCTCACTCACCGTTATTCTTGACGCTATTCAAAAAAAAAAATCCTACTCTCTTGGATCCTGCTATACTTGAATCCACACGACATTGCTCTTTTATTTGGGTAAGTACAACCAACGAGAACTGCACAGGGAGTGTTCTGTACGACGCATTCTGTCTCCATGGTTTGACGCAGACAAATACAGTCGAGAATTCCTGACCTAGTACTTGCGAACGAGCCGACAATCCAAATCTGTTCTGTGATAATGGCCGACGAAGCTATGGTGAATATTGACCGGAATCATTCTGCTCGGGCCGTGACGTGACTGAGGAAATGCCAATTGCCCTTGAAATAGCGTCAGAACGTCGTGGTTTCGACATTATTGACGCAGAGATACGAACAATAAATCTCACTTCAACGATCACCGATGAAACCTGCTTGGGATAACCGACATCTTCGTGAATTAAAGCGTCATTGATGAGTTGCTCAGCGAAACTTTAAAAGTAGGAGGTTGTATTCAAGAAGAAAATCCATATCTATCAACCTGTTTAAGAAAGCTGCGAAACTAAACTGAAATTATAATTTTCAATTAAGTAACTATCGCAAAAATATGCTAACTATTATACCGAAGCATCATCGTGGGGAAGTAGGCCGAAGCCCTCAACCGCTAATTCGAAACCGCGCTACTGCTGAGATGTGACCAACCGGTAAATGATTTGTTTAAGCCGAAAGCAAATTCCGAAAGCCAGCTGATACCGGTGCAACCCGCTGCTACTACTGCCGCAGTCCACTATACTAAGGCTAAACTGCCGCTCATGGCAAGTCCGTCCCAATTGCATTTTTATCAATTTTGATTTTATTGGTGGAATCATCATATTTTCATCGGTACTTTCGAAAAAACACATAATTTTAAATACTTTGTCCTGAGAATCTATTTAAAAAATTGCAAGTCAGTTTGTCCCATAGCAAAAATGATCGCAAGTCGGTCCCATAGAAAAAATCATTGCAAGTGAGTCCCACAGCCAATTATAATTATTAAATATATGATGGATATGATGGTGATTTTTGATGAATGGTTCGATTGAATTTTACTGTACTTATACTAAGCATTTAAAACGGAAGAATATAATAAAAGATGCGCTCTTTATTAGCGAAAATTGATTTTTAGAAACTTTTGGAACCGCTATTTGTTCTGCCAATACTTTGTACTAATAAATTAAAAGAAAACAAAGCTACTCACATGTGTGTGTGTACCTGAGGATAGGACGAAAATTCAAACTTTAATGCTTGGCAGTTGTTTGGTACTATTTGTTTTCATTAATTCAAGAGTTAAAACTATAAAAATATATCAATGATCAGTTTTTACTCGAAAATTATTCTAAAACTACTTCTTCTCGTCGTTTGCGTTTGAAATGATGGCGTTCAGTAGCGCCTGTTTACAATCGTGACCGTTCTTGTCTCGCTGATACTACATTGTTTTCTTCGAGGAGAAGTTTCCACCAGTTGCTACTTTCAGCTATTTTTTTTTTCACGGCGCAGTTATAACCACATTGTGAAATGCTTCTCGCTACAAAATCATTCAATCATTCTGTGGAAGCACGAGAGAAGGCCATTTGTAGATCGAATAGCGACGGATTTGTTCCAAACGCAAGCCTAGCACTGGAATCGATTTGCAGTAGTTTGTTTTTCATCACCGGTCGCAAGTGGCTATGTGACTGATTTGCCATCATTCTGGCTAGGTATCGTAAAAGTAATCGCATATGGGTCCCAGCTTATGATTTTCAACGTAATTGAATCAAGATTTGATGTTCATGCACGCTTTTCGACGCAAAAGTATTTGTTTGCTCTTGTAGTAACAAATTCTGTTGACTGTTTTTATTAAAAAAGCGTACGAGTGCAAAAATTTTCCTAAAACGTAACGATTTTTAATTACTGTTTTCTCATCAGCACAAAAACGCAAATGGGACGGACTTGCCCTGAGCGGCAGTAAATAAGTATACTATTTTGTCGACTTTCTTCAGGAAGGGCAGGAAGCGACCAATCAGAGGACGTTATTTTTCGTTTCAACAAAAGATTAGCTAAACATTGATAGCTGTTTGATCATAAAAAATGAAGAACAGAAAGTTAAATTTTTCTAGAAAAGAAGAAAAAAAAGTCAGAATGTTTGGTTTTGATTGGTATAACGTTGTAGACAGTAATTCTGTCCTTCCGAAAAAATAAACATACAATGTGAGACAAAAAGTTTTTTTTAGAGAAGAACACAAATATAATTATAAATTAAATATTTCAATAAACTAACTTTGTATCTTCCAAATGCTCAAAAAAAACAAGGCTTTTTTCATGTTTTTTTTTAAAGGACATTTGAGATGTAAGGTATATAAATAATATATCACTGGATTAAGCAACTCTTGAAGAATAGAAAAAAAATCATTGCTATTTTTTTACGAAATGGCGGCTGTACAACGATTGACGTGAACCGCTTTTTTTAAGTTCTGTCGCGGCGAGCAGTAGAAGTCGTGCCCAACGCCACCTATAACCAAAACAAACTTTTTTTCATAATCTACATAAGTGTCTCTAGTGAAGTACACATGATTTTATTTTTAGAATTTTTCTTAGCAAAATGGCAACGGATTGAAGAAAAAAAAATCGACTTTAATTGTTTATAACTTTTGTTGTTGTTAATCAATCGCTAAAATCGTGCGTACTTCACTAGATAATCTAATGAAGAAACTACAGTTAAATTTCAAGTCAATCGGATGTAAACTTTTTAAGTTCTACTGATCGCCGATTTTGAGAACATGGTTTTGAGAAAAACGCGTTTAAAGTTTTAAAATGCTATAAATCTTAAGAATCGCAATAATAAAGCCCCTTAATAATTTTTGACGTGGGACCTTGTCTTTGTTTACTATACTGGGATGCATTCTGTAAAATTGGAAATGGAACTGGCAAATGTTGCGTCAGATTTCAAACATTAATAACAGCATAACCACATGATGGATAACAATAACCAATATGTTGTTGGATAGATAAAATGTAGAACAATTTTGTCATATGCTAGTTATCAATCTAATTTCATTGCTAAGCGGTAAAATTGATAAAAAGTTTCAATGACAAATTTACGCGAATGATGAACCAATTACATGCGAGCATTCCTAGCACAGACGACGTAAATGGACACCATCCGCTCCCAGTGATATTCTCTGTATCAATATCGATATAAAAATTGACAGAGTCTTCCCGTCCCAATAGGTCAATTTATTTTTGCTTCCATGAGCTTAGACTAATATGATGTCTCGAAAGTAAAAGTTTTTCGAAAAGTTTGAAACAATCCCCATTCTTGAACAATTTCTAAACCCGCTTTCAGAACCTAATAAAAACTGATGTCTTGAAAGAAAACATACGGTAAAAGCAACAGTACCAGTGGAGTAAAGAACTGCAGATCTCTCGTCGCCTATGATTGCAGCGGTACTCTTCTATTCGTACATTTCAGCGGTAAACTTCTATTCGTACTGTAGCGGTACTATTCGTATTAAAGTGGTACACTTTTGTTCGTACATTTCTATTCGTGTGCAATCGTGGAAAAACTGCAATGCTGCTGTTGATGGTGATTGAAAGTTTATCTCATAAATATGATTACCATAAACTATTCAACAAGAATTGTAAATTTTGTAACGAATATTTAATTAATTTTATCTTCGATATTCACTTAATAATCGTGACCGGATAGTATCGAAAGAGTAAATTCCACATATACACATTTATAGAAGAGTAAGAGCCTGCGAATGCAAGTGAATTTTTGGTTTATTTACTAAGATTCATCAGAAACTCTTTTTATATTTTAAAATTGTTATATGATATATTATTATTCAAAGCTTTACCATAATAAACAGATATATATTAGCTGTCTTCGTAATACAGCGAATGTTGTTGTAGGCAAATAAAAAAAATTGTCAAGCAAAAAACAAAAATGGAATTGTTGATTGCTACGATTTTTTGCTGGAACTTGTTATAATTTTGTTTGACATATCTTCTTATGTTTGCCAATTAATGAACCTTTGTAAGGGCCTCCATATTATTTTGAAAGCGAGATCCATGTTATAAATTTGATTTAATCAGAGTTAAATAAGACAAAACCATCCATTATGATAACGTCAGTATTATTGGATTTGAGGATATAGAGTTAATTCTGATTTTGACGCATTACGAGAAATTCTTGGTGCTTCCTAAACAAGAGTGATATGCTTGTGCCTTGTCAAATACATGTTGTTTGCACAAAAAAATACTACAGGCATAATATCGCCAAATATAAACGATATTATTTCGAGTGTTGAAAAAAAAATTGATTTCCAGGGGAAGCTGAAAATAAAAATACGCACAGACATTGAGCAAACCCCTTGATTCTGTCTGCAGACTCTGTATATTTTGTAACAAAAAAATCACAGGAGGGTTGTGTGCAAAGCCACGACCGCAAAGTTGAAGTAGAATACTTTTACAAGACAACCCGGCTGCTTGCATGTCAGTCATTTTGCAATCGGATTTGTTTCGTGCCGCTTGTTATGCACAGTATCAACCAATCGTAATAAACATCACACTGCTGTGCAATTGCAACAGCATCAAACCTCAGTTGCAGTTTATTAATAACCATTCATTATGCTCTTCCAAATACATTTAGTAGCCTTGAAAAAGGCCGATTGCTGCAATTACAATTTTCATTCAATTTTTGCATAGATGCTTCATGGTCAGATATACCCGCTGCAACTGCTACGCTATTCGTAGCCAAGCCATAGTTGTGGCCGCTATACGCTGCCATTGGTATCCGCTGTCCCTGCATCAGCTGGCCCAGCTGCTATCGATGCTGAGATTCGCTGCAACTAGTGCACTATTCATTGCTACGCCACAGTTGTGGCCGCTATCCGCTATCGCTGGTATCCACTGCAATGCTACTGCTGCTGCTAAAGGATGACTGCTGTTGTCGCTGTCTAGAACTATTATGAGCGGATTCGGCTGAAACAGGCTCTTATATAGGCCAAATAGCATATTTTCAATTGCAAGGTATATGATTCTGTCGACCGTGCTTGGGAAGCAATCATATAACGACCAATCAGAGGTCGAATTTTTCGTTTGACAAGGCTTGACTATTTTCAATAGTACAATAGTTTGAAGTATAAAATTACAATAATCTTCATTTGGGAAGAATCTTAGAAGATTTTCCAATCTATTGCTGCAAGAACGAAGGAAATCCATCGAATACTAACCGATTTATTAGCATTTGAAATTGGACATATTTTTCACTCTTTTTGGTTTTAGATTTTCATTTCACATCCCTATGTAGCCGAACTTCCTGAGAGAAGTATTCTACTTCAAAATCTCCTAATTACAGTGTTTAGTCCCACGTCACCATTTCATACAACCCTAGGGCTGTATACCTTGTTGTATTTTACCTTCAGTCAGCTATCACTGCGCCGTAAAGTTGTCATTCCTGGGATTTATTATCCTCTTCTTCCTTTTTGTTATCTGATGTAAGGCTGCGCCTAGTCTCTTTCGCGATATCAGAAATGCGATGCTCAGCGACTTTTACGCGGTTGGCGTCCCGATCTCACGCAAAACTCAAACTTGTCAGTCACATTTAAGCACTTTTGAATATAACTCACAGTTAAAACGTATAGAAAAACTCAAAAAAAGAACGTACACAACGAGAATGACTGATCGAATAAACAAATGGAAATTGTGAGTAAACACGTGCTGTAGAGACGCTATAACGGTCGAAACTTGATGCAGCGACCTTTATACTTCAAATTTGAATCACTATAACGATCATGGGTAAATTCTGTTAATTTGCAAAGCCTCAAAACAAAAAGGAAAACGAGCTGATTTAAACGAATTTTGAGTATAGATCAGTATTTGGGCGATGTAGATTTTGATTCTAGGATAGTTTTAGCATGATTTAAGCCACTAAAAAAATGACAAGAAAAAAAAATTTTTTTTTGGTAGATATTACCCCTTAAGTAAACTGTTTTTGGTTAGCTTATAATCTATTCTAATAATAGTTCTAGCTTTCGTAGAGATTCAGAGAAAGGAGTTTTTTTAAATGTTCAAATTATAATTATATTTTTGTGATTAAAAAAAAATAACGAAAACTGCAAACTGTTAGCTAAACGATGATGATCATGGGAAAATAAGAAACAAAAAAGTTAAAATTTAAAAAAAAATAAACCAGAACGGTACGGTACGATGACAAAGAGAAGGTTCAGAGGTAAACAAGGTCTCCGACAAGAACGATTGTTACTCCTCCTTACTCCCCCTAACAATCGTATGAACGTAGCCGGCGCCGTTATTGATCTATACATTATTGATGATTGTTTAGTCAGTAGATCATCTTCAGTTTGTTTACAAAACGCGGCGGCACTGATGAAGGATCGTAATGTCCGTTAAATATTAAAACAGAAAAGCATGTTTTGAAGAACTTACTGCTAAAAAATAATGAAATTTAAATCTGGATAAAAAATTGGTATTAGTTAATGCGTCACTTGTGAAAACGTAAACGTTTGTTTGTAAAATTTGGAAAATTCGTAGTCGGCCATGTGGTGGATTCTACACACTATAACTTCAAATGGTGGGAACTCAAAATAAATCGCCCTAAACTTAAATTTCTTCAAAAGTCTGAACCAAATAAGTTGCGTGGTTCGTGCAAAAAAATCGCACATATTTTTTGCTTGTTTTAAACTTTTCCCAGAAATTTTCATGTTTCCAAATGCGTGTACACAATGTGCGTACAAACCTGACGTTAATTGAAGAGACAACGAAAATTAACAATATATCATTTGCATAAAGCTGCGTTAACTCCGTAATTTGCCTTAAACACATAGATACTGAATTTGCGCTAAATTTTTTCAAGCTCAGAACTAAATTCCAAACCAACATCGTGTTTGAAACTCTTAAAATTCAAAGCTTTTCGGTTTGTCTCGCACTGCATACTTTTTTTTCAATTTTGCAATACAAATTTTTCTTCGGCGGTCATTCAATCTTGAACCGCCGTCGGCCGAATTCACTCAACCGCAGAGCATTTCGCCTCATCGTGCCCCGAAGGTAAAATGCACTCGTCGTGAAGCTTGTGTTTGAGTTACTAGTGAAAGAAGGTTACACTTGGCTCCTTCTTACTCTCGGTGCGGCCCAAGAAAACTGCCTTGTTTGAAGTTTCACGCCTAGAGTGTTTATTTTTCGCACCTGTTTTTCGCAAATTAATGCGACGACCCGAGGCGCTGCATTACCGTGCGCGCCTTCTCAAGCTCAGGAAAAGGCCGTTGCTCGATTGTGTAGTCCGTCCGTCGAAGCGAAAAAAAAACAAATCAACACTTCAACCATGTTCAAGCATCGATATACCGAACAAATACCGCTGCTCCGGAATGGGTATGTTTATCTAAGGTGTGAACTCGGTTCAATTGGTTCATCCATTCAAGGTTTGCAGTATGTCCTCGCGCAGCGTCCGCTAACTATACATCATCTTGTCACCAGCTAATAAAACGAACAAAATATTTGCCATAGTTTCGAACAAAGTTCTCGTTCCGAACAATTATATTTGAATTTTATCGAGATGATCTACACCATCTGCGCCCGCCAGCGGCATAAATCATTCTGAAAAGTTCATTCGGTCGCCCCTTCCTGTTGATTATTCGCACCAGCATATCGCTGCGATCCGATCTGACGGTAGGATGAGTTTCATAAATTATGCTTTATCGATGTGAACGCGGATGCTGTCGCTGTGTACCGCTAAGAGTCACATAAACACTTGACCCCCGTTTGTTTCTTCTTCCTCTTAAGCTTCGTTTGTTTATTGAATAAATTTGAATCCGAAATCTGGAATGTGTTTTGCTTTTCGATCGATGATAAGTTTTTTTTTCGTTTTGTCATGTCCATTTCAGATAACACGATACCGGCCTTTTTCGGTAACAGCACTGATTACTTTAAGCTGCTCCATCAGGATGACAGTTCGATACTGATCGGAGCGCGAAATGCCTTGTACAATATCAGCCTCGATAGGCTGATTGAGAACGCGAACCAGCGAGTCACGTGGAGCTCTTCGGACGCTCACCGTGAGCTGTGTACACTCAAGGGCAAGCAGGACCAGGACTGCCAGAACTACATTCGAGTGTACGCCCGGGTTGGGGCGAACAGAATCATGCTGTGTGGAACCAACTCGTACAAACCGCTCTGCCGGTATTACAATGTACTACCCAGCGATGGGGCCATAATCTACGATAGCAACGAAATGGAAGCATTGGGGCGGTGTCCGTACAATCCACTCCATAACAGCACATATGTTTATACTGGTAAGTTTATGGGCAATTGAAAGATATTTAAGCTAACTAACGAATTTTTAAACCTTGCAGACGGTCACCTCTACTCAGCTACGGTGGCTGATTTCTCCGGTGCCGATCCGTTGATCTACCGGGAACCACAGCGGACGGAACAGTATGACAGCAAGCAGCTTAATCAGCCGGCCTTCGTGAGTGCCGTGGAGCACAACGGATATGTGCTGTTCTTCTTCCGAGAAGTTGCCGTCGAGTACATGAATTGTGGCAAAGCAATCTACTCACGCGTTAGCCGGGTTTGCAAAAATGACAAGGGTGGACCGCACCCGCTAAACGACCGGTGGACGTCGTTCCTTAAAGCACGCCTGAACTGTTCCATCCCCGGCGATTATCCGTTTTACTTCGATGAAATTCGTAAGTTGCTCCTTCCGGTGCCTTTTCAATTTTGGCTTTACATTTTTCTCTACCTACAGAATCGACAACCAAAACCATCAACGGCATCTACGGAGGTCAATCGAATCAAATCATTTACGCAATCATGACTACCCCGGAGAATGCGATTGGTGGTTCGGCAGTGTGCGCGTTCTCCATCCAGGATATTCTGGACACGTTTGAAGGTCCCTTCAAATCGCAACGTGACAGCCATTCCAACTGGTTGCAGGTACCCCAGAGTCAGGTACCGGAACCCCGACCCGGCAAGTGTGTTGACGACAGCCGAACTCTGCCTAAGGCATCGGTTAATTTCGTGAAAATGAACACACTGATGGATATGCCCGTACAATCACTCCATTCGCGACCGGTATTCACCCGCGTTAGTCTGCTGTATCGGCTGTCGGCCATTACGGTGGACTCCCAGGTGAAGGCCCTTGATGGCACCACTCACGACGTGGTTTTCGTTGGTACCAACGACGGAAAAGTTATTAAGTTTGTCAACATCCTATCGGCTAACACAACGGAAGATGTGAAAACCGTTGTTATCAGTGAAACGCAAGCGTTTCCGCTAGGAAACAAAGTCAACGAAATGACAATATCCAGAAAAAATAAGAAATTGATTGTGATCAGCAACGGAAAGATCATCTCGCTTCCGTTGAGCAATTGCAACGAACACGAGTTTAAATCCTGCCGTAAGTGTTTGGAACTGCAGGACCCGTACTGCGGCTGGGACGATGTGAATCGCGAATGTCGTTCGGTGGAGGATGCCCGCGTAAGCGGCCATCCAATTGAGAACCTATTCCAACGGTTGGATGGTACTGGTGTGAATGAAATTTGCAAAAAGTATGACCAACGTGACCAGCGGCAGCACAAGGTGGAGGATAACGACGTGTACACGCGGGTCGACGGATCCGGCAGTGCGGAGAAGGAGAAAAGCAGCGAGACGAAAAACGTCGTCATAATTCAATCCAGCAGGGGCACCGTGTCCTCGATCGGACCGAGTGATATCGATAACGAAATACGCGATATGACCTCGATCGAAGGAAGCGTGCTGACGAACAAAATCGGCACTCATCAGTATCACCATAAAACAGGTTAGTATCTTCTTCGGCCGGGGAGGGGGGGCAAGCTTCTGCGTTGTTTAAATGCCATTATCATTGAGGCAGTTAAGTTGCGCAATTTTTATTGTTTCTGCTGAATTGGAAATTATGCGGATCACATTGGAATAATAACCCACCAGAAAAAATACCAACCAAGTTCAAAACAATGAAACCGTATGCAGGGCGTTAAAATGCGCAGCACGTTGCTTTCGCCGCACCTTTCGACTTGTGCTCGCTTTTTATGGTTATTGTTTGGAACTTTTGTTTGCTTTGCGGGTTTGTTTTTCGTTTTTCACTGTGCGCAGCGTAAGACCACAAATGTGCAATGTACAAGCGAGCTATGATTGATTATCCATCAGCTTGCCAATTTGCTAAATTAAGGCTCACGGCCAGGGCAACCGCGCAAGCGGTGCGGCGCGGTGCAACACTAGTGGATGACAACAAAATGTTTGCCTGTTTTCATCATGAGTTGAATGAAAGTTGTGCGTAATAAATGAAGTGAAAAAAGTTTTGAAAACAAGCAATAATTGGTTGTTGTTGATTCTTAGAGGGAAAAAAGACATTTTGTTGAATGGTGCCATGCCATTAAGCTTTTTGATTGTTCAATGGCTCAGACAGACTTTGTGTCTATCGATAAAAATTGCACAAGTTGAATAACTTATGGCATAAAAAGAGAAAACAAAATATTACGATCTCACTAATATGCATTTTCCTCTGCTTTATATGTATGCTATAAAATTTCTGAAAAGAGTAGGTTTCAACATTACGGCATAATGTGTGATCGTAACTTTTACCGTGAAACGCATAACAGTCTCATGAGATTTTTGGATTTTTATAAATTAGGACCACAAACAATTTTAACCCTTTCCCGCTCATGGTGACTCTAAAGCACCAAGAATTTTATTCATCATATCTTGACATAAAATAGTTTGTTGTGCTTACGATTGTTCCATAATCTTTTATATGCTGCCTCAGAGCATCACTGGGCATTTTCTTCAAAACTACAGTTGACAGTATTTTTAGTTAGTCTACAAAGTGTTCAGCTTGATTTTTCTCGTGAAGCTATAAATTATAATGATAAACCTTGTGAGCGGGAGAGGGTTAATTGACATTTTTAGACAATAGTTCTAACAAGATGTACTTTGTTATAACGAGACATGAAAAACATTAGATTAATTCGTTTTTTTTTTCAGATCCCTTCGTAAAGGAAAATATCGCTTCGGCATCACTGAGATGGGAATTCACTATCATGCTGATTTTGATCGGAATCCTTCTTGGCGGACTGTTTGGGGGTTTCGCCACCCAGCAATATATGAAAAAGCAGCCCTTTCATGGCAGCAGCGAGCATCGAAATCAGTTGAACTGGTAAGAGAAATCTATGATCGGTTGTTGTTCAGATTTTTTAATATTCGTTTTTTGTTTTATTACAAGCAGGCATCCCGCTAAAAACTTGAGCATGCTGTCGCAAAATCGTACTAGCGGGAAGGACGTCAACCTGCTGATGAATACCACTAATCAGTATCACACGCAGCATCAGGCCATAGTGCAACAGCTGCAGCAGCAGCAGAACAATATGAAAGACAACATCGACTTTGATTACAAGGATCGAAGCGTCGAGTGTAAGAATTCGACCGAAAATTTGGAAAAGGACATCAGCAAAGGCATGGGCACCCTGCAGAAGGTGAAGAAGACGTATATTTGATAGTAAGATAGTGCTTTCGGTGTTTGGGACAAAATAACCGCTCGCTGTACTAGTGCTAGTGCGCAACTCCTTCAAAATCTACATACACAAAAAACAAACACATTATTCCCGATAATAACCTCTCTTGCGGCTTGTCCAAACGACAACCGCAGGAATCATACTACGAAATTTCGACCGCCTCTACGAGAGTGTCACCGGCTGTACTCGTCAAAATTATTTCATCTTCTGCCTGCGGATTGTCTCTTCCTCTTCAACTAAAAGCGATCTGCAACGGTAACAGGTATACAGGTCTTTTTTCTGTTTGTTAATAATTTATTCGACTAAAACAAAACCAATCATTGAGCACGAACAGCACGTTTCATCCGTAATATATATACCTACACATGCTTTCATCCAGTAAATTAAAAACAAAACATAAGTCGACTAAGCGTAGCTGCTGAGGCTCTCTACTGTAGAACTATTTACGACTCAGTAACAATCTGCGATAAAAGATAATCACGAGACAACTCTGCAGAACATTTTGATCGTAAACCCATGTTACTTTCGATGTGCCTTTACTAAAACCTCTACGCCTAGACTCTACACCATCCAGTAATGTTTTTAGGACACTTTTCCGTACGATAGACTTTCAATCTAGTGAGACTTGGAACCTAAACTGCATCTTAAAATTATATTGAAATTGCTCGGCATGCTTCATTTATTTTAGAAGCAGAAAAAAATGCATCAAAGTAGACATGGACACTCTAATTGCTCTGAAAGAATTTCAAGACAGAACAAGGATCCTTTCACGTGTATGCTAATCTCTCCTAACTATAACATCTGTTTTCACCTCACAATATCGTCACCGAATCTCTACTGACTGGGTTTCGGCGAAGTGTTCTGCACAAGAGAGATTTCATGCTGATCTCCCAGCCGTTGGCAACATCCTCTCAAGATGTTAGTAAAACTGTGTGAGTTTGGTGATATAGGTTGATATTCAAGCAACGTAACATTTTGTATATTGTAAGAATCTTCTATAGAGAAATCAAAATTGAAAAATATTTTTTTTAAGTTTTAACGCATTTGGTGTGAATTTTTTATTCAAAAATTTGGAAAACGGCCCTTTTCAAAAAAAAAAAACGTCTAAGTAAAATATCAAGTATACGAAGTCGCTTAAATTGCCTGTGTCAGTAAAATTACAAAGTTTCACTGAAATCTGAGAAACGTTTGCTCGAAATACCTATCAAGTAACAAAACAATAAATGCATAACAAAACCGCATCAAGTTGAAAATGATACACGTGGTAACAATGCAATAAAATTTTTTTTTCCAACAGACGCGACAGTTGAAAACATTCAAGCCCTAGGGGCGCACTATGTGAGAAACTTGTGACAGTTACGTAGCGAATGTACTTTGTGACGAACACTGTCAGGATTGCCTTCTAGTGTCTACACGTCTGTTTGTGTGCACTGTGTAAGTCGACAACAACAACAAAAAAAAAACCGAACCTAAAGGATGGGAAAAGAAACGTCGTGTACAGAGATGATTTTTATACATTAGTGAGAGACTGCGTGCCTAGCACAAATCATTCCCCTACCTGCCTGCCAAAAGCCGTGCACGCGAACGAATGCCTTTGCAAACCATAAACTACGAAACCTGTGCCCATTATGTGCGCGCTGCGCACGGAGCTGTGTGCACTCGACAATACGGGATACGTGGGGGCCACTCCCGATGGGGTCCCCCCATTAGTAGTAGAACAGTGATTATCGAATTGCCTTTATCGATGGACTGCTGAATTAACTGTCAAATGTTGCACTTCCAATCAACAAGTCCACATTCTTGATGCCTTATTTCCGCGTGCTGTCGCTTGTGCAAAAAAAAAAATTCAACACAACTTTCCCGACCACTGTCTGGGAAAAACGCTCATTCTTATAACGCTAGTTGACGGAGGCCAGATTTTCTCCCGTGTGCAATAGGCAGAAAAAAAAATTTAAAGTCAAATGGTTCCCAATTTCGTTTTACATCGAGCCAAGCTCACGTTTGACAGCTGATAAACAAAAGCAACCGCGACTCGCGAGGCAAAATTAGGCCCCGCCTCCTTCCGTTTGGGCGTACGAGATGCACACTACATCTTTCATTACATTAATGACTTAGAGAATAGCCTCCCCTGTTGTTTAGCTGTTTTAGATTTAGCATATCCGCTACGATAGTTTCAAATCCCAACATTTGAACGCGCAAGTATTACACAATCAAAGTAGACATTAACCAAGTGAAATAAGCTCGCGACCGGGAGTTTCACGTTTCTCTAGACAAAAGCATATTAAGGCGTCTCAGCTATATTTTAATTTTACGTTTACACAATTTTACGTTTTAATTGCTCAAGAATCTCAATCGAAAATACTCCGACTACAGCAGTATATTAAACTGATTACAAGCGGCAAACTGTGCATGTATTGAATTGAATTATTCTCTAGTTGTTCGATTTCTTGCAATCAGTTTGATTATAGCCTTAGTTTAAAAAGGTAGTGCCCACTCAGAGATAGCAAACCGAACAAAAAAGCAATATATTGACCATCATCCATCCATTTTTAGAAAGTCACACATTTTACCACCACCTTTTTTTCGGTTGTAGTGTAAAACGAATTTTTCGCCAAAATTTCACGTTAGGCTATGTGATTGTTTGTAAAAATAACTCCTGAGCGGCAGATTTTATATATATATATATATATATATATATATATATATATATATATATATATATATATATATATATATATATATATATATATATATATATATATATATATATATATATATATATATATATATATATATATATATATATATATATATGCTTAGTTAAATATGAACAAAGAATGTGATAAACTGGAGTATTTTTTTATTTTTTGTATTATGCTAGAGCAAGTTTGAAGGTTTTATTATGTGTAAGGAAATGACGAATTCGAACAAACATTAGGGACAGCATTTTATTTTTTATCGAATATTGTGTGTGCATCATGATGAGTCGTGTTATTGAGAATGATGTTGTTGTTGAGACAAATAAGTTAGAGCATTGTTTGTGCTCAACCAGGCATAATCGAACGAAAATTTGTTGCAGTAGAATTATATCCAACGTAAGCGGAGAATTTAATGTTTTAGGTTAGAAATAAATAGGAATAATGGAATGACGTAACTTATCCAATCACACGAAGTATGTAAACGAAAGAGAGTTATAATAGAGTTTGTAAGGATGTTAATTGTACAATTGTAAATATTTCAGTTAAGATACATTTACTAAGTAATAAAGCTAGTGGAACATTTACATATCGGTGAGAGTCGTATCGAAGTAGAGAGAAAGAAATCATTATTGTTTACGAGAAAAGGTTGTATGTATAGAGCTCATGTGAACTCACTATTTTCAGGACTTTTATCAGAAATTTGCTGTTTCCATTGGTATAGTGATAAGTTTTTCGTTTTTTTTTAGTATTTAACAGGAACGTTTTTGACATACAAAACAGGATTGAGGGCAGGTTCGTCGTTTATGGAAAGTTGATGTTTTTTGTTGAAGTCTGTCTGCGTGAAACTAACAATTAGCCCATAGGAAATTAATTTTTGTGATAATAATTTTACAGTCCCCTCTTGGATAGTTTTTTTTAAACTTGCCAGAAAGAATCGTCCCATAAGGTGCCGGAACAGGTTCACAGTATTGCATTTAAGTTGTTGATTGTGAGAAATAAGGAGAGAATGCATTGGAATTGTAACTGCCAGAAAAAAAAATCTGTTACTTGCAGCTCCTACAGGAAGCACTTCTGAAATTTCATTGATCCT
Organism: Wyeomyia smithii; assembly: GCF_029784165.1. Taxonomy (NCBI): domain Eukaryota; kingdom Metazoa; phylum Arthropoda; class Insecta; order Diptera; family Culicidae; genus Wyeomyia; species Wyeomyia smithii. The sequence continues at coordinate 67,342,810 of NC_073695.1, forward strand.
TGAAACATTTTTGCCATTATCGATTCTGAGCCGACGTTCACGAAGAATGCACGGATTAAACACCAGATCCTGAATTTTGTAAAATAAAAATTCACAACACTCCCATACTCATCACAAAACTTAAATCACTGCTCTATTATTCATCCTACGACGCCCCCATATTCATCACACTGTTAATCATTTTGTGAATGAACGTAACCGCATACCGTTGTAGTAGGTTACCTAGGTATTCGCTGTAGTTGTTTACGCGCAAAATTGGTAACCTAGGTAACCACTGCAGTGCTGTCGATTTATGTCAATCATTGCGGAACAGTGGCGTAGCGTGACCAAGTGACACCCGGGCGGAAAATTTCGGTATCACCTCTTTCCCCCTGGGTGTCACCCCCGACAGGTTACAGTGAAATCATTTTGTTATCAAAATTAGTGAGTTAGCTCTTTCGTTTTCAATTGCACTAATCTACCCATTTTTTGAAAAATTATTTGATCTTAGGAGCAAATTTACACGATTTTCGAGGGTTTCATCGCTACCTTCACCTTATTGATAGTTAATCTCACAGATATCACCCTTTGGAAGGTGACACGTACGAAATTTTTTTTCATGGGTGTGCCCCCGCCGCTCCCGACACGCTACGCCAGTGTGTCGGGATAATTCAACATTTTCAGCATGATTTTTTTGTAATAACAGAAACTGATTTGGAAACTTTTGATTATTTTCAACGCAGTGAAAACAGATGAAAATACACACAATTGAAATGTAAGACTTGTGAAAATTCATCTCATATGTTTTTGCTTTTTAAAGCTTGTTTTTGGAAATTCGAGGTGAACATTTTGAAGATTAAAGTATTCTTAGTAGCGAGTGACTTTGTTTAGTGATGAATGTAATTTTCTAAAGGAGTACGACGCTCGAGTGGGGTAGGAAAGTAAACCGAATTGAAAATTGGCGTTGGTATAAGATACGACACCGATATTTTGTAAAACACGACCGGTTCCACTTAGCTTTGAGAAGGCTTTGGAAGAGGAGTTGAAAGAAGTGGAGGAAAAAATTATTTCAAAGTGTGATAAGCGATTAAAATGACTGTTCGACTGATAGCTGGCGCTACAGTGAAAATGATGATGATGATTTGCAAGCAGTATTTCACCTATCAAGATTCTATTTGCAGAGAGTTATCACAAATTTACGTAGAAATTTAGATTTTTTTCACTAGACGGTCGTTTTTAGCTAAGGGGCGACATCTGGCTTTTTACTCTTCTTCCTCATCCACCTCGATGATCCCTGTTATATTTTTCGTAAGTGATGCCATTCACTCGGAAAATACTTGAATAGTTTGAATGCTTTTTATCACCATTATGCACAATTCCTCCTGTAGCCGATAGTTTTACCGTCTGAGGGTTACCGGAGAATCTGCATCTTTAATATACTTAAAATCGAACGTGCCATCCATCAATGATTATGATTCATTCATTGACCCATCTGAATTGTATTTTCCGGACAAGCAATATGCCTCAACTGGTATGTTCCAAACTTAATCCAGAACGGATTTAAAAGTAGAAATAAGCTCACACTACACTATTTACTCCCGACATTGAGCAGCGGTATGCTGTTCTTATGCTTCACGCAAAACCGTAATAACTCCTTGCGCACTGTTTGATCTTTTGGTAATTGATATTAGTGATGATCCAAGTCGGATCTCTTACTACGCCCATATTTGTACTTTTTTTTAATGTTCACTTGAAATTATTTTAAATTATAACAGTTGACATCATTGAAAAACATAAATCAAAACAACGAACAATGTTGTTCAGCAACATTGTTGCTGATAATAAATTTTAACGCACTCGGGGTTTTCAATTCCAACCAATCAGCGAGTGGTTCCCAAAGTGGATGCAAATCTATACCCAGTTGTCTCCCCTTAGGTTTTTAGTTTTGCGTCAAATTGCCAATTATTCGGAATGAGCGGAACGAGGGTCGCCAGTGGTTCCAGTATTGAAACAAGATGGTAAATTCTGAAGGCTGTGTGGCGACTATAAGATCACAGTGAAAAAGTAGAAAATGTTATGGGAATTTTGAGCGGGGGCAAGTTCTTTTCTAAATTGGACTTAAGTTTGAGTTGACTGATGAATCTAAAAAAGTGTACGCGTTGTCTACTCAGAATAAAATCTGTTTTGTCAATGGTTTAGTTACAATCACGTCTCTCCTGTACCATCTGTTTATGTTGGTCTAGCGAGCCTTTGACAGAGCTAAGCTAAAGATTTGTGAAGATGACACGTTAAAACGCTATGATCCGGCAAAAGAAATTGTCTCGATACGTGACGCTTCAAAGGTAGATGCATACGCAGTTTCAGCCTCAAAGTCTTGGGAAATGTGGAAGGAAAATAATACACACTTATTCTCGTTTTAATTGTTCAGTAATTTTTATTACGGTCATGTTCAGTAAATTTGAAAAAATACTGATCATTTTGTAATTTTCTCAAAAATAACTGATGTTGGTTGAAGTTTTTACCGAATTACCGTTATGCAAAAGGCACTTGACGAGCTCAGCAAAAAACATTACTGACCTTTTCTGTAAACTAAAGTATGTTCTGCACTTTCATTAAGTTCAGTAAATATTTGACGATCTGTCAGCATCTTCCTAGGTGTTGCTGAAAACTCTTCAATTGTTTAACTGACTGCCTCTTGTCGGTTTTTACTATACTGTTCGGCAATTTTTCTGCATCTGTCAAAACGAAACATCAAATGTCCGCCATTTTCAAAAATTCAGAGTTCCAAAGCTGAGTTTTTAAAGTGTTTTGCGTATGATTTTCAAAAGAAAAGGATATCTTACTTTTAAATCTACAAGAAAACAACGTGGAGGTACACGATCTATTCAGTCAGCATATGGAAATTTTTCCACCACAGGAGAGCAGTTTACTAGAAGCCTGCAACAAAAAGCCTGTATTCATCATAACATTAAACGTATCAAGTTTTTACTCGAATGTGCTGGGAACACCAGTATAATCGATCTAAACAATCCGAAATTCCTTTCTAAAGTTATTCAACAGTTGCAATAGCAACTTTCACAATGGTTCATATTTCTCTCGTAACCATGAAATAACTTTACGTTTACAGAATGCTCGGTAATTTGTGACGAATCGTCAGCTTTGTAAATTCACAGAACGCTCGGTAATTCGTGACGAATAGTCAGCTTTGTAAATACCGAATCATGCAGCAATTTTTGATGAACGCTTCGTAAATTTTTACTGAGCTATCTTCTATGTTTGACGTTTCAGCGAGAATGAAAAATTACCGAGCACTCGTCAAGCAAACAAATTGCTGAACAGATTGCTGATGGCTCAGCTGTTGAGAACTCGTTAAAAAGATTGCTGAGTTCGGTAAAAGAAACTAAGTGCGTACCTACTAAAATTTCATAACTTCGGAAGGGCCAAAAGCATTAGATCAAAATTCCAAATTGGGTTAACCAGTCCGATCCTGAGTTCAAATCAGTCATTAGTTGTGTTCTGAGGGATCGTAAAAAGGATTGTTAGCCTTATTCTGGTGTTAAATTGATACAAGAATTTCAAATCATTTAAGCAAGTTTTTGTTTAAAATTTAATAATTAATGGCCATTACGGTGCAATACATAACAAATACCAGAATTCAGTTTTATGAAAAATGAGAACGGATTAACACTAGGGTAAATGTACCCTTAGTGGAGGTAGTACCAATAGTGGAGGTAGTGCGATATAGAGAGTTTTTTCTTTTATTTTGAGTAAGACTGGCAAAAAAAGTATGATGCAACATGTTTGTATGGGTTTTGTGTAATGTTTAAGGGAAAAATCCCCTTTTTACAGTGAAACACTAAAGAGGAAAAACGTTTTTCCAAATCACTAGCTGAATACCGCTTGATTTTTAGTGTTTTCTTAAGCTGCATTCGATTTTATTTAAGGGATATTTATTAAGTTAAAACAAAGTCTCATATAATTTTTAGTACTTATTGTGTAGAAAACTCATCAATTTAAAGATTCATTAGCACTTAAATCGTTTTTGTTTGATTTAACCCCGGTTTTTTCAACTGCGCCATTATTGGTACACAGAAACACCGTTGCTCCCATAGTGGAGGCATTCGAATGTTTACAAGTGTCAAACGAAAACAAATCGTTTACAGTTCAGATTTTTGAATATTCAGCGCATATACAGTGTTTGCGCAACGAACAGGTTTTGAGCTATATCGTTACATCATCGCTGCAGGACAATGCCCTTTCTATTCACTACTTCTAAGCTTCGAATAAAAACAACATTTCAAAGGACATTTCATTGACACTTGCACTGGAACAAAGGCCATTCAGCAGTCTATTCCACCAAGTTCATTCAACCGCATGGAAGAAGGTGAAAAAAGAGCCGAGAACTTTCTGCGACGCTATTAAACCGATATAAATACGGCACATTTGCGCAAGTTAGTTTTCATTTTGTTTTCAACCGTTTGCGAGTGTACATCCTCAGTTACAAAAGATTAAAGAAGTGTTTCAAAGTGAAAAATAAGTCAATGAACTCAGTGATGTTTCATTAATTTAAAATTAATTTAAAATTTAAATTTTCAGTGATGTTTCATTAATTTAAATTAATTTTCTGGGTCCGCCAGAAGTGCGCATTGGACCTCAGCTCACCAGTGTGTCCATTCGCGCCTCGCCGTGTGTGCGATTGTCGCATCTTTTGCTTGCTTCGTCCTCCGCTTTGTGCCGTGTTACACTCCGAACGCAAAACGATCAGCGACGATCCTATTGGCCGTTTTTTTAGAGATACCACTCGCTTACCCGCCTCTACGCGTTGACGAAGGCGTCCACATATAGGTAAAAACTATAGAATTCTTGTACCAAAAAAGCGTTTTAGCTTCATAACTCATTACAGAATGGATTCTGCAGCGAAAAAAACACATAAACACGATGAAGGAGCTATCACCCGCTGCATGGAGTTGGTCCTCTCTAAGAAAAAGTCACTGTACGCAGCATGCAAAGCTTTTGGCATCCCTCAGTCTACCGTTCGTTACCGACTTAGTGGCAAGTGGACCAGAAAAGCCCGGAAAGGGCCACCTACTGTTCTAACAGGAGACGAAGAACAGAAACTCGTGCAATATTTGAAAACGATGGAGAAGAAAGGATTTCCGGTAGTTAAGGAATTACTTCTGCATAAAGTGAAGACATTCTTCGGAACGAATTCCCGACCCAATCCGTTCACGAACAATATACCAGGTTTGTATTCATTATAATAAAAATCAGTCAAAAAATTGTTAACATCTTATCGATTATAGGTCGAAAATGGCTGGAAGGATTCCTTCGCCGGCATCGTGAAATCACTTTCCGCACGCCAGAAACTGTGTCTTCCGCAAGTTCTAAAGTAAAAGAGGCAGACATTCGCGGATGGTTCACGAACGTAACATCATATCTCGAGGAAAACAACCTTATGTCAGCCGCATCGGATGCAACCCGCATATACAACGGCGATGAAACGTCATTCTACCTACACCCACAAACGAAGGCCGTGCTAGCTAGCCGTGGCAATAAGAATGTGTATGAATGCGAGCATGCAGACGGGCACAAAAACATAACAGTAATGTTTACCTTCGGAGCAGACGGATCAGTTGTACCTCCAGGAGTTGTTCTTCCTATGCAGCGCTTATCTGTGGAAGTATTGCAGAAGTTCCCCGGAGAGTGGGGTATTGGCAAAAGTGCAAAGGGGTGGATGGATACCGCCAACTTTATGCTATACATCAGGAACGTTTTGTACCCTCATCTTCAAAGGAAAAAAGTGCAGTTCCCAGTGCTGTATTTCGTGGATGGTCACTCTTCACACACGACTGCGGAGGTGGCCGATCTGTGCTTGGATTTGGGTATTGTGCTGATTGCTTTATATCCAAACACTACGAGAATAACTCAGCCAGCAGACGTCGCCATTTTTAAACCATTGAAAAGTGCCTGGAAGACTGCCGTATCGGAGTGGCGGCTGGAAAATGGAGGTGAAAATCTATTGCTGAAACACTTTCCTGACGTACTGCAAAAGGCTATGAACAAAGGAATCAAAACGGCCAGTGTTAAGAACGGGTTCAGAGTTTGCGGATTATTCCCTTTTGGTCCTGAAAATGTGGATTACGACAAATGTATTGCCAAGTCAACTAGCGAAAACCCTAATAAACCAGTAGCTCAAGAAACAGACAAGGAACTTTCCACCTTCAATTCAGTAGAGGTCAATCCTGAATTGAATGAGGAAAAAGAAGGACAAGATGTAATTATTGAAGATTCGGTTATCATTCCAACTTCAATAATCAAAGCTGCTATAGATTGCATTGGTAGGGAGCGCATTAACAGCTTTAGTAGCGGTTCTGTCTTATCTGCAGAAGGAGAAATCATCCGGCAGCTATATGAGATGTTGTTGATGCCTTTTGATTCGCAGTTATTGAGCAGTACGACTGCAGAGATGACTGTGTCAAGTGACTACATATCTGAGGATAATCCAACATTTATTGAGGAGGTAGGTGACGATAGTTTCATATCAGATGACAGTATTCCACTTAGTGTCATGAAAGAGAAGACTGGACACAACATTCCGAGCCGTAAAATAAGCATAACCGAATTGCTTCAAACTCCGCCAACTCCTCGTCGGAGCAACATTCACAGGAATTATAAAAGAAAATTCCACCCGGTACTGACGGCCTCATAGCGGCTTGAAGAAATCCGACGACTTGAACAAGAAAAAGAAAATGATGCAGCCAGGAAAAAAGCCAGAGTAGAGGAAAGAGAGCTTGCTAAAATAAAAAAAGAACAACTGAAGAAAGAAAAAACAAAAACTCGTGAGCGAAAACAAGAGGAAGCTGAGCAACGTAAGAATAAAAGAAAAGAACTTCGAAGAAAGAAACAGAAAAAAGCTGAACTACGAAAAAAGGAGAGAGAGGAGAAAAAACGTAAGAAGCGAATGGAAAATAATCGAGAAAAAAAGATCGAGTTACTCGAGGCACTGAAGCTAAAATGTCAGAGATAATTCTCGTCTGATGATTTTTTACAGGTTATTTTTTTTTGTTATATCATTTTAACTGACTTTTAATATAAGCTATCTTTTGACTTTGTATTCAATGCATTTGAAATGCTCCATGGTTACTGGTTAATAAATCCCTTATTTTCATTAAATGTTGTTAATTTTCAATTGCATAGAAAATGAGCGAAAATGATAAAGAATCCTGTCAACTCGATTTTCTAGTTTGAATTATATCTAAACTCAACCTATTATAATATTACCAAAATTTCACAGATTCTTAGTTTCATTCACAATTCTAAAGAAAATGTTCAGCAGAGTTATTGACAGTGGACTGTAGATTATATAGAAAATGTCGGACTTATGTCCCATTTTTTGTGTAATAAAATATTCACATTGATTTCCATATTTATTTTAAACTCAACGTTTTTTGTTTTCTATACTTGTGACTGTTCAACAAACTTCAAAATGTACAATCTTCATCCATTTCATTTATAGAAATTTCAAGTTTTTAAAACTACCTCCACTATAGGTACATGGTACCACCATTATAGGAACAGTACCTCCACTAAAGGTACAAAAGCTATGATAACAATTGTTGATTTTTTTCAAATTCATTAGTTTTAAAAATGCACAACGAGTAATTTATCAGCAAAACAACTAAATTGTCTATCAAATCATATGTTCATACATCCAAAGTTAACTAAGTCTCAATTGGATTCGTTAAAATTTCTCAGAAGTAGCTACTATTTGCGCCACTATTGGTACATTTACCCTAGTATTTGAAAAACAAGAGGCCAATGTCATTAGGATTGACAAATTAAATTGACGCAGACTATCTTTCTAGGGTCAAGGGGTTATATATCTTTTTAGTTTATGACAAATCGAATCTTTTTTATTGCATTATCTTTAAGTACAATTTCTTGAGAACAACTTTACAAATTTTCATAAAAATCTGAGCAATAGGGAGTAAGTTAGAGCGATTTGGAGCGCGCCAGATGGTTACTGACACGTCTTTAAGAGAACTAGGGAACTCGTAGAAAGTAGTTTTAAACCCTTTCTTGAAGTGGGTTTAACGATGAAGAGGTTGTTTTGGGGTTAATTGAAGGTTGAACGGCTTGAAGCATAAAACGCAGGAATCATAAAGCCTTTCTAGTTCACGGTGAAGAGAAGCTGGGGGAAACATGGACTTTAAGGGATAAAAAGCAAAGATTAGACTCGGTTAGCTAACCTGTTTACATTACTCGGAATGCCTCAATAAGACTCAAAGTTAAACAAAAATCTTAATAAATAACGTGTGTTTCAACTTTTAAATATTTCTTCCGTTGTAGAATACTCATCCATATTTAGATTCAAGCATTAAGAAGAAGACAATTCGAAAAATTTCGAAAAAGTCCTTACGTAATTTATGGATGACGCCTAACACGCTTAGCGTAGGGGTGTCGTGAATTGAGAATATCACCTTACAGTCGAACTGACTAAGACGGAAAATTTACTCTCACACTTGGGAAACAGTTTGAATTTTTTTGATTCAAAATCATTTTCCAACTCCCCCTTCTGCGCCCGAAAACGAAAATGAAAACAAAAATCAGTTTCCGACTCAGTTTTAAAACTTGATAGTTTTAAAATAATTACTAACATTTTAGAACACTATTTTAGCAAGTTTCATGAATTTCAATTTGTCCGTCGTATAATAAGAGTATATCTTTAGAATATATTATGACGCACGACGCACTACTTTTTGAACGTCTCAGAAAAGCTTAAAGTTTACCGAGCGCTCATTCAATGAGCCAATCATCTAATTGTTTGCTGAAGGTTTAGCACACTTACTTTTCATTTATGTAGGCATCAGTTTATTATACAGAGTTCTTCTGTTCTGGTAAGTCTTGATAAAAGAATTACAAACAGGCCTTAGATCTATACTTTTGCACTGGGTTGTATGTGACATATTTTTGGCTTCATTTCCATTTCGAACCCACCGTAGTTCCATAATGTTGCTTGTTATTTCTCGGTCATAAAAAGATGGCGTCTTTTCTTAGGCCTGATAACAAATGTTGCGCCAATCTGTTTCAGTGTAGTCGCATGTTAATTCATAATTGAAATATTTGGCAACTCTGGACACCAGAGCTCGAGCGCGACGCCACGTTAGCCCATTTCATTGAAATGTCATTTGAATGTAAAAAATCTACCATTGTTTACCTGCCGCCGCTGTTGGAATTGCGTTTTTCTGGTTAAATTACTGTGATCTATAACATTTAAGATGGTTTACATCCATTTTCCATCAAATTTAACAGAAGAGGAAATTATGCTTCAGACGAAGTATGCTAAATTGAAGAAAAAGGTAAGTTATCAACAGTAATGTTGTCTTTCAATGTAGCTTGTAATATTTGCTCACAGAAAAAAGCACTCCAAGCTCTCAAAGCGCCGAAACAAGAACCTGAGAAAAATCTCATACCGAAACGACCTGCGGATGCCCGTGATGCCCGGGAAGTGGCTCGCAAACTGCTGAAAAGCGGTGCTATTCAAGCTATCCAGAAACCGCAGCTCAAACAAGAAAGTTCCTTCAAGCGTCCAAAAGGTAAATTTACGTTTGCGCTTATAGAAAAAATATAACTAATTTTTTTCCAAACAGGCCAAGAACGTAAACGGTCTCAACAGGAATCCAGTCCTGGAGCTCAGTATCAATCTTTTTCTTCGGTTGAAACACCACCGGCCAATCCAGTCGTCAGTCCAGATCCACCAGTGGTGGCTGCGCCTGTCGCTTCGACACCATCAGTACCATCGGTGACGGCCGCGCTGACGCCTGCGGCGGAAAAAGATCCCAGAGTACCGAATCTCTACCAGCAGTTTGCTAACGAGCGCGACAAAGAAGAACAAGCCGCCTCCAAGGCGGGGGATTCGCCCCGGGATAGACCTCGCTCCGGCAATACGGTGTACGTTTCCGGAAACAAAGTAACGGAGGACTTCCTAAAGAAGCATTTTCACGAGTTTGGTGAAATTTTAAACATTTCGATGGAAATCGAAAAGGGAAGAGGTTTCATAACGTTCTCCAAAACAGAATCGGCCGACCGTGCTATCGGAGAAGTGAGTACTAAGGAACTGTTGTATGTTTATTTTACGCTAACTGGTGACTATTTACTAATTACAGTTGCATAGTAAATCCGTTGGTGGCATACAGTTGCAGGTGCAATTGGCAAGACGGCAGCCCCAGATTAATCCTATCAATGACGCAGGTTCGTCAGCTGCTTGGTCAGCTCTTGGTAGGTTTCAAACCCTACTTCAAGAGGTCCGAAATCGCAACTCATGCTGTAATGTTTTCTTTTACAGCTACCAATCGCTCTCAGAAAGGCAAACACAAGGACAACCGGGAGCTGGTATGTTACGATCATGATGATATGTTCTAAGGGTCAACAGAAATGCTCTAATTAGTAAGCTAGATAAAAGGACATAACTGTATGCAGAAGTATATGCTGACACGAGTAATTAACGTGCCGATGCGTTAGTTATGAAGTCCGGTCACAGTAAGTATTGAAAAATGATTACAAATAATAAATAAGAAAATTCGGACCGAAACAGTATTCCCTGTTATGTGAAGGAAACTCCAGTTAGCGTTTAAGGACAGAAATTTTAAATATCTGATAACTGATATACCGCATTTAAACACTTGTTCGACAACGTAATGTAACGTGATAAAATGCCGCCGGCAAAACCTAAAACCAAACCTAAAATTTGGGAAGTCATCACTTGCTGCCAACAATTTGCTAACCGGTGTTCATTTCAAACTTCGTCAAAAATGTTTTATTACCTTGCATAAACTGTATTTATGGTACAAAAACAAATAATTTAGCAATGTAGGGTCCGATTTGTTGATCTTTGTTGATCCCCTATGTACAATCCATTGACTAGCACTGTAACTCGCGGTTTCTCGAATCGGTTCAAAAATTTATTCATTATTTTCCGTGCCATTCGATTCTACTTTCTACTGTACAAAAAAAAAAGAAATGTTTCGTTTGCAATATTTCTGTTTTAATTATATGCTTTGTGGCATTATCCAAAACTATGTAGCGGTAGTAGCTTCTGGTTGTTAGATTGTGCGATTAAGTAACAATGTGCGCAGATGTGAAAACTATCAAGTAAGGGTGAAATAAATTATTCGTCAATAGCTTAACATGATCTGATTCTAAAGCATAATGAACGCTCAAATGCAAATTGTAGAAGAAATTTAAAAGTTAGAGTGATAACGATTACGATCAAGAATTTTTGTCTAAACATAGAAAAGTCGAAGAAGACGTCCACATTACGATGTATACAGGCCCGGATTTGAGGGGGGGCGAAGGGGGCAAATGCCCCGGGCCTCCCGATTCAAGGGGCCCCCCAATCCTTAGGCGACCTTTTTTTTTGCTCGTCACCTTTCAGAACGTTACCTCTAAATGTTTTTAGAAAAGAGGGCCTTACAAACAAATTTACCCCGGGCCCCCCACCGTCTAAATTCGGCCCTGGATGTATACAAATTCGACCACCAACAAACGATGGCTGTGTGTGTTGAGGTTGGGATATTTTTCTCTCTGCTGCACCTATGATTTCCCGCTGTTGCCGGGAGGATTAAAGTAGTCCCAGTGGTGGTGATGAACCGCCTTTTCGGCGCTCATTCCCAATGCCATCAGACCGGCCACGATGACAATCAAAATGATGAGAGCAATGTGCAAGTCACGTTTGTGTTCGTCCTTACTGCTGGCACGAAGGATGTTCATCAGATCATCCCCAGTTTGTCGAATGGAAGATCCGCAGGCTCGAAGCAGCTGACTGCTTAGTGCTGGAATTGACGGTTCCGGAGAACGTGTTTCGTGGCGATGCTTACGCTGTTCTCGTTGAAGTTCCTCTTCGGAGGTAGATTCTCGCCTGGAACGGTGATGTCTACGGCGACGTTGCGGTGCCTGCGGTACGGCTCCTTCATCATCGGAATAATTTCGACCCGGATAGAAAGCCTGCGGCGGAAGAGGGTACTGGAGGTATTCCGGATACGACATCGGTGTTTGTGGACTGTACCGTGGCAGAGGAGGACGAACTGGAGGTGGTTCTTTAGCTACTTCTTGTGCTGGTTTATCAACATCTGCTGGTTTTTGTGGTACCTCAGCCTCAACCTCTTGCTCGGCAGTGGTGACTTTTTCGCTGTCCTTGCTAGTTGTTTCTTTAGCTGTTAATTTCTCGAGCTCTTTGATCATTTGCGCCTCCGCTTCACGAATGCGACGCGTTTCTGCTTCCCTTACCCTTTGCAGTTCAGCTTCCATAGTGTGCTGTAGCTCTGCTTCTCGTGCTCGCTGTGCTTCAGCTTCTTGGATTCGTTGAATTTCTAGCTCTCGGAGTCGTTGATGTTCCATTTCCATCGCGCGTTGCAGCTCGAGTTCGTGTAGCCTTTGTTGTTCCAGTTCTTTCGCTCGTTGCTGCTCTAAATCTCTGGCTCGCTGCAACTCTAGCTCTCTGGCATGATGAAGTTCTCGTTCTCTTTCACGTGCTTTTTCCAGCTCGATTTCACGTTCTCGGAGTAGTTCGCGTTCTTTCTCCCGCTGCAGCTCACGTTCTTTTTCTTGCTGTTCCAGCAGTATTTGCTGTTGCTGTTGGGCAAGCAGCAGCTGTTGTTGCTGCTGTTGTTGTTGTAGTAGTAGAGCTTTTTGCTGCTCTTGTTGGAGCAATATTTGCTCTTTGAGTTGTTGAGTTTCGTGAAGTTGCTGGTTTTGTTGTTGAAGTAATTGCTTTTGTTGCTCTTCTAGTTTTTGTTCCTGTTGCTGTCTTTGTTCTTCCTGATGTTTTCTGAGTTCCTCTACTTGTTGCTGGTGCAGTTGCTGCAGCTCGGCGATATGCTGCTGCTCGTTGGTTCTCAGCCTTTCGACAATTTCTTCAATCACATTTGATGGAATCTCGACACTTCGAGTTAAGTCTTGGTCCGAAGCTACCAAGGAACGTGTACGTGGTGGCGCAGCTGGCTCGGCTTTAAGTGCACTGCGTTCTTCGCGTGAAATACTAGCCTCGACAGCATCGGAAACAGCTGGTTTCGCTTGTTTTCTGGGAGTTTCAGTTACCTTTTCATCGGAAACGTACTTCTTCACCAGCTCCGCGATGAATTTGTCATCATCAGCTAGATCTTGCTCCGTTAGATTATCGGTACTCACGGGTCTAATAACGTGTTCTGCGCGAGCGTTGCTCGAGTAAGGGGATGAAACTCTACGTTCGATCAACACCGCGGCCGCCGGAGTTTCTGGTCGGCTTCCTTGTAGCGATAGCGAGGAGGTGGAATCCCTGAATTTTTGAATATTTTTCATTAGGTTATCCATTTCGGCCAGTTGGCGGGCACGATCTATCTCCGCTTGTTGTTCCTCCTTCAAAATTTCCTGCAGCGTCTTTGATGGTGCTTCAAAAGGATCTCCACCAACAGCACCGATGGTTTCAGACACCTCAATGTCCAGTTCGTAGTCTTCGGAAACCGGATCCGTTTGAATGGCGATTTCTACTTCCTCGACCACTCTTGGTCCGTGTTGATCCAGTGCCACTATACGTTCTGCACCACCGTCGATATCGTCTTCGATGTCGTGCTTGCGAGGTTTTCTTCCGTCCCTAGGGGGACGTGGCGGAGGTGGAAGTGGTCGATCTTTCATCTTGCTTACGATCGCTCCCGATTGTAGCGCTTGCTGTAGTTTTATTTGATTTTCCATGTCCTCGATCTCTTCATACTCTCGGATGTCTTCTCTACTGTCGTGAGACATTTTTCTGATAAAGAAACAAAAAAAAAAACATTGAAGAACTTATGCCGACAAGAAACCACTGAAGTATTACGGTTGATTCTCGTTGAGACTGGACACAGACTTGTTCCTCGGCGGACGGTTCGGGCTGATTGTGCTGTAATTTCGGGTGGGACGCATTGGCGATACCGAGTGGTAGTTGGGCAGCGTGTTGAACTGTCGTTGGCCTTCCAACGATCGGGTTGACTTCCTGCGTCGAATTGGTGCCGGTGGACGGGGTGGAGGTTCTTTCCTCACAACTGCATAGCTGTGAATTGTGAATTTTGACGGCTGAAATATACTCCGGTACCTAAATTTCAATTATTTTGCTCTTACTCGTTCGACTCCGACACACCAAAAGTGCCCTTATCCATGGCACTGTCTTCGAAACCGAACACATAGGTTGCTCTGAATGCTCGATCATCCTCGGAAAACTTCGATAGTTGCGACCGTGAGCGAGACCTGCGAGGTGTTGGCAAGGGAGTAGTGAAACTTTCTTCTTCTGCTAAGGGAACCTCCGCTGGATAGAGGTGCTAAAATAGAAATCATATTAACAACAATATCACACTGTGCCTCAGAAACATCAATCTACCGTTTCGGGTCCAATGGTAAAGCTATTGTAAATGGTCTTTTTGGTTAAACCATTGGAGAATGGTTCTAGGTCAGGTGGGGCGACATCACGGAAGCGCTTCTTGCGACGTCTCGGTGGAGTTGGCGGTACAGCCGTACCAGTCCGCGAGAATTCGTTGCCGATGTTTTCGTCGTCAATGTAATGTTCGTCTTTTTCCAGGCCAACCTGCGGCGGCTCGCTGGAATACTTACGATTACGGTTGTAAAATTCAACCTCGTCTTCTCTATCCGCCGGTTGGTATGTGTCGTAGGGCACCTTCTGGATGTCTTCCTCCTGTGGTTCGACGTTAATTTCCTTTCTTTGTTTTCTCGCCGGACGATCCGGAGGGAATGTCTTAAAGAAGTCCACATCCCTATGGAATTCGTCGGTGAAGCTTTGCTTGTTGGAAACGTCGTCGGACTCAAAGCTTGGCTGGTAATACCGAAGTCCACTCGCACCAGCTTCCCCGCGATAATCCATGCTGGCTCTTTCGCTGACGTCCAGTTCTTCATCGTCGTACGGCTCATAGCGACCCATTTCTGCTAGTGCATTTTTCGGAGTGCTCAGACCTTCCTTTATCGCTAAGCTGATGTATTCGCCCATTTGAATGTTATCTTTCGATACTCCCTTCTGGCGGAGGAAGAACTCATCATCGTCAATCTCTTCCAACACACCCTTTCGCCGTCGAATTCCTGAACTCCCTGACGACTGGCATTCTTTATTGGAGTAAGGAGTTGTTGATCGCATATCATAATCCTTTTCCGATTGTTCCGTCGGCTCTCCCAAGAATCGTGCTCGGTCTCGATCACTAAGTCCTTCGACTGCTTCGTTCTCACGTCTCAAGCGATCCTCCTCATCGAGAAAATCGAAATCATTACTATTCATGTCGATGTTCTGCCGAATTTTCTGGCCCAAAGAGCTGGCCCAAAACTGTTTCTCCTCTTCGGAAGCCAGATCAGATTCCTGTCGTTCCATTGGGGGCTTTCGTTTGAGGAATTCATCGTGACGTGCAGCAGACAGCAGATGGATCTCACGATTTTCCTTATCGTATTCCTCCAGTTGCTTCTGCTCGGCTGTTACTGGCAGCTCTGGTGGCTCGAATTCGGCGCGATCCAATCGTTGGCGCATACGTTTCTCGACGGACGATTCACGTTCGCCCAGCTCACTGCCCGAGAAGAAACGATTACTTTCAGTGTCTTCGGATGATTTCTCTGCCCAGCGTGAGATGAATTTTGGTCCTTTCGGGCGGGTTGTTTTTCCGGCTTTGCTGAATTCTAGCGGGGGAGGCGTTGAGGCACGGACGCTTGCATTACTTGGGGCGGATTTTTGTCGTTTGAATTTATCTAAAATTCTTGGATAAGTGCTAAAATCAGTGTAGGCAACTTTTTTCTTGGCTCCTTCAGCGCTAGTAACCGACGGAGTTTCGACATCGGAAGGAGAAGCCGCACTGGGAACAGACGATTCTTTCAGAGATTTACTGCGGTGTAATTTGATGGTACCTATCTTTTCCGGCATCTTTAGTTTGGAGAAATCCGGTTTTTCTGTTAGGAATTTTGGCATTTCCGGACGCTTGAATTTGGACATGTCTGGTGTTTTCAGCTTTGGCATTTTGGGCTTTGCGATTTTAAACTCGGGTTTCTGAAGTTTCGGCATTTTGAGTCCTTTAAACTTCTTCTTGCCAGTTGTAGACTCCAAAGCGGTCTCTTCGGTTGTGTCGGCCGTCTGTTCGGCTGTTATCGTTACGGCTGGAGGTTCGATTTCGCCAGTTTCTTGTTCCGGCTTCGGTTCCGCAATGGTAAAGTCCAATCTCTCGATTTCCGGAGTAGTGACAATCTCTGGAGACGCCAACGGAGCAACGTCTTTGTCTTTTTTTACGTTGATATTGGACATTTTTGTCTTGAACTTCTCGGTTTGTTTGCGCAGCTTTTGATGCAAGCTCTTTCCACCTGCCTGCGCTTTTACCATAGCATTCTTGCTACTCTCCTGAGCTCTAGCCATAGCTTTTTTACCACTTTGTTGGGCTCTGGCCATCACCGCCTTCATTTTGCTGCCCTTCTCGACGGGACCTTCCACAGGCTCTGCAGTTTCGGTTCTGTCTTCGTGTTCTTCCTCTCCTGGACGGTTGAAATATCGATCCTCGATGTCTTTCTGTAGCTCCTCCATACTGATGGTGTCGGCATCGTCATCAGGGACGCGTAACGATGCACTCGACAGCTTCCGCTTAATTTCACCGCCGGGTAGAGCCAAACTAACTGCTGCCGGTGCTTTCGGCTCAGCTGGTTTGTCGATGACCTCACCAATTGGTTCATACTCGTGGTCGCTGTAAAGAGAGAGATAGTCAAGATTATTTTGATTATCTATTTGAACTGAAGTATAGGTATATTTCAGATGAAAATTCTTCGCGTCATTGCTTAAAATGCTAGAAAAAAATGTAACTTCAATAAAAACATTTGATTTTTTTTCCTTAAGAGTTACTTATCAAAAGGCTGTACTCAAAAATCGACTAATTTATTAATGATAAAATGATAACTCACAAAAGAAAAAAAATAATAGAAATACGATCAATATGACGCCAAAACTAAAATTGTGAAATTCATTCGAATGTTTAAAAAAAAAAAGGCTGAAAGAAATCATTTCAAAATTTTTCAATTCAAACCATAAAATGAAAATTTACTAATACAGTTTTCTGTTTTCGTTACCTTTTTTCTCGTTACAAATGTAGATGTGTTACCCTTAGAGTTTTGGTAAAAATTGTACCGATAAAATGTCAATAAGATCATATCAAGTGTTGATTTTACGCATTTTCCAAATGATTTTTTTAAGTGCAATTGTGCAATTGTTTATAAAATTCAAGTAACACTGGAACCTAGCTCCATCACCACAAAAAACGATCATTTCAAATTTCCAATCGAATAACAGTCATCACGCGATAACACCGTCTGGGGCGCTGTCATGCAGTCTCATACATATTTTGTGGTTCCCCATTTGACACATGCAGTAACGCTGGCGCTGATATCGATATACCGTGCTGGATTGAAACCCGTACAGTATCGAAATCCGTACACCTTGATGTTTTTCTTCAGTTTTAAGCATTATAAAAATCAAAATTCTTATGATAGTTACATGTACATATCCGTTGAGCTGTTGGCCTTCTGTTAAATTAAACTATGCGCCAGTAGGCCATGAAATAAAAATATTAAAAATGAAAAATCAATCGTGTATTGGTTTCAGTTGTCATTTCGTTGTATCGTTAGAGACGTTCTTTAGATACGTTCTTTAGATAAAAACGATTTTCAAGTGGGATATAAGTGTTTTAATCTGTGAATCTTTTTGAAATTGATGGAAAAGGTAAGTCTTTGTCATTTTCGAGCTGTATATTGTCTGGTATATAGTGTACATTGTATTTATTCAACAAAAACTGTGCTGTACGGATTTTGATTCTTGTTATATGCTTGAATCGAAATCCGCGCAGCGTGTGTATCATGCATATATTGTTGAATTTTCTTCTTGTTTTCAGCATATAATGGAAGAAAACAAGTATAAATATACGGCAAACAACTTCGAACGAGCTGTGACTGAGGTGCGCAAGGGAAAGTCGTTACGGGAAGCTTCGAGAGGTTCCGGCATTTCGGTTACTATAAAACGCTACGAAAATTGCACTATTTCAGCTGATATAAAAAAATTAGAAAACCGCGTGAAACTTTAGGAACCAATCAATCCTTAAAATATATTTATTCGTTAATTTAAAGATAAATTATAAATAAAAGATGATCATTTTTGTACTTCCATATCTATACGGATTTTGATTTATTGTTGTATGGACTTTGATCCAGTCTATATCGCGTGTGTGCGGATTTCGATTCAAAAGTGTACGGGTTTTGATTCAGACAAAAAACTGTGTACGGATTTCGATTCAAAACATGTTCTATTTAAACATGATTTTTTCGAGTTTCGGAGTGATTTCAATCATTTTGCTTGAAAATAGTGATAAAATATAAGTAGACCTATAAGTAAACATGTCAGTTTAAATCAATATGTGATTTCTTGATTTCATATTGACCGTCGAAGATTATCATGTGCTTAGGTGTATGGATTTCGATCCAGCACGGTACATGACGCAGCGCGAACACGACAGCAGATGGTGCTAGTGTTACTAACGTAAAGTACTGGAATCATCCGAACAATGATTTCATTGAAAATTTGTTCGAAGTGTTATGTCTGTTAGTCTGTGATAATATGTTTATATCATCCCTACTGAATAAAGGTAACGTTTGCGTAGGAGTATATTAATACCGAATGACCGATAACCTTGATATACTAATGCCCTTAAATTATTTTTTACATTGCTTGAGAAACCCTTTTTCTTTTTGTCACACTAAAACATATTTAAAAAATTATTCAAAAATTCCAAATACGTTTCTCATTACACGATTGAGATGATTTGATGATTTGAAAGCAGCATTCTATTTGCAAAGGGGTTTGTTTTGTTGACAAATTTCAAAATTTCGAATTTTTCATTCAACAGTCGGTTGAAACTGAAAAAATCAACCCCAACACGCCATATGTCTAACAACTCTTGGAAGAACATAAACTACAAATTATAAACAGAAAAGGTAAAACTGGATCTCATGTATTTCGTATTTCATATAAATTTTCTCGTCAGTGATCAGTTTACTAGATACTGCATGATTTTTTTTTACCAGTTGCCATTTTTATTGACGCCGAGAACATCCATTTTACGCAAATATCGCCACAAAAACAGTCTCCTGTGCATATAAAGCTTGTCCAAAAATTAAATCGATCATCATTTTCCTAGTTCCAAAGGGGCCATCCACATACCACGTGGACAGATTTTTGACGATTTTTACCCCCCACCCCCCGTGGACAAATGCCCATAGAACCCCCTCCCCCAAAGCTGTCCACGTGGTATGTGGATGGCCCCAAAGGTCAAATGCAGAAGTCGTATAGTCTCTATTAGTTTTGCTTTAATCGCCAAAAGATTGGTTTGGACCAACGGTGTCAATTTTACCCTCAGACCGTTATTATTAAATAAAATGCACCAAAGGATCTGAGTACAAAATTCGATTCATTATGACGTCCTGAATCTCTGGTCAAATCTTCAAAATTTTCGTACGGTACATTTTTGAGTAATACCCGTTTGAAGGTCGTAATGTACAAAAAGCCATTTTCATTACGGCCATTACTGACAAAATCATAGACCAAATACTGATTTTAAGGAGGGGAGTTGCACAAAAAAACGTTGTCGTGTCCAACGTACAGACATCGCAGTATTCACTTTTTTTTCTTTTGAACTTTTCTACAACTTTGCTGACGAAGGCAATCTGGTATATTGAACATTAGAAAAAATTTTTTTTTTATCTAACTAATGTAATTAACTTAATCGTAAAACCGAAAACGCTAAAAGTAAGGCCTTGTTCTATGAAAAAAAAAACTGAATACAAATATTTTGGAAGTTATTTCATAGAATGGTGGTCGAAAAACGTGCTTTACAATGAGTATTTCGTCGTTTCTATGTCACTTTTTTGTACTTTACGACCTTCAGAAGGATATTACACAAAAATGTACAGTACGACGATTTTGAAATTTTGACCAGAGATTCAGGATGTCATAACGAATCGAATGGTGTACTCAGATCTTTTGGTGCATTTTATTTTATAATAACGGTCTTTGGGAGCACCGTGCCCCCATTTGCCACGGTGACAAAGTAACTTTCCTTTCCGTTATAGTCGTTAGAGTGCAGAGTTGAACTCTGTCTCTGGTAACATCGGTTATAACATTTTTTTATTTCCTTCCCTAATCGACCGTAAGGACGCACAGTGGGGCAAATTGGTCCGTTGGCGCGACAAAACCTCATAACTCCTTAGCAGTTGTTTCCACAGTGTTCATATCTTCGGCAGTGTTGTTCACCATAAAAACATCTTATTGAAAAATGTATTCAGGTAGCTTTAATTTTTTTGCTACAGATGGCGCTGACATCTATCTTCTGAATAAATGGTGCTAGCAATTTTGTTTCTTTGGGAAAGTTGTTTATATCATCAATTGACATAATGTTTTCGAACATATTACAACTGTAGGACTGACCGTTAACGAGATAAAAATTATTTTCATTATTCAGAAACCCAAAATTTCAGTAATGAATTATAACTGGGACTTAAGTACATATGTTTCACTCTCAGATATATTCGAACTTTCGAGACATCATGAAATGAATTATTGAAGGTTTGTAGTTGCCTTTGTATAGTTTTTTGTCAACCTATGATGTGTCATCATATTGGAGAAAGAATATAAAATATAGTTTTAATGTTATTGTTTGTGATAAAATGTTTCATTGTTCAATTGAAGATTAGTTGGTCATGTTCCCTTTCTAAGAGCTCCTCTTGTTTATTTTATACCATTTATTAACATGAATACCAAACGCTTACTTTTGTTTAAAACACTGTTCACCCAATAACAAACTGTTTCCTAGTACTAATAATTATTTCCGAGGGGTCGAAATACTATTTGACGTCAGTTTCGAAAGACCCCCGAACACAACCATAGTCGTGTTGCATACACCGGCATTCAGCAAAGCCTATTGTAGGAAAAACATCGATACGGACAATGCTGATTGACGATTTTTTACATGAATTGACATGAAAACAATCGTTGCGAAAACTTGAATTACTCGGTAAGTCGCAACTAGTAGCAGCTGATTTTTGGTTTAGTACTAGCCAATACCTTGTATTTTAGTACAATAATAGTGTCATAGCAGAACAACGTAGAACTTTACGTTTTTCATAATGCCGAAAATGAGGAAAAATCACAAAAAAAACTTGTTTTACACACTATGGCTCCTACGAACCTATTTTCAACAAAACTGTCTTGATATCACATTACCTATTAGTTTATACTCTGTTTTATGAGGTTTATATGGGTTAGCTATTTAATTTCTAAGTATTTGCATGCCCTACTGGAAAATATATTTGAAAATTTTTTCTTCCATTTTACAAGCCTTGTAAATCCTCTCTTTCACAATATTATAGCACATTTTCTGAATTATTTTTCAAAGTGAATTATTATGATTTCCAGTCGATAACATGTCTACTGCAAGTAGAACATAAAATGAGGCATGAAAACTGAATTTCATTTTTTTTTAGTTTTGTCGCGACTTTTCTGGGTTCTGCCCCACAGTGGGACGTAGCCGGCGTTGATATCGATTTGTACTAAGCGGAAGCTACTGAATGGTTGTACATTGAAGATGATAAATGAATCCCAAATTGACCATCTTACGGTGCACAGTGGTCCAATAAGGCAAAAAGTAGAACTTAATTCCATAGCGCCTTTTACCCTCATCCTAGCTTAAAAGTATCTTCAAAACAATTGTTTGTATGAATGACTCGCATAATCGCCAATTATCAAAAAGTATGAAAAGTTAAGAGATAGAAGAATAGTTTATTCAGCAAAGTTGTAGAAGATTCAAAAATATGAAACTTTGTTGAACGAATAAAAATCCTATCTTCTTCCGGTACAAAGTTATAAAGTATATAACATGGAACTTTTTTAAAAGTTAGTTTTTTGTACTTAACTTTTGTTAGGTACATTTTACATGAAAGTATTGTTGCGAGGAATTGTTAGGGCACACAAAACACACATTTTTGCCAAAGGTCATATATCTCCAGGACTTTTCCCTTCAAAGTAATATCATATTTTAGCCTATTTTTCGATAACTTCAAGAACGTATAGGTTAAAAAGGGGCAAGTGAAATCATGATGTCAATACTTTTCCTTGAAGTTAAGATGAAGTACTATAAACTCTTTTAGGTTCCATTTGTCCCAATCCACCCATATAAGAGTACAGCGAGCATATGTTACAGTAGGTTTTAATATATCAAAAATACTACCTTTTTTGAGATGGAGGAATGGTTTATTCGGCAAAGTTTTAGAACGTGCAAAAATATAAAACTTTGCTGAACAAGTAAAATTCCTATCTTCATTGGGTACAGAGTTACAGCGTATATTCTATGAAAGTTACTTAAAAGTTAGTTTTTTGTACTTAACTTTTGTTAGTTACATTTTACAAGAAAACGTTGTCCTGAAGAAGCCTTTGGGCATACAAAACACACGTTTTTGTTGGAGACCACACATCTCCAAGACTTTTCCTTACAAAGTTATAGCACATTTCAGCATATTTTTTCGATAATTTTAACAACGTTTAGAATAAAGATAGGTTGGATTGGGACAGATGGAACTTATAACAGTTCTGAGCACTCGAGCTAAACTTCGAGAAAAAGTATTAACATCATGATTCTACTTGCCTTTTTTTACTTTATACATTCTTAAAGTTATGCCTTAGGCGACATCTATGAATAACGTAACGCAAAAACCCACTATTTTGATCTACACCCCCATATGTAACTAAACGTAAAGCTGCCACCTACTTCCCATGAAATTTACGTAAGGTAATTGAAGCCCCACCCCACGCAAATCGTTAAAATTTGAGCTGCTATGTAACTTACATTGCCCAGTTAATTTATTTATTATAAAAATTATTTCCTTTGTTCAAAATATGGATGTTCAAACGATCAAAAAATATTAACCTATCTGAATCATGAAATACTGGCTCGTCTATTATGATTACCGGAAACAAGGTGTTCACTTCTTGTTTCCTAGATAGTTTGTATCGGAGTCTTCATGAGTCCAGATTGCCTTTTGGTTTTCAATATTCAAAACTCCCTACACGTTTGTTGACCACCTTATTTCAAGCACAGAAAACAGACGTTCATCTTATTTTTAGAAGATGTGTAAAAACTTGCAACCGTCATTTAACAGTAAGTTGTAATGCTCCCGCCATGTGGCGCTCGCATCACTAAAAAACCAAGCACAGATATCGATAAAATATCGATACAGCAATATTTATGCAGTGCAACTGGGGCACCACAAGACAGATGTCGTTAGTGTATTAATCTATTTGGATTCAAATTTTTACACACGATTTTCTATTTTTTTTATATGAACATGAATGTCTGTTCTCTGTGTTTCAAGTTTCTCGACGTATTTTCACGGTTGTTGTCTTGGTAGCACTGATTACTCCTTTTTTTTCAAATGGCACATCGAATCGTATTGAAATTCAATAATGATTATTTACATCAAGGCGAGACAGCTGGCTCTTTAATCTTCTTCATCTTCCACCACGATGATCCCTATTGAATTTTTCGCAATGATTTTATTCACACAAAATATACTTGAATGTTTTTAAAGCCTTTTTTTAACACCTGCGTACCTGACCCCTCTAGAGCCGAAAAAATAAAAATTCTTTTACCAATCATTTAGCAAGATCTGAACCGAATTTGATCCAACCTTTTCCAAAACTTCAGAGAAATTTCACAAAAAACGCAATCAAATTAATCGATCATTTGTAATTTTGTTGAAACTTTGCATTAACGTTTCTATAGGCAAAAGATGCCATTTTGTGCTATTGGTTTTTTTTTTATTCTCGCTTACTTTCCGTCGGTCTAGTTCCGCCACTGTTGTTGTGCCAATCACCGACGCCCGGGGAGGCGACTACACCCAGGACCCTAACTCACGACCCGTTTATTAACGGACCGGCGCCAACGGCTTTACTTCCTCATGCGATGGAAGGCGTGATCCCAGAGATTTTTCGCCTCAGAAAATCTCCCGGTGTCGGCTAGGATTGAATCTAGACCAGTTGGGTTGGTTGTGAGTGGATCACGCCACCGGGATTCGAACCCAGGCGTCGAGCGTGGTTGGCGGAGACGTTACCAACCACGCTAAGCCCCCGCTTACTGCTATTGGTTTTATTTATTGGAATACGACTCATTTTTGAGAAGCTATTGAAAAATGATATTTTGGGAAGGTATGAAGAATTACAAATATTTTTGGGGCCAAAACGGTTTGTTTGATTGGTGTGACATCTTCAGTAAAGTTGTAGATAACAATTTTATCCGTCCGAAAAAAATATACACACTAAAACAATGAAAAAAAAAAGAAAACTTATAAATAATTATTTAAAAAAGCAAATTTTTTGAAAATTTAAATTTATTTTTATAAAAACTACAAAAGATTACTAAAACAATGAAACCAGGCCGATCCTGGAAAAATCATGAAAAAAAAAGTTATGATTATTTGTAAAAAAAAAATAAAAAAATTTGTTTGGCTGTAGAAATATTTTTAATTTCCAACTTTCTATGGGGAATCAAAAATATTTTTACAGTAAAAACGATTTGTTTGATTGGCATAGTGTTTTCGGCAAAGTTGTAGATAATATTATCATCCTTCCATAAAAAAGTACACTCAAAAAATTTTTTTGCAGTATAATTTTTTTTCCTGATTTCTCCATTGTTTAGGTAGTCTTTTGTAGTTTTTATAAAAAAAATTAGATTTTCAAAAAATTAACTCTTTTAAATACTTAATTTTAAAGTTTTCTTTTTATTATTTTTTTCAAAAAAAAAATTTTTTTAGTATTTTTTTTCGGACGGATAAAATTATCATTTACAACTTTGCTGAAGACGTCACACCGATCAAACAAACCGTTCTGGCCTTAATAATATTTGTAATTCCTCATACCTTCCCAAAATAGCATTTTTCAATAGCTTCTCAAAATCGAGTCGTGTTTCAATAAATGAAACCAATAGCACAAAATGGCATCTTTTGCCTAAAGAAACGTCTATGCAAAGTTTCAACCAAATCAAAAATGACAATTTAAACTAAATATCAAAATTGGGACATTTTTGTGGAACTGCTCATCACAAATTTATCATAGTTTTATAAACAGTACGGGACATCTCGAAATTTTCTGTTGTTCTGGATTTATTGAGGTGAACCGTGGGGTAAGAATGGCCATTAGTAGTCTAAGTGTCCAAATACCGATCTCCAACAGTGTTGTTTTACAAAGTTTGATATGTCGCAAACAAGGTTTCGCTACCGTAGGCTAGAGGGTACTTACTCCACGGTGCCTCTCGAAAAATCCGGAACAACGGAAAATCTGGAAATGTCCCCTACTGTCATATAACATTGAAACATATTTGTAATCTTTTGAAAGGTACAAGAATTTTTATTTTTTCGTCTCTGAAGGGGTCAGGTACGCAAGTGTTTATCTTATCAACAACAATTCCATCGATGATCATGGGAAGTATATTGAAGTATACCTAGTGGCTACTGAGAAAAATGAGATGATGCCTCTACTCTGTGTTGCCTTATAAAAATGCTCGTTTTTGGAGTAAAATTAAAGCCTTCCCGGAGAGGTTGCCGATATTCGTAACGCTCGAGGGAGGTTTTTTCGTAAACGTGTTAATGAGTAAATTTAAAATTTGCTGTTTATTTTAAACATATCTTGAACATAAATAAATGAACGACCGTGGGCTCTTGCACATAGAAAAAAATGGTCATGTGACACTCGCGCATCGAAGAGATTCGCACTGTCATTCGTTGGACGATGTTTTTTAGTTTATTTTCGTCTATTTTAATCTATTTATGTTGAGAATATTATTACCAGATCAATTATATAAGTTTTTTCAAAAATCTCCACACACAACGTGCGTAGTTCTCATTTCCAGAAAAAATGACAAAGAACATTTAGGGGAAAAATCGTCGTGGGGGGCGAGTACTCTTTTGACATGTTTGTTCAAAAAAGACAATTATCGCAGTGGAAAGTTGCTTTATCGTGACTATTAACACTAATGATTAGGGAACCTGTGTGTAATTAAAAAAATAAACTGCTTTCGAGTGTTTTAAAAGTTGGAAAAGATCCGCTGTGTATCAAATGAATCAATCAAATTATTCGAAGTGTTACGTCTGTCGCATAGCTGCGTTCGAAGCGGTTGTACAATGTGAGGATGGTAATTTAAGAGAAGATTAAAAACAATCGTTCTTCTGGTGATGAATCTAGGATCTAATGTTACATTAGTATGTCTGTGTTCCGTGTCTGTAGCTTCGCAAAATTATGATACAGTGATAGACATTCGTATAGCCGAGCATCGATAATTTTAAAAATGCTCGAGAAAAAATATCAACTGCTTTTTTTATTCGATGTTACTTTAGTCGTATTGTTAACACACTTGAACCGCTTCCACATTGAGCGCGTTGCGGTGTTTATAAACATTTAAGCAGCGTTTTCGTCCTAGACGTTCGTTTAGCCGAGGCACGTGAAATATTTGCTTACGTACAACGATCGTGGTTTTTTAAAGAGGTTTACAGTATATTTCGTCTAAACAACGTTCAATCTACTAGGTGAGTAAAAATTCAAAGTTCAATTTTGGTTTATTGATGATAAACATTGAAATATCAACAATGGCGAAAGATAATCGGTTGACGGAGGAAGAACGGCGTATTATAATGCTTTTTAAGGAGGGCGGTACGAATTGTCCCCAAAAAAAAGGCTCGAAATATGGCATTAAGCGTCCTACCAAAGGGAACATCAAAGTTTCGTTGAGGCTGCAAGGTCAAATAAGACACGAAACTACACGGAACCGGCTGTCCTGCTCCCAGATAAAGGAAAAACTGGATGTTCCTGGGACTCCCAGACAAATTGCCCGAATTTTAAATGAATCACCGAACATAAAATGGAGGAAACTTCAAGGGAAACCGAAGCTCACCCTCATACATAAGCAGCCTTAGTTCAGCAATTAAAGAGTGTTGGGCTAAAATAGATTTGGCAACACTGCAAAAGCTGTCCGATTCGATGCCAAATCGTATTTTTGAAGTATTTCAGAACGATGGTGGTCAGACTAAATATTAATTATAAATTCTCTTCGAAATCAGTTGTTAAAAGTTTTATTTAAAATAAATTTTCATTATTCGGCTAAACGAATGTCTGCCCATTTTTCTTATTTTTTCCCATTCTGCTATCAAAATTCGAACTAATGGGTTGTTTCACTATGGAACTGGCTGTTAATGGAAGAGATCTATCCTACAACAACAAAAGCTGCTGAAAATTGTGTTTTAATTTTAAGCAATAGAGAAAAATGAGCCTCGGCTAAACGAGTGTCTACCACTGCAGAAACAGCTTCTGCACAACATTTTCAATAAGCTCGCTTATATAAACAGTTATGCTAAGCTTTGTTATTAATAAGCACTTTCAAGTAACTATTCATAGTGGTTATACAGCAAACTAAATAAATTTTTTGTCATAGTTATTGTACTCTTATTGTAATTTTAATAATTTTAGTATTTAATCTTACTATTTTCCTTATTCAAATATAGAAGCTCATTGTAAGATCAACCAACTCGCACTTGTGACAAAATGAAAATGACCTCCGTTGGTGAACATTTGGTAATTTAATTTGAACCTCAATTAAAGCAAATCGTTCACGTAACTGTAGCTACGATGTTAAACAAATTAACACGCTCTTGAAAACAAGCTCTTATGTGTGAAACGAGCATATATGTAAAAATTTCATTAGAGCATATTATAACCACAAACTGATGAACGTAACACTGAGACCTCACTCTATTACCCCAAAATATGATCACAACCAGACGTCCAAGCAAGAACAATATTGATCGAAAAGTCCGTGTAAACTTTCAAAGACAATTGGGTTATAAATCACTTGTGTACGATGCTGGCGTCACTGGTAGCGCTATCTGGTTACTGATTGCTAGTACTAAACTCTTTACACAAGTTTGGAACTCAGCTTGGACGTCTGTCTGCTATATGATCATTTCAAATCTTAGCATGAATCAAAGTTACCGCGCGACAACTCTGCCTAGTAACACTGTCATGTATTCGATATATATGGCTAATTTCAAGTTTGACAAACGCTGGCGCTGCTGTCGAGCTCGAGTTAAAAGACGGGATGCGAAAAATGCATCGGACGATGTTACTGTTATCTGTGAAAAGTACTGATATCATCCGTGTGACGATTTTGTGAGAAATATACCTAGTCTGAGGCATAGCTTTCCAAAGAAAAAAATCACAAGAAGGTTGTATGCAAAGCCACGACCGCAAGGTTGAAGTAGAATACTTTTACAAGAAAGATAACCCGGCTACTTGCGTGTCAGTAATTTTTCTAGTAAATAAACGTTGACCGTTCATTGGCAGTATTGTAATTTCTTTTTGTCTGATATTTTAAATGAAGTTCATTGAATATTTTTAAATTTTGTGCAAATGAGAAGTTGATGTGCTGCCGAATTGTAATATGCACATTTAATACGACATCATTAAACGGGAACGGAACAAAGGCTACGGTTATGCAGAACGTGAATGCCGGCGCGATGCGATTCGCCTAACCATGGTAAAATGTACAGCTCTTTTTAAGGCGAAGTAGAGCTATACATTTCAACAGATTTCGTCTTACCGAATCGCATCGCGCCGTTATTTGCGTTCTGCATGACCGTAGCCAAACACTAAGCGACGCAAACACGTAAGAATAGTCAGAGTATGCATGTAGATGGAGATAATTAACTTTGGATTATAGCGCAAAACGAGAAAATATTAACTCTTCAAATAATCATTTGTGTTCTTCAAATTTCAGTTGTTCAATTTAATATCCGATGAAATGTTTGTTTATTATCTGATGAAGCTCTTATATAGGCCAAATGATGCATTCCCAATTTACTAGGTCCATAACTCTGCCGACCGTGCTTGGGAAAGCGCGGTATAACGACCAATCAGAGGTCGAATTTTGTGTTTTGACAAGGCTTAAGAGTTTTCAATAGTACAATAGTTCGAATGATAACATTGCAATTTCATGCATTTGGTAGGTATCTTAGAAGATTTTCTAATCGATTGCTGCAAAAACGAAGGAAATCCATCGAAAACTAACCGATTTATTAGCATTTGAAATTTTTATCATTTTTTCAGTTTTAGATTTTCATTTCACATCCCTATGTAGCCGAACTTCCTGAGAGAAGTATTCTAATTCAAAATTAAATCTTCATTAATTCATTTGTTGTCCTTATAAGGACAATTGTTCAATTTATCAAAGGATGTAGTGTTTATCTTACATCTCTGTGTTACCTTGATAGTGAGGACTAAGGCGCACGGTCAACACAATGAGAAAGGTGTTTTCACATTGAAAACTAGACACGGCTTTACTGGAGGAAGTGTTGGCAAATGCATCTAGCGCTAATACCACCGCTATCATACGAAAGCGCGTCGTTTCATGTGGGGAATATCAACAACGAAAAATGACGCGCGTCTAAGCATAACCCGAACTGTTTCGCCGTGCTGCTCCCATTTACCTTTACATCGGCCTCAGGGAAGTGCCGGCTGCATCTGCATCTAACGCTGAGGCTGTCACTAAACTGCTATTGGTACCAAAAGCTATTAACTCTTCAAATAAGTGTTTTATTTGTTCTCAAAAGAACAATTGTTCAATTCAAAATCGGATTTACGCAATCGCATCTCTGTAATATTACCGACAATAATATTCTTCTGAACAAAATGATACAACTTTCCCATTAGGCCTCTGCCATAATAGACGCGAAAAGCGACGCGAAACGATTCGCTCGGCTGTAGGTTAATGTACAGCCATCGGTAGAGCTGTACATTAACCTACGGCCGAGCGAATCGGTTCGCGCCGCTTTTAGCGTCTACTATGGCAGAGGCCTTAGAGAAAGTTGCTGGCTGATGTATTCACCTCATGCAAGCCTGCTGCTTGATGCTTCCTGCTACCACACTGAAACAGCATTTTAGTGAAGGGAGTGTCGTTGCATCAGCTGACCCTGCTACTATCGATGCTGATATACCCGCTGCAACAGCTACGCTATGCATAGCCATGCCACAGTTGTGGCCGCTATACGCTGGCCCAAATGCTGAGCAACTGCAACGCTATCCGTAGCCATGCCACAGTTGTGGCCGCCATTGGTATCCGCTGTACCTGCATCTGTTGGCCCTGCTGCTATCGATGGTGAGATCCGCTGAAACTGCTACGTTTATCCGCAGCCATGCCACAGTTGTGGCCGCTATCCGCTATCGATGGTACCCACTGCTCGCTCCCGCTGCTGCTAAGGAAGGACTGCTGTCGTCGCTGTTCAGAACTATTATGAGCGGTTCGACTTAAACAGGCTCTTATATAGGGATGAAAATAGGAATGAATTATTTTTCGCAGGTGGTGGAATGATATAACTTGAAAAATATGTGTGACTTCATTCTGGCTCAGAGCGATCATTTAATAAGCTCCACCTCTTTTTTCAGTTTCTAAAGTTTTTCCTCAGTTTCGTAGCACGGATGCACAAAAATGATTTCTTGTCGACCCGGACCGATAGCACTCTCATTGAAGCAACAAAATAACATGTTTTGTGTCGTGTTGTGCAGCTTGGTTGAAGAAAATGTTCCCGTCCCCGTGTCGCATGTAAGCAGATTATTGCATTCAGTAGACAGTAGATAGTGTATCCAACGAATAAACACCGATGGTGCTCTCACACACGCAACGGTTTTAACCCGTATCTTATTGTGGTTTGTAACATCAAGCGATTTCGTTTGCTCGCTGTTGCGTGTTGCATCATGTTGCAACTTGGCAGCTGGGAGACGACGAAATTCTGTTTATGCTGATTAATTGAATCGACTTCATATTAGCTCTGCATAGTCGAACTAACTGCTTTTGTGAATGCGTACTAACAGGGCAGTTAATTATTCAATGTCGGTTATGCTGATCGCAGCCCTTGCGCTGCCCCTACAGTGGGGGGTTTACTAAATAAAGTGAAAATTAGACAACTACAACAGAATTTGATTGCATCCCGCACAGAATGTCTGCTTGTGTTGATGCCAGAAAATTATTAACCTTCAATTATTTTTTTATTTGCCTTGAAAAAAGCATGATGCGGTTCAAAATCGGTTGCTAATTACAACCTTTGAGCTGCCCTAACATTGGGGGAACTAAGATACACGGACAACATGAACTGTGGAAGCTTTTTCACATTCAGTAAATTAGACGGGTGCGACAAATTTAAATTGGTAGAATGCAACACAGAATGCTTGCTTGCGTTGACATAAATTATTAACTTTCAATGATTTTTGCCTTTCTCCTAGAAGGGTATAGCAATCACTTGCAAAACCGAAGATATAAAAGTGCTCCAAAGGGCCGAATGGCATATATCACTCGACTCAGCTCGACGAGCTGAGCATTTTCTGTATGTGTGTATGTGTGTGTGTGTGTGTGTGTGTGTGTGTGTGTGTGTGTGTGTGTGTGTGTATGTGCAGATTTTTATTCTCACTCACTTTTCTCAGAGATGGCTGGACCGATTTTCATGAAATCAATTGCAAATGGAAGGCCTTGTTGTCTCATAAGACCCTATCAAATTTCATTGTGATCGGATTTTTAGTTTAGAGGTTATGTATCAAAATGTAAAAATCATGAAACACCATTATCTCTAAAACCACACAACCGATTTGAACAAAATTGGTTTCAAATGAACGGGCTACCTGAAATACCCTTAACTTTTGAATTTTATAAAGATTGGACTTGTGGTTAAAAAGTTATGAACAGAAACGTGTTCTGAAGCTTGTTTAATCTCACTCATGTTTCTCAGAGATGGCTGGACCGATTTTCATGAAATCATTGTCAAATGGAAGGCCTAGTTGCCCCATAAGACCCTATTGATTTGTTTTGCAATCGGACTATTACTTTGCCTGTTATGTTCAAAAATGTGAAATCCAGCTATCAACAGGAACATATTCCGAAGACTACTTGAACTCACTCACTTTTCTCAGAGATGGCTGACCTGATTTCCACAAAATTAGTGTCAAATAATAAGTCTAGCTGCCTCATAACACCCTATTGAATTTTACTGTAATCGAACTGTAACTTCGTTATCTCAATAGGGTGTTATGAGGCAGCTAGACTTATTATTTGACACTAGTTTTGTGGAAATCAGGTCAGCCATCTCTGAGAAAAGTGAGTGAGTTCAAGCAGTCTTCGGAATATGTTCCTGTTGATAGCTGGATTTCACATTTTTGAACATAACAGGCAAAGTAATAGTCCGATTGCAAAACAAATCAATAGGGTCTTATGGGGCAACTAGGCCTTTCATTTGACACTGATTTCATGAAAATCGGTCCAGCCATCTCTGAGAAACATGAGTGAGATTAAACAGTCTTCAGAACACGTTTCTGTTCATAACTTTTGAACCACAAGTCCAATCTTTATAAAATTCAAAAGTTAAGGGTTTTTCGGGTAGCCCGTTCATTTGAAACCAATTTTGTTCAAATCAGTTGTGTGGTTTCAGAGATAATGGTGTTTCATGATCGAGTCGAGTGATATATGCCATTCGGCCCTTTGGAGCACTTTTATATCTTCGGTTTTGCAAGTGATTGCTATACCCTTCTAGGAGAAAGGCAAAAATCATTGAAAGTTAATAATTTATGTCAACGCAAGCAAGCATTCTGTGTTGCATCCTACCAATTTAAATTTGTCGCACCCGTCTAATTTACTGAATGTGAAAAAGCTTCCACAGTGCATGTTGTCCGTGTATCTTAGTTCCCCCAATGTTAGGGCAGCTCAAAGGTTGTAATTAGTAACCGATTTTGAGCCGCAACATGCTTTTTTCAAGGCAAATAAAAAAAAAATTGAAGGTTAATAATTTTCTGGCATCAACACAAGCATACATTCTGTGCGGGATGCAATCAAATTCTGTTGTAGTTGTCTAATTTTCACTTTATTTAGTAAACCCCCCACTGTAGGGGCAGCGCAAAGGCTGCGATCAGCATAACCGACATTGAATAATTAACTGCCCTGTTAGTACGCATTCACAAAAGCAGTTAGTTCGACTATGCAGATATATGTGGTCCCCGTCCCTCTGTGATGTCGATCGGCTAGCACGGTTGTGATATCGGGTTCGATTCCCGATCGAGTCGATATTTTGGTTGTATTCCAGAAACTAAAAGTGGATGCCTTTAAATGCAAAATGGTGTCCAGGGTCAATGTTTGCTTTCTATGCATCATCTTGATTACAGAAATTTTCATATTGAGTATTATTCGGTCATTTCGACTGTTTCCTAGCAGTTGCCATTTAGCAATTCAAAATGGTGCCTGAATCAATTGTTAGCTCATTGCATCGTTCTGGTTCCAGAGATACTCATATTGGATGGTATTTGGTTGTCTTTCTTAAACCGGAAATCGCCATCTTGGATTTCAAAATGATATTTAAGATAATTTCTTGTCGTTCTTGTTTAAGAAACACCCATATTGGGTGTTATTCGATCATTTTCGGCTGTTTCCCAGGAACCGGAAGTCGCCAACTTAGAATCCAAAACGGGGTCTGTGGTCGATTTCAGCTGCTGTGTATCATTCTACATCCGGAAATACTCAGTTAGAGCTAGACGGAAATCGGCCATTTTTGGCTGTTTGCCAGAAACCATAAGTTGCCATCCTGCAATTCATAAAGGTGTCTGAGGTCAATTTTTAGCTTCTTGCAACATTCTGACTCCGAATATACTCATATTGGGTGGTATTTGGTTACTTTGGGCTGTTTTTCAGAAACCGAAAGTCGTCATTTTGGACTTTAAAATTGCCTGTGAAATCAATTTCTGTCATCTGGGCGTGATTTTGGTTCCAAAAACATTCATATCGAATGTTATTTGGTCATTTCCGGCTGTTTGCGAGACACCGGAAGTCACCATCTTAAAATTCAAGATTGTGTCTGTTATCAATTTTTAGCTTCTGTGCATCTTTCTGGTTCCGGAGATACTCATATTTAATGGGAATCGTTCATTTCAGGCTGTTTTCCAGAAACCGGAAGTTACAATTCAAACTGTTGCCTGAGGTCGATTATGGAACATATTTGTTACCACTAAAAATATTCACCTGCCAAATATGGTTCCATTTAGTTGATTAGTTCGCGAGATGTGCAGAAATTTGTGCAGACACATGTGCTTCCATAAGAGGGAGGGGCGTCGAACCATTATGGACATATTTATTACCCTTTAAAACATCCACATGCCAGATTCGGTTTCATTTGCTTGGTTTGTTCTTGAGTTGTGCAGAAATTTATGTTTCATTTGTAAAGGATCCCTCCCTTCCAAAAGAGGAAGGAATTTCAAACTATCATAAGAACCTTTATCGGCACCAAAAACCCCTACATACAAATTTTCACGTCGATCGGTGCGTTGCTTTTCGAGCCTTTTTTATGGCTCAGACAGACAGACAGACAGACCGGACTGCATTCTTATATGCATAGATTACAACATCAATATTTTAGAACCTAAAGAGTAAATATACATTTATTGGATTGAAGCGTTCATGTAAATCTATTTCTACAAATAAAAGTTTGAATGAGAAAGGCTGGGTCTGACCGCTAGGTGGATTAATTTAGGTTTTTTATTTGCCTTGAAAAAAGCATTTTGATTTCCGAAATTGGATTTCCTGATGGCAATCTTCATGCTGCCCCAACACGGGGGGAATAATGGCTGTCTGGCGACACACGCTGGGAAAACCGCGCTGCCTCTAAGACGGTGGTGCTGCTAAGGAAGGACGACTGCTGTTGTCGCTGTCTAGAACTATTATGAGCGGCTCCGGCTGAAACAGGCTCTTATATAGGCCAAATAGCATGTTTTCAATTGCAAGGTATATGATCCTGTCGACCGTGCTTGGGAAGCAAGCATATAACGACCAATCAGAGTTCGAATTTTTCGCTTTGACAAGGCTTGACTATTTTCAATAGTACAATAGTGTGGATGATAAAATTACAATTATCTTATTTTGGGAAGAATCTTAGAAGATTTTTCAATCTATTGCTGCAAGAACGAAGGAAATCCATCGAATACTAACCGATTTATTAGCATTTGAAATTGGACATATTTTTCACTTTTTTCGGTTTAAGATTTTTATTTCACATCCCTATGTAGCCGAACTTCCTGAGAGAAGTATTCTACTTCAAAAAAAAAAGATAGAATATATTTAAACTAAAACGGGCTAAACACTGAATCGTTGAAATGAAAACATAATGAAAAAAAAAATCATTCAATCTTACCGGTAATCAAATGCGTCGTATTTCTCCGGACGTTTCTTCTGCTGTTTAAACACAACGGATGAAAGGCGCTGTTCCTTGTCGGTTTCGCCACTAATCACTACTGCTGGAGGAGGTTCAGTCGAATCGCTTCTCGGCTTGCTGTAGCGCTGAAGAAGTGTTGATTTTTCCAGTCTACTTTTGTCTAAACTAACTTCACTTGTGGTTTTTGGCACCGTCGTCGTCATTGTCACTGACGCAGGTTGGCTACTTGGACCTCCGATGGAAGCACCTGATGGTTTGGGAGTGTACTTCTGAAGCAACGAGGAACGTGCCATTCGTTGGTGATCCAGGCTACCCTGACTACGGTGTACTTCACGTAGAAACTTCTCCGTTTCATCGTCCACTGTTGTGTGAGCTGTGTAGTCTTGCGAGCCACTTCGTTTGGTGTATCGTTGCAGCATTTTTGACTGAACTCCGGTGGCTCTGTCGAGGCTTTGTTGGCTGCTGTAGATGGGTTTGGACATGGCAGGCAGTGTATGACGATTTAGTGCTCTTGTACTACCGACGGGGGTTGCGTCAGAGCGCGCTCTGCTCGCTGAAATGCTTCTGGGTTTTTCTGGTCCCGATATACTGTATTGTTCTAGGTGGCTACCGAAATCGATGGGTTCGTCTTCTGGCTGAGCTGAAGGTTCCTGATCGGCGGATAATGATTTTTTCAACACGCCCTTTTTCTTTTCTTCTTTCTGCTTCTTTTTTTCTTCGTCTCTTTTGCGTTTTTCTTCCTCCTTCAATCTTTTCTCTTCTTCTTTAGCAAACCTCTCTTCTTCTCTTCTTATTTTCTCCTCTTCCGCTTTCATCTTCTTCTCTTCCTCCCTAATACGCTTGTCTTCATCCAGTTTAAACTTTCTCTCTTCCTCCTTGTGTCGTTTCTCTTCTTCATTTTTTATTTTATCAGTTTGCTTCTTTTGCTTATCTCGTTCTTTTCTCAGTCGCTCTTCTTCCTTCCGAATTCGTTCCTCCTCTTTCTTGCGATCATGCTCAATCTTTTTCATTTCGAGCTTGATTTTGGTCTCCAGTTCCTTCAGATCTTTATCCTGCTGTTCCGTTTGCTTTGGAACGAACGAAGGATGGTAGGTGTGATCACGTTTTTTCAACTTGCGACTCGTAGGCATGATTTCGATGACTTCCTGCTCTTCTTCGTGAGTGCTAACTGCATGTGGTACGGACAGAGCCGCAATGTTCTCGAAGGCGGACTCCAGCGTTCGCTTGACGGGTTCTTTCTGAAGAGAGAACCTTCGCAATTCGTTTCGTTCGCTAGTTTCGTCGATTTCCAGTGCTGGTGGGTGTTTTTCTTCCAGAGTAGGTTTTCGAAGGTCAGTTAGACTTTGACGTCCGCTGAGATCACTGACCGGCAGCACTAGAGTGGCCTTTTTCGTCTGCGATATGGGGGCGATTGTTGGTTTCGATGACAATGTAGATGATGGTAATGTTTTGGAAGCGCTTCCGTAATGTTGCATGCGATCCCTATCGCTGAATAATGGTGGTGATGGTGGTGATGGATCTTTCGGAACGACGCGCGTTTCCTGCTTGATGATGGACTTCAGTGGTTCGACATTGATGGTTGTTTTGATGGCGGGAATGGGAATACTCACGGTTGCCGACGCGGACAAATCTTTTCTCAGTGGCTTGACCGGCTCTGAACGAGGCGGTTCTATCGGCACACTAGCTTCAACGGGTGGTTGGACCGGTAAAGTCTGAACTTGTGTTGGTTGCATTGGGGGTGGACTTACTTCGACCATTGGAGTTGGTGGAACGATATTTAACATTGGCATGGGTAGTGCTGAAGCAATGTTACCCAAGACGGGTTCGGGAGCAGCTATCATAGGTAACGTTTCCGGTGTTACTGGATCGAGGGGGATGTTCTCCTTCTCCAGTTGTACTCTTTTGCTCGCTGGAAGGAACTCTCTAGAGCCACTACTACGAGCGAGTCCTTTGGCCATACTTGATGATCTACTGCGAAGATTTCGACTATCGTATTGGTCAAAATGATCACTGCTGTAATCGCCAATAGTTTGGGATTGCGATACACCTGGTTGATCAAGACTACGCTGACTGCTGTAGGCGCTGTACGCTTCTGTTTCGAAGGATTTGTTTCGGTCTAGAGACTTACCGAATCTTGGAGTATACCTTGATAGGAGCGATGGGCGAACTTGCCGATCGTGATCCAGGCTTCCACTGCGTGCAAAACGTGCAACTGGCGTACCTTCGCGAGCGGAAAGTCCGGTAAAATCTTGCGAGTTGGTGTTAGGATTGTATCGCTGCAACAGTTTGGAGCTTTGTAAACTTTTCTGGCTGCTGTAGATTTGTGGTTCCGCTGCTTTGGGTACATCTTGAGAATCGAGTGAATGTTGCTTGGAGTAGCGCTGTAAAAGTTTCGATCGCTCTAAGCTGCGCTGACTGCCGGTTATCTTGCCAGGCTCGGTGGTATTCGAATTTGGTTGAGTCGATGGCTCGCTAGGAATATTCTGCGAGCTCGCCCTAGCATAATGTTTCTGAAGTAGTGTCGAATTTTGCAAGCTTCGCTGACCGGTGGATTTCGAGAACGGTGACGTATCGATCGGCTGTTGCAGTGGGTCCTGCGAGACGGCTTTCGATTGGTAACGTTGCAGTAGTTTAGAATTACGTCCGCGGAGATCCTGAGTTGACGCCATACTGGCGTCTCTGGATTGATCTCTTTTATAGATTCACTTTTTACTTCGTTTTTTATTTCTTCCGCCTCACTGTATATTTTGTTTGACTAACGAAACTTTATATTGCTGACCTATTTAACACTTTATAATTTGTACCACACATTACTCAGCTTCAGTGTGCGTATGTTTGTGTACCTCGTCAAGTCACTATGTCGGTTTGGCTCAGAAATAAAGCAGATTATCTCCGCCAGTTGGCATCTGCACAGAAAAGAACGGATGGCTCTGTAGATCTCACGCTAATTTCATTGGATGTTGGTTTATTTATAATTCAGACAATCCGTAGCAATAGTTGTACGTATTATTATGCAACCTTAGTTACTCGATGGATATTTATGCCGCTCCGGAAATGAGTTACCATAAAATTCACCGCATGGAAATTGGGTTTTAAAAATTTATAATTATTACCGTAAACTGGGGTGACTTTGATCACCTTTTTGATTGTATCTCAAATATTTTCAGAATATACTGAAAACAATATTATTCGATATTTTTTAAATAAGTACTGGCATGCATTGAAAAAGATTCAGTCACTACTTCAAAAGTTTAGCAACATTTTTGCTGTTTTTAAATATGCTCTAAAAATTTTACACCAATCATCATTCCGGGGTGACTTTGATCACTTCATTTTTTTCATGAATTTGGTGTAACACTTTGCTACTTTCACTAAATTGAACAGCCTTAAACGGCTTAAACGGGTTTAAAAATATGGAAAGCAATTTGGGGGCCATTCACATTCTACGTGAACAGTTTATAATGGCGAATGTACGAGATTCATACAAAATTTTTAGAATATATATGAATTGTTATCCACTGAGGGAGAAGGTGGTCTAAAATCATCAAAAACTAGTCCACGAGGAATTTGACTTATGAAATTGGCCAAATTTGCATGTTACTTCACGTCTTGGGTTTTTGTTAAGAAGAAATATGTAATACGCTGTGGAGAATATTGGGACTCAACATTGCCTTTGAGAAAAAAACTTGCAAAAATAACAATAATATTATAATATTTAATATTTGTTCATCTTAAGAACTAATCTGGGAACAAAATAAAAAAACTTTACGTATTGCAACTTTTTGTTTTGAATCTGCTTGAACCGATTGTTTGTATACAACAAAAATCGTCAAAAATACACTTTATTTTCAATTAATATTTTAGCATGAAAAACTCTCTTTTAATAGCAGGAAATGCATGAGTAGTAGCAATACGAACATATATCCACGCATTCAGTGAAGATTACGACAAGTCCCAAGCACTACGAGCGCTTTTTTACCACATTTTCAAAAAAGAGGTACAGTGATCAAAGTCACCCCGGTGATCAAAGTCACCCCAGTTTACGGTATGTCGTTGTTCACCGCAGATAAATTTACTTCTCTACAAGATATTTCGTATTTATGCTTTCTGTGAAAGAGTTCGCGCATTGAACATTATTTCTTTTATTTATATGATTTTCAACTGTGTCATCGAAAAATTTTTATGGAACGAAAATCTCAGGAAACAGAGGATTTCATTTTATGTTGTTTTTCAACCGAAAAGAGATTATTAATCTAGCGTTTTTCCCAATATGTTTTTCATCATATGTGGGAATAGCGACTGAAACAGACTGCGTGGAGTTAATAGCATTGTAAAGCTGCCATATTCTTAGACAGCAGAGAGTGTCTTTGAATTATGAGATTATACTATGTAGGTTCAAAAGGGTAACGGGGATTTTTCATCCTTCGGTTGCTGTGCATTGGACGGAAAATCAGCTTGTAGTGATTTACAAGTAGCTATTTCAGAATTTATTACATTCGTCGATATGAAACTGCAAAATCTCTATTTGCCCGGTCTTTCCTTTTTCAGATGCCTAATATTGCAAAAACTTCAAGTATGTCCTCTTCAAATCCAGTATTTCTACTCTCAAAAGATCGATGTCCAAGTAACAAGATAAATTATATTAAAGTTCTATAGTTCTGGTACCACTAAAACCAGCTCTTACTTAGGTGATGATCTACGTTCCACGGTTCTATATGTAGAAGTGGTCCAAAACATGTTTTTAGTATTCTGTAGAAATTTTGGTATTTCTAGAATTTTTTTCAATAACTTACGTTGTTGAACGATGTTTGTCAAAATAGACATCTAGCTCTTTACAACGGTATGATGAAGTTGTCATTTATGTCGAAAAAATCATGATTTTTCAAAATAAATTGTGAAACCACTTTCTTAAGCGGTCTAAAATACCATCGTCACCC
This sequence comes from Wyeomyia smithii, assembly GCF_029784165.1. NCBI lineage: Eukaryota > Metazoa > Arthropoda > Insecta > Diptera > Culicidae > Wyeomyia > Wyeomyia smithii. Next base: position 67,383,072 of record NC_073695.1, read on the forward strand.
TACATTTTGTGGCAGTTTTATATGAAAAATCCACAAGTTGTGGAGAAAATCTTTTTTTCTTTCTAAATACTCCGCTCAAAACGTTTTCTAATGCCAGAAAAAAAAACGAACAAAAAGTTAATCCAAAATTGAACAAAACAGATGGGGTAATCCATCATAAAAGGTGACCCATGTTAAATTGCATCACGGAAAAATCTATAGAAAATTACCGAGTTTCTCTTGAATATTTGGGTAGCAGTAGTTTAGAGTGTATTATTTACCCTGTATTCTTATCAATGTCAGTTTTTCGAAAATTGTAAAAAATGGCGTCAGCCGAAAAGCAACGTCGCGAATTAGTTTTACGCAAGCACCTGGAAAATCCGTAGTTTCCTCGTCGGGACACCGAAAAATAACTCGGAATCGTACAGTCAATGGTGAGTTGTGTCATTAAAGGTTACTACGAAACTCTTAGTATTGAACAGAAAGAGCAATGTGTTCGGGAAGCCAAGACGATTGCTCTGAATCTCCACGAACGGCAAAATACGATGAGAAAGTCACAAACCCGAAAACTGTACACCCAGTTGCTGCCGAAACCTCATTGTCTCATCTTGAATGATGAGACTCACGTCAAGGCAGCTTCCGGGGCTAATGTTCTTCACCGCCAACCACAAGTTTGTGGCTCCGGAAGAAACGAGGAAGCATAAATTTTTAAAGTTTGCCAAGAAATACATGATTTGTCAAGAGATCTGCAACCTCAAGGAGTGTCTACAGAAGCGTCTGATACAGAATACAGAAGCAACATGTGGATCATCTCGCATCTTCTGGCCGGATATAGTTTCGTGTCGCTATTCAAACTATGTTCTAGAGTGGTACATAACACCTCTCCCACAACACACCGGAACAAAGACTCATCGAAAAATATTAGGCCATTATGAAGAAGGCACTACGGAAGCATCCTAAGGAGGCCAAATCTGAGGAAGACATGAAGAAAAGTGGAATTCCGCACAGAAGAAGCTGCAGCCAGATGTTGTACAGAAACTAATGAATGGAGTTTGGCGTAAGGGTCAAGTGTACGCTTATGATATTAAAGATGGATTAAATATTATTTATTGGATTTTATTTTATTCTCGAAAAGTTTGAAAAGAATCAGACGGTCAACGATCAACTAGGTAATTTCCTTTAGCATTTTTCCGACAAAGAATTACATCTAAATTCGGAGTCGCAGAAATCATGTCAAATTAGGCTAACACTAGAGATTCTGAATCATCACAAATTAGTCTCAGAATTAGAATCAATAACAAACGCTTCTATCTCCAAGACGATCTCGAGGTACGATGCTGGGCTAACAAGTCAGTCGTCGTAGGTTCGAGTCTAGGCTCGGGAGAGACTGTTAGTGTCAGTAGGATCGTAGCGCTAGCCCCGCAATTGTCCTGTACCTTAAACAGTTGGCTGCGAAGTCTGTGTATAACAAACAGAAGGTCAAATTCCGAATCGGAATGTATCACCAAGGCTTCCCCTGGTGCATCAAATTATGAGTTGACAACCTGGAAGGAGCGTCAAACATAGCTTCGGCCCTCACATATTCCATATTCCGGCGGTGGAGGAAATGCTTCGCCAACCCGAGCGTCTGTTCACCAAGATGGTGCGGCTCAAAACAGCGTCTGATCTCCATGTTAGGAGCGGCTGATTAACGTCCTGGTGGCAGCGTGGGACTCGAAACAGAGCTGACACGATGGACAACATGTTACAAACAACGTAAGAGATAATACGGATCGGAACAATCGGCATGGACCTAGGCAACGAAATAAGGACTACGATTGGAAACTTGGGACATGGAACTGCAAATCGCTCTGCTTTTCAGGATGCGACAGGATAATTTATGACGAGCTACATCCACGTAACTTCGAAGTCGTAGCGCTGCAGGAACTTTGTTGGACAGGACAGAAGGTATGGAAAAGCGGGCACCGGGCGGCTACTTTCTACCAGAGTTGTGGTACCACCAGCGAGCTGGGAACCAGCTTCATAGTACTGGGTGAGATGCGCCAACGCGTGATAGGGTGGCAGCGGATCAACGCAAGGATGTGCAAGTTGAGGATAAAGGGCCGGTTCTTCAACTACAGCATCATCAACGTGCACTGCCCACATGAAGGAAGACCCGACGACGAGAAGGAAGCGTTCTACGCGCAGCTGGAGCAGGTTTACGATAGCTGCCCGCGGCGGAACGTGAAGATCGTTATTGGGGACTTGAATGCTAAGGTAGGACGGGAGGCAATGTACAGACCGGTAATCGGACCAGATAGCCTGCATGCCGTGTCTAATGATAACGGCCATCGGTGCGTAAACTTTGCGGCCTCCCGTGGTATGGTGGTCCGAACTACCTTCTTCCCCCGCAAAGGTATCCACAAATCCACCTGAAGATCACCCGACCAACAGACAGAGAACCAAATCAACCACGTTTTAATCGACGGCAGGTTTTTCTCCAACATCATCAACGTTCGCACCTACCGCAGTGCGAATATAGTTTGGACCACTACCTAGTAGCTGTATGCATGCGCTCAAAACTATTGACGGTGTATAACACCCGCCGAAGTCGAACGCCGCGACCAAATATTGAGGAACTGCGGGACGCCGAGGCTGCACAGGAATTCGCGCAGCAGCTGGAGGCAGTGCTACCTACGGAAGAGCAACTTGGCGCAGCTACCCTTGAAGATGGCTGGAAAAGCATTCGATCCGCCATAGGTAACACTGCAGTAGCGCTACTAGGTACAAGGGCCCCGAATCATAGAAATGACTGGTTTGACGGCGAATGCAAACGGTTAGTCGAGGAGAAGAACGCAGCACGGGCGAGAATGCTGCAACACCGTACGAGAGCGAACGTGGAACGATACCGACAGGCACGGAACAGCCAGAACTCAGTCCTCCGAAGGAAGAAGCGCCAGCAAGAGGACCGAGATCGCGTAGCGATGGAAGAGCTGTACCAAGCTAACGACACTCGGAAGTTCTACGAGAAGCTGACCAGCTCCCGCAAAGGCTTTGTGCCGCAAGCCGATATGTGCAGGAGCTTGGACGGCAACCTCCTAACAGACGAGTGTGAGGTGATCGAAAGGTGGAGGCAGCACTTCGACGAGTATCTAAACGGCGATGCAGTAGAGCGCGAGGACGGTATGGCAATTGATCTTGGTGCACGAGCAGAAGACATCAGAATTCCAGCCCCCGATCTTCTGGAGGTGGGGGAGGAGATTGGTCGGCTGAAAAACAATAAAGCTGCTGGAGTGGACCAACTTCCCAGCGAGCTATTGAAATACGATGGAGAAATACTGGCTAGAGCCGTGCACTGGGTCATTGTCAAGGTTTGGGAGGAAGAACGAGTACCGGAGGAGTGGATGGAGGGTATTGTGTGTCCCATCTACGAAAAGGGCGACAAACTGGAGTGCTGCAATTACCGGGCAATCACTCTGTTGAACGCCGCCTACAAGGTGCTCTCCCAAATACTTTACCGTCGACTATCACCATTTGCGAAGCAGTTCGTGGGGCACTACCAGGCTGGATTTATGGGTGCCCGCGCCACCACGGATCAGATATTCGCGGTTCGGCAGGTTATGCAGAAATGCCGCGAATATAACGTGCCCACACATCATTTGTTCATCGATTTTAAATCGGCGTACGACACAACCGATCGGGACAAGCTATGGCAAATTATGCACGACTACGGATTCCCGGACAAACTGACGCGGTTGGTCAAAGCGACGATGGATCGAATGATGTGTGTAGTTCGAGTTTCGGGAGCACTCTCGAGCCCCTTCGAAGCCCGAAGAGGTCTAAGGCAAGGTGATGGTCTCTCGTGCCTACTGTTTAACATTACCCTGAAAGGTGTCATTAGAAGAGCGGGGATTAACACGAGTGGCACGATATTCCAAAAGTCGGTTCAACTGTTTGGTTTCGCCGACGATATTGACATTGTGGCTCGGACCTTTGTGAAGATGGCGGATACGTACATCGGACTAAAGGCTGAAGCCAAACGGATTGGACTGGTCATCAATGCATCGAAGACGAAGTACGTGAAAGGAAGGGGCTCACGAGAGGACAGTGCTAACCTCCCACCTTGAGTTCAAATTGGTAGTGATGAAATCGAGGTGGTTGATGAGTTCGTGTATCTGGGCTCACTGGTAACTGCCGACAACGATACCAGCAAAGAAATTCAACGGTGCATTATGGCAGGAAATCGTGCATACTTTGGTCTCCGGAGGACGCTCCGATCGAGTAGAATTCGTCGCCGCACCAAGTTAACCATCTACAAGACGCTGATCAGACCGGTAGTCCTCTACGGGCATGAGATATGGACTATGCTTGTGGAGGACCAACGCGCCCTTGCGATCTTCGAGCGGAAGGTGTTGCGTACCATCTTCGGTGGACTGCAGATGGAAAACGGAGTGTGGAGAAGGCGGATGAACCACGAACTGCAGGAGCTGCTTGGGGAGCCATCTATCGTTCACACCGCTAAGATAGGCAGGTTGCGGTGGGCTGGGCATGTTGTAAGGATGTCAGACGACAGCCCGGTAAAGATGGTTCTTGAAACCAATCCGTCAGAGGCGAGACGGAGAGGTGCACAGCGGGCAAGGTGGATCGATCAGGTGGAAGACGACCTGCGGGCCCTACGCAGACTGCAGAGCTGGCGAACTGCAGCCATGGACCGAGTGGAATGGAGACGACTCTTACGTACAGCAAAGGCCACACCACGGCTTGGGACTGTTTGGTAAGGTAACAAACGCTTCTAAAAGCCAGGTGCTGATATTGATTCCAAATGAGGTTCGAAATGTTTCCAAAGCAAGTTCTTAGTTATCTGGTTAAGATCAGAAGAGATCAGGGAAACGAAAGCTAATAAAACTCAGAATGCTCACAAAACGTCCAAACGTCAAAAATGAAAATAATCCTAAATCAAGTTCGTCGTAACATTGAAGCATCTGTTAGTAACGTAACGCACACAAATTACGCAACGAATTTAGATTTCAGACCCCCTCCACTTTCTATGTAACAATTGGTAACGTTTGATATGAAACCCCTCTCCCCCACAAGTTACGTAACGTCCCCTCAGATTTTCAATTTCGAAAAAATATCACAGTTGCGTATGTTCTTTCAGAGGACCAAACGTTGATTCGGATCGCTATTTCGTGGTAAGCAGAATCCATTTCCGGTTGTTCAACGTATTGAAATCGAGGATAACAAGGAATATACAGTTCATCATCCAATGATTATCAACCGGAGGAGTAGTTACAGAGTATTCGCAAAAAGTTGTGGAGCGAATTGATGAACAAGAAGCGTGGAAGGGACCTGAACGAATAGTGGAGACATATCTCCGGTACCATCAGCACCACAGCGCGAGAAGTGTTGGGTGCAACTGCGACAATGATGTTCAATAAGTGGTTGGACGTTGTGTATATGCGAGCCACGGATGCGAAGAACCGCGCCAGAGGTCACATGCTGGCTGCGGATGTGACACGTCAGATATCGGCGAATACCAAAAGTAGTTTTCGGGAACGACGCTCTACTACGTACTAAATTTTTACCTTGTGACAAATCCTCAAATTTCTAGAATTCAACTCGCAACTCACCATCTATTCATAGATTTAAGGACAGCGTACGACTCAGTTAAGAGAAAGTTATAGCAGATAATGCTCGAACAAGGTTTCCCAACAAAACTAGTTAGGCTGATTCCTGTCAGTCTTGATGGATCACTATCAACCGTCAGGGTAACCGATGAGCTATCGGACGCTTTCGTTACGTTAGATGGTTTGAATCAGGATGACGGGCTGTTAAACTTATTGCTGGCGAACAGAGAGGTGACACTAACATGGTCTCATATAATCTTAGGTTTTGCTTGATATAACGTTTACATTGAAAAAAAAATTGCCGATTTTTGACAATGACCCAGTGGCAGCGGCGATTCGATTTCCCGGCGAATCGCGGCATAGTGGCGGTGATGGACGACGAAACCTATCTCACCCTGGATGGCAACGACTGGCAGCCTGCATAATCAATAACCATAAACGGATGATTATCCATATGGTTTAACGATAACCCATAAAGTCGGGAATATATCCCGACCAAGTTGTTAGGCACGTTTTATGGTTATTGATAATGCGGGAGGGCACTTTTTTAATAGGGGGGGAGGGGATGTTTTGTGATGAATTAATTATTTACTAATATTTATTCAGAATTTTTATTGTGTGTTCTGCCACAAACTGTGACATATCAACACATATATTTCAAGCTTTATTACATTAAAAGATTGTAATTGCTTCCGCAGCTAAGTGAATATAATTGTAGGAAAACTGTAAACCTACTTGTCAAGAAAAAAAAGGAATTTAATTACTGGCAGGGCACTTCGTATTTTACTTCCCACCACAAAGAAAGTGAGCTCCGAGATGAAGTTCATTTCACACACCAAGTTTCACAAGAAGGTGCTGTTGTGGCTGACAATCAGCAAGAAAGAGGTGTCCAAGCCGCTCTTTCGCTCCGGACTGGCCGGGAACGGGGAAATTTATAGTACGAAGTGCCTGCCTGAAATTGCGTCGTTCATCAAGAAAAACCAGGGCAACAACTCAGTGAAGTCAAGAATATCGAAGTGGTACCCGAGTCGACGAGCTCCCATCGAGAATCTCTGGGTAAACTTTAATCATAAGAGCTACTCCAAAAAAATTGTCGCGAAAATTGAGAAAGAATTGATAAATAACTCGCATGCTTTCTTCCACCATAGCGAATGTTCGCCCACTTCTTCTACCCCTCTGCATACTCGTTTAACATATGCACAGGTTACAGGTAGTTCGAACACTCTACCGCCAAATGTTGGTAGTTCGATAATGACCGCTAATATGGGTAAGCACAACACGCTAGAAAATAATTGTACACCTATTACCCCAGCTAATATTGCTCCGATATGTTTGAAGCCATCCAAATAGGTACAAATTTTACAATTAAAATTGTTTCTAATTTGAAATTTAGCAATGATTTTAAATAAACCAATCAAAATTTTAAATTGGAATGCTCGCTCATTGAAGGCCAATGAGAATGAGCTTTTTAATTTTTTAACAGTAAATAATGTGCATATTGCAATTATTACTTAAACATTTTTGAAACCTAACATTAAATTAAAATATGATCCCAATTACGTGGTTCAAAGATATGGCAGGATTCAGGGTTCCGGCGGTGGAGTTGCAATTGTTATTCATCGCCGAATCAAACATCGTGCTCTTCCCCATCTTGAGACGAAAGTTATTGAAACTTTGGGAATTGAAGTCCACACTGAACTTGGGATTTTATTTATTGCCGCAGCATATTTACCATTCCAATGCACACGCGAGCACAAAAATTATTTTAAAGGTGATTTACAAAAACTCACCAGAAATCGTTCGAAATTTTTTATAATCGGCGATTTTAACGCTAAACATCGATCATGGAATAATTCTCAAAGTTATTCCAATGGCAAAATTTTATTCAATGATTGTTCTTCAGGATACTATCCTATTTTGTCTCCGAATAGTCCTACATGCTTTTCTTTTGTAAGAAACCCTTCAGCAATTGATTTGGTGCTAACAGATCAAAGCCATGTATGTAGTGATTTGATCACACATGCTGACTTTGATTCTGACCATCTTCCAATAACTTTTTCTTTATCACATGAATCAGTTTTAAACCCTATGAGCTCTGTTTTTAATTATAACAAGGCTAATTGGGAAAGATACAAAACTCATATTGAGAATAATTTCAATAATGAGCTTGATTTGCAAAACGAAGTGAATATTGATTCCGCTTAAGAAGCATTGAAATGTGCAATTATTGATGCCAGAAATTATTCTGTTCCAAAGGCTCAAGTGAAATTTGATTCATCAATAATTGACGAAAATCTTCAACTTCTAATTCGTTTGAAAAATGTCCGCAGACGTCAATATCAACGTTCTCGTGACCCTGTTTTTAAAACTATTTATAAAGATTTACAGAAAGAGATTAAACATAGATTTACTCTTCTGAGAAATCAAAATTTTGAGACTAAAGTTGAAAAATTGAAACCATATTCAAAACCATTTTGGAAGCTGTCGAAGATTCTTAAGAAACCTTCGAAGCCTATTCCAGTTTTAAAAGATGGTGAACGTTTTCTTGTATCCAATGAACAAAAGTCTCAAAGAATTGCTCAGCAGTTTGAGAGTGTTCATAACTCAAATTTGAATTTTGTGAGTCCAATTGAGAATGAAGTCACACGTCAATTTGATTTAATTTCTTCCCAGAATTTTTTACCTGCAGAAATAATTTTTTTTTCACAACATTTATTTGACACGGCACAATACCTGCAGAAATAATTGAAACTAACTTGAATGATATTAAATTAATTATTAAAAATTTCAAAAATATGAAAGCACCTGGTGACGATGGAATCTTTAATATACTAATCAAACATCTCCCTGAAAGCACAATGGAATTTTTAGTGAAAATTTTCAATTGCTGCTTCAAAATTGCATATTTTCCCAAATTATGGAAAAATGCAAAAAATACTCCAATTTTAAAGCCGGATAAGAATCCAGCTGAAGTTTCAAGTTACCGACCAATCAGTTTGCTTTCTTCAATAAGTAAACTGTTTGAGAGAATTATTCTTAACAGAATGATGTCACACATCAACGAAAATTCAATTTTGGCAAATGAACAGTTTGGATTTCGCCATGGGCATTCCACAACTCATCAATTGCTCAGAGTTACTAATATGATACGAGCTAACAAATCTGAAGGTTATTCCACTGGAGCTGCTTATTTAGACATAGAAAAAGCATTCGACAGTGTTTGGCATAAAGGTTTGATTGCGAAATTGCAAACTTTTAATTTTCCAATTTTCCTAATCAAAATTTTGAAAAATTATCTTACTGATCGAACTCTGCAGGTTGTCTATCAGAATTCAAAATCTGATAGAATTCCTGTCAGAGCAGGTGTGCCCCAAGGTACAGTATTGGGCCCAGTCCTGTACAACATATTCACTTCAGATCTTCCTGATTTGCCTCCAGGATGCACAAAGTCATTGTTCTGCGATGACACAAGCATTTCCGTAAAAGGAAAAAGTCTTCGTGTCATATGCAGTCGATTGCAGAAAAGTTTAGATATTTTTTCTTCCTACTTGCAAAAGTGGAAAATCTCTCCCAATGCTTCTAAAACTCAAATGATAATTTTTCCGCATAAGCCTAGGGTTTCTTTCCTCAAGCCAAACAATAATCACGTTGTCAAGATGAATGGGGTTATTTTAAGTTGGTCCGACAAGGTTAAGTACTTGGGACTAATTTATGATAAAAAACTTATTCTCAAAGAGCACATTGAGAGTATACAAGCCAAGTGCATCAAATATACGAGATGTTTATATCCTCTCATTAACAGGAATTCTAAACTTTGTTTAAAGAACAAACTTTTGATTTAATTTTTAGACCAGCAATACTTTATGCTGTACCGATCTGGTCAAGTTGCTGTTCAACAAGGAAGAAAACGCTCCAAAGGATTCGGAATAAAATTCTGAAAATGATTTTGAAGCGTCCTCCTTGGTTTGGTACACTCGAATTACATAGACTTACTGGTGTTGAACCATTAGAAGCTATGTCAAATAAAATTATCAACAATTTTCGACAAAAATCGTTGCAATCCTCAATTGCTACGATAAGCTCTCTTTCTAGCCAATAAATTAGCAATTAAGTTAGCACAAGTTATGGAGGAAATCTATTTTTTCTTGAACACTCTGTTTGAAACGTTTTCTAATGTCAGAAAAAAAAAACGAACAAAAATATAACTTAAAATTGAACCTAACAAATTGGATGATTCATAATAATTGACGAAGAAATACAACTTAATGCGGAATTGCAGAAATGATCCGGCTGAGCTCAGAATCAGAATCAGAGGCGTCGAAAGGAGCAACATTGATATTGAGAATGACGGACAAACTGTGGACCCACCACAAAGTGAAAATAGCAGTGAAATGCTGAAGAACTGCAACGGACTTGGGAAGCACGGAAATGCCAGGCTTTTCAACATCGGAAGCAAACAGCTGTATCATACCATCTTTCGCAGCGGTTCTCAACCTGGGGTACGCGTACCCCTGGGGGTACTCGAAAGCCTTCAGGGGGTACGCGAAAGAAAAATCAGTTATGGCGGACAAAGCAATTTTTCTTTATAATACTTCATCTATTGTTCAATCTTTCTCTTAAAACATGACTGTAGCAATCAAACAAACGTTAGTTCAATTTGAATCCTGAACTAGACTACCACAACATGATCTACCACTATTTTCTCTCACTCTTCGAGAACATTCCAAGCCACGGGGTACAATCGATATGAAAAATATCGCCAAGGGGTACGCGAACAAAAAAAGGTTGAGAACCGCTGATCTATCGGATCATTTCGAAAGTGTGGTTTGAAGAAGGATTGATCTCGGAGGATCTTAAAGTTCAGGGCAGCTATGACTTAGTTTAGAGAAATGACTTATGGTGGATTATGCTCGAATATGGTTTTCCAACCAAATTGATTAGGCTGATTCATCTCATCCGTCCCACATCGTGCGTAGTCGCTTTTGTGATGTTAGATGGTTTGGGACGGTCTGTCAAACTTATTGTTCAACATCGCATTGGGATGTGATATAAGGATGGCTAGCGTGCTGAGAAGTGGCACCATCATTACGAAGTTTCACATGCTCCTAGGTTTTGAGGACGATTTTTTTTTGTCTGTGTGGACTTATCACATGCGACCAGAGCTTAGATCTATTGTGATATTGCCCAGGTGTTTTCTGTACTCCGCACTTCATATTATTAGCAGTAACACTATTGAAGTAAGTGATACGCTTATCATTCATATCAGTGCTTGTGTATAATTAGCTTTCCATTTCAAGCTTTCTGCTCTACTATACCGAGCCTCTGTCCATCCTAACAATATCGCCTAGTTACAATTCCCTGGAGAGAACTTTCATGTGTTACTCACGCCAGTTTTATTATAATAGGGACTTTTTTTTGTTAGGAGGAGAGTCAACAGGGGTACTGTAGAATCCAGATTGAAGGAAGGGTACGTGGTGTGGAGCCTGAGAATAAACCCATGCTTAAAGTCCTTTGACAACCAAATGTCCTGATTCTACTAAGATTCGAACCCACGACCACCCGCTTTCCAAAGAGGACTCTGTAACCTTGCGGCTATGGAGCTCCCAATTTTGCGGACGATAGCAACGTCATTGATTTTAACCGTAGAGCGGTGGTTATAACATGATGCTGCATTGCAGTAGCTGTTTGAAATGGAGACGCATGGTGAACAATAAAAATTAAAAAACTTCTACCCCCAAAAAATATATTTCCGTGAAAATGCGAAATTGTTGCAAAATTTCCTCAAGAATGCGAAAAAAACAATCAAAAGATAGGGTCTCTCACAGTAAGAATTTCTGAATATTACACGTCATATAAAATATTTTCTCATTTAAATTTCAGTTGCTTCTAACGAAAACCAAGATTTTGTTCGAAATTTATGTGCAATATCATTCAAAACAAACCATGTGGACCACAAGTCTAATGTGGACCACAAGTCTAATAATCTGATAGTAACCATGCTTGAATAAATTCTGCGTTGTTCTCTTCACTTTTTAGATTAATCAGTAACCTCAATTACTATACATGTCATGTCATAAAAATGATAACAGCAAAACTTGGTATCCTATTTTTTATGATCATACACGAAGTTCAACGTAAAATTTTATCTTTAGCGCACCTCGAATAACCAGTATTAGAATACTGCTATTATTTTAATACTGATTGGTTTGATTTGTTTGCGCGACCCACGTTCTTTTCAAAAGGATTGTTATTCAACACAGGAGAAATAGCAAACAATTAATAATCCATTGGATGTTTTGTTCTTTGAAAATTTTCCTTGTGAGGATATTGTGAAATATTTTACTTCGAATGAAACTTTTATTTATTTTTAATCACTTCAATGACTGTTGGTCACGGCTGCAGTAGAGTCAGCAAGAGGAATTATTCTTCCCACGATCTGCTGGACGCCGGTGCTTCCGAAAAGGTACCAGCAATAATAATAACTGGGAAGGTGGTTCGAACGGGTGACGACGAGGTGAATTATTTTTGGATCGGCTGGCAGCTCGAGAGAGGATCTGTGTATTATTTTTAAGCAAGAGCCACTTTTTCATCACCGCGCACAAATTTGCTGACCATCTCGCGAAGCTGTAGCAATTTTCCCGGAGATGCACTTTCATTTTCTTGTTGATTGAAGTCATCATGGGTAAATTTTACCGGTGAAAATAGTAATAATAAAACACTGAGCTGGAGCAGTGACTTGACGGGCACAAAACACACGGACACTGGGCACTACTAACGTGGTAGACGGTACTCTGTTGGATTCACGAGGCCTGGGAGCAGGATTGATCGAAACTGACGTTGTGCCAAAAAATTTTTCTGATTTGTTAAGCAGTGAATTACCGAACGAGGAAAACCGACTTTCAAAACATGGATTCGAGGTCGCGCGATAATATTTCAACGTCGACGTATCGTTAAAATGTAATACTATTGATACTACTCGTTGGTTTTGTAAGTTCGCAAAAGGTGGAAAGTAGGAAACAGAAAATAAAATAAGGAAAATAAAAAAGTGCACAAATAAAAAGCAAAACCGGAGACACCGTTACTGTGCGAACGCCGACATTTTCTAGCGGACACTAAGCGGCAAACGAGATTTTCCCCACCCGAATTTCTGTCGGATCGAGCTAAAATTAATGTCGCTTTAAATGTGGTGAGGTTTGGCTTGGCGGGCACGAGCATCGGCAAATGGTATGAATTGCAGTGAAAAACGGAACGACGAAGAATGGTCGTGTAAAACAACAAAAAAATAGTATATGAATTGTACGAGTGGAGGACTATGAATGATGACGGGATATGTTGTAACTTAACCGACCGCTCACGTTTAACCGCTGCGCCGCCGCCTTCACGAGTCCGTTCGTGATTTACCAACACACTGAGAAGCACCAAAATTTACTGCGGGAGATACGAATGAAAACAGCAGTTCAGAATTCAGATTTACATTTGAAACTGCTTGCATCCAATCTTTCTAGCAAAATTACTCATTTTTACTATTCAGCTATTAAAAATGTCTTATAAGAATAAAAATATGAATTTTAGATTCAGCCTAATTCAAACCAGAGAAGCTAGAAATGAAAGAGGGCTGAGAAACGCACCATAAGATTAGAAAAGGGAAAAGCAGAAACTGATGCCAAATTTTTCTGTAAAGAGTTCAGAAGTTGAAAGAGACTAAAAAATGATTTCAAATGTTGCAGAAAACTTTCAAATGCTGTTAAAGTTCAAAAGAAACCAAAACAAATATAATCATAAATTATGCTTTGAATGATTAAAAACAATTCTAAACACCATAAAAATAACACAATAGACACAAAAATCTGCTCTAAAATGACTAAAAGCAAAACAAAAACAAATTGCTGAAACTCTTCTAAAGTACAGAAATAGCCAAAACAAAAATTGATTTCTAATAAATCGCTCAAAAAAGAGACCAAAAGCAAAAAGTTCTCAACAGTTAATTTAATGATTCTGAAAGAACTAAAAAATAAAAACTTTTCTACAAGTTAGGAAAGACAAAAAAACAGATTCACCATCATGTTGCCAAATTCGTGCTTTAACGGACATTATTTTTCAGACTTCATAGCGTAGAGATTCAAAATTAAACCGAAATAGTTAAATAAACTCTTTGAAAATACCATTTAAATCGATTAATAGATACGTGAAGATTCTTCTACACCGATTTCGTAGCCTAAGATTACGATGGCTTACGAAACAACATGTGTGACATAATGCGTACGGCATTCGAACTGATATAATACTATTCTGCATAGCTATGTTTGTTTAACACTCATGTTGTGAAAAAGCCGCCCTTTTTCAAATTATTTCATTCTATCAATTTCGTAGCGTGAAGTAATGACATTTTATTCCTTTATATGGTCGGTGTTAAGTCAGACCGGACCAAGTCGCAAAATTGGAAAAAAACGAGTTAACGATAGTATTGGATAAAGATTTTCCTAAGCTACATCACACAACAATCAGATTTTATTTATTTCTAAAACAGCAGTGATAACAGCATGTTTTTTGTCTGCATGACCAATGAAAAGCGATTACAGTGTTCAGTCAGAATGGACCAAGTGTTTATTTTCAAGAAGACTGTCTTCGGTCAGCTATTGATAAAAGCGAACAAACGGAAAAATTTTCAAGCGTTTTTCCGGATTTCTTTGTATCAGAGAACTCTTTCACCCACCCCCTATCGGAATCTGTAAAGTTTCACGCACTGCCGTGGTTTTGAATGTGTTTTTGGACCGTTTATTGCTGTCACTATCATGACCTGATATCATGCCTAATATCGTGCAGACAAAGTGAACCATGTGTTGAGCAGAAAAAAGTTGAAATTATCGGAATTTACAGCATCGGTTTGAAGTCAACATAAATGAATTTCAACACTATCAGGCAACTTATCGGAATGCTTCTTTACCCGTTAGTCAAAAAAGTATACTTCACCAGTAAATGAGGAAAATGTACATGGTCCACTCTGATTGAACACATCAATGAGAAACGTTAGTCATTTGTGTGGGTGACACAACATTCCACAATTTCAGAAAGAAGTTCAAGTTACAGTAGTAATACTGACTTAAAACTTGATAAATTTACCAATGATATCCAATGATATCCTCAGGAGGTTGAAATAAGTGGTAAGTGTATGTTTGTTACAATTTAATGCAAGCCATCGATTTGTTGAAACAAACACAGTTTAAAGATTATTCAAACTATTTTCAATAATTGTTGATGTCGCAGAGGCTAACCATGTAGATTCAAAAGTTTTTGGCTGTTCGGCGAGCAATGGACTAAAATTATTTGTTCAATTGTTCAGTCATAATGGACCAAGTCATTAATGATTCTTCTTTGATTCAATCAGAGTGGACCAAATACATTTAATCAGTTACAAACCTATCCTTCTTGAGCTCACGGCACTTCTTTTTTTCAATTGTCATATTGCATGATACAGTTAGAGAGTTACTCCAACTTATAACATCAAAACTGCGCTTAAATATTGAAAACTTCAAAATTCCCAGAGCAACAAACTTCATACTCGTTTTTCTCGAAATGATCAAAATGTCACTTGGTCCATCCTGACTTAACACCGACCATATCTTAAAATTGTGAGAAAAATTCAACCTTCATTTGTCGTGCAATCAGGGCCAAGACGCATCTATGTTATTGCATTGGATACGAATGTGTGCAATTCACAAAAAACGGGCAACCATTTCAATTGACCTGTTTATAAAAAATAAACAATTGTGCAAAGTTTGAGCGAAATCGGAAATGAAATGCTAAAAAAACATTTTTTCCATGGAATGAAACTCCTTCCTTTTTTCGCGCATACTGTTTTTATTTTAAGAGTAATTCCGAGCAAAATATGGCAATTTTTATTTTTTTTTCTAACAGACTTCGCGTAAAAAACGCATAAATTTCGCAATCTGTTTGAAAAACCCTTGTTTCTACAAATTTTTTATTCATGTCTGCCTAATACTTTCGAATAAGGCTCAAAATTATCTGCATCAGCATGAAAAGGGCTGAAGTTTGTTTCATAAATCTATAGTCGAGTGATGTGAAGAGTGCCTTTCAAAGCATAGTTGTCCCAGAGTGTATAAGGTTTGTGTAGAACATGGGATAACTATGCTTGGAACGGCAGTATGACTTTTAGGAAATTGTCTAAGATTCCATCGAAAAATATAGAAAAAAATGAATTCGACACTTGAAAAAAATATTAAAAAACAAAAAGTGATTTTATTTTCATCGGCATCTCAGTTTTTTCAAATTAGCTTTTTATTATTCAAACCTATTGTCTAAAACTACTTAGAACATTTCAAAATGAGTAGAAATCGCTTACAAAAACATTTCTATGTTCAACATTGACATGGAAAAGTTTTTGTAAGAATTTTTTTTCTAGGGGAAGACCTTACTTACATATAAAAATGAATTATCTAACTTATTACATAGCGGTTTTTCGATATGAGCAATTCTCGCTGAAACCGTCCCAATGGTGACATGAGATCTTTGAAAAACGATATTTTTGCGTCTAAATGATTGAAAGTAGTGGAAAAATGAGAAAACCACTTTGGTTAGTTAGAGCATATTGATGGACCCCTCGGGCACAAATCGGTTAAACGGTTTCTACAAAAATTGATTTTTG
The DNA here is from genome assembly GCF_029784165.1 of Wyeomyia smithii. Classification (NCBI taxonomy): domain Eukaryota; kingdom Metazoa; phylum Arthropoda; class Insecta; order Diptera; family Culicidae; genus Wyeomyia; species Wyeomyia smithii. Next base: position 67,399,320 of record NC_073695.1, read on the forward strand.
TGCAATTCTTGATCCTTCTATTGATTCATTTCTCTTGAATTTGTCATTGAACTCCCTGCAACCAATATATCGTTTTAAAGAGGAATGATAGAGCTTTCATTTAAAGTAGAAAAAAATTGGCCGCCATCTTGAAACTCGCCGCCATCTTGGATTTCATCAGCAAAACGTGTTTTTGAGCAAGTTTACAACCACCGATTTTAAATTTGACATCACCATTGGAAAGCTGAGAAAAAATGCTTCAAGATACATTCAAAACATTAGGTGAGTATTGAGTTTACCTTGTCATTTTGGTCACTTTTCATAATCGAGCTTCAAACGGTTCCACGCATGACGCGCGGACAATATCAAATGTAGACACTCTTAAGTCAATTTCGAAATGTTCAGAGAGGTTTTAGGTAACTACCTATATTTTAATAAAATATTTATATAACTGTTTTGTTATAAATCACTTTATAAATTTGAAATTAGGTTTTTTTTGTGTACAAACAATTTCCTAAAAGTCATTCCTTGACAACTTTCCTCCATGTATTTTCACCCTTTTCAAACGTTAGTCTAGATAAGTTTTTTGAAATCCACAAAGTTTTATCGGACGGTGCTGCCAACATCTGGTTGAGGTGGTGCGAAATCTTTCTTTTACTCAAAAATAGCAATGTTTCATCATTCAATTCAAAATGTTTTTCAGCTTGCAATAATATCGGTTTTCCACAAAAGATCCAATTGATTTTCTACTTTATAATTTGATTCTTTCATATGTATTCCTTGGCTAATATGTTATTTTATCGTACTATACTATGATTTTAATTTTTTTCTCAGCGTTCAGCGTCCAATTTTTAGTTTTGTTTCGGAATCCTATTAGATTTTTTATTCTTAATATCTTTTTAACTGTTACTGCTGCGTTACCTTCATTCGTAATCATTCTCTGTCCTTGTGTTCGATTTTTTTATTTTTAATAACATAAATGAATATGAAATCAAAAGAAATAATTATCGGTTTCCGCTAGACTCTACTAGAAATTTCTAGTAGAGCCTAACGGAAACCGATAATTATTTCGTTTGTTTTTGATTTTATAAATCACTCTGCTAAGACGCTCGGTATAGATTTTCCATAAATGGATATATATTTTTTCTAAAATTCTTATCGCAGTTATTTTTGAACTCTGTAAAATATAATCGGGTTTTGTTTTTTATGTACGGCTTAACTTTTCTCCTATAGGCGGCTATGAGATGATTCTTTTTGAATTAAAAGTATAAGAGTTAGAGTAAATTTCAAAAGATTAAAGAAATTGTTATCTTGTTTTTTTTTTCGGAATAATAAATGTTTTTGTCAATTGGAATGTCTATTTCAGGCCATTTTCAGTTTCCAAAATTGATCAAAACTTTATTAAAAACCTAAATTAATCCACCTACTCAGATTCAGCCTTTCTCATTCAAACTTATTATTTGTAAAAATAGATTTACATGAATGCTTAAATCCAAAAAGGTATATTCACTCTTTGGGTTCTAAAATATTGATGTTGTAATTAAAGTATAAAATATGAAATTTGACGTAATGTTGGTGCTTCAGGAATAGCGAAATATAAGAAATGACTCTTAATTTCGAACAATTTAATCACGAGCGATACCGGGAACGTTCAAATAGTACGATACCACATTTAAATCATGTTGAGGCCATATATATTGTTCAAAGCAGCTTTAGTGTTGAATAGTCTTTGAATTTCTTTTCTTTTCAAAACTTTTGAACAGTATATCAAATTTTTATGAAGTTTGTTATTTGTAAGTTTGAGAGATGACTCGTTTGTATGACACTAGTTATGTTCAAATAAGTCGTGTAATTCTTGAGATAATAGACTTTCGTTGTTTTACAAATTAAAACATAACGGTTGCTTAAGTTTGATTACAATCAAATGAAAAGGGAACGTATGGGGGAGCCAAACTTTGAAACCAAGTGTTCAATCATAATTCATCAGTTAACCCTTAACTATCCCGTTCATTCAATATCAATATTGTTCAAATCTGTTGTGTAGTTTCTAAGATAATGAAGTTTAGTGATTTTCACATTTCGATACATTACAGACGAAGTTACATTCCGATTACAGCAAAATTCAACAGGGTGTTACGAGGCAGCTAGACCTTTCATTTGATACTAATTCTGTGGAAATCGGGTCAACCATATCTGAGAAAAGTCAGTGAGCCCAAGTAGTCATCAGAATATGTTTCTTTTCATAGCTGGATTTCACATTTTTAAACATAACAGGAAAAGTAATAATCCGTTCGCAAAAAAATCATTAGGGTCTTATTGGGCAACAAGACTTTCCATATGACACTGATTTTATGAAAATCGGTCCAGCCATCTCTGAGAGTGAGATTAAACAGTCTCCAGAACACGTTTCTTTCTGTAACTTCTGAACCATATATTCAATCTTCATAAAATTCAAAAGTTGAGGGTTTTTAGGTAGACCGTTCATTTGAAACTAATTTTGTTCAAATCGGTTGTGTAGTATCTGAGATATTGATGTTTCGTGATTTTTACATTTTAATACAGAACCTCTAAACTAGAAATCAGATTACAATAAAATTCAATATGGTCTTATAGGGCAACTAGACCTTTCATTTGCAATTGATTTCATTGAAATCGATTTAGCCATCTCTGAGAAAATCGAGTGAGATTGGGAGAGCGTTACACACACACACACACATGCAGAAAATGCTCAGCTCGTCGAACTGAGTCGAGTGGTATACGACATTCGGCCCTTTTGAGCACTTTTATACCTTTAGTTTTTGCAGTGATTGCTATACCTTTCTAGGAGAAAGGCAAAAAGTAATATGATAGAAATGACTTTTAATTTCAACTTGAATCCCGAGCAAGGCCGCAAACATTGAAATAGTACAATATTAAATTTCAATGATGTTGAGGCCACATATTTTGATCGTAGCTATAGTTTTAAACAGTCTGCGGGTTTCGTTTCTTTCTATAACTTTCAAACCACATGTTTAAACATTATGAAATTCATTGTTTAAGGGTTTGAAAGCCCATTTATTTGAATTCAACTATGTTCATAGCTTCTGAGATATAAGAGCGTTTTTCACATTCTGACGCAGCGCCAAAACTAAAAGTTTGATTACAATGAAATTCAATAGCAACCTAAGCAGCAAATAGACCCTTCATTTGACACCAAGATATAAAGAATCGGTCAGACCATCGCTGATAAAAGTGAGTGCGAAAGAAGGTGCACATACACACGTACACACCCACACACAAACATATACACCTATACATGCATATATGCAGAAAATGCTCGATTCGTCGAACTGAGTTGAGTAGTATATGACATTCGGCCATTTCAATCATTTTTCTACCTTTTAATTAGCCAGTGATCGTTAGGAGAAAGTCAATATGTTTACTTTCATTATGTGATTTCACATCTTTATGAACAACGGACACAGTTACAATCCGATTGCAATGAAATTCAATAGCAACCTATGGGGCAACTAGACCTTTCATTTGACACTAATTTTGTGAAAATCGGTTCAGCCATCACTGAGAAAAATGAGTGAGTTTAAACAACCTCAGGATAACTTTTCTTTACATAACTTTTGCGCCATATGTTCAATCATAACGAAATTCAAAAGTTAAGGGTTCTGGGAACAGCCCAATCTTTTGAAACCAGTTTTATTAAAATCGGTTGTTGTGGTTTCTGAGATACTGGTGTTTCGTGATTTTTACATTTTGATACATAACCTCTAAACTAAAAATCCGATTACAATGGAATTCAATACCAGCTTATGGCGCAACTAGACCTTTCATTTGCAATTAATTTTATGGAAATCGGTCCAGCCATTTCTGAGAAAAGTGAGTGAGAAAAAAAAGTTGCACATACACACACACACACACACACATACACACATACATACATACATACATACATACAGAAAATGCTCAGTTCGTCGAAAGAAGTCGAGTGGTATATGACATTCGGCCATTGGGACCACTTTTATACCTCCGGTTCTCCAGTGATTGCTATACCTTTCTAGGAGAAAGGCAAAAATATGAAGTATATGAGTGTATGGATAACATTCTAACATCTGTGCTTCAGTCATTCATTAAAACTATAATTCATGATGGTTATTGAAAAAAGTATAATAGTGACACGAAATATTTTTTTTAATTGTCTCACAAAGTTGTTAGCGATAGAATTTTGGTTTTAAAAATCGTTGCGGACTATTTATTTGAATAATAGAAAACATTTAAGACTTGGTTAGAATTTATTTTAAACAAATTATAATAAATCGAAAATATTGGAAAATATTTAAATTCATCGCAAGGAAGTTTTGTTTTGTCCGCATGAAATTTATCGTTTCTCATTTGTTGTAGTTCAAATCAATCAACGACATTCGAGAACGATTTACACCATAATTCCTGTTGCACTCAAAACCTCCACCGAATCGGGCCTTATTTCCTTTTGTTTCATTGAGCGAAAAAGGAAGCGATACCAAAGTGGCGAACCGGTGGTGGCGATCTGTTCGATCAAAGCGGAATTCAGCAACCGACAAACCTGTCGCTCGTAATGAAAATAGATTTTCATTCCACCTATTATTAGAGCACATGCATGCCATTGTGGATGGGTGCTTCCGAGCTTCTGTTGTCGCAAAATGTAAGCAATAGAAACAGAGACAAAAGAACTCTAGTTGCCTTTTTATTTTCCGATTTTTCTTAAGGTGGATTCCATTGTTCAGTCATTCGGATTAAACTTATTTCCATCGTTGGTGTTCTTTTTTGCGGCGCAAAATGTTGTGGCGAGTTTTATTTGGGGTAATGATTCAAACTGTTGATTATTCCTGAAAGCGTTTGGGTGCCAAATTTTCTACTCTTTTGTTTCGCTGTATCAGTAAGTCTTTATGCTCGCAGACTTGATAAATTTTTTATTAAACAAAACATTTGACTCGTTTTTGGCTCACTTTTGCTCTGAAATTATTTCAAGATTCAGTTTTGCTGAACAGTTTTCTTACTTTTCTTAGTTCAGTGCAATAATTATGATAATCGAATCGAACATCATTTTAATGACTTTTGTCGCAATTTAGTTTCAACTTGTTACGAATGAACCATTTCCTGAAAATGCTTAAATCTGATGCGACTCCTAATTTTGTGCATGTTGTCTTCTAGATGATGACACATGACTATTCCACAGGTATATTGATCATTCGGACTCAAGACTTAGTTTTGAAAGTGTAGCCAAATTTGTCTAAAAAAGTGAATTAACTAGTTCCACCTTAGCATTTTGTTTACACAAAAACTGTGTGACTAGAATTAGAAAAAATTTTCCCTCGTCCAGACGGGACTCGAACACACACCTTCTATTCCCGTTCATCTTCGCATTCCCGCGAAACTACATACATTGCCCGCTTTACTAAACTTAAAATGTAAGTCAATATGACAAAAAATGAAATTAGTTCGTAAAGCAAAATTAGCACAACGGAGCTCTTCCGTGATACGCCTTCCATGGGAAATGGCCACCAACTGACGTGTCTCATCGCTTGCGCCGCTGTAGATATAATAAGTCATTATACATAGTGTGCGTAAAGAGACCACTCTCTCAGTTGACAGAAATAAACTTCCACAGGGCAGTGTGTGCAGTTTCACCGCGGCGTGCTGAGATGCGGGAACACAATAGTAGAGGGTAATTCGACATTGGTCTTAGGAAGAGTTACCCTTACCCAGTAGTTTAATTGGCCAAAACACCTTGCCGGAGACAACGGAGATTGCGGGTTCGAGTCCCGTCTGGACGAGGGAACATTTTTTCTAATTCTAGTCACACCTTCTATTCCCGTTCATCTTCGCATTCCCGCGAAACTACATACATTGCCCGCTTTACTAAACTTAAGATATAATTGGTGTTAATCGTAGAGCAGTTGAGGAGGCCTTTACGGCTCTCAAAAGGGAAGCTGCGAGAATTGGACTCACCATAAACACTGCCAAAACGAAGTACATGGTGGCTGGCAGAGAGCGTGGTAGTTCTACGGGTGTTGGTGCTGCGGTGGAGATGGATGGGGATACTTTCGAAGTGGTCGACAAATTAATTATCTTGATACTCTCGTGACATGTGACAACGAGGTGAGCCGCGAGGTGAAGAGGCGAATTGCGGCGGCGAATAGGGCTTATTACGGATTGCGTAGCCAGCTTAGGTCCCGTAGTCTACAGATCCGTACGAAATTTGCGCTCTATAGGACTCTGATCCTCCCGGTGGTGCTCTACGGACATGAATCGTGGACGTGGAAGGAGGCCGATCGACAAGCGCTTGGGGTCTTCGAGCGTAGAATCCTGCGATCAATACTCGGAGGCAAACAATAGAACGGGGTGTGGCGCAGGCGCATAAGTAACGAGCTGTACGAAGTATACAAACACGCTGATATTGTCAAGCTGATGAAACACGGCAGGCTACTATGGGCTGGTCACGTAGCACAGATGGCGGATGAGCGACCGGCAAAGATATTATTTAGCAGGGAACCGGATAGAGGCCAACGACTTCAAGGCAGACCTCGCACGCGCTGGATGTGTGCTGCCGATGAGAATGCCAGAGCAACGGGTGTAAGGGGAGACTGGAGAGTGGCAGCCCAAGACCGAGTTTTGTGGAGACGTATTCTGGAATCGGCATAGGATTTTGATGATCTGTCGCCATAAAAGTAAAAGTAAGTAAGTAAGTAAGTATGGAAACAAACATTCAAACTACACGAAAAAACAAAATTTAAGAAAAAAATCCAATCTGTGGTGCAAACATTACAACAACTAAATAAGTTTGAACATATTGACATGAAACATGGAATCAATGCAAATGAGAGACGAAATGAAGTCTAAACTAACAAACATTGGAACTTAATAAGGCTATATGAAGTGCGAAAAGTGAAACTAAAACTGGAGAAATACCACCAGGTATACAGCTCTAGGGGTTGTATGAAGTGGTGACGTGGGACACATATAAATATTGATTTTAACTCTTTCACTGCGCATGTTATACATCATGTATCTAACACATGTATGAGGGCTCTACTTGCTATCATGTTAAGAACAAGAATGAAGTTGAATTTTCCACACGCAGTCTTTTGTATCGAGTTGAGCGTAGATTTTTGCAATGAAGGCGGAGCGACGCAGATTCGAAAAAGAGAAACGAAACAAAACATCTTCAATACTTTTGAATTATTGTCATGAGCACCAAAAGATAATTCGTACTTTTCTGATGCGAAAATTACCGCTACCGTGTGATGAACAAGAATGAAGCTGAACTTTCTACACGCAGTTTTTTGTATCGAGTTTAGCGTAGGTTTTTGCATTGAAGGCGTGACCACGCAGTCTCGAGAAAGAGAAACGAAACAAAATACTTTGCTGAGTCAGAATATGTAGGCAGTGGAATTTAATTCGTCCATGTTATTGATATCCGTGCTCGGGAAGCAAGGCAATAGCGAGGGATATGTATGGGAAAGCTTGACCTTGGAATTTTTCACCTATTTTCACCAATAAGCAGTAAAGCAACAAAGTTAAACATTATATCAAACAATTTTCACACATTTTATCTATACACCGACACATAAATGACTAAGATGCATTGAGTTGTTCGCTTGCTATAATCGTTTGAAATCTGACGCAACATTTGCTAGTTTCATTTTCAATTTTACAAAATATAATCTAGCATAGAAAACAAAGACGTAATCCTACGTCAAAAACGGGAAGACTTGATTAAAAAAAATAGGAAATTTTAATAAATTTAACACTAAACGTTAGCTGAAAATACGCTACATTAGACAGTTAAAAATTTCAAGATTTGCCGTTCATTGTGTTCTAATAATCCATTTATGACAATTTATTCACGGGGTGCGCGCTTTGCTCTCAATACCTAATTATTGAAGATTTTAAAAATTACCAAAATAATCAAATCGAAGCTACTGGGAAAAGTTGCAATCGTGAATACAAAAAAATCCAAATGAAGGAATCAGAACGTGATTTCATTTTTCATATGTTTACAGGCACTGAAACTTAACATGAAACTCAGACGCTAGATGCTGACAAAAATTAAAATGTCCCCTGATAAAAAAATATTTCACTACCATAAATCAAACCCTTCACTTGCTTTTGATTTCTCTTTTTTTTTGTCAAAACAAATTTACGTGACTGATTAAAATTTATCGAATCCTGCTTTACTATAGACATTGCGATTCCTATGGGATGCAGCAAACCTCCAAAGAATGTACTATGGGAGTGACCTCAAATAAAAGAAACGAACGTTACTATTTATTCGTACTAAAATTACTAATGATCTAACTTTGGTAGAAAAGCTGTTCATTTCAAGAAAGGGATTTTGAAAGGTGAATAACGGAGTGATAATATTTCCCATCCTTCGGTATGTATTCAATCTGTGCATTCGGCCGAACCGAGTTACAGAGAACCGACGATGACTAACTGCTTCGAATTATGCTGAGCATTTGGCATAGTCCCAGTGTTGAGTGCAAGCCAACCGCCAACCGGCAGTGAACAATGGCTGCAGTATTCTAATTGCTTAGGTAGATTTCGATGCTGAGAAAAAAAACATAAATTTCTATATACGCCGTAACTAGGGGAAAAACAAATGGTCGGCGTGCAGGGAAACCGAACCCAGCGCTTAAAACATTATTTCGAGTAATCGGCGTTCAAAGTTTATTACAATTTTTTATTTCAGTATCATTATTATCTGTTCAAATGATTTCTTTTTTTATTAAAGATTATTAGTTTTCACATCCACTGGTGTTAATAACTCAATTTTCAAAACAATGGCGCATGGTTAGGTCTGGTCGCACGGCGACCAAATGTACCAAAATACCATCAACTAACAAATTCAGCCTTCACGATGGATGACAAAAACAACCGTAAAAATTTTCCACGTACCTCATCTTAGACCAACGTTCATCGATGACCGCTTTGGTTTCCACAATCGGTTCCACCGCTACCGGACTCCCGGTGTTGATAATTTTTTCCTCCACAGCTAGATTTTTTGCTTCTACCTCGGCTAACATTCTTTCTTCCGCTGGGGTCAGTTCGAACTTTTTGGCCTGAATTGTTGCGTCTTCTACGGGCTCACATGCCGGAGGTTGCTGTACTGCTGATTCTTGATCTTTAGATGCTTCCTGGACAGTGGGTAAGTCTGTCTCCTTTACAGATTCTTGCTTTCTAGTTATCACAACATCAACACTACCGCTGTCACTTTCCTCTGCCAGTGTCGATAGGTGCGTCCGTCTGGCTTCCTCATCGGAAGAGGTTGAATCTATGGACGAGATTGGAGCTAATAATCCAATAGCCGGAATCTTTTCCTTATCCTTTTCGTCCTCCGACGAGTGTTGCAAAATTTCATCTAAACGTTGTTTCCGACTGAGCATGTCATTGACAAATTGTTCGTCCTGCATCTGAAGGGAAATTTTAATCTTTTCGTTACCCAACATTTCACCTATTATCGGATCTAATCCGTCTATCTCATGCTGCCTTGTCAGTTTCGCATCAGCTTTGACTTCCTTACACTCTTCGCCTGAAGCAGCGAAATCGTCGATGTCTTCATAATGATGTTCCTTCTTTTTGCGTGGCGCTTTTTTAGGTGGTAAAGCTTTAGGCTCCTCTTGGGTAACGCTTTCTATCACAGGTTCTTTTATTTTAATAGATTTAGTCGCCTTATTCGTGGCATCTTTAGGAGGTTCAATTATTTCATATCTTTCTTCCTCGACTTGCATTTTGTCTGGTTCTTTACCTGACGTCAAGGGCTCCGCTAGCTCAGGTTCTGTAGCTGTAACACTTTCGGGCAATTCAATAATCTCATCTGGCACAACGGTCGTCGTTTCTAATTGCATTTCTTCGACCTTATTTCCCCCGTCGCTGGCGATTTCAGCATCGTCCATAATTTCATCACTCGGTTGGCGTACAACATAAGCAGGAATCTCTCGATTGCCAAATCTGGGCGACTCTCGAAGCATCAAGATCTTATGCGCTGGTAGGCCTCTTGGGGGTTCCGATGTTGCCTTCCTTCGTCTTAGGGTGTTCATCTGAACCTTTGCCTTGTCGATTCCTTTATCGGCCATCGTCTTTGCTCTTTCCAGCGATCGACTGACGAAGGCTCTTGTTCGCTTACTCTGTCGAGTAAGACTGTTGCTGAAGCTTCGAATGCTCGGATGTTCTTCGAGAAAATGCTTAGCATGCGCCTTGAATTCCGACTTCAATCCCATCGGTTCGTGAGAGGTGGCGCGAGCTCTGCTGCGACGTGGCGATTCTGGATGTCCATTACTCGTACCTGCCACAGGCTCAGTTTCAGTTGAACGAAACGAATCTTCTACTCCGTTGATTTGTTCCGGTTCGATATCTTGTTCGATTTTTGCTTTTTTCTCTGCGCGAGGACTTCCATCGATCAGCTGTTCCTCGACCTTACGACGGCGGTGCATTGGAGAGTTGGAATACCGAAGAATGATTTCCGGCTCATCGTCCGGACCGAGAGGATCCTTGTAGAGATGGGTCCAAGGGTATCCGCCCTGAAAGTTGGTATATGATAATATGATTAGTTATTTCTTTTATTACTGAATTGAGCTATCATTATTGTTGTATTTACGAAAATTAGCAGACAACACAATGAATGACAAGCGGCCAAAATTTGAGAACTGCGCTTCGAATTGATGTCTCTTGATCGTGCTTTGATTCCGGCGCTCGGTACATAAATGTTTTTTTATTTTAACACAACAACCATCATAGTGAATTGAGATTTTAATGAAACTGGTTGACAAAAGCGAAAAAAATGCCCTAATGCTCAAAAAAGTTGTCCTGAAAATATTATAATTTTTCAACAATTCCTGTGATTTTTGGCGCCCCTAGTTTGGTTAGAAGTGCGTCAAAAGGTCGGAAGTAACAGCTCCCTGTATTCGTCGCTTCTACGTTTGTTGTTGCAAGCAGACAAAAACTTGACATGTGCAATTGGTTTTACCCCGTATCATGGGCGTAGCCAGAATTTCAAATAAGAGGGGGAGGCAAGCTCTTCAAAATTTCAGAAGTAAAAAAATGGTACACTAAGGTCGCTTTTTTCGCGGCTTTTTTCACGTGGATTCTGGAATTTACGCGGTTTTTACGCGGATTTCGGTGCTTATTACGGGAGTCACTTCACGGTGAAATATATTTCACTATCACGCTCACTTCACTTTTTTATACCTTTTCCTGATTCCACTTCAAATGAGGTGACAAAAATCACCTCCGTGGAGTGAGATTGACAGTGAAGTGAAATTGAGAATAGGACAAGTGAAATGAGATTGTTTCCCAGCTCAAAAATGTCTAAGTCCCAGAAAGTCGTTTTTTCCCGTTTTTTTAGATAACACCAGATCTTGACGTGTTCTGCATTTCTAAGACATTCGGCATAAAAAAAAATGTTTTTTTCGGTATCGAAAATTTCCTGAACTAGTTTGCATTTTTTTCATCGGGCAAAAAAAATGAAAAATTGACCGCTTTAAGGCACGGATCAAACTCTGATTCGCTTCGTTACTGAAGAATAAATCCAATATTTACCATTAGATCACAAATCAATCAACTTTAAGACTTATGGCAGCTTCGTGAAATCATTTCACCGTTCAAAATGGTCGTGAAATAATTCCACGCGAAACGTCGCTTTTTCCGTTCTCACTTCACTGATATGACACTCATAATAACCCAGATTCCACGGCAGATGTCACTTCGCGACGTGTTTCTCACTTACGTGAGTTCCGTAATAGGATTTTGTTCACTTCACTCTGATTTCATCGTGAAGTGACTCCCGTAATAAGCACCTTCGAAATTTACGCGTTTTTTCTACGCGGATTCTGAAATTTACGCGTTTTTTTACGCGGCACGTATCCCCCGCGTAAAAACGACTGTAGTGTGTTTTGAAAAATAGAAATAAATACTAGTGTTAGGGATTGTTACATCAAGGCAACCAGTTGTCCTTGACATCAGAGTGGAAAATTTGATTATTCTTTGTCCAACCGTGAATAAAAATAGAAGTTCTTTACTAAAAACTCTTAAGTTCATTCAAACCTTCGGACATATTCTTTTGGCGTCGAGGATCTCAAGAATCCACGAACATGGCAGAAGAAAGAGTTGATCAGCAGCTGCAACCGGGAATTCAAGCTATGATTCACAAGATGACCCAAATTTTACAGCGGATAGCGGTCCAGCAGCAGCAGCGTCAGTATCAAACCCCGGAGCAGATTTTGGAGTTCCTCTTTTCGAACATCATCGAGTTTGTCTTCGACGAAGAAAGCGAAGTTACGTTCGGACGTTGTTGTTTAACCGCTACCAGGACTTCTTCGAGAACGATGCAGGCCAGCTGAATAATGCGGCGAAGGTACGTTTAATTCTCCGGAAGCTGGACACCCAATCGCACAGCCGCTATCTCAACTACATCCTGTCAAAGCTTCCCAAGGACGTGAAGATTGAAGACACAGTCAAGATTCTCAATAAAATCTTCGGGCATCAAACGTCAAACGCCCGGAAGCGGTTCATGTGTCTTTTCAAGATTGTTGTTGCCCATCTGCCGATGAACACTCAGCAAGCAGAGAGCGCTCAACTGCTGTTTAAATATTGTTGACCTCAGCCAGGTTTTCACCCGACGTAATGTGCTGAACGAGCGTTCAATCGTGCATGTTTCCATGGTAGAGCAAGTGCAATTTTAACTGCTTCCTCAGTCGCAGAGAGGAAAGAACGGGTTTTAGCTAGCAGATCTATAAGATCCAACTCTTCCAAGTTCTTACGGTCTGCTCTCATACTGCTGCAATGTAATACAAAGCTTCCACCTCTCCAACAAAATTGTCAACTTCATAAAAAATTACGAAATTCTCGGTTTTGCGCTTGAACTCTTCCAACTACATGCGTATTACGTCAGCGGGATGCAGCAAGGACAACGCGTAGGCAGGTGCACTATCTTCATCGAACCGTGTTTCCAGTGAGGTTACAATAGAATCAAGGTAAGGAATTGTCACAGATCGGTTCCAATACTCCAAGCCAGTTGATGCAGGTGGATTTGCCCGGTACTTTTGCCGCTGCAATATCCTTGGTGGATCAACTGAAAAACCTGTGCAATTACACGCAACATAGCGCAGGCATTTCAATCAATTATTTTTGATCTGGCTGATACTTTACACAGATGTTTCTATGGGCTAAAGATGTCGTTTTGTGCTATTAGAGTTATTGAAAACAAAATTTTGCACCAATGTCAACATTTAGGGGGGGGGGGGCAACGCCCACCCCCCCTGTCCCTCTCTGGCTACGCCTACGCTCCGTATAATTCCAAATTTTTGAATTCCTCGTAACTAAAGGGTTTCGCGCGAATTCGACTAAGGACTGGCAGCACCCTCTCAGAATTCAATTAAACTTTGTGGGTTTATGGACCATACTACTCCAAGCAACTTTGCATATTTTTTACGTAGAATTACGTTTCAGGAAGCTTGGTTAAATAGGGATGTATAATAAAAATCTTAAAACGGAAAAAGGGAAAAATATGTGCATTTTTGAATGTGTTGGCCAGCACATCCTCCAGTGAAAAGCTTTGCCGTATTAAGGGAACACACAAACATTGATGTTGGCAATCAAAGCTCAGTTTCGCCCCTCATCTTCCTCATGACTTCTGAGTACTTATTTATTTATTTCGTCAAGCAAATGTAGACTACAGTTATAATAATACAATGTTTTCTTATATACTATACATTATTTCCAGTAGTTAGTCGTTTTTTGATTTGATTTCTTCGCATAGTGATGTCGATATTTTCGCGGTGCTGATTATAGTGACGCATCATGCGATTTATTGGGCTATTTTTTGAGTAGTTAGTTCTGTGGGAGTTTTCCGAAAATATTTTACGATTTCTTAATTGACGACTGGGTGCATAAAAATTTAGTTGCGATAATAATTTAGAAGATTGCACGCGTTGAGAAATAATGTCATTGATAAAGTAAAGCATTGGATGTTTGCGGCGTTCTTTAAGTGCTTATATGTCTATAAGCATGCAGCGTGCTTCATATGATGGTAAGGGAAATGCTGTCCAATTAACCCGTAAAGACCCGGGACGGTTCTTGTTTTTTGAAAATGCTCGTTCTCAGCACTGGAACGGCCGATTTGGAAAAACTTGGAATTTTATTCAAGGGGAATAGTTGCTCTAAGTTTTAGTAAAGGTGCCACCCCTCTGGACCCCTCCCCGCTTTCGTGAGACGCAAATATGTCTGTGTTTTTTTCCAATTTTTCAAACAGATTGAGCAAACACTGGGAATTTTCATACGAATCAATTGCTCCATGTATCAAATCATGTCAGTTAGATGAAATATGGTATGTAAGAGTGAATTTTGTAGTTTCTAAATTATTTTAGTACAAAATCACAAAACTACGTATTTTCATAAAAATTCAAATAAGAAAATCGTTCTTCAAATTTTAGGCTCTACATTTTTGAAGTAAGGTCTCCTGAATCAATACGCGATAAAATATTTATTTTAGCATACAAATATTTTGAGAAAAACGAGATTAAATTCACTAAAGTACGTATTTTCATGGAAACCTGATTTTCTCAGTCTCCCACAGTAGTTTCAACTTAGCTCTTCAATTTTCAAGCTTAATATTTCTAGAGTAGCGTCTTCTGAATCTAAAGATGCTGAAAGATTTATTCTATTATTAAAGTAGTTTTAGAAAGAAGACAAATAGAGCTTTCAAAATATATACAGGTTTGTTCTAATATCAATAAAACATGTTGAGTTGTTTGAGCTTAAATCTAATTTTTTAGACTTTATCACGCAATTTTTCAATTTAATTTTAAATTTGCCGTCTATTTTTGTAAGAAACATACCACAAATAAACTATAATTTTGAATGTATATTCAATTCCGAATCAAATGAAAGCAGTTTTGTGGAAATCGGTTGATATTTGGCTAAGTTATATATTTTATAAAGAAAACCAAAATTTTTGGCTTCTATCGCACATTTATTTCACGGTGCTACAAATGATGAAAATATGCAAGAACTTTTGATGTGACTTAGTGTGGGTTGTAGCTTTAGTCAAATGTTACTAGCGCGTTTACTTGAAGTTTTTCAAATACCCCAAAAATTATTAGTTATGGTCAAAACTGTGTTTTTTACCTTAGCTCACATTTTTATGTTTAATTCAGTTATTTTCAACCAATTTTTTTATATTTTGGCTATTTTGGAAAGGCGAAAAACAGAACTCTTGAAACATATAAATATGTTTAAAGAGTTTACCTATATGTGATGAATAGTTTTAAAATAAATAAGATGGTTTATGATATTTTCAAATTTTTCCAAATTTAGTCCAAAGGTAGATCTACCTCTACAAACCTATTAGAATTTGTGAACTTTTCTTTAGGGACGATGGACAGGAATAACTTCATTGAAACTTTATACACTGACTTTAGTAAGGCGTTCGATGGAGTTGATATTCAGCTGTTGCTTTTTAAGCTTAAACGTATGGGATTAAGAGCGACACTGCTTACATGGATCGAATCGTACCTGACGAATAGAACGCAGTTTGTTCGTTTTAAAGGTAAAACTTCGACAGCAATTAAAGTCACTTCTGGTGTTCCACATGTTTGTCGACGATGTCAATCTTGTATTAAAATGCGCCAAAGTACTCATCTATGCAGACGACATGAAATTGTACATGGAGATACGTAACAGCGTAGATCTGCAACATTTTCAGGATGAAATCAACGTTTTCTTCAATTGGTGTACCAAAAGCCTACTGGATCTTAATATTAAAAAATGCCACATTATATCCTACTAGAAAAAACACACCAATCATGATTTCAGTTTCACTTTAGGAAATCAGTCGATTCAAAGGAGTTACAAGTTTAGAGACCTAGGCGTAATACTTGACTCAAAACTAACATTTGTGGAACACTGTAATACAATGATCAATAAAGCTTTCAGTATGTTAGGATTCATCAAAAGGTTCAGCTACAATTTTAAAGACCCCTATACCATTAAAACACTTCATGTTTCGTATGTAAGATCTGTTCTCAAATATTGTAGTGTAGTTTGGAGCCCATATCTACGGAGACCGCACATGTAGCAAGAATAGAGTCAGTTCAAAAACAGTTTTTGTTGTATGCACTCAGGAAGCTAGGTTGGAGCTCTCTGATCCTCCCATGATATGAATCACGGTGCATGCTAATTAACATTGAAACGCTTGTAAAACGAAGAGAAATCGCTAAGGTCTCTTTTATCAACGATATAATCTCTCATCGTGTGAAATCAGAAAACCTACTAGAAAACTTGATCTTTATGTACTCTCACGCATACTTAGAACCAGAAGTTTGTTTCAAGTGGCTCCTCAACGAACAATGTATGCAACTAATAGACCTATGAACCAAATGATGAACACATATAATCAATATTGTGTACACATTGACGTAACTATGGCCAGGGCAGCAATAAGAAAAACTTTGAACAGAAGACAAAATCAACAATTTTATTATATATGTAAGTAAAACTGTATGTAGTCTACCCTGATTGACGAAACAAATAAATAAATCTAAATAAATAAATAAATATCAGATTCCCACTGTCAGAGATAGAACAGAGATGCGATCAGTATCATATCAGATAATACATTAAGCAATGCGGACAAATTTAATATTTATTCTGAAGAGTAATATTTGCTTGTTCATTTATTACACTTCATCCAAAATTCCACAGTAGCGGTAGTGGCATCAGCAGCGGTAGATTTTTTTTGTGTTAGCTTTCGGCTAAAATTATTTTATTATCGAACGATGGAATGGACGGTCCCTCCGGTGACCGCAAGGCCAACGTAGAATTACGAAGAGCTGCTCGTTGCAACACTTGCATTGTTGCATTCGGGAGTGATCGCGACTTTTTTGAATACTACATGTTAAGATTACGATAGACTATCTTTTTAATGGTAATAACTTTCATCCAGCATTATTTGTTAGTGTACAGGGCGCTCAATAAGTTCAATTATTCATCGTTGTGGAGATGCGCACCATGTGCTTTCTTTGTATTAATATTGGTGTCAGCCTTAACATCATATATAGGCTAACCGACGCGCATGGTGTCGACTTTTTTTTATTCTCGCTTATTTTCCGTCGGTCTAGTTCCGCCACTATTGTTGTGCCAATTACCGACACCCGGGAAGGCGACTCCACCCAGGGCTCTAACTTATGACCTGTTTACTAACGGACCGGCGCCAACGGCTTTACTTCCTCATGCGATGGAAGGCGTGATCCTAGAGATTTTTCGCCCCAGGAAATCTCCCGGTGTCGGCTAGGATTGAACCTAGACCAATTAGGTTGGTTGTGAGTGGATTACGCCACCTTACAACCATCGACACCTATGTCGGTGTTGGGATTCGAACCCAGGCGTCAAGCGTGGGATCAGGAGTTTGTGTTTTCATATGAGAAACTCTTTGTTTTGCAACAGCCGCACAATGTTCAAAATGATCAGATGAAAGGTTGATGTTCTGGAGAAGGTCGTGGTTCCGGCACTTCGGGACCTCTAAAGAATCATTGCGTCCTTCAACGGTGCGCCGGTCCACACAGCAAATATCGTCCAACATTCCCGACACACATTTGATTAATTTTCTCGATGAGACTTTGTGACCTCCCAGCTCCTCGGAAGTTAATCCCCTGGATTTTTATGTATAGTCGCACATGCTGGCCAAGCAGAGCGAACATAAAGTAAGCACTATGGACCAATTTGAAAAGCTTATTTCCAAGATCTGGGACGAGATGTTGAGATGTCTTCATACAGCACAGAGAAGGTGTGCTCCCAATTAATATGTCGTAAAGGTTCTCAATACACACTGCATAATTTTACTTTTCACATTTTTCATGTGTATTCGAACTTATTGAGCACCCTGTTAACCTCTGGAAATAATAATGTGGACCTGGAAAGATTTGAAATGACAACTGGGGTTGATTTACGGCCTTTTAATATCATTTCGGCTCCGGCAATCATATACGCTGGTATTTAGCCATCTTTGGCTGTCTTCCAAGAACATTATTTCCAGAGAGTTATTATATTAGAGTTAGATTAGAGTTGTTGTCAAGAAATATAACAAATAACTTTACATAGTTCTACGACAACCTTGCGGTTGTGGCTTTGCATACATCCCTTCTGTTTTTATTTTTGAATATTTATCTGTACTAGAATTTCAAAGAGCTGAAATTTTTTATACAAGGTGTCACCGTGAAAATGATACGCTCATTTGAGTACCGACCGATGCAAACTTTGCCCTACCCTGTTAATCAGCTGTTTTGATTACGACACATGTTTGTAGTTCACTTGTAAGAGATAAAGCCAGTGTTTCAGTAAGAACCTTTAAAAACATCATCTCATCTCCTTATTCATCTGTTCTACTATTATGGCATAGCTGAAGTGTATTACTTTCAAGGTGATACCCTGTAAATCGATAAATCTGAATAACGATAAGAAATAAAAAAAGTTGCCAAAGAAAACTTTTTAAGAAACTGTTTGAGCTTTTATTTAAAAATATTGAAAAATTGAATTTAAAACCTTACACTGAAAGAAAATTTTTTTATTCCAAAAACTAAAAGCAATTTTGTAAAAATCGGTTCAGATAGATCAATTTATTAAACTAACCTCAACCTTTTTCAAATGTTATTACAGATAAAATTTCGAGAAAAAATCCAAGTTGCCCACACTCACATAGTTTCATTGAATTCTGAGAGACTGATACCGTCGTCTGACGTGCAACAAAGCTTGTGCAGCTGTACTCTCTTTATTTAGCTTTTTTTGAAATGAATAGAAAGGTAATAGTCTTCTGTAAAATGTCACTCAAAGTATCCTGTTGCCACCATTTTCACATTTTCCAAGACAAATTCTTTCTTATGATGCCAGTTTTGCCACTTGTTTGTCCCAACCAACTTGCCCTCTCTCAAAGAAAAAACATGTCGCGTCTTGTTATGATTGTGGTTTGCTATATAGAATAGACAGACAGTCGTTTAATGTTTAAACTCTCAAATTGATAGAAATAGATAATTGCAATTCATTTAACATAAAACAATGATTTAAAATGTCATAGGGTCTAATAAATGAAACTGTCCACAAACAAGTTTTATTTGGTTTTAACAACAAGGCAACAATTGATACGGCATAAAATTGTTTAAATCATCAAATTTTATTTCAGAAATTTCTCCATAGCTTTAGTGAAACTGAAAGTTTGAAGTATCAAATTTTATTTTGTATAATTTTCGCAGTAATCAAACTAGCGAAATTCCAAGCAGAACAATGGTACAGTTTTTAAGAAAATAGTGAATCAATTTCACATGTTCAATGGATTTTAAGAGGTTTGTTTAAGTTTGGGCGTATTGCATCAAGATGTGCCACATATGATGGATTTCACGGCCAACTCGGTTTAAGAAATCTATTATCAACATTTGAAAAGGACTTGAGTTTTCAATTCTTTTAGAGACAAGTTGTAAAAGAAAAAAACATAAATTAGAGAAATTTTTAACAGATGCTTTGAATTAGATATATTTTCCCTTAAAATTGAAAAATGCCAAAGTCATTCCAATTTTAAAACCTGAAAAAAATCCAGCTGAAGCATCAAGTTATCGTCCAATTAATTTACTCTCTTCTATAAGCAAACTTTTTGAAAGAATGATTCTTAACAGAATGATGACGCATATCAAGGAAAATTCAATTTTTGCAAATGTGCAGTTTGGATCTCGCCACGGGGATTCGACTACTCATCAGTTACTCAGAGTAACTAATATGATTCATACTAATAAATCTGAAGGTTATTCCACTGGAGCTGCTCTTCTAGACATAGAAAATGCATTCGACAGTGTTTGACATAAAGGTTTGATAGCTAAAATGTCCAATTTCCGTTTTCCTCTTTACATCACAAAAATGATACAAAGTTATTTGACAGACCGCACTCTTCAGCTTAACTATTTAAATAGTAAATCTGATAGATTGCCTGTTAGAGCTGGTGTAC
Source organism: Wyeomyia smithii (assembly GCF_029784165.1). Lineage (NCBI taxonomy): Eukaryota > Metazoa > Arthropoda > Insecta > Diptera > Culicidae > Wyeomyia > Wyeomyia smithii. Next base: position 67,419,310 of record NC_073695.1, read on the forward strand.
CTCAAGGAAGTATCTTGAGCCCATCTCTGTTTTGTGACGATACAAGCATTTCCGTAGAAGGAAAAAGCCTTAGTGTCATATGCAGTAGGCTGCAAAAAAGTCTAGATATATTTCCTTCATATTTGAAGAAATGGAAGATTTCTCCTAATGCATCAAAAACTCAATTAATTATTTTTCCTCATAAACCAGGAGTTTCTTTTCTCAAACCCACCAATAATTATGTTGTTAAGATGAACGGTGCAATCTTAAATTGGTCTGACCAGGTTAAATATTTAGGGCTAATTTATGATAAAAATCTCACCTTCAAGGAGCACATTGAGTGCAATAAATATATAAAATGTTTGTATCCTCCTATCAACAGAAATTCAAGACTTTGTATCAAGAATAAATTGTTAATTTACAAACAAATATTTAGACTGGTTGTTGTACAACCAGAAAGAAGATGCTTCAAAGAATTCAGAACAAACTTCTGAAAATGATATTGAAGCGTCCTCGCTGGTTAAGCACGAATGAACTACACAGGCTTACTAATGTGGAAACATAGAAAATATGTCAAACCAAATTATCAATAAGTTCCGACAAAACACGTTGCAATCTCCAATTACAACGATTAGCCCACTTTATAGTCAGTAAGATAAGTGTAAGGATAGATTAAGGTTTAATTTTTAATTCTTTTTTTCTTGACAAGTAGGTTTACAATTTTCCTCAATTATATTCACTTAACTGCGGAAGCAATTACAATCTTTTAAATTGAATTAAAACTTAAAATATATGCAATAGTGTTGATAGTGTGGCAGAACACACAATAAAAATTCTGAAGTAATATTAGTAAATAATTAATTCATCACAAAACAACCCCCTATAAAAAAAACATAAATTAGAGAACCTCCAATAAAAAAATCGATTTGAAAAACATACAATGATTTTACAAAAAAAAGACATTACAGATTTTCGCAGCTCAATTTTTTTTTAATAGAAAATTTAGTTACCTTTAACTTTTCTGAACAATGCACTATTGGCTACTATTGAACACCTACAAGCTATCAGCCCTTTAGACGACTTGTGATGCGAAGTCCGTCATATACAGATTTATTTGATCCTTAATAACATTAAATTTGATTTTGATCCTGAATAACATTAAAGCATTTTTATCTAAAATATACTGGATTTCATAAAAAAAGGTTTTTTCATAATTAACAATATTTTACGAATATTCTTTCGTGTTGTGTATTAGTTTTATCTGTTTCAGAGCCCCCTGTTTGCTAATTTCAACTGTGATTCTGAATTAAAAAATTACGACCATTCGATTCAGCAACTGAGTTTTGCAATGTTTCGTGTTCGATATACAGCTATTATAGAAAATTTACTTGTTTAAGATTTAGTTACACATAAAGTTCAAATTTTAAATGTTGCTAGCCTAATGTAATCGTTATATTTTTACGAAGCAAACGAAGTCGATTATAATGCGCTATTTATGTGTAACGTATTGTAAATCTGCAAGTTTCCCGCTCTTAAAGTAACTGGTTAGTAAATTTGGATGATGTTTAAATGTTTTCTCACAAAGTTTTAGTGAAAGTTTTAACCATTTCAAAGTAATCATACTGAACAAGATTGCAATCGTTTCACAGCAGCTGTATTTTAACTGGCAGAATTTCACATTTTATTGCTTAGTAACATACTTTGCACTTGTTTTTCCAGCTTTAGAACACTGCTTAAACAAATAAAATTTCAAATCCTTCAACCGTCCGAAAACTGATTAGCCAGATACAAGCACCACTTTAGCGAGTAGCTGTTAGTAACTGCTGATGCACAATTCGAAAAGCGAAAATTGGCCGATACCTTACTTCACTTACCTGTTCCTTGGATTTTTTAACTTCCTCCCACAGATAGGTCGGAGGGGGAACGGAGGGCTTTTCAGCGCCATCCCAGTGGTGTTGCAGCGAATCCTCTTGGCCCTCGCTACTGGTTCGCACTGCGGGCTGTTCGAGTTTTGACTCTGTTTCTTTGGACTTCTGCTCAGTGGCGATTTCGTGTCCCAGTGGAACTTGTTCTGCAGGTTTTGGCTCTTTCAGTTCGACTGTTTTTTCTACTTTCGGAACTTCCGTCGGTTCTACATTTTCATTCTCAGCTTCCTCTTCTATTTCTTCCTCTGTTTCGTCTTCTTCTTCCTCTTCTTCTTCTTCAACTTCCTCTTCCACCTCTTCTATCACTTCTTCTTCCTCAACTTCTTCGTCTTCTTCCTCCGCAGGAACAGGAGGTTGTTTGGAAAGATCAGCTTTCGTATCGGGCGCGTTCTGATCTATGTTTTCTTGCTTGGGAGGAGGCTTATCGATCAGTCCCAGCCGTTGTTTTTCCAGTATTGTTTTCTCTTCCTCATTGCCACTTCGTAAAGACACTGATGGTTCGAAAAAGAAATGAGAAATATAATATAAAAGAAACATGGAAATAACAATTGATAAGAGCCTAGAAAAGTGACTGTGATAATAGATGTTACTACTCGCAATGAATTATGAAAATGGTGTGTTACATAATTTACCATATACATACGAACAATAAAATTTTGTTCAAATATAACTTTTTGCTGTAGTAAGGTCAAAAAAAAATTGTGGAGGATTATGTTCCACCGTGACGCACATATCGTTATTTTTTTTGAAGCGATGGAGGCGCTTCGTTTGCCACGGTTAGCAGCTGTTCATATATGTATGGAAGAAGGTGATGCAAACGAAGATCTTTTAAGGCAAAAGTATTGCTAGAACTGAAAACTTTGGATCAGCTTCATCGTATTTTATTCATTTAAAAAAAAAGTTGTAGGTACAAGAGTGCAAGATAATGGGCAGATTTATTTTCTATTCATTTATAATTTTAAATTTGTTTTGAAACCAAAGATAGGGTCGTAGCAAACAAATCAAATTTGACAAAAATAAAAAAAAAAATATAAAATAATATTATATAAAATGGTTAGAAAAAAACAATCTAGAAGGAAATGACATGAATGAAATTTAATGACAATTTAAAAAGAAATCGTCATTCATTAATCGTGAATCGAAGACTTATATATAATAGTATTTTTTTATAAGAACAAAATTGTATTAACAAGATGAATGAAAACTGAAAAGAACATTCAAATTTTTTTTGTAAGATGATGAAAAGTATTTAATATACTTATTGGACATATCACACACTTCTCGTATTGCGAGTTTGTTAAGCGTATTTACCCGTTTTATTATTTTTTTCCTACAATTTTTGTATCTAACGAACAATTTCGATAGTTTTCATAAAGAAATGCATGACTCGTGGCTATCTTTTCGGTCTATACTAGTTCAAAACCATCAAAGGCATTGGAGGATTATAAATTTATGTATATAAAAAATATTTTTAGTGATTTTTCCACGTAGGAAAGCCTTCTGAAGGAGTGTAAAATCCATAACTCCGTCAGTTCTGAACAGCTTGCTTTCATTCTTGGAGCGAATGAATGAAAAATTAACTAAGCGGCCACCAGAATGCAAAAAGTCGTAATTTTATGACGCTAACTTTTGTACAATTGAAAAAATGTAAAGACTTGTTGAAATGTAGATTTCGACCCATGAGGACTGAAAAAATACCACCAGATGGGTAAATGACCAAATGTCATTCAATATTAGTAATTCCGTAACCGGGATGATGCCTAGAGGCTGCCAAATGCCATTTGCAAATCCATGATGGCGACTTTCGGCTGCCGGGAAGTAATCTCGTCCAAAAACTCTCCGATAGGGATATTTTTGGAACCGGAATGATTCCCAGAGATCCTTTTTTAATACAAGAAATGGCTTAAAAGGATCAAATACCAACCGGTATCAGTATCTTTGGAACAGAGACGTTGTTCGGTACCAACTCCAGACGCCATTCCTATTTTCAAGATTGCGACTTCCGGTTTCTGTAAAATAGCCAAAAATTGCTAGCTTAAGCCTTTGCGGATAAGGCGTACGGTGCCCAAAGATTCGATTCGGCTCAGAAGCTACTCAATTTTCCGTTAAGTTCTTTTCGCGAGCTCATCCCCAATAAAACTATCTGCAACCGAGAAAAGTTACTTACACTAGTGCAAACGATCATACCTTCTATGATTCGAAGCTGTTTAATACATTGAAAGTACGCTAGAATATCAATTCTGTGCCTACACATTCGTTATCGAGCTTTCAATTTTATTCAAAAGTTGCTATAATTTCGCGGTTTTGCAACATCCACTTTTTGCGTGAAGTCTCCAGGACCAGATGTCATTTTACCCATCTCCTTACAAAAATTCGATGGCTTCCACGCAAACTTCCCTACAGATTAAATCCCACACACCCTCTTAAATTGATGGAAAAAAAATGTAGCTGGTTTATCCGCAATGAGTTTCTCACCATTATATAAAGATCAGCTTGCTTCCCAACCCAATAAATCGACGAAAATTGCTCTTTATGTCATAGTGACTCCTATCGGTGTTATGAGAAATTTCTTGAATCTGGAGGCGCTTCTGATAACACAGTGCAACAAATATTTACTTTTTTTCTGCCTTGGCTTCTATATATGTTTTTGCCTTTCTCCTAGAAAGGTATAGCAATCACTGCAAAAACTAAAAGTATATCAGTGCTCAAAAGGGCCGAATGTCGTATATCACTCGACTCAGTTCGACGAGCTGAGCATTTTCTGTATGTGTGTTTGTAACGCTCTCCCAATCTCACTTGATTTTCTCAGAGATGACTGAACCGATTTCAATGAAATTAATTGCAAATGAAAGGTCTAGTTGCCCCATAAGACCCTATTGAATTTTATTGTAATCGGATTTGTAGTTTAGAGGTTATGTATCAAAATGTAAAAATCACGAAACATCAATATCTCAGAAACTACACAACCGATTTGAACAAAATTAATTTCAAATGGACGGGCTACCTAAAAACCCCTTAACTTTTGAATTTTATGAAAAGCGAATTCTCAGCAAAATCCAATGGCTGAGAATTTTTTCGCTGAGAATTCAGTAATTTTCTTTTAAAAGATAAATTATATGCTCGATAAGTTTTGATAACTAAAGAAATTTATATTAAATATTTACAGAATATTCAAAAGTCTCACGTCCTCCTCTTGCAGATTTTGTTGAACCGCGTCCATTTTACTTTGAGGTGCATTTTTCCGCTTAGTGCTTGTTTGCACCCGAGGCGTTTGCACGATTTTAAACTACACTTCTCCAGTTCCTGTCACTCCACAAGAATCTCTATTGCTCTTTTTAAACATCTGTAGTTAATACAAATTATAGCAGTACGTAACACGTTTGCACAAATTCGTACATGGAACGACAGCTGACTGGCAATGAGAAAAATTTGTGCCGAGATATCAGTAATGTTTTGCTGACCTCGGCATTAACAGTGTTTAACGATAAATTCGGCGAAAAATTCAAACGAGATTCGTCAAGCTTAGTTTTTCTGGCGACGTCTCGGCAAAGTAATCAGACGTTTTTCGGTAACCGGCTTCCTTTTGCTGAAATATCGGTTTTGTTGGTTCCCAAGTGGCCAAGTGAACTCCGTTTTTTTTTTAGTCGAGCTCGAGATCCAGTTTTTAGTGTGTATAACTATTTTTTATTTTCAAGTCAACAAAATTATGTGTAATAAAAAGACCAATCCAATTGCACAAAGTAATCAATATAAACCACAAGAAATACCTAGCGCACAGCTTTTCTAACTCAAATATCTTCTAAGTGGAAGCGTGAATAGGTCATACTTAATAATAAAATTCATTTATTAAATATGGATTTTCACTACGAGCGTTCTAACGTCTTGCTAAAATTAAATTCTCACATCTTGGTCTTGAAAACTACCCTCCAACTTTTCAATTTAAATTTTGTTTTTGTGCATAGGTCGATTTATTATCCGCAAAAAAGTAGCAAATTCTGAGACGCATAATATGAAAACAAAAGAAAAACAAAATTCATTCTATAGACAAAAAATAAATAAGTATGTAATCATCCATTATTTCCAGCATAAACAATATGATAAAACAATTTAGGTAACTTCAATTTACGATGTATGTAAGGAAACATTCATGTCGTAATTGTTTGCACACTGATATGAAATCTATTCCGTAGCTCACTCCAATGCTGAATATCAACATTAATTTGGCACTACCTGTAATGGCTATTCAAACAAATCAAACTTATCAGCACTATAGGCGAAACCAGGTGTACATGAACGAAATGCCATGCTAACGATATCGGAATTTTATATTACATAAAACAATTTAGTTCAAAATCAGATGAGAAACCATACGGATGAGCGTCTAATTCGAATCATTCATTGCTATATACACAACACATACTACTCTCATCATCACTAAACACTTTCATCAAGGGGGTCCTATTTTTACTAATCATTATTCGGATTTCACATCTCTACCGGGCACCACCCCGGCCGCTCTGCATTGCGTTGATTAAAAAATGCAGACATCGCAGCCACCCGGCTTTCGGCTACATTCACAAATCGGCGCCATACCGGATGTGTTCAATGTAATGATTTATAAATAGTTGAACTTTTTTGCTCCAAACCGCAAATTACTATTTTACCATTACGCTTTCGGAACAGTCGAAACACACGGTGCCTAATGTTTGGAGTCATTTTGCCTTGGATACATGAATAAAAGTCTAGCACTGGTAGCACAGCTTCTGCGGACTATTTTTTCCCTCTCTGAAAACTGCAAGATAAACTAGAGTGCATCTGTGGACTGCTTTCTGCTTCCAGCAACGGCAGATGGAAATGCAGTTTGCGCATGTTTCCAAAATTACCGTAGTTTGCCATCACAGCAAAGAAGACGACGATCATTCTCATGCTCCTCTCGCGTAGCTACAGTGATATCACCAGGGAAACCATTCGCTCCAGTAGGCTCTCTATTTGCGTCTGATGATGTGCTAGTACACTAGGGTTAGTATGTATATATTTTTAAACAATCCGATCAACCAAAACTACTTTTAAATAAAATTATTATCACATCGATTACGTTAATATAATACAAGTTATCGAGTTAACATCCGACAGGGGCGGGATGGTTTCTGTTCTGTTTACATGTTGATAACACTTTTTAGGCCGCGATCTTCTGGGTTTTACGCAACAGATCCGACCGAAATGCTAATTGTGTGGTATGACGCGAAAGGCAGCGCGCGCTCTCGGGTGTGCGGTTGAACTTGAAAAACACCGATCTGCTACTGGCGGTTCAGCACGTCCCACTAGGCCCATATTGAGCAACGAAACCAAGCCAAGCATAAATCGCTAAATGAGCAGCGCAAATAATTTGAAATAAATTTGAAAAGCATTCCTATTTACTGAACAGTCGGCGAAGTTTTGAGGAATGCTGCACAGTGACGATACGATAATTTTCATGACAGTAAGAGATGAGTAAAATCTTGCTAATTTACTGTGTTACTAACCATTGATGGACCCAAAATAGAACCAGTTGCCCTATTCTGTTGGCTCATTTGAGTGCGATTATTACCGCTTGTGTCTGGCCTGTCGGGCGGCTCGTCTGAGACTCTCGTTATGCAACGTATTTTTATTAATAGAATATTTCGGAACTGTCCGCATTTCGCTAAACATAAGGTGTACTCATTCCGGATTACTCACTTGTTTCCACAGCTTGATGGTGACCATACTGGACTACACTATCGGAAGGTGTTCGATCGATATTGAATAGGTAGAGAGCTATAACTTTTCTGTGACGTGCTTACCGCCTTGCCGTCCAACACGCCGAAGCGGCACACGTGACTCACTAATCAATTCGTGTCGTTACTACACAGGCCTAGAGGTTGGTGGTAATTTGCACCTTGTAAACGATGGTAATGATAGTGATGTACACTTTTTTCGACATTTGTAGTATTGTCTATCTTCCCGATCGGTACAATCTGCAACAGTTTACTGATTAGTTTCTGAATCGGTTGTCGTCTTGGTCGATGCTCTTTCTCAGTGCAATCAAGCGAAAAGTTGTTTGGATTTAATGAACCGTTTAGTTTATTGCAATACAAAACCAGTAGACTTTAGCGATGCGCTTGGATGTCGATTTGATGCATTTCAATCTTTGTCAAAGCTTCTTTCTTCTTTTGTTGATTTCAATATGTAATATTGTTTTCAATAGGATTGTCGGATGGTATTGCCATTTGATGATGCCATCATGTGATACAAATTAATTGCATTGGAACTTTGATGATGCGTTGACTACCACACAAAATTGTGTTTTCTAAACTTTTTCATGTGAGGACATCGTTTTTGATTCGTTCAGTTAAAATCTGACGAAAAAAATGTTTAACATGGTTGAGACAGTAGATTTCAACAGATTTTTCTAATCTTTTCATTTTGATCTTTATTCAAGTGGTTTGATTATACAGTGCAACAAAAATTTACTTTTTCTTCTGCGTTGGTTACTATGTATGACTTTTCCATGTATTTTGACGCAAAAACGAATTTCCCCGAGTTTGAATACATTTCACCTTAAGGGGCAACAGTGGCGCCAATTTGAATTTTTGAGAAATCGGAAGTTCTCGATGTTTTTCCGACGCCATTTTGTTTTGAAGCCAAATATCAAAATTCTAAGAGTTTGTCCACATATTAACATTTTCTTCCCCATCTTAAATCGGACAAACTCTGAGCTCAACATGGTGATTCTACGAAAACGGTGCTTTACAAAGCGATATAATATCCAGTATATATGAGCATTAATGGTAATGCGCTAATATCTAAAAGTGGTAGTTAAAATCTGTCTTAAAATTGAGTGAAAAAGTCTCGGAAATCGATTGGTAAGTATCTGATCTACGTAAAATGTTAGCAACATGTCAATTATGCCCCAATTCCCCTACAATTCTAAAATAGGTTTATCTCGACGTTAGATTAACTTATTTGAAATCTGTTTAATGTAATATCAAGAGTGTAAGCGATACTCAAAGTTACAATCAGAATTTGCCTTCACATGATCCGTGAAAAATTGTTGCACTGTGTTATTCATGAAATTCATTCGAAATTTACATTGTTTGTTCTGCCACAAAGGCACAGTGGTCCAATAAGGCAAAAAGTGGAACTTAATTCCATAGCGCCCTTCATCTTCATCCTTGCTTAAAAGTGTCTTCGGAACAATTGTTTGCATGAATGACCCGCACAATCGCAAATTGTCAAAAAAGTTTACTATACTAAAAATAAGAAAAAAACTTTTTCGTGTTAAGAGATAGAAGAATAGTTTATTCAGCAAAATTGTAGAAAATTTAAAAATATTAAACTTTGTTGAACAAATGTTGAACATGGAACTTACTTAAAAGTTAATTTTTTTGTACTTAACTTTTGTTAGTTTCATTTTACACGAAAGTGTTGTTCAGAAGAATTATTTGGGCACAAAAAACAGACATTTTTGCCAAAAATCATATATCTCGAGGACTTTTCCTTACAAAGTTATATCATATTTTAGCTTATTTTTTCGATAACTTCAAGAACGTATAGGTTAAAAAGGGGCAGGTGGAGTCATGATGTCAATACTTTTTCATTTGTCCCAATTCACTCATATTAGAGTACGGCGACTATACGATACAGTAGGTTTTCATATATTAAAAATACTATCTTTTAGTGTTAAGAGATAGAGGAATGGTTTATTCGGCAAAGTTTTTGAACGTGAAAAAGTATGAAACTTTGCTGAACGATTGAAAATCCTATCTTTTTTCGGTACAGAGTTACAGAGTATTTTCTGTAAAAGTTACTTAAAAGTTAATTTTTTGCACTTAACATTTTACAAGAAAACGTTATTTTAGAGAAGCATTTGGACATACAAAACACACGTTTTTGTTGAAGGCCACACATCTCCAGGACTTTTCCTTACAAAGTTATAGCAAATTTTAGCTTATTTTTTCGATAACTTTAGGATCGTATATAGTAAAAAGGGGCAAGTAGAATCATGATGTCAATACTTTTTCTCGAAGTTTAGCTCGAGTGCTCAAAACTGTTAAAAGTTCCATCCGTCCCAATCCACCTAATCTTTTTTCTATACGTCTATACGAAATCTTCACACAGCACTGTACACTATCCATCGTGGCCTTGATCAGTCTTGTTAGTTTCGCAGGGTAACCATTTTCCTCCATGATTTTCCATAGCTCTTCACGGTCGATAGTATCGTAGGTGGCCTTGAATCGATGAATAGTTGGTGCATGGGGACTTGGTATTCTCGAGAGTTTTTTTTTTTTTTTTTTTTGGAGATTAAAAATCTCTAGGGTATTTTTACCCGATACCTGTACCCGACGGGTTCGGGTCGGGTTTCGGGTAACGCCAAAAAATATTTTTCGGGTTCGGGTCGGGTACGGGTAATTTAAAAACCAAGGCTTCGGGTTCGGGTCGGGTACGGGTTTGAAAAATTCTCAGCTGGTCGGGTACGGGTCGGGTACGGGTAATTCGATTTTCGTGCATTATGAGAATTTAATTTTTAACTTTTCTAGCCTAGGTGTTTTAGCATAGTCTTGGTCTGCGAGGGAGAAACGGATACGACGCATCACAAAGTTGTATCGGTAACGGTATCAGTGATTTCTATAGCAAAATGATTGCATTTTTCTTGACCGTGGACTTATTCGAAAAATACTTATTATGAAACTATAACTCCATCACAAGTAAAGCAAATAGTATGCTGGGCTTTGCTAAGCGGTTCAGCCACAATTTAAAGACCCGTACACTATCAAACTATTGTATATTACATATGTTAGACCTATTGTAGAATATTGTAATCTCATATGGATCAGTCCAAAAACAATTCCCTCTTTACGCGATTCGCAACTTGAATTGGACTGCATTCCCTCTGCCATCATATGAAGCACGTTGCATGCTCATTAATCTGCAAACACTTAAGCAACGCCGCGAATTTGCAATGCTATTCTTCGTCAATGAGATTATTTCAAATCGTATAGACTCATCTGCATTATTATCACAACTCAGCTTTAATACACCTTCACAGCAGAACTAATTATGCAAAAAATGGTCCCATAAATCGAATGATGTGTCAGTATAAACTACATTGTAAAACCATTGGCATAACAATATCAAAAAAAAAAAAAACAAATTAAAAACTGTCTGAAATACACTAGAAATATCGTATCGTAACAAGAACATTGTAAACACTATAAATAATAACTTTAATGAAATGTTTATGTAGTCTACATTTGCTTGACGAAATAAATATACAATTAAACATAAAAAAATAACATCCACACAAGCAATGAAATTAACAATATTTTCTGAAACATAATATTTCTGTCCTTTGGTAAGCTACGAGTTTTGAAAGTTTGCCGATTTTTTTAAAAGCATTATTACTCAGGTATCAAAAAAAAAGTCGTTTGGTTACAGTTTCGAACTAAACACTTCATCACGGTTGAGTCACCTGATTGCTACGATGTGCACATAAAACTCGTCGCTTAATTTAAACTCTACCAGACATGCATTTTTCACCATTCTTCGTGTTGTGTTAGTAGAGTGAATTGACAAAATAGAAATTTTCAGTAGCTTATATGAATCATACGTATGCATACAAAATAAATAATTGAAATCCCTGATTAATTTTAATATGAGGTAACTAACGGAACCCAAATTCTCCGTACACAGTTATCAATAGATATTTTGCTGCGTGATAAAAATGATCAAATTTTTCAACATCAGACGAGCGGACGTACTCAGTGACAGATGCTACGCTGGATTCTGGGAGCGCCAAAATACATCGCCTGGAACTCTGGTTCATTAACATTCGTTCACATGAACACTCGGGTCTAGTCCAACTCCGGCCATCATCTCGAGAAACCACATATGACAATCAGTGCATAAAATATGCGAGGTAATCAGGTATTTAGAAAAATAAAATAAAATAAAAATCCAGGACGAGTCGGGTACGGGTCGAGTACCGGCAATTTCGGGGTATTTTTCTTTCGGGTACGGGTCGGGTAAGGGTAGTTGAAAACAAAATTTTTCGGGTTCGGGTCGGCTACGGGTATTTCAAACAAACCCAACTTCGGGTTCGGATCGGGTACGGGTTTCAAAATTCTCGTTGAGTCGGGTACGGGTCGGGTACGGGTAACAAATTTCCCATACCCGACCATCTCTAGTATTCGCGACACTTTTGGAGGATCTGCCGCAGTGTGAAGATTTGGTCCGTTGTCGATCGCCCACTCACAAAACCGGCTTGATAACTTCCAGCAAACCTCCCTGCTATCGGCGAGAGACGGCGAAAGACGATCTGGGAGAGCACTTTGTAGGCTGCGTTGAGAATCGTGATCGCTCGATAGTTCTCACATTCCAACTTGTCGCCCTTCTTGTATATTGGGCATATTACTCCCTCCTTCCACTCCTCCGGTAGCTGTTCTGTATCCCAGATCCTGGCTATCAGCTGGTGCAGACAAGAAGCCAACCTATCCGAGCCCAGTTTGATAAGCTGTTCTTGAGCTGCTTGATGGCAACCTTAACTTCACCTATTAGGGGTCGGAATGTCTCCCTCATCCGCTGTGCTGACAAAGTCGTTCCTCCTGCCGTCTTGGTCATCTGCCTCTGCGCCAATCAGGTGTTCATTGTAGTGCTGCTTCCACCTGTCGATCACCTCACGTTCATCCGTCAAGATTCCTCCACCTTTATTCCGACACGTTTCGGCTCGCGGCACAAAGCAGACGCGGGATGCGCTCAGTTTCTTGTAGAACTTACGTGCTTCTTGATAACGATACAGATGTTCCATTTCCTCATACTCCATCTCTTCCAGACGGTACTTTTTGTCCCGGAACAGATGGATCTGCTTCAGTTTATATCGCATCACGTTTTGACGGGTCCCTTGCTGCAGCATCAATGCCCGCGCTGCACTCTTCTCGTCTAGAATCGTCTGACACTCCTCGTCAAACCAGCCGTTACGTCGATTCCTCTCGACGAACCCTATGGCACCTTCCGCTGTGCTGTTAACGGCTTACTTACCTTACCAGTCAGCTCTAGGCCGAAGTGTCCCTTGCTGTTCGAAGAAGTCGTCTCCATTCAACTCGGTCCATGACTGCAGCTCACCAGCCATGTCGTCTGCGGAGGCCCCGCAGGTCGTCTTCCACTTGATCGAGCCACCTTGCTCGCTGCGTGCCCCGTCGCCTTGTTCCAGTCGGGTTGTTATCAAGAACCATTTTCACCGGGTTGTCGTCCGACATCCTAAAGACATGCCCAGCCTACCGTAGTCTCCCGATTTTCGCCGTTTGAACGATGAGTGGTTCTCCCAGCAGCTGATGCAACTCGTGGTTCATCCGCCTCCGTCATGATCCATCTTCCATCAGCACTCCACCATAGATGGTACGCAACACCTTTCGATCGAAAACCCCAAGGGCGCGTGGGTCCTCCACGAGCATAGTCCAGGTTTCGTGGCCATAGAGGACTACCGGTCTGATCAGTGTTTTGTGGATGGTTAACTTCGTGCGGCGGCGGATTTTATTCGAGCGGAGCGTCCTCCGGAGTCCAAAGTAGGCACGATTTCCTGCCATAAGGCGTCGACGAATTTCTCTGCTGGTGTCGTTGTCAGCAGTCACCAGTGAGCCCAGGTACACGAACTCGTCTAAAACCTCGATTTCATCACCGCTAATATGAATTCGTGGCGGGAGGTTAACACTGTCTTCTCTGGAACCTCTTCCTCTCATGTACTTGGTCTTCGAAGCGTTTCTGGCCAGTCCAATTCGTCCGGCTTCAGCCTTCAGTCTGATGTACGTCTCCGTCATCTTTTCAAGGGTTCGTGCTACAATATCAATGTCATCGGCGAAGCCAAAGAGCTGAACAGACCTTCTAAAAATCGTGCCACTCGTGTCGATACCAGCCCTACGTATCACACCTTCCAAAGCGATGCTGAATAGTAAGCACGATAATCCATCACCTTACCGTAACCCTCTTCGAGATTCGAAGGGACTCGAGAGTGTCCCCGAAACTCGAACTACGCACATCACCCGATCCATCGTCGACTTGACCAACCGTGTCAGTTTATCCGGAAAGCCGCAATCGTGCATAATCTGCCATAGCTGGTCTCGAACGATTGTGTCGTATGCCGATTTAAAATCGATGAACAAGTGATGTGTGGGCACGTTATACTCACGGCACTTCTGTAGGACCTGCCGTACCGCAAATATTTGGTCCGTGGTGGCGCGGGCACCCATAAATCCCGCTTGGTATTGCCCCACGAATTCCCTTGCAAACGGTGATAGTCGACGGCACAGAATTTGAGAGAGTACCTTGTAGGCGGCGTTCAGCAACGTGATTGCACGGTAGTTGCAGCAATCCAACTTGTCGCCTTTTTTGTAGATGGGGCACACTGTACCTTCCATCCACTCCTCCGGTACTACCTCCTCCTCCCAAATCTTGGCAATAACCCAGTGTAGCGCCTTAGCCAGTGATTCACCACCGTGTTTTAACAGCTCGCTGGGGAGTTGGTCAGCTCCAGCAGCTTTATTGTTTTTCAGCCGGCCGATCTCCTCTCTAACCTCCTGGAGGTCAGGGGCTAGGATTCTGTCGTCATCTGCGCGTACACCGAGATCTACTACCACTCCGTCGTCGTCCTCTGCTACATCGCCATTAAGGTGCTCATCGTAGTACTGCTTCCACCTGTCAATCACCTCACACTTGTTCGTGAGAAGGTTGCCGCCCAGGTCCCTGCACATGTCGGCTTGTGGCACATAGCCTTTGCGGGAACAGTTCAGCTTCTCGTAGAACTTTCGTGTGTCATTCGCACAGTACAGTTCCTCCATCGCCTCGCGATCTCGATCTTCTTCCTGGCGCTTCTTCTTCCGTAATACCGAGTTTTGCCTGTTCCGTGCGCGTCGGTAGCGCTCCACGTTCGCCCTCGTTTGATGTTGCAGCATTCTCGCTCGTGCTGCATGCTCTGCCACTGCTGCTGCTCTGCCACTAACTGTTTGCACTCGTCGTCAAACCAGTCGTTTCTCCTGTTCGGAGCCATAGTACCAAGCGCCGCTACAGCAGTACTACCTATGGCTGATCGAAAGTCCCTCCAGCCATCTTCAAGAGTAGCTGCGCCAAGCTACTCTTCCGTTGGTAATGCTGCTTCCAGCTGCTGCGTGTACTCCCGTGCAACCTCGGCGTCCCGTAGTTGCCCGATGTTTCGTCGCGGTGGGCGACTTTGACGCGTGTTTCGCACCGTCGAAAGTTTTAAGCGCATGCATACTGCAACAAGGTAATGGTCCAAATCAATATTCGCACTGCGGTAGGTGCGAACGTTGATGACGTCAGAGAAGAATTTACCATCGATTAGAATGTGGTCGATTTGGTTCTCCACTTGTAAGTCAGGTGATCTCCAGGTCGCTTTGTGGATGTCTTTGCGGGGGAAAAAGGTACTTCTGACTACCATACCGCGGGAGGCTGCAAAGTTCACACATCGTTGGCCGTTATCATTTGATGCGGCGTGCAGGCTATTCGGCCCTATCACCGGTCTGTACATTGCCTCCCGTCCTATCTGAGCGTTCAAATAACCGATGACGATCTTAACGTCCCGTCGCGGACAGCTATCATACACCTACTCCAGCTGCGCATAGAACGCTTCTTTCTCATCGTCGGCTCTTCCTTTGTGTGGGCAGTGCACGTTGATAATGCTGTAGTTGAAGAACCGGCCCTTAAATCTCAACATACACATTCTCGCACTGATCGGCTGCCACCCGATCACGCGTTGGCGCATCCTACCCAGCACTATAAAGCACGTTAATGGCTGCTTTTACATTACTCCAGCAGTCCTCTAGAGGGGCTTCGATGAGTTCACCCTCTTCTGGCAGTGCTGCCTCAAGGCTTTGCACGTAATCAGTAACGACTTCGGGGAATTTGAGTCGTTCCAGATCAAACCGTGGCGGGCGACGGTAGCGAATGTTGTTGACAATCGAAAGTCTTTGGCGTATTTTGACCATCA
This sequence comes from Wyeomyia smithii, assembly GCF_029784165.1. Taxonomy (NCBI): domain Eukaryota; kingdom Metazoa; phylum Arthropoda; class Insecta; order Diptera; family Culicidae; genus Wyeomyia; species Wyeomyia smithii. Next base: position 67,435,225 of record NC_073695.1, read on the forward strand.
GAAGATAGTGGTGAGAATCGACGTTTGCGCCACGGTAGGTTCGGACGTCGATAATATCCAAAAAGTGCCTTCCTTCAATCAAAACGTGATCGATTTGAGATTCGGTTTGATGTGGTGATCTCCAGGTGTACCGATATGGGAGGGTATTCTGAAAGTAGGCACTACGTATGGCCATGTTCTTAGAGGCGGTGTAGTCAATTAGTTGAAGGCCGTTTTCGTTCGTTAGCCGGCGAGCGCTGAACTTCCCAACAACCGGTCTAAATTCCTCCTCCTGGCCTACCTGAGCGTTAAAATCTACGATAACGATTTCGACGTCATGTTTTGGGCAGCTATCGTATGCACGCTCTAGCTGCGCCTAAAAGGCGTCCTTGTCGACCTCGTTACTTCCTAGGTGAGGGCTGTGCACGTTAATTATGCTCACGTTGAAGAAACGGCCTCTAGTTCTCAGCTTGCACATTATGTTGTCGATTGGCCACCACCCCTACGCGTTTCTGCATTTTACCCATCACATTAAAAGCTGTGCGCAGCTCGTGTGTGTTGCCGCAGGTCTGGTAGATGGTATAACCATCTTTGTACGTATATACCCCCTTCCAGCATACCTCCTGCAGCGCTACAATTTCGAACTTGCGGACCCTCAATAAGTCGGAAAGAATTCGGGTACTTTCCAAAAAATTAAGGGACTAGCAGTTCCATGATCCGAGTTTCCAATCGTTAGTCCGTTTTCGTTGCCTGGGTCTATGCCGATTGTTCCGGTCTGAATTTACATTGTTTGCTTCCTGTACTGATGATTTTTACGGCTGGCTTGTAAGGCCTGCACCAACCTCATGTTTCGCCGGAAGACCATCGTGTCAGCAATGTTGAGAGTCCCACGCTGACACTAGGACGTCGATCAGCCGCCCCTAACACGGAGGACAGACGCTGTTTTGAGCCGCACCATCTTGGTGAACAGACGCTCAGGTTGACGAAGCATTTCCTCTACCGCCGGAATATGGTTAGCGCGCCAATGATCGCGTCGCACCTTCTCACTTAGCTATTGCCTGATTGACAACATTGCCCAGGCTACGCCAACCAGCTGTGTCCATGTTTCAGCTGGCAGTCTATTGTGATCATGTGACTCCTGGAGGCGTGAGATAGGAACTTGTGAGGAGCGGAGATAAATCGGTCGCTCCTTCCAGGTTGTCAACTCACCATTTGAAGCCCATTATTATAAAAATTACAAAAGATTACCAAAACAATGATCATGGAGAAATCAAGAAAAAAATTTATGATTTGTTGGGAAAAACCGTTTTAGCTGTAAAAATATTTTTAATTTCCTATATAGCTCTCTATGGGTAATTAAAAATATGTTTACACTCAAAATGGTTTGTTTGATTGGCATAGTGTCTTCGGCAAAGTTGTAGATAATAATTTTGTGCTTCCATAAAAAATATACCTTATGAAAAAAAATCAAAATCGTTTTCAAAAAATCATAATTTTTTAGGTAATCTTTTGTAGTTTTTATATGAAAAAAATAGATTTTTAAAAAATGAGCTTTTTTAGATAATTATTTTTTTTTATTTTAACTTTTTTTCGCAAAACAAAATTGAAGTGCATTTTTTTGGAAAGACAAAATTATTATCTACAAGTTTGCCGGCGTTGCAAAAAAATAAACAAAAAGCACAAAATGGCATCTTTTGCCTAAGAAAACGTCTATGCAAAGTTTTAGCTAAATCAAAAATGACGATTTAAAAAAAATTTAAACTGGGACATTTTTTGTGTAACTGCTCGTAGGAGCATGTCAGGAGACATGTCGGACTTTATCCCCTGTTTTTATATTGTTTTCTATAAAGTACTTTGTATTAAAAAATTGATAGAACTTGAAATCGTTTGTTTTGCTTCTTGTGGATTTATATGTTAAATATTTTTATCATTTCACGAAGGTTGTGTTGTAGAATCTACGTTATAGAAGCACCAAAATAGACAACGGAACCCTATTAGAAATTTTAGAGTACAATTTGATTTTCATTTTTGCTAAATTCACTTGTTTTCTAATTCAAAATGAGCAAGCAGCTCCTGTTCCGGATTTTCCACAAATTATCATCGCTAGGCCAAAAATTCACGATGGTCGTTACTCGGTGATTCGGAAATACATTGTGAACCCGACAGGAGGTCGGGAGAGGAACTGCTACTTTTCTCAGTATAGATTATTTTCTCGCATGCTAAAATTTGTTCAAGCTTATCTTAAAAAAATATTTGAATCTCGGCAAATTATTTGGCGATAGCGACGAGGATTCGCTAAACAACCAGTCCTGAATGAATTTCGGAAAATATGAGTCTGCCGGAATTCTCGACAGCAATATATTTACAGGGTGGCCACCCAACCGGGAAAACCGGGAGAACCGGGAAAAAATCTGGAATCGTTTGGAACTGGGAAAAAACCGGGAATTTCACTGAACATTACAAGTCGGGGTGAGATTGTGCCATACAAACCCATTTTTTGTCAGTCATCTCATGGCGCTCACAAGACCAAAATTTCTTATGTAAGTTTCCTCGAATACTTAACCAAAAAAAGACTAGTCCTGTGACCCGGAAAAGATGGCGACATATCTTACAGTGCATAAAACAGTTTTTGTTTTTATTCATCTTCCTCTTGGGAGCTAAATTGACCAAGGTAAGCTCCCCGGAAGTAGCATTCAAATGGCTCGAATTTTCCTGGAGCAAATGGTTCACAACGATAATCTCGCGGGAACTGTAGCTGATAGATGTCGCCAAGAATACTCACAACTATTGAGTATGCATTCGACGAAGACATTACTGACTTCCTACACGCAAAAGTTGAAGTCTTGTACAATCATTGTGTCTTCCTGATTCGCACAAATGTTGCACAGAAATCGCACAATAAATGTGTGCAACGCATAACGCAACAGTTGTACTGCGAATACATTGACATAGAATGAAATCAGAATATGTATCATACACCGACACTTTATTTCTCACGTCGAGTGTATTAGTGACTAGACTAGACACATCACATACAATTTGCAGGTTGCTCTTTCGCTTCTCTTTCGGTTCGGATTGCGACGCGCAAGGCGATATTTCGTTGCTTCACGAAATGAGCGAGACACCCGTGCTGTACATACTTAATACCATAGTGTTGTTAGTCTCACTCATACTGTCGGTGCGTGCTTGCTGCTATTCAGAGGAATGCATGAAGAAGAAAAAGTATCTCGAAAGCGTGTGTGCAAAAGACTTGAAAAGCGTAGCATATGTCTCGTCCTCAAGCAGAAAGGAGGAGAATGGTTTTGCTTCTCGCTCGCTTTGCAATGCTGCTTGATACCAGTTGAAACTGTTTAGGTGTAGTAGTTTGGAGCTGCCAAATACATTGGAGAAACGCTAGAGCATTAATTGCGTTATGCCCAACACGCAATCATTGTACTGGTTCCGAATTACATCAACAATTGCGCTAAAAACGCACAATTTTGTACTGGTTTCGCACCATCCAACTTTTGCGTGTACCTTGATACTTTTTGTAGAGATCTGATAGCTGCTTCAGGCAAGAAACTTCCTAACTTTACTGTGTTTATTAAGAAGATTCTGATTCTATCGCATGGCAATGCCACGTTGGATAGAGGTTTCTCCGTGAACAAGGAGTGCGTAGTCATGAATTTGGAAAAAGACAGACTTGAAGCGCAGCGCTTGGTGTACGATACAGTACAGGTTGCCGGAGGAGGACACGAAATTGATATTGATGAGGAGATGCGTGAGCTGTTGAAGTAACGTGTTTTAAGTGTTATGAAAATACTCTTTTATATATTACTCTTTTATATATTGAATCTTATCTGGTTGAGGTAAAAACGATTCCTTATAACTTAATTTGGCCTAGAATTCCTCGGTAATGACTATTATATGCGTTGTTTATAAGATCATCAGACATCTCCTCTTGGAAAGGTGACACCCGTCGCATTTTTCGATTTTTTGCGACTATATCTCTTGATTTCGATAAGGCTGAACACGTCAAGTAGTGACTTAGAGCATATTGAGATGTAAATCGAATGTCACCCTTTTTTATTCCTTAACTGCATGGAAAACTACAGAATTCAAAAGTAGAATTAACCAGTAAAAATATTTGAACGAACCGGGAAAAACCGGGAGAAAACCGGGAATTTAATTTCGGGTTTTGAGTGGCCACCCTGTTATTTAACCGAACTGCCAAGCACTCGGTTGTACGAAGTTCAAAAAATTCTTTCGAGACCAAGCGAAAAAAAGTGACTTATTGATACTTGGAATGATTTCGCGTAGACAATAACAGCTAAATATTTAAATATACTCATTGTGTGGGAGCAATATCTTTTAAATCAAATAATTATGCAAAAGTAAGAATATTATATCAATTTTGCAGCAGAACGAAACTAATTGGAGTCTATTAAAATAAATGACACAGGTTTCAATTTACCCTACCAACGATCGGATCTCTTCTGACTTGACACCACCTCAACTGTACCACACATGTTGAGAAATTCAGGATCAAAGAAATAGTTTCTGGTAACGTGAGTGTAAAATTTCATTTCTTTCATGCGTATTACAGTGCATGCGGATCGCTGACATAATCTAGTTCGCCTGCTTCACGGATATTCTGTATCCGTTTCGTTCATTCTCACTGACGGCTCGCATCTCACATGTCAGTATGCTCTCCGCTTGATTCTGAAATAACCCGTTCGCTCCCTCCCTGTTGGTAGTTGTAAGAAACCAAACAACCAACAGAACGCATCAAACCCAAATTCAATGTCTCTTCAATGTTCTCGTGTGGTATTATAAATCACCAGACAACTCCATGGCGAAAAATGAACTCGTTATTCATAGCAACACCATCAGCATCACTGTCAATTAGATTGTTTGACAGTGTAAATCGTATTACAAATTATAGTTATGTGTTCATTATAGGTATATTCGTATTAACAGCTGCAGCTTATTAGGGAACTGTACTGATTATGTTATACGTTATGTGTAGTATTCGGTATAATTTCCCCAAAAACTACACTACACCAAGAGTACCTTATTGACCCACTCTAATGCGCATATGTACTAGATGAAAATTTCGATGATAAAAATATATCTGCATTCAAGAAGATGTAGGTGGAGCACGAACTAACATAAGCAAGGAAACGCTAGCTGACGTTATAAACATTTTGGAGTAAGCAAAAATATCGTTCGATTGTAGGTCAACGCATATACTTTACGGGCGAGAAAACTGAAATTCATAACGATCATTTTGCCAGCTTAGTTTAATACCTGTGTCAAATCAACGTTAATTTATCTGTGTTGGACTCTCACTTGTTTAAACATCGATATTTTGGTTATATGAACGTGGCCCACTTATGGCTGTGTGGATGAATGTTGTTTATTGTATCGTGTCCAGAGAGAGTTGAGTCAACAGATACGCAGCGGGATAGGATCCAATTGTTATACAATTTTGACTACCCATAAACATAATGACAGCTGACGATTGACAATTGATCAATCCACTGCTAAACAGTTACGTCAGGGTTTCGAACGCTAAGAACTTTTCTAAAAAAAAAATTAATGGTCATTTCAAATTAAAAAGCACTAATATTCTCAACCGAAAGATTAAAAAAAAAAAATCTCCTCTTCTGAAATCAAAGTTTAACAACAACATGGACTTCAAAAGAAAGTACCTTGTAAATGATTTGTAACGTCACATCCATGTTTAATGTAGCATCTACAGATTATCAACAACTCGTACGTGATTGATTGTTCGATTACTTCATTCAATCAAAGCAGAAGTCAACGTATTTAAACAGTATTACTAGAGTTCGTATTTATTCAGCTTTTAAAAAAGCAATTGTTTGTCTAGATGGACTATAAATAGACGCTCGATTTCTTGATCATTCAACAAGTAGGTGAATCGCAATCATAAGATGGGAAAAACCTCCAGTATCCTTTTGTTGGTAGCTTTAGTGACACTTCCTTCTTACATTATTGGAGCTAAGACACCTGATTATTGTTCCAGTACGTATACTAAAATATGTGAACACAAAGGAAATCACATCGGCTGTAATCCAAAAGATGTAAGTTGGTTAAGCAGGTAACTGTTGGGCTTATTAGTAAGATATGTAATTGTAGTTTTCGTCCTATGGAGCCTGCTATAATTTACATCCAAAAATGGTTCGCATGACGAGCGCGTATAAGAAATTGATTATGAGTCGGCATAATGGCATGAGGAATACGCTAGCTAGTGGAAGAATGTCATCAACTCGTGGTACTTTTCCGGCTGCCAAAAAGATGCCCCTGCTGGTGAATTTGATTCTTTTATAGGTGCACATTAATAGGTTACATTGATAGAAAACATGTAATTCACAGAAATGGAATAATGAGCTTGCCAAGTTAGCGGAACTGAACGTCAAACAGTGCGAGATGGAACATGACAAATGTCGAAGTACCGGTAACGTAGAATGAACCTTTTTCAAGTGCTCACACAGTTGACGATTGTACCTTTCGTTTAGCTAAGTTCAAAAATGCTGGGCAGAATATTTACTACAGTTCGTGGTCGGCGAAACGGTCGAACAAGACGAAGCTTATAGAGGAGGCAATACAAGCGTGGTGGGATGAGCATAAAGATTTTTATCTCAATGAGGTTGAAAAATATCGAGGCCAGAGCTATGGGTACCGATTGGATAATTTATTGCATTGAAGAATTTAGAAAAAAAAGTCTCTATGCTATTTCAGCGTGTTGCACTTCACTGCCATGGCTCAAACAGATGTTGGTTGTGCCATATCAATGTATGAATACGCCGGCACCGGTGACACTTTTCTGATGACATGTAATTATTCCTCTTGGACCTGGATGGAGCAAGCAGTTTATGCAACAGGCGATCCATGCACTGGGTGTCGGGGAAGGAAATGTGACAAAACGTATAAATATCTGTGCAGCAGCCGTTAGATAATTTTTTATTGAGAGATGGAAAGATTTACTAAACCTAGTGCTGTTGTCTAAATGTGCCAAAATAAAGATATATTGCTACCATTAATAGACGTCTTAAACTGTACCATCTGCGCCTGCGACAAAGGCATTTTTAAATCACTGTATCGTTGACAAAGAGACAAGTTTTTCAGAATTTTGAGTATTTTTATTAGCAGCCATCTATACTGCGACATATTTGAAACTTTGATCTATCTTGATGGTTAGGTTCTATGTTAAATTGGAATGCATCGTACATTTTAACTTTGAATATCCAGTTCCTGAATACAACATTTTGCGTCGGAATTTTTTATCAAATTAATTTACTTTCTGCTTGAAAAACTCGTAAAAATTTGCTGCCAATTCGATAGAATATGTATCACTTTTTTTCGCGATCGGCGAAGTGAAATGGTGGGTTTTTTTTCCTCTCACATTGTGGGCAATATTGTCTTTCATGCTTTGTGAAAGTGAATCAGTTGATTATTATTTTCAATCCAAATCATTTTATTGCGCTTCGAAGCAATTTTTTTTTGTGCTCGGACCCTTAAAAATACACAAGCTGTTTTTGAAGAATCAGACGTTAATTCGCAAGGACTCAAGACGGAACTTTTTTTTTCTGACGTAGGACTACGTCTAACCGCCCTATATCGAGATACATTCTGCGGAAACTAAAACCAAGGTGTAACGTTGGAATGGAAGATTTCAAACGGTAATACTTATGTAACCACATGATGGATAACAATAATCAATATGTCGTTGGATTGATAAAATGATGGACAATTTTGTGATTCCTCAGTTATCATTATCATTTCATTGTAAACAGTGAAAATTTCATAAAAGTTTCAAGGTCGAATTTTCACGGACAATTTACCAATGACATGCGAGCACGCCTGGCACAGACTTCATGAGTAGACACCAACTGCCTGCTGTGATATCCTGTATAGCAGTGACAAATAAAATTGACAGAATCGCCCCGTCCCAATAGGTCAACTAATGTTCGCTTCCATGAGCCTAGACTATTTTGATGTCTTGAAGGTGAAACTTTTCGGAAAGTTCGTAACCACCTCCACTATCAGACAGTTATACGTTCTGCTGTTGTAATGTTATTAAAACTGATGTCTTGAAGGAAAACATGCTGGCACAGGCAACAGTACTGCACCTAGCAATGTATGAATAGAGCGCTGGTCACTCGTAGTCTATCAGTGCAGTAGAACTCGATATTCATTTGTGTGCAGCCAAGCCAAGTGAAGACTACATTGCCGCTGTCGACGCACAGTGGTCCGTGTTGGGTTAACGCGTAGGTATCGTTTTGCGATCTGGAAAACAATCGAATTGCCGTTTGAAGTGTCTTCTTCGTATTGTTTCGTATAGTAGCAAATATCAGAATTCAATATGATTATTCGGGTGCCGCAAAATACGCTGTGCCATCGTGGACAACAAAATTCTGTACGTGTCGGTAGAGGCAGATAGCAGGGTATATAAATTAGGTTCATTGTACAGATAAAATGCGTTGTTTATTTTTGAACTCTACACCGTGTTTTTCTCATGTCAATTTTAAATTTTCTGTGAATATACATTTTTGTTTAAAAAACTGTTATTCTTTATCGTTATTTTTTCCACGAACTTGTAACTGCAGAGAAAATTTTATTATGTGACATCTGTGCCGCTTGGTAATCGGAGAGTGAGCCATCGTTCACAAGACAAATAAATGTTGTTTAATTTCTACTAAATCGTACTCAATTGAGGTCTGTATAGAAGCTTGCATTTTCGCGTATTGAAGAAAATTGACTGTTTTAAAATAAAAGGAATTCATGAATTATATTAGCTTTTGCATTTTAGAAATATAGAAAGTACCGAAAGTTTAATAATAAAAATGTAACAAATTTAAGCGAATTTTTAGCATTTGACAAATCAAAAGACCACGTGGTTAAAGTCGCAAGGGGGGGGGGGGGGGGTTGGCCACGGGGGGGGGGGGTACGGGGGGTATAAAAAGTGATCAAAATATGACCACGTGGTTTGGTAACGGTCCCTATAATTGTTTTTAGTGTACTGGCACCTTACGCACAACATTTAAAGGGCATTTTGGTCACAATTGACATGATCTGCTGAAATTGAAAACTAAACTACATCTCCTGGAGGTAAACAAAGTCAATCTCAGGTGCGTGACCGTCCAGAATCTAGTACTAGGGTAACGGGGGTGTTTTGGCTCATCTACATATTTTGGCTCGCATGCGAACATTCTAAGCATTTTATCCGACAAATTTAATGAATATCAGAAGACTGTGGGCCTCCCCAGCTGGTCTCGAGGTACAATGCTGGCCTAACAAGCCAGTCGTCGTAGGTTCGAGTCTCGACTCAGGTGAGACTGTTAGTGTCAGTAGGATCGTATATAGCGCTAGCCCCGCAATTGTCCTGTACACTTAACAGTTGGCTGAAAAGTCTGTGTATAATCGGAATGTAGCACCAAGGCTTTGCTTTGCAGAAAACTATGTTTGCACCATTGAAATAACATATCTAAGAATCATACTACACTAAAGTTTTCGGCAAAATACTGACTTAAGGTTGCACTGTTTTGGAATTAGTTCATACATATTCAAAATCATGCCTAAGCCGACATGAAGTTAAGAGGAAGCGATAATATTCAAATCAACTGCCAAAAGCCATTATAACAAATATGTATGCTTTTGAAACAATTAACTGTTGTAATAACATCAATAAAATACCATAGAAACAGTTTTATACTCTAAGATAAAATAATAGTTTAAGGCATGACTAAAGTGAACATATTTTGGCCATGCCACATAACCAAGTTTTGACAGCTCTTCGTTTACTATTTGGGCGTTGGGCTCTGGATGGAAACTGGAGCAGCTTGTAGCGATTTATATTTAATGATAGGAAACTAGCTGCAAATGCCTGCAATCTCGCTATAAGCCCGATCGTCTTATTTTCAGATGTCCCAAATTGCAACAGCTTCACGGCTGAAAGATGTCCTCCTAAAATCCACTATTTCTACTTAAAACAGATTGCTGATGATCTTAAATTGTGTAGTCAGTTCCTAAATCAGGCCAAAACACCTCTGTTACCCTACCTTACGACACGGAAGAAAAGTCAGAAGCGCAGCTAAAGTCCCCCGTAAGGGTTGGGGTCGTCGACTCTGCGGAGGTCGAGTTGACGACCACGCACGGCATACGCAAGGCTTAGGATACAGTCCAGAAAACTTGAGCTGACGTTTGCGGTAAAAAAATGGACAAAAATTGCCGATTTTTCATGGGTTTACCTTCAACCGCACTGACGAAACTACTCATGCATCATCAACCATAGTAACCAGTGAGTTAGCAAAAAAAATTTACAGCTCTATCAGTCAAACTCTAACTGTGATGGCGAAAAAAATGAAGCTACTCCGTTCAGAAGTGTGCGCGTTCAAAGAACGGTACCCCGCCGCGTCAAAAACGGACATCGTGTGGCACTTTGTGGACACCGGGTATGTCCGTTCCGGCATCTACAACAACTTTGACACTATTGGACAACGATCAGAGCATAGAACGAAAGCTCGGTTCCGGACGGCCAACGACCCTGAGCGACAAGAAGCTTCAATTCTGAAGAAGAAGACCGAGGGAAAAGTGGGTAAATAACTGCGTGCACCTGGCCGGGAGGTTGGTACATGCGGTAAAACAGTGAAAAAGTATCTGGAGAACATGGACATACATGCCAGGAAGCGGCAGTCCCGTCCACTGGTCTCGGAGCTGCAGGCAATGACGCAGCGACAGCGGTGAATAAGATGGTCAAGTTGGTTTTACCCAGCGAATCGCGACGTGGCATTGGTGATGGACGACGAGACCTATCTCACACTGGATGGCAACGACTGGCAGGGAGCTTCGGTCAGGAAGAACAAAGGAAGTGAGCACCGAGGTGAAGTTTATTTCACAGACCAAGTTCCCCAAGAAGGTGCGGCTGTGGCTGACAATCAGCAAAAAAGAGATGTCAAAGTTGCTCTTCTTTCGCAACGGGCTGGCCGTGAACGGGGAAATTTATAGTACGCAGTGCCTGCCAGAAGTTGCATCGTTCATCAAGAAATACCATAAGGGCGAAGACACGGTGTTCTGGCCAGATTTGGCGTCGGCCCACTACTCGAAGCGATCGTTGGAGGAGATGGAGCAGCTGAATATAGATGTGGTACCGAAGTCGGCGGATCTGCCGGGATACCTGAAAAACCCTTAACTTTTGAATTTCATAAAGTTTGAACATGTGGTTCAAATGTTATGAAAAAAACCTAAATTAATCCACCTAGCGGTCAGACCCAGCCTTTCGCATTCAAACTTTTATTTGTGAAAATAGATCTACATGAACGCTTCAATCCAATAAATGTATGTCACTCTTTAGGTTCTAAAATATTGATGTTGTAATCTATACATATAAAAATGTAGTCCGGTCTGTCTGTCTGTTTGATCCATATAGGCTCGAAAACTACCGAACCGATCGACGTAAAAATTTGTATGTAGGGGTTTTTGGTCCCGATAAAGTTTCCTATGATAGTTTGAGACCCCTACCTCTCCTGGAAAGGAGGGGTCCAATACAAATGAAACATACATTTCTGCACAACTCAAGAACAAACCAAGCAAAGGAAACCGAATTTGGCATGTGGATGTTTTAAAGGGCAATAAATATGTCCATAATGGTTCGACGCCCCTCCCTCTTATGGAAGCACATATTTCTGCACAAATTTCTGCACACCTCGCGAACTAATCAACTAAATGGAACCTAATTTGGCAGGTGAATGTTTTTAGTGGTAACAAATATGTTCCATAATCGACCTCAGGCAACATTTTGGATATTGTTTTTGGCACATTTTGCATGTGTAGGAAAAGTACAACGATACACCGTACCCCAGTGCTGAGTCGAGAAAATTTCCAGCTCAAAAAGATCCTCGACATCGCTAACCACAGAGCCACGGTAACCACAAGAAAGATACACAGGAGCTGAATTCGACCACAGATACCATTTTGAATTGTAATATGGCGACTTCCCGCTACGGAAAACCAGCGGCAAATAACCAAATACCACCCAATATGGGTATTTTCGGAATCGTAATGATGCACTGGAGCCACAAATCGACTTCAGACACCATTATGAATTGTAGGATGGCAACTTGTGGTTTCTGGAAAACAGCCAAAAATGGCCGATTTCTGTCGAACATGAGTATCTCCGGATCTAGAATGATACACAGCAGCTGAAATCGAAAATGATCAATTTACACCCAATGTGGGTGTTTTTTCAACCAGAACGACGCTTAGAGGCCAGAAATTATATTAAATACCATTTTGAAATCCAAAATGACGACTTCCGGTTTGTGAAAAACAGCCTAAAATAAACAAATACCATCCAATATGAGTATCTCTGGAACCAGAATGATGCAATGAGCTAACAATTGACCTCAGGCACCATTTTGAATCGCTAAATGGCAACTTCTAGGAAACAGTCGAAAATGACCAAATAATACTCAACATGGATATTTCCGTAATCGAGATGATGCATAGAAACCAAATATTGACCCTTGACACCATTTTGAATTTAAAGACGACCACTGTTAGTTTCTGGAAAACAACCAAAATAACTAAATACCTCCCAATATGGGTATTTCCGGTGTTTGATTGATGCCAAAAAATTTGCTGAAAATGACCGAATACCACCCAATATGAATATATTCAGAATTAGGGCGATGTACAGAAGCCAGAAGTCGAGGATGTTGTCATTTCGATAAAACCAATAAAACCGATAAACCAAACGATTTGTCTTTTGACTTTGAACATATCCTATGGCCGATTAGTCGTGCATTTGCAGACTTTGAACACATCGCAAGGAATCAATGACTTTGGAACGTTCAAATAGTACAAAACCACATTTAAATTATGTTGAGGCCACATAAATACATCAATCAAAGCAGGTATAGTTTTGAATAGTCTTTGAATTTCTTTTCTTTCCATAACTTTTGAGCCACATATCAAATTGTTATGAAGTTTGTTAATTGTAAGTTTGAGAGATGACTCGTTCGTATGACACTAGTTATGTTCAAATAAGTCATGTGAAATATTAGACTTTCACTGTTTTATTAACAATTTAATACATAACGGTGGCTTAACTTCAATTATAATCAAATGAAATGGGAACGTATAGGGCAGCCAAACTTTGAAACCACGTGTTCCATCATAATTCATCAGTTAACCCTTAAATAGCCCGCTCATCTGATAATAATATTGATCAAATCGGTTGTGTAGTTTTTGAGATAATGAAGTTTCGTGATTTTCACATTTTGGTACTTTACAGACGAAGTTACAGTCCGATTACAGTAAAATTCAATAGGGTGTTACGAGGCATCTAGACTTATTAATTGACACTAATTTTGTGGAAATCGGGTCAGCCATCTCTGAGAAAAGTGAGTGAGTTCAAGTAGTCTTTGGAATATGTTCCTTTTCATAGCTGGATTTCACATTTTTAAACATAACAGGCAAAGTAATAGTCCGATTGCAAAACAAATCAATAGGGTCTTATGGGGCAACTAGACCTTCCATTTGACACTGATTTTATGAAATATGGAAGGTCTAGTTGCCCCATAAGACTCTATTGATTTGTTTGGCAATCGAACTTTTACTTTGTCTGTTATGTTTAAAAATGTGAAATCCAGCTATGAAAATAAACATATTTCGAAGACTTCTTAAACTCACTCACTTTTCTTAGAGACGGCTGAACCGATTTACACAAGATTGGTGTCAAATGAAAGGTCCAGCTGCCTCATAACACCTTATTAAATTTTATTGTAATCTGACTGTAACTTCGTCTGTAATGTGTCGAAATATGAAAATCATGAAACTTCATTATCACAGAAACTACATAACCGATTTTGAAAATATTGAAATCAAATAGTTAAGCTAGTTAAGTGTTAACTGATAAATTTTATAATGATTGCACACTTGGTTCAAAAGTTGTAAATAGAAACGTGTTCCGATGACTTTTCAAATTTAATCGTTTTCCCAAAGTTTGGACTAATTTCAACAATCTTATTGTCAAATGAAAGGTTTGGCTGCTTTATAGGTTGCCATTTCATTTGATTATTAAAATCAGCCTTTTCCTTCAACCGTTATGTAATAAAGTGAAGAAAGAACGGAAGTCTATCGTTCCCGGTATTGCTCGTGATTAAAGTGTTTGAAGTTAGGAGTCATTTTTTTAATTTGTTATTTTTTAGCACAAATATTACGTCAAATTTCACAGTTTAGACGTCCATTATTACTTCTTATACAACATCAATATTCTAGAACCCAAAGAGTGAATATATATTTACTGGATTGAATTTGGCAATCTAAGAATGTTTTCCAGAAACCGGAAGTCGCAAAATCGGGTTTCCAAATGAAGTATTGAGTTGACTCTCTGCCTCTGAGTATTATCCCGGTTTCTGAAAAACTCACATAAGGTAATATTTTTACCTTTCCATGCTGTTTCCAGAAACCGGAAGCTACTATCGAAAAATTTGGTGTCTGAAGTTGAGTTTTGGTCGATGGGTATCATACTGTTCCACAAATACTCATATTGGATGATATTTGGTCCCTTTGGACTGTTGTTCGAAAACAGAATGTCGCCATCGAAATACCCAAACTAGGCGTAGATAGTTGACCATTTCAGGATGTATTCAGGTAGCCAGAATCAGTCATCTGGATTTAGAATGTTGTTTGACGTCTGATTCTGGCTTCTGGGATACATCCCGGTTTAAAAAAAACCCATATTCAATGGTGCACGGATGCGCCTCAGAAACGGAGGAAGTAATATCAATAAAAACAACTGCGTTACGGAATTTCATATTTACATACAAGATAATTTAAATAAATTTATAGGGAAAGTCAGAAAACACATGTTTTACAGAAAACTAATTATGTCGGGAAGTTATTTTTAATGTGAATGCAGTCAAACGTAAAGAAAAATTTTGATTGGTGTATATTTATTTGTTAAATTGTAACCCTAGACGTAAACTAGTTTTTTTTTTAATTTTCCAAGTTTTGTTTATGTATTTTTATTTTTTTTTAATTTTACCTACTTTTCTCGAATATATTTTAAATTTTATAATTTTTTTATCTCTATCAATTTTTACGATATTGTTTTATTTATATATTTACTTTTTGATCTTAATTTCCTTTTATTTATATAATTTTTTTTCAAATTTCTTTTTTATTTTATGAATTTTTTGCATGGGTGGCAACACCGATATTTCGCATGGCTTGCCCTCCATATCTCACATGGGTGGCCCTCCATGTTTGAAATACAAAAAATTTCCTACTATAAATAGTGGATTCGAAAATTATATATAATCGAGTCTATATATAATCGAGTCCGATCCATATATGAGTACAGTGACGTTTCGATTATACCACGATCAAAAAAAATCCACCTATAAATTTGAAACATATTTATTTCATGTTATTTGTATGTGTATGTGTTAGTGTATGAACATATGTGTGTGAATGTTAAGTTTTGAATGTTCGGTTTAATTGTGCTGTTGATTACCAAAAATTATCAAAATGTTTTTTTTTTAAATTTGAGTGTTTGTGTAAATGTATGCTAACGAATAATAAGTTCGTATGAGAAAGGCTGGGTCTCACCGCTAGGTGGATTAATTCGAGTTTTCACCATTTAGCAGTAAAGCAACAATGTTAAACGTTATATCTAAAAATTGTTATACATTTTATCTATCCAACGACATATAAATGACTAAGATGCATTAAGTCGATCGCTTGCTATAATCGTTTGAAATCTGACGCAACATTTGCCAGTTTCATTTTCAATTTTACAAAATGTAACCTAGTATAGAAAACAAAGAGGTAGTCCTACGTCAAAAATAAAAAAAAATGTAGAGAGCAAGAAAAAATACGTAGTGCCTACTGAAAGGTTGATCATCATTTAGAATAAGAAAAAGCAGGTATTCTGTTTCAAATTAAAACCCCTATTGAAGGTTTTGAAATGAAGAATATAATTTAAATATCGCGCAAGTTTAAGAAGCAGATTTTTCCGCAAATTGCAATTACAGTTATACCTCGATATAAGGCAACTTTATTTTTATTTTCGTTACGTTGTATCGTAGCAAAAAATATTTTTTCTTTAAAAAAAATTTGCAAGAATGTTAACGGTTACTCAAAGATGCGCGAAAACCTATTTCCCATAACTTATCAGTAGTTTGGAACCTTTCTTATGCCCATTCAGAAATATTTTTAACAAGCAAAAAAAAATTTTTTAAATGATACAAGAGGTTAATCAAAGACGCGTGAAAACCTATTTCCCATCACCTATCAGTATTTTTAAATCTTTCTAATGCCCATTTAGAGAAAATTTCAACAAGAATTTCTTTTTAATTGATGCAAGATTGTGATTGTTACTGAAGGATGCGTGAAAACCTATTCTTCATCACCTATTAGTATTTTCAAACCTTGCTTATGCCCATTTAGGACAATTTTCGCTTTAGTTTCATTGGTTTCAAAATTTACTACAAATATTTTTTTGAAGCAATTTATACCCCAGAAACAGTTTCTGTATAATTTATTTTCGATTTCAATACATCTTAAAAAATTACGTTATATCGAGGTTGCCTTATATCGAGGTATGACTGTAATATGATTCAGCAGTGATCATAAAATGTTTTTATTTGTGCAGTGCCCAAGCTTGTTAGGCAATCAACCTGACTTTGAATACCTATAAATGCAATGAACAATTTGATCAAAAAGCATTTTTTTCAAATTTTATGTTCAACAGCAAAAAATTTATGTTGTTGCTAAACATCTCATATTAAGTTTGAAATTACGGAACAGTTTTAATTTCATGTTATCATTGTAAAAGGTTTTATAAACCATTTACAATGATAACTTAAATATATTTTGTTTCAAAATATGTTGAAAATTAGATTTGCAAAAGCAGGCTTTTTAAGAAAATCACTTTCGGCCAAAAGTTGTAGGTTGTAATCACGATTCGACCAGATTATTGACGTAGGCCCACGCAAAATCAGTGTGTATTCCGAAACGTACGTTGAAGGAAAAATGTTTTTTTTTTATAAACTCTAATATTTATTAAGGCCCAACCGCGAAGCATAACGGGGCCGAATATCTTTTGGAGTAGGGAAAAGCCAGCTTGAGTAGAGCCTGTATCCCGACTGCTCCTCCTCAAACAGGCATAAAAACCCTCTCATCTTTTCTCTTTCAAAAATACAATTTAGAAATACATGTCATTTTAGCCTACGACTAACATTAACATCAAAGTTTTTCTCTTTATAACTAAATACTAATCCTTACTACTATTCGTTGAGGGTGATGGTTCCTTATCTCTTTGAAATCAAAACTTATATCTAAGTTCGGTGGATCGAAGGAAAAATGTTATATGCTGACTAAAGAAAATAATCGGCTGCTGCCGATTGTACTTGCAACTTGCATCAAATAAGTTTTATTCGATTTTGTGTCAAGGGGTTTTAATTGTTTATTATTGTTTTTTTTTGCACTCTTGTCATAACATTATCCATAATATTACATCAAAACATCGAAAAATAAACTTCATTGAAACAAAGTTCAATCAAATATCAAATTTTAAACTAATGGAGTCGCTTGGTTATTGATAGTTTTCAAGTTTAGTTTTCGTAAAGCGAAAGTCTCATCTCCTGGTATTTTTAAGTTAGATCAGAATAAGAAGGGATTAAAATTGTCTAAATACAGGAATATGAAGGAATCATCCCAAAATCGAACACATCCATTCAAATATTATTTTCCATCGTTTGAAGAAAATTGACACAAATGAAAATGTTTTCCACGGCATACACACGCACAAAATGTAGTGTTTAGTTTGTTGAGTAACTTCTAATAGCGCTAGAGTCTGAGCAAACAGAAGCAGTGCTGCAAGACAGAAACGGCTCAAACAACCTGCCGCCCGAAATCTGGCCCGCCTCGAAGTATATATTTACCCACAACAGGTGCCAAGCAGAGAAGCAACATGTGCGCCAGAAAACCGGTGAGAAATGATTCATGCACAAGTGCTGGATTGATTGGTAGTTAAACAAACCTTGACTAGTGTCTGCCTCTTTGTTGCCTTTCTCCATTTTGCCGGGATCAAAAAGTGATCATAACAGCTAAACGACCGTATTTCTGTAGTTTCCTACGCCGGTAGTTTTTCGTTTTTTTTTCTTTTACTTCGCCAATTATATACTATCACACTTATTTATAGCGACTTTTCGTTGACGCATTCCTCTCGTTGACCGCACTGAGCAAAAATTCTCTTCTATTGAATTTTCCTCGTGAACGAGTACAATTTTCGTTATTCTTTCACAAAATTTTCCGCAACACTCACTAGTGCACACATTCGAACGATGACAAAAATATATATTGTATCACCGGGGTTAAATGGCTGATAGTTCTCAAACGAATGCCAAATTCACTGGTGAATCGAACATTAATGCCGAATGTGTGCCTGCGATTCCTGTTTCCAGTCACTTGTTTCTTTCGCAGATCCTTGCACGGTGTGATTGCATCCAGTTGTTTCGATTTTGACTTGATAAATCCACTGGTACCACTGCGAACACTAAGCGATTCGAAAGATCTGATGATGCGTGAGCAATGAAAACGTCGCGGTCGTCGTCGGCGGAAGCCCCGGTTCTACACCACCGGACACGTGGGCTGGGGTGTTGCGGTGTTGGAAAATGAAAACAAAAGGATACGAGAAAGTGCCAAGAACAGAAAAAAATCTGAACACAAAAACAGAGGGGTTTTGTGTGCAAATCCCAGCTCTCGAAGAAACAGAGTAAAGCGTATGTATCGCGCATAGCTCGGCTGGCCGAGCGAATGGCGACGCGATGTTCGAGGGTTTGCGCGCGTTGATTTTTTTGTCTTATACTCTTCTTGCCACAAATTCGGCCGAATGGGGGTTCGTTAGTGTCTGTGGCCCGGAACGCAACAGACTGATCGACGGACTGGCCCGCGACGGCTGGTGTTGCCGCGGTTTTGCCGCTGCGCTTGCCACAAATAAACTTTCAGAGATAATGTGGACATGGTGCTGTTTTTCGTGTGGGTTTAGGGTTTCGTGCGTATATTGTCAATACGCAGATTTTCTAGAGTTTTGACGAATTACACCATTATCTACACAGTTTTCATCAGGTCACCCCTTCTCTTTTCAACATTTTTCGAACGTACTGTTAATTTAACAAAATATGTTTTAAAAATACTGAAAGCAATTCTCTGTATTATAACACTAAATCTTTCTCGCTTGTATGGATCTGTTAGCTAAAAGTTAATAGATAGTCTTCATAATAAACTCAAATTCTGCTTCAAAAGAAGCTGGCAGCACGGAACTGAACAGATCAATCAATTAAGGATTATATTGATACTCTGTTGTTTGTTATTTGTCGATGTGTTGTGAACCGTAATAACCGTTTAATAATGATTTATGAAGAGAAACTTGCATTTTCAATCATTCAAAAGTCGTGCGTCAATTTGACACATGATTATCTGTTTACGCACATCAAAACATGATTATCTTTCCAGGGTTATATAGTTCAAAAGTGCCCATGACCCTACTTTATTCTATATGTAGGATTGTTTTGCAGCTTAGTTTATCGGATTTATCTCCTGCTTCCACACACAAAAAGAAAACTTCTGTTTTTATTGATCGATTATTGATTGAATCCATTGAAACCAACTTTAAAATAAAACAAAATGCTCCAAGATGTTCATTACAGCCATAGTCATTGAGACCAAGCATACCAGAGCTGTCGGCTACAAAGCAGAATAAGAACATGCGTAACTATGCAAACTCAGTACAAATGTCATGCTACCTCCACAATGGTCAGATAAGCTGCAGATTTTCTGAAACAACAGCTTTCAGGGCCATCCACGCTGCATCTTGTCCGTTTGCTGCCCGTTCATCCGTCAGGAGGAATATTTTTAGCTGCCTTCATCAAATTGTCTACGCTACGGCTGCCACTGATGTCGACGCGTCGGTACGTACTTATTTACTTACATACAGAACAAACTACCGAACAGCGGGCGGCGGTGTGCAATCTATTTCCGATTTTTTCTCAGTCACTAAAATTAAACACGAATAAAGAACTGGCAAGTTAATAAATAGAGTAGCAGAAGTCCTAAGGAATTAGCGCAATCCAATTGAAGAGAGTGATTAAGATGATAGCGAGCACTATTTTAGAACTACTCGGCCGTCTAAGAACGATGCGTTGCGCGTTGCATAATGGACGTGAGATAAAAAACCTTAATTGTTTAATCCGGACTGCGAAATAAAAAGACTATGTTTCTGGTTGCACACATTACAGTGATGATTTATGATACACTGTGTGTTCGGAAACGAATGTTATATGATGAGTTAACATGAACGGTTGATCGTGTTTTGAAACGGTTAAGATAGTTTAAACGAATGAACGGACGGATGTTTAGCGGTTTTCTAGTTATTGCGCCACAAACTAAACAAAATTTATTTCAGCTTTGGAAAACTTTGCTGGCAGCAATAACTGGGTGTGGATATCCGTGAGTCAGAATTCTAATGATGAACAAAAGAAGATAAGAACATCAACGATTACGATTGTGTTATGATGTCAAAGTATCCGAACTAGGAATTAAGAATTAAGAAGGAAAAAAAATCATCCATCGTAAAACACCAGAGTTGAACAGGGTGTCAACATAGTCGATAGAGCTTGAGCTTGAACGAACGTACATTTCGTAGTTGCTCCTCCGTGATGGATCTGAGCTAGTGAAGTTGCACAGTGAACTACATATATGACAACATGGGATTAGTTTACGTACAATTCAGTAGCTTTCGCTAGGTATAGATATATAACGGCGCCGGCCACGTCCTTACGATCGTTAGGGTAGAGAAAGAGATTGTAAGGAAGAAGGCGTCACAGTCGTCGTTGTCGGTGACCGGATTTACCTCTGCATCTCCAAGACTGCGACGGAAGGGGGAGGTTTGGTCACCGTGGTAAGTGACGAATCGAACAATGTTGCGTGTGAATGCTAGCGAAAGTATATACTGCGTTGCCGTTGAATTAATAACGATATTTAGCCACCGAACGAAACCTACTTCGATTGCAACAGGTTAGAAATCCTCGTCTAAACGGTCAAACCGAGACCGAGTTGATTTCTGAACTGCGGCACTGCACTGCGGCGGAAAGAGAAATTTTGTTTATCATGTGTCCGTGGTAATTGACGGAATTGAACGATATTGCGCGAAGCTAGCTCATTACAAAAACGAACGATCGATTCAAACACCACGAGGCTCCTGAATGACGCGCGCAAAAATCATTTACCATCCAGCGTCTAAGTATTTATATCAATTTCTAAAAACAATCCCTAACCGGCCGGCGTCACATTATTTTCCCGAGTGGGTAGTAAGGAATAGGGAAGGTGCTGGGTGACAAAGGCGTAGCCGGGGGGGGGGAGAGGGTGTGCGGGTGACCTTCTGATACCTGAACAAAATTTTACGAAAAGTCGACAGTGCATCAACAATAGGGTGCCAATGGAATGTTATTCCAAATTAGATTTTCGAATTTCGTTCAGAAGTCATGTTTCCCATTAATTTCCCATGGAAGGCAATTATATAGGCTCATTTGCAAAAGTAATTCCCTTGCCCTTGCGAGTGGCTTTCCGAGAGTTTACCGGGACATTCGCCATGGTGGACATGCGTGTGGGCATGTTTTTGAGTTCTTTCTTCGTTATATTTATCAATTCCTCCACAGTTTTCGCGTCAAGATTATTGAGGTAGGTCTCACGTTTCTGGTTTGTCCAGAAACTCTGGATGGGATGCAGCTGGGGAACGTTGGGTGGGTTGGCCGACCTGGGTACCGCATCCATTTTCAGCCGCTCCATCTCCTCCAATGATTGCTTCGAGTAGTGGGCCGACACCAGATCGGGCCAGAGCACCGCGTCTTCGCCCCTACGGTATTTCTTGATAAACGAAGCAACTTCCGGCAGGCACTTCGTACTATAAATTTCCCCGTTCACGGCCAGTACGGAGCTTCTCGCTGATTTTCAGCCACAGCAGCACCTTCTTTGGGAATGAATTTCACCTCAGAGGTCCCTTTTTTGTGGGTAAAGTAAAATATGGAGTACTTTGCTAGTTGTTGTTTTCCAGGGTGAGATTGGTCTTGGCGTGGACCACGGTCATCACGTCGCGATTCGCCAGAAAAATCGACTCGACCATCGAGCAACTCCGGAACCAATTGACGGAACTTCCGCTTTCTGATGTCCATGTTCGCCAGGTACTTGTCGGCGATGTAGCCACTTCCCCCTCGGTTTTCCTCTTCAGCATTTTTTGGAGCTTCTCGTCGCTCAGGGTCGTCGGCCGTCCGGAACCGGTCTTTCTTTCGATGCTCTGATTGTAGTCCAGCAGTGCTAAGATGTTGTAGATACCGGAACAAGCGTAACCGGTGTCCCTTTTCCGTACGATGTCTGTTTTCGACGTGATGGGGTAACGTTCTTTGATCGCGCAAACTTCTGAGCGGAGTAGCTTTACTGTTTTCGCCATTATGGTTAGAGTTTGAGTCAATTTTTTTCTGCTGACTTATGGGTTACTATGATTGATGCTTCATGGGTAGTTTTTTGTCAGTGCGTGTAAAGGTAAACTCATGAAAAATCGGCCTCTTTTGAATATTTTTTTCAATGCTAACGTTAGGAACTTCTGAGAGGGTTCCACTTACAGTCGCGAAAGTCTTACATTTTTGACCAACCTAAAAATGCACAAGAGTAGTTCTTGAAGTTTCAGAATTCGATTTTTTGATAGTAAATCTCTTAGAAATGCATGAAATGTCAAGAACTGATGTTTTTTTTTTTTCAATCAACGTTTATTTGACACGGCACAATACAAGTTAATGTTTTACGGAGCCAATTATATCTAGAATTTTACTTCATAAAGTATCTTAAATACTAAAGACAAATTTTTTATCCTCGCTGCCGACTACGAGTTGAAATTAAATCTAAGAATAAAACTAAAACGCGTTTTAAAATTGGTGATTTGTTGTTGGGGCGTCATGATGTTCTTCAAACAGCCAAAAACAATGAGCAGCTTATTTGTTATGTTCTGCTAAATCGTTTAACCGAGAATCGTTTTAACCGAGATGTCGTTTGGTATTCTTGCGGCGTGTCTGGCCCATTGCAATCTGTTAACTCTATCCAGATGTGCCATGGGGGTCTCTCCTAGCAGCGCGTGCAGCTCTTGGTTCAAGCGTCCATGCCATTTTCCATCTTCAGTCTGTAAGTGTACTCCATCGTAGATGGTTCGCAGCACCTTCCGTTCGAAAACTCCAAGGGCGCTGAGGTCCTCTGAGAGCAGTGTTGTCGTCTTTAGCCCATAGAGGACCACCGCACAGTAGTCGGAATTTGACGATCTTAATTCTTTTGTGCTTAAACGGTTGATGTTAGCCAAAAACAATGTTCGAAAGAATTGTTCACAAAAATATAACGGAAATGTTGATAAGAAATTTTTTTGATCATGGCCTACTATCATAAAAATGAAAAATCTTACTTTTGATACAGCGAAGATACATGAATAGTTTTTTTACCAAAGTTGTCGAACTTTTTTAAAATATGAAACTTTGCAGAAGATGTTAAATTTCAATGACGTCAATTTATTGAAATATAACGCATTTTCGCTGTCAACCCCTTCAAATTTAGTTTTTCTAGCATAACTTTTTAAATATAGTTTTATAGACAGCATGTTGCTACAATCGTTCTATACTGAGTTATAGCGTTTTTTCATTAAATTATTGCCCAGATTTAAATGCGTATGGGGAGAAAGAGGCAAACCGGTGCACATCATCAAATACCTTGTACTATAAGCTAGTCAAACTTTGATACTTGACAATTCATAAATGAATAAGTAGAGTGATGTTTTAGGTATGTATGTTTCTGGGGTTTTCTATACAAAAATGCATAAACTACCTGATTAATGAGCGATGATTTGAGAATTTATTAATCAGATGATATCAGAAAACATCGTCTGAGGCGCTGTCATGCAATCTCATACATATTTTGTAGTTTCCCATTAGACACATGCAGTAACGCTGGCGCTGATGTCGAAATTCATGATGCAGCGCGAACACGACAGCAGATGGTGGTTACTAACGTAAAGTACTGGAAGCATCCAAACGATGATTTTATTGAAAATTTGTTCGACGTTTTATGTCTGTTAGTCTGTGGTGGAGGTAAACATAAAATTTTACACCTCCATGGTTCTAAAAAAATTTTGTGATGCATCGTAAGACGAAGCACTTTTTAACATAGAAATAGCTGTACTAAAACACGTGGAGTTAGTGACGGTATAAATCAACCTGAATGTGGGTATTACCTTTCTGTTCAGACGTTGTACACAAATTATGTAACGCATGAAGCAATAGAACGTTACTTATTGTTACGTATGGGGAGTGGGTGGGAGTTATTTATGATTAGAGATACTCAGAGAAAGAGATAAACGATGAAAAAAATCGCTTATTGGCAACTGGGTTTCACGTCATTCGTTGTTTTGCTTTCGTCTCGATTAGACGCAAATTGTTTATCTCCGTTTGAGTTCGCAAAATAACAATACACGAGTTATCGTACGAGTGTTTTTTTGTCGATTAGTTCTTGTGCTGCGCGATAACAATAGCCTGTTATATATCGGCAGAAACATCTGCACACTGGTAGGGGCAGGCTACCCCGCCAGTGATTCGATACGCAGCTGATATATCAGCAAGAATCATTCTCCCGCACCGCTGTTACCCCGCTAGCAGCACGGACCATCATACGATCGAGCGAGTGGAAGTCAACTACAAGTGGCATCTACAAGGTCGCGTGTAGGACACGGCCACTGCGTCTCAACACGAAGCTGGATCGTCATTGTTTGTTCTGCGGAGACGCTCGATTAATTCTACTATCAGCCGTGAGGTCGTGACTCAGACGTTCGGTGACGTATTACCTTTAGAATTTTTACTATTATTATCAATATTATTACTATGTTATAATATTATTATTAATATAATTATTGATATTATTATTGTTATTATTAATATTATTACTATAAATATTATTATTATTATCATTATTATTATTACTATTGTTATTAGAATTAGTATTACTGTCTTTTTTTTTTATTTGATCCATTGTAGATTGAAAAATTGTTTTTAAAATTTAACACCAACTACTTGAACCCCCCCTCCCATATTCGAATATTTATCGTTTGTGTGCGGTAGAGCGTAACGCTCCCGCAAAATGGACGACATGCAGGTGCAACTTTTCCTGGAGGTGGAAACAAACGGGGAAGAAATTGAAATTTCTCCCATCAGCTCACCCCTACCTTCCCCTGTGCCCTCCCCTTTGCCAAGTCCTGTACCAAGAGTGCCGGAAGTACGGGTAAAAGCTTACCCAGATGCCGCTGGCGGTCCCTACGTTGTTTTTTTCCGGCCCATAAAGAAGCCATTGAATATTATTCAAATTGGCAAAGACCTGGCAAAACATTTTTCGGCCGTAACCGAGATTACGAAGGTGAGGCCGAACAAACTGCGAGTTGTCGTGAGTAGCTTGAAGCAAGCAAACGAAATTGCTGGCTACGAGCTCTTCACGAGAGAGTATCGCGTGTACATCCCTGCCAAGGATGTAGAAATCGACGGTGTGGTTACCGAGGGGAATCTTACTGTCGATGACATTTTGCGTCATGGAGTTGGCTGTTTTAAAAACCCCTTGATGCAAAGTGTAAAGATACTGGATTGCAAGCAATTGCATTCAGTATCCATCGAAGAAGGGAAGAAGAAATTCCTCCCTTCGGATTCCTTCCGAGTAACATTCGCCGGATCCGCGCTGCCGAACTACGTCCGCTTGGACAGGGTTCGTCTACCTGTACGCCTGTTCGTACCGCGGGTCATGCATTGCCAAAACAAACAGCACAAACAGCGCGAGGAAAAAATTAAGCGTTCCCTTAAGGAACGATCAAAGCGCTCTTTTGCAGAAATGCTTAAGAGGGCTGAGCCACCCTCGACAGGAAACATCTTTTCCTTTTTGCCAACCGATGAGGGTACATCTGACGATCCCGTCGAAGGGTGTTCCTATGCCTTGCCAGAGGGATCTAGGAAGAGGAGAATGCTCAACTCTCCTAATCTTTCTCGTAAAGGTCGTAAGATAACCCCTAGCGGAATGACCAATAAGACAACACAAAAAGGAAGCGGTGAAGAAAAACCGAAGCAAGTACCCCCCGGTTTTAATTTCAAATCAAACCAGGAGTACCCACCGCTTCCTGGGGCACCAAAAACCCCTCGTGCACCCATTTCTCGATCAGAAGACATAAAAGAAACAGGGTTCATAAAATTCTCTGATATTGTGGACTGGATATTTAAAACATTCAACATACCAGATCCCCTTCAAAACATTCTTCTTGCCCTTCTCCCAACAGTGAAAACCTTTTGAAGCAACTCACAGCAACTTGGCCCCTCATTTCAGCTATCGTATCTTTCAATGACTAATACGTTGAAAGAGGTTAGGAATTTTGTCACTGTGTTACAGTGGAACTGCAGAAGTATCATCCCCAAATTTGATTTATTTTCACATTTGATAAACACATACAATTGTGATGCGTTCGCGCTTTGTGAAACTTTTCTCAATTCAAATGACCAACTTAATTTCCACGATTTCAACATCATTCGTCGAGATCGAGACTCCCACGGTGGAGGCGTACTTTTAGGGATCAAAAAGTGCTATTCTTTTTTCAGAATCGACCTCCCCTCGATCTCGAATATTGAAGTTGTTGCCATTCAAACGAATATGAATGGAAAAGACCTTTGCCTTGTTTCGTTATATATTCCCCCATCCGCGCGGATTGAACAGAAGCAACTCCTTGATATAGCAGAATTGCTTCCCGCACCTTTTTTGATTTTGGGAGATTTTAACTCTCACTGTTCGCTATGGGGGTCGCTGTACGACGACAACCGATCTTCTTTAATTTGTAACTTGATCGACGACTTCAATATGACACTTTTGAATACTGGGGAAGCGACACGTGTACCTAATCCTCCAGCACGTGAAAGCGTGCTTGACCTATCCCTCTGCTCGACATCACTAGCGCTAGATTGCCGGTGGAAAGTAATCAACGATCCCCACGGTAGTGATCATCTTCCAATCGTTATATCAATTGCTAATGGTTCAACTCCCCCGAACCCAATCAATATTTCCTACGACCTTACACGTAATATTGATTGGAAGCGTTATGAGTCTATTACAGCGGAATCTATCGAGACTCACGAGGAACTTCCTCCGGAGGAAGAATACGCGTTCTTAGCTGGCTTGATAATCGACGCCGCGACGCAAGCTCAGACGAAACCGATACCCGGGGTAACGATTAGACAACGCCCTCCCAACAAATGGTGGGACAAAGAGTGCTCTGAGCTGTACGCGCGAAGGTCCGCGGCGTATAAGGACTACCGGGAGTACGGCACTGTCAACCTACTACGAAAGTACGAGGCACTGGGCAGGCAGATGAAGAGCTTAGTAAAGGCGAAAAAACGCGGGTACTGGCGGCGGTTCGTAAACGCGTTGTCGAGGGAAACAGCGATGAGCACTTTTTGGGATACCGCCAGGCGCATGCGGAACCGTGACGTTTCGAATGAGAGTGAGGAGTATTCAGATCGCTGGGTACTCGATTTTGCCAAAAAGGTCAGTCCGGATTCTGTACCGGAACAGAAAACCTTTCGCGACGCGTTTATAGTAACTACGGAAGAGCCTCCATTTTCGATGTTGGAATTTTCAATGGCTCTCCTGTCGTGCAACAATAAGGCTCCAGGGTTAGATAGAATAAAATTCAACCTGTTGAAGAATCTACCCGACTCTGCAAAAAGACGCTTGTTGGACTTGTTCAACAAGTTTCTTGAGCTAAATATTGTTCCGCATGACTGGAGGGAGGTAAAAGTCATTGCTATTCGGAAACCCGGGAAACCTGCCTCTGATCACAATTCATATAGGCCGATTGCGATGCTCTCTTGCCTCCGGAAATTAATGGAGAAAATGATCCTCTTACGGTTAGACAAATGGGTCGAAACAAACGGTTTGCTTTCAGATACTCAATTTGGCTTTCGCCGGGGCAAAGGGACGAACGATTGCCTAGCGTTGCTTTCTACTGAAATTCAACTAGCCTTTGCTCGAAAAGAGCAAATGGCTTCTGCGTTCATGGATATTAAGGGGGCTTTTGACTCTGTCTCTGTAGAAGTTTTAAGCGCGGAACTTTATACGCAGGGACTTTCACCAAGTTTGAATAACTTTTTGCTCAATTTGTTGTCAGAAAAGCATATGTATTTCTCACATGGCGATTCGACAACTTCCCGAATTAGTTACATGGGCCTTCCCCAGGGCTCATGTTTAAGTCCTCTCTTATATAATTTTTACGTCAATGACATCGATGAATGTCTTGCAAATTCATGCACGCTAAGGCAACTTGCAGACGATAGCGTTGTATCCATTACTGGTAGCGAGGCTAGCGATCTGCAAGGACCATTGCAAGATACCTTAGACAATTTGTCTGAATGGGCTCTTAAGCTGGGTATCGAATTCTCTCCGGAGAAAACTGAGTTGGTCGTTTTTTCTAGGAAGCATAACCCAGCTCAGCTGCAGCTCCTACTAACGGGTAAAACGATCTCTCAGGTTTTAGTCGCTAAATATCTCGGGGTCTGGTTCGACTCTAAATGCACCTGGGCTTGTCATATTAGGTATCTGACACGAAAATGCCAACAGAGGATTAATTTTCTTCGTACGATTACCGGAACCTGGTGGGGAGCCCATCCAGGAGACCTTCTAAGGCTTTACCAAACAACGATATTGTCAGTTCTTGAGTACGGCTGTTTCTGCTTTCGCTCCGCCGCGAACACGCACATTATAAAATTAGAGAGAATACAATATCGTTGTTTGCGCATTGCCTTGGGTTGCATGCAGTCGACTCATACGATGAGTCTTGAAGTGTTGTAGAAGTGAAGTGGAAGTGTATTCTTCCGTTGAAACATCGTTTTTGGAATCTCTCTTACCGGTTGCTAATTCGATGCACAGTTATGAACCCATTAGTAATTGAAAATTTCGAGAGGTTGGTCGACCTTCAATCTCAATCCAGATTTATGACTTTATATTTTGACTATATGGCTCAAAATATTAATCCTTCTTCATACGATTCCTCCAATGTCGCACTTTTAGATACTTCTAGTAATGCTATATTCTTCGACACCACCATGAAACAAGACATTTCTGGTATCCCGGATCAATTGCGACCCCAAGAGATCCCTAAGATTTTTTCGAATAAGTTTAAACATGTTAGTTATGATAAAAGGTTTTACACTGACGGATCTAATCTAGATAAGTCCACTGGCTTCGGTGTTTTCCACGAACATTTTACCGCCTCCTACAAACTCGATGCTCCTGCTTCCGTGTACGTCGCAGAACTTGCTGCTATTCAGTACTCTCTTGGAATCATCGAAACCCTACCCACAGACCACTACTTCATCTTCACAGACACAGGTCTCAGTGCCATTGAGGCTCTGCGATCGATGAAGACTGTGAAAATATCTGTGAATAATCCTGGGGAAAATACGGCGGTTTTTAAGTGCCTTTAACAGATAAAAATTACCGGGTTACCTCAACGTGGGTCCCTTCTCATTGTTCCATTCCGGGCAATGACGCTTTAGCTAAGGTGGGTGCTATTGATGGCGATATTTATGAAAGACCAATTGCTTATGATGAATTTTATAGCATTTTGCGTCAGAGAACACTCAACAGTTGGCAATCATCATGGAACTCAGATGAACTGGGACGGTGGCTACATTCAATTTTTCCTAAGGTATCGACGAAAGCATGGTTCAAGGGGTTGGATGTAGGGCGGGACTTCATTCGCGTGATGTCCAGACTTATGTCCAATCACTACACGTTAAACACGCATCTCTTTCGTATAGGGCTTGTAGAAAGTAATCACTGCGTTTGTGGCGATGGCTACCATGACATCGAGCATGTTGTTTGGTCGTGTACCGAATACTGTGGTGTTAGGTCCGAGCTTATAGATTCCCTTCGGGCCCGAGGAAAACAACCGAACGTACCCGTTAGAGACATTCTGGGAAGCGGTGATCTCCAGTACATGACACAGCTATACTGCTTTCTGAAAAACGCTGACATTAAAATTTAAAATTTTCTTTGTCTATTTGTCAGATTAAGGATACAAATATGCTATGCTGAAGACACGGAAACGAAAAGCCCGCATCTATGCTTACACAATATATTTTGAACCCACAACAAACAAGAATACAATTGCTCTACCAGTTGAAAAACAAAGTTCCAAAATAGTTTTAAGTCAAAATTGTATCTCCCCTCCTCTCACCTTAAATCCCCACTAGCTCGTAGTCGGCCGCGAGAATAAAGAAAAGGCCTCCCTCTTTTCCCTGCTAACGTAGAATTAATACGAATTGTACTTGGCTCAGTAAAACAGAAAATGTATCGTGCCGTGTCAAATAAACTAATCTAATTTAAACTGGGTTTCACGTGTCAGAGGTGCCAGATCTTTTTACGACACGTTATGTTGACTATCTTTTTCATTCCATCCGTATATAACTGATGGTGACGGTGGAAGTCCTGGAGAATAATAAAGTGCATCACAAAAACCGTGAGAGTGTTAAATTTTTATGTTTATGTAAATATTTTATATACTTTCTCCATAATTGATCAATATTTCGTTGACATACGAAAGGTTTGTGAACTACCAATTAAAAATCACTGTGAGAAGGCAATTGGAGCATTCTCAATTCATTGTTTAGCAATAGAATATGAAAAACGCGTGAAAATAAATATATTCTCTATTGTACCTGATTGCAATACCTTTCAATGTGTTACCTTTCTCGTTTGTTTGGCTCGGATTTTGACATGTTCGTTTGACTCACAACATTCTCTCCGCATATCTCTCCCTCTGAGTATTGCTAGTTGAGATAGTTATGTAACTGATGTTTGCTCAAATTTGAAAGTTTTGAGGAGAGTCAAATTGTTCAGCGTTACGTAATATCAGGGGGTGTCATATCGTACGTTACTTATTGTTAAATAGAAGAGAGGGGGTTTGAAATCTTGTTTCTGGCGTTATGTTACTAGTGTCCGACGCCTTACTGCGTACAATAATTTTGAATAAATTATCTATCTTCTCTACAGTTTCACAATTACAACTACTAACAAACAAACGTTCGTAAGAACACTGAGCAAACAATATTTTTATCAAACAAGTAATTTTCAATAAAAAATATTGTGTTTTTTAATTAAATAATACTTTACTAAAATTCATTGGAAATATGCTTGTTTTTTTTTTCATTATTCGTCAAATCAAAGTGAATTGTGAATGAATTATTTAGTAAAGTTAACCACATATACACACCTTATTTATTTCGGCAAACTTCCCAACAGCTGATCGAGCTCTGCGAAGTTTTTAACAATTGTCAGCATTATATTTCGATGAACAACCAGCAAATACAGTCGTCGTTTGATAACTGCAACATGTTTATGTTGCAGTTATCGAATGCCGTTCGATAACTGCAACACTTGACACATGCCAAAATTTAGAGAGGGGTCCGTCACTACCATTTTTGTTTTCAATGATGTCGAAATGTATTTTTCGGCAAAAAACAGCAAAAACTAAAATAGGCAAGCTTTTCGAATAATCAATTTGATATTCATATTTCCGCATCATAATTTATTGCGTTTTTGTGACGACTTCATATAACCAATATGTAGGCGAAGATACAGTTCATCACTACAATGGACCATTTTACGGGACGTTTCTGAACTCAATTCATGAATGAAATTTTGACAGAAAGCTCGGAACCGCTGACATAACGTAAGTAAAAGCAACATCAATGTTGCACGTTTGATGATTGACAGAAAGCGTCATTCAAAAAAGTGTATAATAAACTCAGATACTTTTTAGTCTACGTATGTAGTTCAAGTGTAAATATATTCCCAAAGAGTTAAGGTTGGGCTTTTGGGTAAACTTTCAACTAACTTAATTGCTACCTTATTGGCCATAAAGAGAGCTTATCGTAGCAATTGAGAATTGCAACGATTTTTGTCAAAAATTGTTAATAATTTATTTGACATAGCTTCTAATGGTTCAACACCAGTAAGTCTATGTAATTAGAGTGTACCAAACCAAGGAGGACGCTTCAAAATCATTTTTAGAATTTTATTCTGAATCCTTTGAAGCGTTTTCTTCCTTGTTAAACAACAACTTGACCAGATCGGCACAGCATTGCTGGTCTAAAAATTTGTTTGTAAATCAAAAGTTTGTTCTTTAAACAAAGTTTAGAATTCCTATTAATGAAGGGATATAAACATCTCGTATATTTGATGCACTTGGCTTGTATACTCTCAATGTGCTCTTTGAAAATAAGTTGATGATGATGATGATAATACCGTATTTCGCCTCACTTCCCCTCGGCCTTATGGCCATTCGGTCTTGCGTCCATTCGGCCTCGCGTCCATTCGGCCTCGCGTCCATTCGGACTCGCGTCCATTCAGCCTCGCATCCACTGGTCTCGCGTGCATATGTCTCGTGTCCGTATGCCTGCCGTCCATTATGCCTAGCGTACTATGCCTCGCGTCTGTATGCTTAACGGGGTGTCATCTTCAAAAATCCTAAAAATCATTGGTTGTTTATTCCCTGGGTTAAAAATTTACTAACATTTTCAAAAAATATGATTATATGATAGAAATTAAAAAAAATTAAAGCTGTTTCCTTGAAAATGTTGTATCTCGAGATTGACTCATACTGCCACAAGATCTAGGTGTTTCTCACTTCAACCTTACCCCGCAAAAAGAAATCAGTTTCTACATCGAAAAATGACATTCAAACTCTTATTACTCAGCAACCGCGTGCATAATTGGCACAAACTATCAAAGAATTTCATTATTTAACTGCGTCAGGGCAAATCTGCCGAGCAATAAAAAAACGGCATCGCCATTTACGAAGCAAGTAAAAAAGAGATGCCTGATATTTGTTTACGAACTAAGCACGTGCGGTGGTGGGTTGAAGCTGACAAATTTTACAGTGCGCTTCAAGCAGCACGCCAGGTCAAAACTGGGTCAAAATCGAGAGAATAAAGATGGGTTTTGACAGCAGTTAGTGCGCTTCCAGGTCAAAACGAGGTGAGCTGGAATCAAGAAATTCGCTATATGTTGCACGTGCTTCTGTTTACCTCTTTCTCGTTACTAATACAGACAAATGTCTTCTTCTTCCTCACCTTTGTATACCTCATTGCACTGGACTTACCAAGGCAACGGCAAAGATTATAACAGATAACGATAATCTTTGCTTCAAGTGTGATGAATGTTTATCAAACCTGTGTTGTGGTGGGCAGCATTTGGTTTCGGACGTCAAGCGTATCGAAGAAGAGATGAAGAAATTATCTTCCAGAGATGCCAGATGTTTTTGAAAAATGTCTGCAACTGCTCGAAAAACCGGAAAAATGTGCTCGAAATCTTAAAAAAATCTATCCGTGATCCGAAAAAAATTCGCTCGCGCAGGCAAAAGTCTGTAAAAATCTGCACACATTTTAAGAGTATCTGCGCAAATATAAGGAGATTCTGGCAAAAATCTGCAGAAACCGTGAAAACGGCAAATATCTGCAAATCAATAAATATCTGCACACGGACTCAAAAAATCTGCGTTTTGCAGACAAATCTGCACATTTGGTATCCCTGTTATCTTCTCTCACTGATTCGGTCATTGCAATGCAAGACCAAATATCGGCCCAGATAAACAACGCGTTGAGTGCCGGTGTTGAACAGTTGAGATTAAATGTTAATGAGTCTCTTGAAAAATTATTTTGTGAGCAATTTGAAAAATTGAATAACTCGGTTTTGGAATTAAATACGCGTCAGAATATAGCTGCGATGAACGATGCTCGCGCGCGGAATGGGCCGGTTCCTTCTGAATCAGACCAAATCGGCAAAAAGCGTAAAATTGAATATGATAACAACGATCAAAATGATGTTTTTGATGACGACGCAACATTTGCGGAAGTCGTTAAAAGACACAGTAAAAGTAAAAAAACGAGTACAAGTCAAATGATTAGTAATAGTAATAATAATAATGGTTTTAAACCGGCCAAACCTAAGACTCGTCCGGTTATTGTGATTAAACCTAAAGAGTCCAAACAAGCTTGCGAGGAAACTCGGAAGTTTTTGGAAACTAACTTAGATCCAAAAACACACAAAGTTAGTAATTTTAGGAACGGTAAAGATGGTTCCATTATTGTTGAATGCACTATTGGCGAAAATGTTGAAAATGTGAAAAATGGCATTGAAAATAATCTGGGTGAAAATTACAGCGCTGTTGTACCCACATCGGTGCCAAGATTGAAAATAGTGGGCATGAGCGAGAATCATTCTCCTGATGTTTTCATTGACTATTTAAAGAGTCAAAATGAAGGCATCACAATAAATAATATAAAAGTAGTAAATACCTTTGAAAATCCACGCTTCACTTATAACAAGTATAGCGCGGTAATAGAAGTTGATTTAGAAGCGTATAATAGCTTATTAGCTGCTAAGCAAGTAAATGTAGAGTTTGATCGATGCTTAGTACTTCCCGCGATAAACGTGTTGAGATGCTTCAAATGTGGAGAATTTGGACACAAGAGCATGGATTGCAAAAATTGTGGTACATGCTCTAGGTGTAGCCAAAAGCACAAGACATCTGAGTGCACGTCTACTGTATTGAAATGCGTTAATTGTTTAAAAATGAATAGAGAGCGTGAAATGAACTTGGACGTCAACCAT
The DNA here is from genome assembly GCF_029784165.1 of Wyeomyia smithii. Classification (NCBI taxonomy): domain Eukaryota; kingdom Metazoa; phylum Arthropoda; class Insecta; order Diptera; family Culicidae; genus Wyeomyia; species Wyeomyia smithii. The sequence continues at coordinate 67,469,995 of NC_073695.1, forward strand.
GCCGCATTCAGTTCAGAGTGCATAAAAGTTCAGAGTGCATAAAATACTGCTTGGCAACATTCCTGGTCATACCTGATTATCAATTGATTTTTGGACGTCTTACGTTTATAATTTGAAAGAAAAAGTAAAAAGGTGCTTTGGACCAAAAATGCGTTATTTTGCAACAAAAAGGAAGTCAGCAAGAGCGGGAAGTAGGTGTTCTCGTAAACACAAGAATCGGGATTTTTTATTTCCAAAGTGACTCTAGATGAATGCCCCCTCAGCTTTGAGCAAAATCGATGATGGTCGACTTCAAGTTTGTGCTTTTTCTCGGTCACTTCGTATGGAACGACCCCTATGCTACATTACGATTCATTTCGGAATTGTCGCATTCGTTGCTGTGTATTACATTTAACATAAACAATAAAACTTTCGTGAACATTTAATTTTTTCATAAAACGTTTACTTACATCGTAATTGGGTCCTAAAATTTTACATGGTTTTGTGATTTTTATGTGTCAGCAATTGTAATATTCTGAGCAAAACGTGATTTTCAAAAAATATTTATTATCATCCTTCGATTTTTAAACGAAGAATAAAAAACTGCTCGAAATGACAGTTAGCATATCGTCCCCTCAATGCTAAAACTAGATAACTCGAAAGTTGACGTTTCGAGATAAACGAGTTTAAAAATTTGACCTATTTTGGTGATGACGATGTAAATGCCATTTTAAATGGCTCAGACTTTCTGAAACGCAGGGGCGACTCGTGGCATTTGAACCTGCCTGTTCAACTACAAATTCTGAAAATCACAGTTTGGAGAAGTAATCACGATTATATCCGCGTAATCGCGTAAACGCATCCATATTATTTCAGGTCTGTTAAAGTAACGAAAAAATCAACAAAGAGCCGAGTTATTTTGTTTTAGCACAAAACACACTTGTTTTACGTTGAGTATAATTAATGAATAACACTTTTTCTTGTAATCGTATTTCAACGAGTTTTGGATATGTTATGGACTCGACGCGATAAATATGATGCCATACTTAACTCAAAACCGACAAATATCGAGTTAACTAGTTCTAGCATGAAGGGGACGATATATACCTTTACATGGGCGAACATGTCATTCAGTGGCCGTTCCTAAACCACGTGGTCATAAAGAGGGGGACGGGGGGGTTTGTCAAAAGACCACGAAAGACCACGCACGGGGGCAGGGGGTTAACGAAATGACCACGTGGTCTTTTTTCCTGACTTATAATTTATTGTTGCCATTAAGTCAAGAATGAAGCTTTTGCATTTTAGAGATATAGAATGTACTGAAAGTTTAATAATAAAAATGTAAAAAAATTAAACGAATTTTTGGCACATGACAAATGAAAAGACCACGTGGTTTAAGTCGCAAGGGGGGAGGGGGTTGGCCAAAACACCACGAAAGACCACGGGGGGTACGGGGGGTATAAAAAGTGATCGAAATATGACCACGTGGTTTAGGAACGGCCCCATTCAAGACATTTCGATTTCGTTCTTCATTAAAAAGTCGAAGGATAGTAATAAACATTTTTTTAAAATCACATTTTGCTCAGAAAACGCAGCTTTTTCAAATGATAAATAAAAACTGGTATGACTTTAGGATCCAATTGTTACTGACACATGAAAAAGATACTGTATTTCGTGAAAAAATATGACGTTTATTACATTAGCTACAGCAAGCCCGTCGATCGTACTATGACTCGTTATCATCCATGACATGATTCTTATGAACGTCTATCTAAAATATATGTGTTTTGTTATATTAAATGTGTTTTTGAACATTTCCGCTCTTGTGCAAATGCTCTCTATTATTTCAACGGCTAATTATTAATTTCAGATTGTCTGGCATCCCTGCATGTAATGCTTCGACTGGATCGGCTGGAATAAGTTCACCTAGTGACGAACACTCGAAACAGCCTGCGACAAGCTCATAGCTCATTCCCAAATATAGATGACAGTTCTATAAGGTATGCTATTCACGTCGATGCATTAGTATTAGTGATCGTTATGAACTTTTTCCAATTTTGTATGAAATTTGAAATTATTTTGCATTTTAAACTAAACTTATAAAACATACTTTCCTGAAAAGTTATAGAAATGATGTTGAAACATGTTTTATTTGTGGGGAATACACAAACATGCTGCGGTTTAGGTAAAATATGCTGTTTTTCATCAATTTGCCGGTAACCTTTTTGCACTTTTCGTTTTTTTCTTGTACTCTAATAGTGCTTCTAAATAGAGTCGCTTATGTTTCATACAGTAACAAAAGTCATGAGCTATGACAATGACTAAGATTATGCTCCAACTATTAGAAATATAGCATTTTTATATATTTTATTTCGGCATATTGCCGCAATTTTTCACACTAAATCTAAATTTATATCAATCTCTAGTGTGTTTCAACTGGAGATTCACTCTCCAACCAAAAAAATCAGATATAAAACAACATAAAACGAGAAATTTCCAAAAATGTTCTGAATTCCATACAAAACGTGAAATTTTTCATAACGAGATTTGTTAGTGTGCGTGGATAGACAAAAATGTAGCATACCTTGTAGAACTGTCATCATACTTGGAGCTCATTCAACAGGTTTGATTATCCACAAGCAGAGATGCCAGACTTTTTTTTGGCAAGTCTGTATAATCCATAAAAATGTCTGTATAAGGCTGTATACCGCTGCGAAAAAAAGTTACCGATACATTGATACCTAATTATTTGTCGACCTGTCAGATTGTTTTGTTTTATTGCTTGTTTTGATTGTTCTTTTTCGAGTCTATCATAGTTGGTCGATTAATCGATAACTAATTTATCTTTTAAATCTAAGTAACACATAGAAGTAACAGTCTTTCCCGTGATAAAAATCGTCGTTCGTCGTAATGTAGCTTAACTGATACATGATGGCAGAAGTCTCGCGGTTATAAAAATAGTACCTTCAAGGTTTGGGACATTTTAAGCAATTCTTCAACGTTGGATATTGCTCCGAATAAAACAAACGGTCTTTTCACCAATATAACCTGCATGGCAATCGATCGAGACAATCAGCTGTTTGTTACTGGGGGCGAAACAGGCAGATTAGTGCCCACGGGGCCGATAAAAACCCCGATAGCCTGACTGGATTCCCGTTGTCATGATTTCACTCTCAAAAACGCAAGATTAATATGTTCAGCAAAGTGTTCAGTTCCTAGTTCACTTTTTCCAGCAACGGCTACAGTGACTTTTGGTTTTTGTGTTCGTTTTTTTGTGTATACTGGTAAAACCATTATGTAGAATATCAGATATCTGTGTAATATCTGTATTATACTAAATGTCTGTATAAAATCTGTAGGCTTATGCGTGTCTGTATCGCAACACAGAAAGTCTGTATAATACAGATTTGTCTGTATATCTGGCATCTCTGTCCACAAGTTCCACAACCAATCAACAGCTGATTGTCAGTTTTATGTTAATCATAAGACTTGTCAGTGAAGTGTGCATAATTCTGTGTTTGTTTTTTGTTGACATTCTTTAAGTGGAAGTAGCGAACACTAATTCCGTTTTATATACAAATCTCAATTTAAATCTGATTTCCTTCAAACAAATTTAACTATTTAAGTATTATAACCTAGTGATAGTTTTTGTAAGCTTTGACCATCTTCATACTTTACCTCATTCCGTTCAAACGCATATATACAATTTTCTAAAATGTCGCTTTACAAATTAAGGTGGGTGAATTTACCGCATTGATAAAGCATATGACCAAACTGTTTGTCTTTTTAGGGTTGCTGGTCTTGAGGACATTCTACAGCAGGATGTGATTGATCTAACAATGCTGAGAAATTTTTGTTTCTATGGTATGGTACCGATTCCTTTGTTACCATTGTAAACGCCCCTTTATGTTTCTTTTTCAATAATGTAACGTTCCGTACTTACTGTCTTCAGGTATCCCAGATTGTAATGGGCTGCGCTCCGTATGCTGGAAACTACTACTAGGATATTTGGGACCTAAACGGGACACATGGTCGGCTACTCTAGCGAAAAAGCGAGAACTGTACAAGCAATTTATTGGTATGTTACAAAGTTGAAATAAATTCATTTAAACACTGAATCAATTCTAATTGCAGAGGAAATGGTGATTCCCCCAGGAGAACAAAACGGATCCGGTTGCGTAGATCATCCCTTGAGCGATGGACCAGAAAGTAATTGGAATACATTTTTTAAGGATAACGAAGTGCTGTTACAGATTGATAAGGACGTAAGGCGCTTGTGTCCGGATATTTCCTTTTTCCAGCAGGTAACAATTTTAATAGTCGGCTTTGCATCAAAGAATTAAAAATGAGGATCAACCTATAGGCGACAGAATTTCCTTGCGAATCGGTAGTTAGTTACAACCGCGAACGTAAACTCCACGTTCGAGTTGCACCAAGTACACTAAGCTCTGCGAATGTAGAACGAAAAGGATTAGGCGTCACTAAGGTTAGCAATCGTTTTTATTCCAGTTTGCATGCTCACATACTAATGTACTAATATTTTCATATTTTTTTGTACTAATATTACTTTCACGGGATGTATAGCAAGTAAGTTTAAGATTAGGACAATGTCATTGTTACTGTTATTATGTTAAGCAATTCCTAAAACGATTCATGTCATTCGCAGATAAATTTAATAACAAAACGTGCTACTGAAAGCTACGAAGCGATGGACGAAGGTCGGGAGGCCCATTGGGAGGTGGTGGAACGAATACTGTTCCTGTACGCGAAGTTGAATCCTGGTCAAAGCTATGTCCAAGGTATGAACGAAATTATCGGACCAATTTACTATGTCCTGGCGTCCGACCCGAACGTGGAATACCGGCAGTATGCCGAAGCTGACTGTTTTTATTGCTTTACGGCACTGATGGGGGAGATACGAGACTTTTTCATTAAAACACTAGACGAATCCGAGGGTGGCATCAAGCAAATGATGACTAGACTTTCCAACATGCTGAAGGAGAAAGACATCGACGTGTGGTCCAGACTCAGGGATCAGGAACTCTATCCACAATACTACAGTTTCCGGTGGCTAACGCTGTTGCTCTCACAGGAATTTCCACTGCCTGATGTGTTACGAATTTGGGACTCGGTGTTCGCCGACGATAATCGTTATGATTTTTTGATAAAAATTTGCTGCGCTATGATTCTGTAAGTATGATTATTTCAAATCAATATTCAAACGTAACACTTCATGTTAATTATTTCGTTTTAGATTATTAAGGGAGCAGATCTTAGAAAACGATTTTGCGAACAACGTAAAGTTATTGCAGAATTTTCCTCCCATGGACATAAAAGTTGTTTTGAAAAAAGCCAGCAGTTTGGAGTGAAAAGGTGCTGTTTTGCATTTGCAGAAAATCATGATCGCCGCACACCGAAAATAATGTTTTTGCATCACCGAAGATAAGAAACTTGTAACAATAATGTCTTTAAAAGAACCACTTCTCTTTAACGTATTGACAAATATACGTGCATTTTATTACTTTTGCCTATAATTATCAAGTACTTAATTACTGATTCGAAATTAACGATGTTCTATTATGACACTCAGTGTCAAATTGAGAGAAAGCGTGCGATATAACAAGGACGATCAATAGTAATCTGTCTATCAAAAGTAATATGTTTGCCACGAGTACCTAGACTAAAGATGAAGCATACCAGAAAAGAAAAACAATGATCGCAGTAGTCCAAATCTCACAAAAAAAAAAAAAATGATGATGGCATGGAATTTCAAGTCGAAGTCGAACTTGAAATCCCATAGTTTGCTAAGTCGCGCAAACTAGCGGAGTATAGAACGCTGATGCTCCCGGAGGCCATTTACCAATATGAAGCATGGGCATCATAGGCAGCTGATCACATGCATCATGAGCTGTAGCAGGTGAGTAATTAGACGCAGTGGGTTGCGCGTGTGGTCAATGCCTGACAAAGGAGAAACCAAAATTATATTTAGTAGAAAACGCTTATTTTGCAGCAGACTTCGTTCCCAGTGGTTATGGAAAAATTTATCCCCAGGGGAAGAAGCTCCGTTTCACAACATTTGATTTCGCCGGATCTAATCTGTTGCGTCAGCGTTGTGAAAATTGGGCGGAATGTTCTTCTTGGCTTTGGAATTCGAAACAGAGCTTTAAATGACCCATATTTTGAACTTCTGGTATTTTCGAGACATATCGGTCAAAACAACAGGTACATATTTAAGAATTAATCAAATTTCCTTCCCGATAAGTTGATTAAATTTGAGAGTAGAACAAAACTACACTATATTTCAAGTGTTTCAGTAAAAAAAGTTCAAGAGATTGTTTATAAGACACGACCGCAAGGTTACGTAGAATAACGACAGCCTGGCTTGTGTTAACGTGTTTCATGCAATATAGTTGAGAATATACTCGATAGGGGTTAATCAATTTAATGATGTGAAGTGGTAAATCTCAGTAATATTGTTCTCTCAACTCACTTTTTTACTAAATGATCGGTAACTTTGATGGTAACCGTTGTTTAATTGGCTTGAAGTCACTCGTAGATAATGGTGAATGTTGCTGAAACACAGTTGTAGGTAGGGTACCCTTTCACCGTCAAAACAACGTGGGTGGAACTGAATCCTTTTGCAAAACAATGTTATGTCAAAAGTTAAATTTTAGAGGCAAACACTGTTTCAATTGAAAACATGTGGTCGTCCTTAAAAGAACGGCTGGTGTTACTTTTTACAAAGCTGGGAATTAATCAAATGATGCTTTCTGTTTGGTTTTCTTCCGGAGCGGAACAGCTTGATTAATCGGCAGAATATCTCTCTGGACAATAGTGACACTGGATCAAAGCTTGTTCAATTTCTCGTCATTGCGGATTGCGAGCTGCAGATGACGCGGGATGATTCTCATTTCATTATCTTTAGCAGCGTTCGTCGCCAATTCCAAAATTTATACTGCCAATTCCATTACCGCAGCCAGATCGCCAGGGACTTCAGCACCAACACGCATAATTTCCATTATGCAGCAGACGAGTAATTCGACCTACCGGGAATTAAAGCCCAGCTCGAGATTACGGGACTTTGGCTTTCTTTTGACTTTGCCTTCTTTGCCACGACCATACATTGTAACGTTGTTTGAATGGATTGGTGGGAAACCATCATCTGTTACTTACAGAGATCCTAAAAAAACAGACTGGGATCAATATGAACAATATTTGCGAAAAGATTTACCTTTAAATTGTAGCATAATTGAAACAGTTTCAGAATTGGAATCTATGACAATTCAGCTAAATGAAATGGTGATAAATGCATACAATAATAGTTGTCCCGCCAAACAATCGTCATCAAGTAGGGACGTGCCATGGTGAAACAAGAAGCTTGAAAGTCTTCGAAAAAATAGTCGGAAGCTTTTTAATAAAGCAAAACGTACTTCAGACTGGGCTCAATATAGAAGAGCCTTAACTGAATATAGCAATGAAATCCGGAAATCTAATAGGAGGTCTTGGGTTCAAATGTGTGAATCTATAGAAAAAACTCCAGTTGTTTCCAGATTACAAAAGACTCTTGCCAAAGATCATACCGTTGAGCTTGGCAATCTAAAGCGTCATGACGGAATCTATACTAGTGGTACTCGTGATACCTTAAATCTAATGATGGAAACGCATTTTCCCGGTTCTATTGAAAAGACGGATTCAGCCATCTCTGATTTAGTTAAAATTTGTTCTACGCAGACTAGCTCTGGGTCTACTAGAACAGAAAGTACTGTATCAGATGTGGCGGATGAAATTTTTACGAGAACCAGGGTGGAAAGTGCTATGAGTTCCTTTGAGCCTTTCAAGTCTGTAAGTGTAGATGGAATAATTCCAGCATTGCTTCAAAAAGGTGAAGCAATACTAATTCCTTCTCTCATTGAGATTTTCAAGGCCAGTGTAAGGTTGAATCATATTCCATCAAAATGGAGGGTAGTAAGAGTAATCATTATACCTAAAACTGGGAAGCGTGATAAGACGCATCCTAAATCATTCAGACCCATTAGTCTTTTTTCGGTTTTGTTAAAGACAAAAAAAGAAAAAGTGCTGAATGATTTCATTCATACATCTTACATGCAAACAAAACCGCTTTCAAAGTTCCAGTTTGCCTATCAAACTGGAAAATCCACTATCACAGCGCTTCATACGCTGGTTTTGAAAATTGAAATGTCACTTTCAGCTAAAGAAATCGCACTCTACTCTTTCTTGGACATCGAAGGTGCTTTTGATAACGCGTCCTATTCTTCATTGTCTAGTGCAATGAGGAAAAAAGGATTTCACACGATTATTGTTAACTGGATTCATACCATGCTTACAAAAAGAGAAATCACTTCTGAGTTGGGAGGTTCGTCTATCACGATAAGGGCAACGAAAGGATGTCCGCAAGGAGGAGTTCTTTCGCCACTTATGTGGTCTTTAGTGGTGGATGATCTTCTCAAAAGCTTAGAAGCAAAAGGTTTCGAAGTTGTGGGCTTTGCAGATGACATAGTCATCTTGGTAAGAGGAAAGTTCGATAACATAGTTTCGGAAAGAATGCAGGAGGCTCTGGAGTATACCCAGTCTTGGTGTATAAAGGAGGGTCTCAGCATTAATTCGTCAAAAGCTGTAATCGTACCTTTCACTAGAAAGAGGAAATTCAATCTAAAAACTCTAAAGCTTGGAGGAGTAGAAATTCCATTCAGTGAAAAGGTTAAATACTTAGGAGTTATCCTTGATACCAAGCTAAACTGGAATGCACATCTTGACTATGCAATCAACAAGGCGGTCAGTGCATTATGGTTGTGCTCCAAAACCGTTGGAAGAAAGTGGGGCTTGAGACAAAAAATGGTGATGTGGATATTCATATCAATTATACGTCCAAAACTGACCTACGCTTCGTTAGTATGGTGGCCGAAAACCAAAGAATCCACCGCCAGAACAAAGCTAGATAAAGTTCAACGACTTGCGTGCATTGCTATAACAGGAGCAATGAGCAGCACCCCATCAAAAGCTCTTGATGCAATTCTTCATCTGTTGCCATTGTACGAATACGTGCAACTAGAAGCAGAAAAAAGTGCATTGAGGCTCAAACGAACAAAAACTATCTTGTCAGGTGATCTTGTGGGTCACCTGACTATACTGGACTTTTTCAAAAGAGGGCCAGTGATGAGTATGAATGGAGACTGGATGGCACCTCAGGATAACCATGATATTCCCTACAAGGTATGCGAAACGTCGCGTACAGACTGGGAAGTCGGAGTTCCTGATGTCCGTCCCGGTTCAACGATATTTTTCACAGATGGCTGAAAAATAGGTACAAAAACTGGTGCAGGAATCTTTGGCCCTGGAATTAATATTTCAGTGGCAATGGGACACTGGCCAACAGTGTTTCAAGCAGAGATTTTTGCAATCCTTGAATGTGCGTATGTTTGTCTGACTAGAAAATACAAACATGCAAATATTTGTATTTTCTCTGACAGTCAAGCAGCGCTGAAAGCACTTGTTGCTTATAAATGCACATCCAAGATTGTCTGGGAATGTATTCTCACATTGCGACAGCTGTGTCCAACAAACTCAGTAAATTTGTATTGGGTTCCAGGACATTGTGGCATTGGTGGGAATGAAAGGGCAGACGAACTTGCAAAACAAGGATCTAACTCACAGTTTATCGGCCCAGAACCTTTCTGTGGTAGGGTGTTGTATCATGATCGGACCAGTCAGAAAATGTACCATAATCGGACCATTTTTTTATATGCGAGATTTCTCAACTATTGAATGAAAAACTGTATCAAATATGTACCCGCATCATCAAAAAACTTGTTCTGATGATGTTCAGAAGGTTTCATTCAGATTACTTGAGTATTACTATTATTAAAAAAGTTTTAAAAAATTGTCTATTTTCGAGCATAATTTGCCCTTACAATTGTCATCAAGTCTTGTTTTCAAGCAGTGATTTTAGAATCAAATATTTAAAGATTGCAGTATATTTTCCAGTAATATGCTTGTGTAACATTTAAATTCAATGTAGGAACACTTTTTATATGAAATATTCGCTTAAAAGTTTGAATTATTGGTGAAACGCGAAAGCCTGTTTTGTATCATGATCGGACCAGCATTGAACCATGATTGGACCAACTTACTTCTGAGACATCACTGCTTCATTTTGCTTATCCTTGATATACTCAATGAAGGATTTCACGTTTAATTCATTGGAACAGAATAAAAACGATGAAGCTTATTTTTTAGAGAATACAACCTCTTAAAAACGACGTAAGGTTCGCAAACTAAAGCAAAATTATTTAAAACTTCACTATAAATAATCCACTATGCTTCAAATAGGGAAAATATCACTCAGTGTCATCCTTATTTAGGAAGATATTTTTCCCGCGAATTTTCGAACAGTTTACGAGAGAGTGATAAATTAATATATATGAAAATTTATATTTGTGAATGTTCGGTTGTCATAGCTTTCGACGTGGCATCCCAAACAAGTTGAGCCTAATGCAAACGGTCTTAGATGTCCAATACAATGACGAATATGACTACAAAAGGATTTATGACCTAGCACCGATAACTTTTTCCAATGTACCTCAAACTTTGATTCAAGTTTTGATAAGTATGAAATAATGCCTTTTATTCTTTCAAACACCTTTACCAAATAGATGCGATCAGTTCACAAAATATTGAAAAAAAATGTCAATTTTACCCCATTTTATGGTACTTATTGGTTTCAAAACATACTAAAAACATTTATTCGGAACATTTTACATCCCAAAAATAATTGTTGTGCTTTAATTTTAAGATATTTAAAAAAGTTACGTTATAGCGAGGTAAAATGCTGTTCGCTGTTCACTGCGAATATTGGTGTTTATTACGGGAGTCACTTCACGGTGAAATCAGAGTGAAGCTAATGCAGTCATACTATGAGACTCACATAGGTGAAAAAAACGTCGTAAAATAACAACTGTTGTGAAATCTGGGTTATTATGAGTGTAATATCACTAAAATAAAAACGGAGCCAGTGAAGTTTTCCGTGGAATTTTTTCACGACTAAAGGCGAAAAAGTAACCTTTGAATTTCGTTTAGCGGTAGGGCTTAAAAGTTTCGTTTCTCCTCATACAAAATTTCAGCTCAATCGAACTTAAGGAAGTATGTAGTGTCTCAAATTGACCGCATTGAGTCTCACTTTTTCGACTGATGACGAAAGGCACAGTTCATGCAATTGCCGATATGGAAATTTTTGTTGATACCAAATATCTTAGACTTGCGTAAAACGCCGAGATCTGGTGTTTTCTCGAGAAAAAAAATCTGAAAAACTTGAATTTCTGGAACTTAAAAACTTTTGTGCTGGGAAACTCATTTCACTTTTCACTTCACTGTCAATCTCACTTCATGAAGCTAATTTTTGTCACTTCACTTCAGATGGAATCGGAAATAGGTCATGAAAAATGAAGTGAGCGTGAGAGTGAAATATTTTTCACCGTGAGGTAACTCCCGTGACAAGTACCATTGGCTGAATATCGAACATCAGGCATAAAGTTAGAGCATTGCAATATTTGGAAATTTGTAGTATTACTTGGGGACTACAAGTTTGACATACATCGTTTCTCAAAATTGTGCTGGTGGAGTGAGCTATCGGTAACACGAAACTGCAACCGAAAAAACACCCCTGAATTGAATACGCAAATTTGCCGTATTGGAAACTCAAATATAATTCATAACGTTTTCGCAATAATATGAAAAATGCTTGAAAATATTTTTAGAATCACGAAAAAATATCTAATTTATTAAGCCCATACCAAACACCATGCATGTAAAGCCCAGCACGCGTAGCGAAAAATTACTAGAAGTCTCAGAAGCACACTGGTCCGATTATGATACATTTTTTGGTCCGATCATGATTCACCCTGGTCCGATCATGATACAAATTCTATGGTCAGGAAAAACGATATATTAAAAAGAATTAACGTCAGATTTGCTATAAATTGTTATTTTTGTAAACTAGACAGATAGACTTTTCCGAAAAATATATTTATTTATGATTACATGTAATAATAATGGTGAAAATGTGACATGAAAAGTGATGTACCTTGAAAATAGTCTAAATTGGTCGGATCATGATACATTACCCTATATCAAACTGTGCAGTGAAAATAGAGCTTAAACGCTGGGAGAAACAAAAAGTGAAAACCAATTGGTTGGATGTCAAAAAGTGTTCCCAATCTAAAAGATTTATAACACCAAACGAAAACCATTCGAAAAAGCTCCTAGAGCTCAACAAAAGAGCTCTTTGTACATATGTCGGCCTAGTAACGGGACACTGTCCGAGTAGATATCATTTAAAGAACATTGGCCGGGTTCAGGATGATATCTGTCGCTTTTGTAATACGGAACGCGAGACATCGGAACATCTGCTTTGCAGTTGTGGTGCATTATTTAAACGCAGATCAAGGCTTCTTGGCAGTGGCTTCTTACAGCCCAAAGAGATTTGGTCTTTGAATCCTGGAAAGGTGATTGGCTTCATAAACCATATTTTACCTGACTGGGAGCGTGTCGGTGCAGGTACCTGATCACTCACAACAATAGTGGTCATTGTATTTTGCAAAGGGACACGTATAGCAATTGACTGGGATATATTACAAAAGTTCACATCAATGGACAACGTAATCCTAATTGCCTAACAAAAAAAAAAAAAACGTGCAAATTTGATTGAACGGAATACCGATGTTACGATGAATAAAATTGCTACACTGAATTCTTTTTTATGCGACTTTTTTTACGTGATTTTTTTTACATGATATTTTACACGATTTTTTCGAAATTGCGCGTTTTTTTTACGCGATTTGTTGAAAATTATGCAACTTTTTTACGCGATTTTTTTTTCTGTGCGGACGCAGCAACTGCGTAAAAAAAGAATCCAGTGTACATGTATGATGAAAAAACCAATTGTGTGAGGTGGATTGTGTGATTGCGATTGCGTGAGGACTAACGCAATCAGCAAGCGGTGCAGTGTACACACTTAACTGCGTAATGTTTTCTCGGTAAAGGAAAATATCGAACTACCTGAAAACATTTTAGTTTACCGTTGTTCACTAAGAAAATTACTGAGAAATCGAAAACCGTAAGTGTTTACCGAGATATCGTAATTTTTTTTACCGAAAAAATCCGTAAAACCGAAAATTTCCGAATTCAGTAAACTAAAATACCGAATCTCGAAACCCTGACATCATTTAACCGAGATTTCGTCGAACAAAAAAAACTCTTACCGAGGTTCCGATAAACTGAACTGTCAAAATAACAAGTGCTTCACTAAAAGTTTTTTTTTCGTGTTTCGGTGTATACTCTATAGAGGAAAGAAGCAGGTTTTGCGGCTGATTATTATTATGGAGAAATCTGCAAAGTTCAGATTAACTAAAATATTGAGTGAGTATACACTATTTTTTCTCAGATCTCGTTTTTTTGCTGCGAAGAATATTTAAAGAAAACGATTAATTCTTTCTCTAATCAATTTTGTAGGTTACCGACTCGCTCGCAGGAGTTGCAGAGTGATAGATGTTACTTTATTTCCTGGAAGCAATACAACACTCCAGTTTTTACCGAAGCTGTGTTTAGTTGAATCAGTTGACTTAGTAATTAATAAATGAATTTGTATATTTAATTGTTTTAATCATATTCTGGGCTATCTGACGCACAAAAATGGCAAAATACGTACCTCAGTAAATTTTACCGAAGTTCTCGTAATACTATGACAGTTGAACATTACCGAAAATCTCGTTAAAGTTGACAGGTTTTTGATTATTGCTTTTACAGAATCTCGGTGTTTTGATGCATTACCGAGATGTTTACCGAGATCTCAGCTGTTGAAATCCCGGTAATTTATTTTACCGTACTCGGTGATAAAATCTAAGTGTGTAGGTAATAAAACGAGTGAATTCGAATAAAAGGACCACTCCGTACAAAATTCTAAGAAAACTATGGTTCCTACTAACTTGTGCGAAACCTACTGAACATATTCCGCAAAAGATAAATTTTTCAACCTTTTTGCTGTTTTGACAGCACGGCGCGCAGCAACTGTCAACAGAGTTCAAAAGGAAAAAGCACATTAGCGCCACCACCACTGCGAAAGGAATATTCCGCAAAACTAAAACTCATTTGAATTGACCGTTATTACGTCTGTTTGTCTGTGGTTGTAGCTCTTCTTGTTCTGTTTCCAGTCTATTCCTGTTAATGCAATATCATTCAGCATTGAACCTTCGAACAGATGAATTGAATTTCTGTTCCACTTCATACTTCAACGCAAACATCCCTAACTAATATTTTTTCAATATGAAGTGAAGTAAGTGCACCCTACATGGGTGGAGTACTTGACAGTGATTCATCAAGCGTATTTCCAAACACAAAGCTTAATTAGAAAATTATAATATGAATAACATTATAATAATAACATAATAGTAACAATTTATTGAGATCAACACAATAATTGCAATTCGCTTTTTTTCTGATTACGCTTGACTTATTACACCGCCGGTTTTATTATTTTTCTATATATACATGTGTGTATGCATATTTATGTCTTTTCACCCGTATGTTTTATTATTATTATTATTTTTTGAAGTAGAATACTTCTCTCAGGAAGTTCGGCTACATAGGGATGTGAAATGAAAATCTAAAATCGAAAAAAGTGAAAAATATGTCCAATTTCAAATGCTAATAAATCGGTTAGTATTGGATGGATTTCCTTTGTTCTTGGAGCAATAGATTGGAAAATCTTCTAAGATTCTTACCAAAAGAAGATAATTGTAATTTTATTATTCACACTATTGTACTATTGAAAATAGTCTAGCCTTGTTAAAACGAAAAATTCGACCTCTGATTGGTCGTTATATGATTGCTTCCCAAGCACGGTCGACAGAATCATATACCGTGCAATTGAAAACATGCTATTTGACCTATATAAGAGCCTTTTTAAGCCGAAGTCGCTCATAATAGTTCTAAACAGCAGTCGTCCTTCCTTAGCAGCAGCACTAACCCTGTGGTTGATCACCACGTCTCAGGAGCAGCACGGTTCTTCTCAGCGTGTGTCGCCAGACTGCCATTATTCACCCCGTGTTGGGGCAGCATGAAGATTGCCATCAGGAAATCCAATTTTGAAAGTCAATTTACTGAATGTGAAATAGCTTCCACAGTGCATGTTGTCCGTGTATCTTAATTCCCCCACTGTTAGAGCAGCTCAAAGGTTGCGATCAGCAACCGATATCGAACCGCAAAATGCCTTTTTCAAGGCAAATAAACAAGTAATTGAAGGTTAATAATTTTCTGGCATCAACACAAGCAGACATTCTGTGCGGATGCAATCAAATTCTGTTGCAGTTGTCTAATTCTTACTTTATTGAGTTAACCCCCCACTGTAGGGGCAGCATAACCGACTTTGAATTACAAACTGCCCTGTTCATGCCCAATCAATCAGCATGAACAGAATTTCGTCGTCTCCCAGCTGCCAAGTTGCAACATGATGCAACACGCAACAGCGAGCAAACGAAATCGCTTGATGTTACAAATCGCAATTGGCCCTGACGACTTTGTTGATATTGGTTTGGTTTTTATTTGCAAAAGTGAAGGAAGGGAATATTTTTGCTTTTGTTTTCACACATAAATTGACAATTGCATATGAGAACTCGCGTAGGTGCGAACAGCCTTAAAAATCTCTTTTACTTGTGTCAGGGCCAATAAGATACGGGTTAAAACCGTTGCGTGTGTGAGAGCACCATCGGTGTTTATTCGCTGGATACAAAAAACATATGCGAATTGTGGAATAATTCGTCTGAAGTACATTAGAGAATGGAAAAACTGAACTGAAAGGCGTGGCCTATTTCGTAGCACCCTTCGGCTATAAAAAAGTGTTTCTGGGGAAACTAGCTACATTCATTAGTCGGAAGGTGAGTTGGATGAACCGTCCACAACGTTGACAGCAGTAGCAGCAGATATCAGCACTCAGCAGTAACAGACAATAGCAGCGGGTTGCGCCTGTGGCTGCATTCAAATAAAACAAATCACTTGCCCTGTGGTTGGTCACCACGTCTCAGGAGCAGCGCGGTTCTTCTCAGTGTGTATCGCCAGACTGCCATTATTTCCCCACTGTTGGGGCAACATGAAGATTGCCATCAGGATTATCCAATTTATTTGCCTTTTTCAAGGCAAATAAACAAGTAATTGAAGGTTAATTATTTTCTGGCATCAACACAAGCAGACATTCTGTGCGGGATGCAAGCACATTCTGTTGTAGCTGTCTAATTTTTACTTTATTTAGTAAACCTCCCACTGTAGGGGCAGCGCAAAGGCTGCGATCAGCATAACTGACTTTGAATGACAAACTGCCCTGTTAGAACGCGTTCACAAAGACAGTTAGGCCTCTGCCATGGTGAACGCGAACGCGAGTGATGGGGTGAGAAACTTGCCGTAGGTAGATAAACAACTCTCTTTACGGCTGTTCGGCATTCTGGATTTTGGGCAATCATAACTTCTGCTGGCTGTCTGATTTTCAATGTAAAAAAGGCCTTCAACTTTGTTGTCAGAGTGCCTGACTACGATTTGGTAATATTGTTTGAGCTAAATGTTTACAAAATTTTACAATATTCCTATTTCTTCCATTCAATAAAACAGGTAATACGATGCCTTCGTCATACGCAAGTTCACCATAACTCCCGCTATCGGGAGATGCTTTAACCAAAAGTTAATTATCTAATTTGAATTCACATGTACATGCAAAGAGTTTGTTCTTTTCCTGTTCAGTGAGGTCGTATTTATATGATCAAACTGAAATTGAGTAGTACTTCAACTTTATTTGCACAGATTTTTCAATACTGCCAATGAGCGGTCAACATTTATTTGCTAGGAAAAATGACTGACACGCAAGCAGCCGGGTTATCTTTCTTGTGAAAGTATTCTACTTCAACTTTGCGGTCGTGGCATTGCACACAACCCTCCTGTGATTTTTTCTCTAATTCAGCTGTTTTAACTGCGCGAATGTATTTGTTCCCAGTGTCAATCCCAGTTGCGATCTAATGGCAATTTCTTTATTCCACCCAGCTCACCCACTTTCGCTTGATTTTGACCCTGTATTGACCCGGCGTGTTGCCCAAAGCGCACCGTAAATTTGTCAGTTTCACCGCCGCACGTGCTTAGTTCATAAACAATTATCTGGCATTTCTTTCTTACTTGCATTCTAAATCGTGATGCCATTTCCTTATTCTTGGGTAGACTTGCACTGACCCTGTGGAATAAAAATTCGCTATAACTGCTGTCAGAACCATTCTATTTCGCTTTGATTCGACCCATTATTGTGCAGTTGGCACCATAAAATGGATAGTTGCGCAGCGTATGTTGAGCTAGTTTTGGCACACCAATATATGAGCTTTGAATGTAGAAAACTGCCTAGCATCTCTTTAGATTACGTCGTGAGTCGCAGTATCGTTTCATTATTCCAGGTATTGGCACTGACCCAGTGGAGTGGATAAATTCGCTATCAGTTATACTGTTTTGGTAGAATGAATTTCATTGGGTGGTGGTATATGTTGGCGGTCTGAATGTGGATGTATGTGACAGTACTTTTCGGCGACAGTACTTTCATTAACCACTCACATTCTTTTTTTTTCTTTTTTTTGCGGTTGCGAGACAAAATTGTTATAGATCAACGAGAACGACTAAAAGAACCATGGCAAGAAAAGCCATAACGCGGACAGACTTGCATGGGACATGTCGAAAGGCGCGACCGAGGACAGAATGGGAGACGGCATGAATGAGAGCAACAGACGCAACGACCAGTGACACAAGTAAGACTGCCGGCATTAGTATCGATGCAATGAGGCCTTGGAACAACAAAGGTATAGTCATCGCTGTGGTGAGTAAGGTGATATGAACCAGTAACAACAGGTACGTTCCCCATTTACAACACATAATTGCCGTTGAAACCTTCAGTCCAGAGTAAATTCGCTCACATGTGCTCTATTGGTCGCCAGTGACCGGTTCGTCATGAATTGCTCCTGGAGGTTTTGACATTATAACCTGGGCCTAGTGTAGAAGTAATTCGCTTACGGCGACCAGCTAGACAACCCACCATAAGAAGAAGAAGAAGAAGAATATTAAGTGAAGTAAGTGTAGAGAATCTACCCTGTTCCATTGTAGTACGAAGCCATGTCTTGATACGTCGCATTGCCGAGAAGCTTCGTTCAACAGGTGAAGAGCCTACCGGAACAGTCAACAAAATTTGGATCATCTTATAGAAATTTGGCATGGTAGATTCGTCAATGTTATCCTTTATGAAGTTAGAATTCCACTCTGCTTCTTTTTTGAGCAGCTTGAAGTAATTTTTGCAGACTCGCATCTCTGATTCCAGGTCGATTAGGTTAATGTTCAGTTTTGATGCGTAGAAATTCACGAAAGGTTTTATTGCTTCTATTTGCAGCCGTTGGAAGTAATCGATAGCCACCGCAACTTCCAAACTATTGAACCGACCATTCAATTCAGAAATTACTGCAGTAAGAATAGGTTTGAATGCATTGATGTACCAGTAATCCTTGCTAGTTTTTTAAACATCTGCAACTTCTTCTTGGTTGAGTCCCGTAACGTAGTCGTCGATTTTTTATAACCTTTCTATTTCGATTCTCTCTGGCAGACTCCAAATCGACACCGAATTTTTCCGAAAACACATACATTTGTTGTTGTTGTTTTAGTGTATCTACCGTGCCTCTAATTATTCTAGCTGATCCTCTGAGAGTTGAGTCCGTTTTTTGGAAATAATTAAAGAGAACATTCATAGTTGACAGAACATAATCCATTATGAAGAGACAAACAACATACACTAAAGTCGCTTTTTACGCGGGGAATACGTGCCGCCGAAAAAACCGCGTAAATTCCGGAATCCGCGTAAAAAAACCGCGTGAATTCCGGAATCCGCGTAAAAAAAACCGCGTTAATTCCGGAATTCGCTTAAAAAAAAAAACCATCGTTAATTTTGCATTCCGAATGAAGGGGAACTGAAATCCAGGCAAAAAAATAACGCGTAAATTCCGGAATCCGCGTAAAAAAACCGCGTAAATTCCGGAATCTGCGTAAAAAAACCACGTAAATGTCGGAATCCGCGTAAAAATCCGCGTAAATTCCGGAATCCGCGTAAAAAACGCGTAAGAAGCGACCTTACTGTACTCCGGTTTCGTGAAAAAAAAAACAACCGGCATGGAAGCAAAATACCTGATCAGTACTTACAGTATACTCTATGTAGTGGTAAAGCAGGACACGGGAAAGGTGCGTAGTAGTGCGAAAAAAACCATGATGTTGTTTTCCATCCCATGTTTTTAGAAAACTTTGTATTTTGGCTGATGTGATCCAGGTTCTTGCGTACCCAAGTCGAAAATGTTGGTATCGCTTTGGGTGACTTTCTTCTGTGTGGAATTCGCTGAAGGTGCAGAACAGGTCTGATTCCGATGCTTGTACACTCATGGCTGGACGTGATGAGAACGTATGCTCATCCGGTTTACCTGCATCTGATTTCGGCACTGCAGCAGTAGCTGTTCTCATTCTTTTTCATTTCTGGAAAACATTGGATTTGTGGTGATATGAACCGAAGTCCATAGTTGAAATCACTAACCGGAATCGGCGATTCCTTTAATTGCAATCAGGAAAACTTAATTTCAATCGATTCGGGAAAATGTTCGCTCTTGGATTTTGACAGTTGTTTGTTGATGCAATCAAAACGCGCGCCAATGAATTCAGAGGAGGAGATAGACATGTAGAGCAAAAAAGAGTATATGCCTTCATCATTTTTATTAAATTGTTGTTTTGTTGAAGTAGATTCATAACTATTTTGGTATGGTAGATGACAGAAATTATTATTATTCAGAAATTCCCAGTCCTCTAGAGTCAACTGTACAATTTTGGGAAGCAAAATTAGTAATGGTATGATAAACTCTATGGTAGACAGCAGGAATCCTAGGAGGGGGGGGGGGGGTGTATAGTCGCAGTAACGGATTAAAAAACATAAAAATTTTGCAACGTAGCAAAGCAACTTTAATA
The DNA here is from genome assembly GCF_029784165.1 of Wyeomyia smithii. NCBI lineage: Eukaryota > Metazoa > Arthropoda > Insecta > Diptera > Culicidae > Wyeomyia > Wyeomyia smithii. The sequence continues at coordinate 67,490,050 of NC_073695.1, forward strand.
AACAGTTTTGTTTATTTCGATCCACGCATGGGAACGAGTATAACGAACCAGCTATGGCAGATTATGCACGATTACGGCTTTCCGGATAAACTGACACGGTTGGTCAAGTCGACGATGGATCGGGTTCGGGTGATGTGCGTAGTTCAAGTTTCGGGGACACACTCGAGTCCCTTCGAATCTCGAAGAGGGTTACGGCAAGGTGATGGATTATCGTGTTTGCTATTCAACATCGCTTTGGAAGGTGTGATACGTAGGCTGGTATCGACACGAGTGGCACGATTTTTAGAAGGTCTGTTCAGCTCTTTGGCTTCGCCGATGACATTGATATTGTAGCACGAACCCTCGAAAAGATGACGGAGACGTACATCAGACTGAATGCTGAAGCCGGGCGAATTGGACTGGCCATAAACGCTTCGAAGACCAAGTACATGAGAGGAAGAGGTTCCAGAGACAGTAACCTCCCGCCATGAATTCATATTAGCGGTGATGGAATCGAGGTGGTAGACGAGTTCGTGTACATGGGCTCACTGGTGACTGCGGACAACGACACCAGCAGAGAAATTCGTCGACGCCTTATGGCAGGAAATCGTGCCTACTTTGGACTCCGGAGGACGCTCCACTCGAATAAAATCCGCCGCCGCACGAAGTTAACCATCTACAAAACACTGATCAGACCGGTAGTCCTCTACGGCCACGAAACCTGGACTATGCTCGTGGAGGACCAACGCGCCCTTGGGGTTTTCGAACGAAAGGTGTTGCGTACCATCTGTGGTGGAGTGCAGATGGAAGATGGATCATGGCGGAGGCGGATGAACCACGAGTTGCATCTGCTGCTGGGAGAACCACTCATCGTTCAAACGGCGAAAATCGGAAGACTACGGTAGGCTGGGCATGTCGTTAGGATGTCGGACGACAACCCGGTGAAAATGGTTCTTGATAACAACCCGACTGGAACAAGGCGACGGGGCGCACAGCGATAAATTCGTCTGCCTTGGCTCACTGCTAACTTCAAACAACGATATCAGCCGTGAGATCTGGAGGAGTATTATCTACGGTAAAAGTACAAAACGTTTGAAAGACCGGTTGTTATCTACGGGTATAAGACGTGGACACTGCTCGAGGAACACTCATATTTTCAACCATACAAAAATTTTTTTTACACGGTCCCATTTAAATTTAGAATGCATTTTCCGCGTAAGAAAAACCTTAATGTATGTGAAATCGCTGCGACTTGCGGCAGCTCTGTTTAGTGTTGGTCGATTCACTTCCCAGTAAATCAAACTTGCAACAGTGATCGGATAGACAATGAAGGCTAAATTAGGGCAATACAAAACAATCGCATAGATTAGAAATTCGGAATTGTGTATTGTTTCGCGTCAAATCAAAACCGTACACATCATACCTTGTAGGACTGTGACATCACTTAGGGCAGAGCATATACTGGATCAGTTGTTACGTTATAATTCTAATTTGACCATCTCCAAACATGCCATGTATAGGTACCGTTTTGTTTCGTAATTCAAATATATATATAATTATTATACATCTCTATCTGTAATGCAACATTACGAATGTTGATTAGTCTTTAGTGTTGTTTCTTTCTTTTTGCTGTATTAAATTTAGAACCCGCTTAGCTACATTCTATGCAAACCTTTAGAGATTTTTGCTTCCTATTTTGTTTGTTTGTGACTATTGATCAATTGTGTGGATTTCGCTGCGATTGTGCACTAGATCTGACATTAGCTTGTACTGTTCCGTTGTTTCGCGCATAGCTACTGCTCTCACTTCCGTCCGTCGTTTGAGTAAAATCGTGTATAAGCGTACAGTTTGGCGTGCTTCGTCCGTGATCGATCGATCGGCCCCAAGCGTTCCGGTGCAGGTTGATTGATTCTCATTCGCTCTCGAAAAGCTATTTTTCCCAATCTTAAATGCCTATCTAATTTCTAAATTTACGTTCCATCCATGAGTGCTGAATTTTGGATTCCATTTCCTGATAGATTTCTGTACGTTTTTTTGGTGGATATAATTTTTTTTTGTCGAATTCAATCTACAGTTGCGTTTGAGCTCGATTACATTCTTGCTGAATGGCGAACATTTTAACTCAAATTTAACGTAGTTGAGCAAATACGTTCGTGTTATTAGAAGTGAATAGTGATCGGATCAATTTTCAATAGTTTAGGGTAAATTAGAGCTGGAGAATTACTGGCTAAAGTTCACTGTTACATTTCGTGTATATTGAACACCGCAAAGTTTCCTATGTAGTAATGCTCTACTTAGTGATTCATTCAATGCTTAGCAAAACAGTAACTTGTCACGTAATTTTTGTTTGATTTTACGATTCCCGTTTTGAAAAGTTTTTTTTTATCTCTGGTTTAGGATACACTTTAAACCGGGAACAAGGGCTGTGTATACGGTTTGGTTATATGGAAGCAGATGTGTAAAATTTCAATATTTTTCTCTAAAAGGTGCTGCTAAATAGAGTACAGGTTCATATATATAATTGTTCGTCTACCTAATTGGTTATAGACAGATTGTTTTCTACTACAGAGTTTTGTGCATTGTGGTCTGCATTCAGGGTGCATTTGATGTTTGTTTTTTGCTATGTTACAACAAATCATCTAGTTTTCTAACATCTTGGTGGGATGAGAGGAAGGTGCTGAAGTTCGTACTTGGATTTAAGTAACCTGAATGACCTGGAGGTTGCGCGCTCGAAAAAAATGTATCAGCTAAATATCTGTATTTGTTGAAACTAAATCCTAACGACAGGTTAAAATCAACGTTGTACAATTTTTGTGTCTTAAATAGTGTTCAAAGTCAGAACAAAAAGACCGGGCGAATATCGGTTTCGAGAATTGAAAGAGACCTTAAATCAAATTGCTTGATTTGCTCGAACATGCTTTGTTTCGAAAATTCATAACTCTTGAACCGTACATCATAAAATCAAAGTTAGTAAATGAGTTTATATGAAATATTTTTCGCTGTTCAACTAAAAAAAGTGAAAGATTGTATTTCGATCCAAAAAACTTCACTAATTCTTTAATTTCGTTTTTACTAGACTTCGGATCTCCCGAGTTTTCTCGCTTTGACTTGATATGTTGTGCACAAAAAATCACATCAAATTTAAATGGGTACCAAGGCACACATTTGAAGAGATAAAACGGCGATCATCGCGCGACCTTCAGGCTTACTATTCTACACCGATTAGTGGGATTTCCCGGTGGTGCAATCTACTTTCATCGGTCAGGGTTGGGTAGGTAAAAAACAATTCGGATATTTGAATTGCAACATGTAAGTAATCTAGGAACGTTGTTATTTGATGTGTAGCATCGAAAGTTTACTACTATTCTAGGTAAGAAGATATAGAGACTCGTTTTTCCAAGAGGTGAAACTTAACCAAGATATAATAATTAAGTACATATGTCTTCCTATCAGTAAATAGTTGAGTCCAAACATTGTTAGTTGTTAACTTGTTCACACGATCATGTACGCGATTAGACTGAATCTAGCACTCTTTAGACTATACAAAATTGGCATTATTGTTTTTTTTTCTTGTTTTCTTTCCAATTTAACATATTTTTGTTTTGCTTTTTGTAATTTTCAATTTAACATATTTCAGCAACCATTAATTTATTGAAGTCCAAAACACACTTTGATATAACACTACATTCTTTACCTATGTATACTGTTTGTATAGCGGTAGTTAACATTGAACGATGAGCGAGATCACAAAATGGTAGTAATCTGCGCCGAACCGGTGAAATAGTTTCCGTCGCCACTGGCGATGCAAGTGATCCGCTCCGGAACGATATCCTCAAGATCGCGACTGCTGTGGTGGGACTTTTCACCGCCACGCCGATCGCTGCCACTTCGGTAGCTGGAAGAATAACTGGCCGCACGTCCAATCGAGTTGCGGTCCTTCGAGGTGCAGGATCCTCCTCCGCTGGTAGCACCACCCCCGGACCCTCCACCACCAAAATGGTGCTGAGAGACATGATGGTGATGGTGGTGATAGGACGACGATGACGATGTTGGATAATTGGGATGCTGTCCACCTCCCCCGGATTGCTATGTGTGAGTCGAGTGCGAATGGGCCACTGATATAGAGGTAGTCATGGCAAATGGTCCATCCTCTTTCCGCCGCTTGTCCAGTGAGTCGTACAATGGAAACTCACAGCACAGAATAAACTTTAGCGCCCGCGGGACCTCGGAATAGATGGCCGGTGGGATGGGGATCAGCGGCGAGGTGCACGCCTTATACTTGCGGTATTCCAGGTCGCTGTGCATTCGAGAAAATAAATCGGTAAGTAGATATATAAATTTAATTTACTATAATTATCTAGCATAGAGTTATTACTAGGAAGTCACCAAGAATTGGTCAAGAATAAAATATTTCATTCTAGAATAAAGATTTATGCCTGAATGTATTGATGAAAATACAACTCACGGTGACAATTTAAAAAACTAGAAAAGTTTTCAGGTTTTCCTACAAATAACACAAACTTGAAAATTTGTAGAAGTAGAATATTTCTAACAAAAAAACTTTGTGACAATTGCCAAAAGTTTGTATAACCGTGGCTCTAACCGCCGCTCTAACCGCCGCATTTTTTACACTTTTTTAGCATTCCTGACTGTTCACCGAAAAATTTATTAATTCTTACACGAGCTGTTGACAGAATCTACACAATTTTACACTACCCTTTTATTCACTTCACTTTTTATTACTATCACTATAAAAAGTGATAGAATTGAAAAATGAAGTGAAATAAAAGGGTAGTGTAAAAGTATTCATCGAAAATATTCTCCATAAAAATTTCAATCTTTTCTACCAGGTCACCAACATGTCGTTTGGGCGTACTGAGGCGACGATCCGAAATTGCTCCATCGCGTTTCAAAAACGAAACACGACTGACAGACAAACTACTCCATGCGTTTTAAAGGGCATAGTCAGAGTAAGAATACGAAAGAAACTGGAAAGACCAACTCTCGAATATATTGAACACGGTTTTAAAATTGAAATGAAACTGTATTACAGCGAAGATTATTCCATTCAATTTGCTTACAACGTATTTAGGCAAATTATACTTCTTTTTTTTGATAATTCACCGAGAAAAATTTACTCTTCTTCTATACTACACTGGGGTCTTTTTTACGCGGGTTATTTTTATGCGTTTTATTAAACGCGGTGTTTTTACAAAAACTCGGAATATTTTTACGCGATTTAGAAGATCATTTGTACACGGTATCAAATAAGTTTAGTATGAAAAAAAATCTAATCTAATCCTTTCAACGCGGTACAATCAACCGCCTAAAAAATACCCCAGTGTATCCTCCTCGAACAATTTCTCCAATTCAGCTTTTTCAAAGGTTTTTACCCTTATTCACGTGGATAGTCATCGACAACGAAATCCCCACCATTAAGACGCAACGGAATCGCGGCTTTTCCCATACAATTTTTTTTAAACTTTTTGACTTCACGTTTTGGAGCGTAAAAATCTCAGTTTCCACTAAAGAACAAGCCCACAAAATGCTACTCTAGCCATGCGTCGGCGGTGCAAACAAGTGATCAAAGTTTCACGCATATAGTCTCTATAATTCAAAACAAAATTAGCTTGTGAAAATCGAGGTGACTATGACCACGTTCCGTTTCACCTTAAAGTTCAAGGCACCGTCAGTAACTAGAGAACTAGAGCTGACGATGGTTGCCCTCAATGTATAGGTTAGGCACGTGTTTTAGCTTTTAGTTACTTTTCTGGTATTGCAGGTCCATGAAATGTTGAAAATGAAATTTCCATTCATCTAGACGTTCCAGCATAAATTACAACATTTCCGCAAAACTGGTTCGAAACAAAAAAAAAAGTGGGAAAAAATTAACAAAAACATGTTTAAAGCTATCGCTCAGTTTATTAGTGAGGGTTACCCTACACACTAATAAAGCAGCTAACTGCAGAGGGCAGCTAGCTACTCTTCGGGTTGCGTATTTTAATTTGCCCGGCAGACCCTTACAGGGCGGCGTGTACCTCTATCGGATTTCGGACTTTTCATAGAACACTAAAGAAAAAAACAAAAAAAATAAACAAAACAAAACTTATCGCGTTTATTGCGGATTTTCCCTTAGCTGTCGTTGGTGGTGATTTCCGGAATGGTCGTCTAGGGCGGCTTTCCAGCTGCTTCTGCAGCTCCCGGACTCCCAGCTGCTGCGACAATCCTCGGCGGGTGGCGTTCTTCTGCTCCTTGGCACTTAGCCGGGGGTAGCCAATAGCGCAGCTTACCCTATCCGGCGAGCAAAACACCTGTAGCACTCACAGGACACAAATCAAACGAACAAAACGTGATCGAGGCTAAACTAACTATCCCGCGATGGCTGCCGACCACAATAAACCCGCCTAGACTGGATTCAGCACCACTTTTTCGCAGCTAGAGGAAAATACCGGCCTATCTATCCCTAACAATTATTCCACAAACATGACATAAAAATTATCGAACCTATCTAACGCGACAATATCGTTCACAAACGGAAAAACGAACGAATTTACACGAAAATAAACAAATTCGTGTGAACGATATTCAGCGCAAGTGGTGACAGTTGTCATGTTGGGTACACGCTGCTGCGGGGGTGTTCAAATGAGGGTAATTTTTACTCATACACTCTCCCGCGGTAATACCCAAAATTAGGTAAATTTCCACTCGATGCTGAAATTGCAACCGCGCAGGTTACAATCTCGCCCACACCGAGTGAAAAAAAATTGACATCAATTTTTTTCTTTACTAACCTAACACCTAACACCGATAACAATAATAAACGGGGAATGAATAAGTAAATGAATAAATGAATAAATAAATAAATAAATAAACAAATAAATAAATAAACATGTACAAAATCTGCTATCCCTCATTCCTTCCGTAATTTACAAGCAAACAATTCCCAAAACTAATCGACCGGAGTTCCAAATCGTTGAAATTGTTTGGTCTTGGTGTGAAGTGCTAATTCTGAAAGCATTCGCAAAGCGAGAAGCAGTCAGCTATCATCTGACCCATTCAAGGCCTGAATTTTAAATCCAATTCTAATCCATTCTTCAAGACAACTCATCTTCCCGAAATACTGCAAGTCCCAGTACTAATTTTGTACGGTTCTGACTTGCAGGGGAACGGTTGTCGTTTTTTTTTTCATCGACTGTCCAACTTTCGTGTTTTTACGGTGCACTCGATACCTGAGCTAGAGTTAATTTCCGAACCACTCATTCTATTCTCTCTTTCATACATACCCTTTCACTCCAATCGCCAATTGCAATTCGACTCACCTTTTGAATTAACTCTAGAACATTGTATCTCACCCAACCACTTCAACTTTTATTCGTTCACTCATCCATATACAATCACACATTCACGCACTCCTTCTGGCACCCATCCCACGTCATCGTCAACATTCTGGACCATGTCTTTCTGTCCCTGTTCATCTCAAAAGCATCTCCCGTACTGAGACGCTTGAGAGGGACCAAAGAATGTCTCTCGCATAATGCGGTAAATAATAAAAATATTCCCTAAGGAATTCAATTTTATCACCCTGGTGGTTGAAATCTGAAACCCCAGTACTATGCAAGACTCCGAATACACAACATTCGGTTCCGATGACGCACATTCATACATATCCACATTCGGCCGCACCGTACATACATTACATTGCCTTACCACAAACGATCAGTTTCTAATCCGAATCCATCTTATCGTTTCTGGCAGCACGGCATCGTTTGGAGACGTCAACCGGCGGTGACGTCATTCCTATGCGGAATGATCAATGAATATTTTATGTAAACAAACCGGACTGGAAACTCGCCGTTCACATTCCGGTTTTCGCGATTTTTTAGGTTTTCGCGACGGTTTCTCGCGGCGAAAATACGTTGCGCGTGCGTGTTTATCCCCATAGAAAAGGGGAAAAGTGTTGTGTGCGAAGAAGAAACGCCCAAACAAGGCAAAAATTGGTAAAAAGTCCCCGCTGAAGAGGGGTGAAACTTAAGTCAATGGCACCGAACAAGGCGAAGTGATATGTTTTCGGTTGTTTGCCTTCTGTTTCCAAGTGCCAGTGCGTGGGTGTTTTTCCAAAAGGCGCGGAATTCTATTCCGGCAATAATTAAACTTTACACCGTCACGACTGATTTTGGAACAGAAAGCAAAACTTCAGCGGAACGATTTATTACTCCGCCACTAGTGCGAAGCACGCAAAACGTTAACGAAGGTAATGAAGAACCTTCTAATAGCAGTGTAAGTCTCCCTTTTTACTATTCACTAGAAGAAGGTAGAGCAACGCATAAATGGACCGACAGTGCAAATGTAATCCGGCGGTCGCCTTTGAAATGTTCCCAAATGAACAATCCGTTCAAAGGCAGGCCGCCGGTACAAAATTGTACCAGTTTATACTGGTTTGAGAAGATTTGCTGGCCAAACACCAACATTTTTCCTGGTAGGATCAACCAGCTCGTAAGACGAAGACCCCTTTTTTGGCGAGAACTTTCGCCGGTAAGTATTGTGGTCCAATTTTAGCGTTATAAGGTTCGAGGGCGTTCGACAGCGGGCGTACGCGCGAATTGCCGTATTTATAGAACGATTCGTTCGTTCTACCGGGTTAGCCTGCGAATGATATCTCGAATTCAGCCAATGTGTAACATTTGTTTCTTTTAGGAACCGGCTGAATTCTTTGGAGATGAACGTCGAACCATTATCGCTCAACAGGATTTCCGGACTTCCATGGCGGTTGAACCATTGTTCACGAAGGATCGCACAAAGTGAGGCGCTGCAAATTTTGCGAACGTGGGTCAACATTACGTACTTGCTGAAGACGTCGAGGACGACTAGCAAGTGTTGATTGCCCCGTTTGCTTCGAGGAAGTGAGCCTATGTAGTCCCCCGAAATCATCTGCCACGGTGCACCGGTTGTGCGTGACTGACCCATTTCTGGTTGGACTGAGGTAAATGGTGCTTTTATCTCTGCAGGTCCCACATTGGCAAATATATTCGCGAACTTCTGGCCCCATTCGAGGCCAAAAATAGCGTTTTTGAACCTCGTGAATCGTTTTATCGTACCCCACATGGAGCAATTCATCGTGGGTACGTTGCACGATTTCTTCTCGACACTCGGGAGTTGGGACCAATTTCCAACTAAACCGAGAGTCGAATGGTACACTTTTCGAGGCCACGTATTTGAAAAGTTTACCATCTTCGACTTTAAAGTCAGGATAATCATCAGGATTAGCTGAAACTTTAGACTTCATGGAACAATACCGGTCTGAAGTGGACAATGCCGAAATGGCAGCTACAGCACGGGATAAGGCATTCGGAACGACATTGTCCTTACCATCCCGGTGCTCAATGGACATGTCGTAGAGTTGTAGTTCCAAACTCCACCGACTCAGGCGCGAACTGGTTTTCCATTTGGTCTTCAGTATCCAGGTAATGGCTGATGAATCAGTGACAAGTCGAAAATGATAACCTTCCAAGTAACCTCGAAAGAGTTCAACCGCCATAATCACCGCCAGACCTTCCTTTTCGGTAGCGTGGTAATTCCGTTGGGGAGTGGTTAGCTTATGTGAAAAATAAGCTACCACTTTTTCCCCCTCTGGATGTTCTTGCACCAAAACAGCCGCGACAGCAGTGTCGCTGGCATCTGTCTGCAAAATGAATTCCTTTGAAAAATCTGGCGGGACAAGCACTGGAGGAGTGACTAAAAGTTCCTTTATCTTCAGGAACGCGAGTTCTGTTTCGGAGTTCCAGCCGATATTCTTAGCCTTTGTTTTCAAGAGGTCGGTCAAAGGTGCGGTTACCTCACTAAACCGATCAATGAAACGCCGGTAGTAACCGCACATTCCAAGGAATCGGTGCAGTTTAGTAACCGTCACCGGCCGCTCGTAATCGAGTATCGGCTGAATATTGTCAGGATTGACCTTTAGACCTTCCTGATTCAACAAATAGCCAAGAAATTTTAACTCTGGAACCCCAAAACGGGATTTAGCCAGGTTTATCGTCAGATTGGCTTTGGCTAGACATTTGGCCACCTCTTTGAGTAATTGTAGGTGATGCTCGAACGTATCGCTTACCACGATGATATCATCGAGGTAAACGAAGACGTACGGTTCCAGTTTTCCTCGTCCTAACACCTGGTCCATCAGACGTTCCAAAGTGGCAGGGCTGTTAACGAGACCGAAGGGTAGACGAGTAAATTGGAACATACCCCTGCCGGGCACACTGAAAGCAGTAAACTTACGACTGCCCTTAGCCAAAGGAACCTGGAGAAAAGCCTCCTTTAAGTCTATTGTAGACAGGTACTTGGCTTTAGGCAGGCTTCCTAAAATGCGCCCGGGATGGGGCAGAGGGTATGCATCACGTACTGTACGCTCATTAAGAGGCCGGGCATCTAGACAAAGTCGAGTCGTCTGGTTTGGTCACAGCGACAATATTCAAAGACCAATCGGAATCTAACTCTTCAATAATACCCATAGAACGCCAACGGTCGACTTCTTCCCAGACTTTAGACAGTTTTCTTGGGCTCATTTTATAAGAATATCGGCAAACAGGCGCAGCACTTTGGAATTCTTCCTTAATTACGATCCTGTGCTCTGTTAGCGAAGTCGTGTTCAATTTTCCGGGCACTACAGCCTGAAAACAGGTCGTAACCTGTTCGATACAGGCCATCTGTTCCGGAGCTAGTATAGACTCACTCGGAGCATCAATCTCTACTTCTTCGTCCTGTTCCGAACTTGAGTTCAACAGAGCACAAGTTTGCAACTCGGGTGTTATTCCAAAGGCGCGCCAAAAGTCCATACCGAGTATTGAATAAACTGTTAATTGCTCCACTACAAGGGTGCAAATAACCTTTGTCTTGTTTTGGAAAGTGTACGGAAGATATATTTGTCCAAGGATCGGTAAGGTCTGTCCATTTGCTGAACGAAGTTCAACTGGCCTTTCCAAACCTTTCAAAGGACTTTTGGAAAACTTTCGGTATAACTTTTCGGTGATAATGGTGGCATTACTACCACTGTCGAGCAAAGCCTTGAAGGAATGGCCATATACTGCGACAAAAACGAAAGGACGATTATCGGACGGATCATCGAGGATGATGGTTTCAACAAACAACGGATCACGATAATCCTCATCATGAGCTGGTCGAAAACTGCTGTAAATTTGGGGGTCTAATTTTAGGCTTTCTATGGGGCGCACATCCTTACACAACTGCGACTTTAGTTGGTACGAATCCCGTTTTTTAAGCAGTAGGGACAGCGAGAGACATCGAAACCCTTGAATCCACACAAAATACAGAAGACTCGTCTAGGATTTCTACACGCCTCATGCTCGTGTCCAGTACCACCGCAGTTGTAACAGACTCCGAGACTAGGAGGTCGATGCTGCTCCACCAGATAGTCGAGACAAATCACCGGTTTTTGTTTGGATTCCGGTTTCGAATTTCTCTCGACAAGATTCTTCTCCGTCTGAACACCTGGCTTTTTCTTCGTGTTTTCAGACGGCGTTTTGGAAGCAAAATTATCCTTTTGGGAATTTTTGCTCCAAAATGTTTTGCTTTCAGCGTGGCTGTTATTCGAACCACCTCCCTTTCTGTTTTGTTGGTCCTTTTTCGAGGTGTTAATTGGTGGATTTACCGAATAAGCAGCGACTTCCTTTTGAGAACCGAACACTTTTCGGTAAATCGGTGTTTTGTACGCATCAATCGATTTACCTAAAGTCATCAATTCTGCAAGCGTACTCACTGGCTTTGAAATTAAAACTTGCTTATAGTCCGGCCTGAGGTTCCGCTTGAGCACGTCGAGTTTTTCGCTCGGTGTCATGGGAACCGTCATAGCACGGAATATTTTTTCCATTTCCTGGAAATAATCCAGGAAACACTCGTTTCGCATCTGCAGGCGCTGGGAAACCTTTAATTTGAGAGCGGCGTCAAGTTCCGGATGAACGAAATTTGCCTTGAGCTCACAAACCAAATGGTTCCAGTTGTAAAGCCTGTTCTGCGATCTCATAGCCCGATACCAAGTAAGAGCATTGTCAGTGAGTAGGTGCATTGCAGAATTGAACAGCTCCTCCTCTGAAATTTGCTCGCACTGAGCATAATTTTCAACGGAGTCCAGAAATTCATTCAGTCCTAGCCCATCATCTGTCCCAGCGTATTTCTCGATTTTCCAATCGGAAACCCGCTGTGGTCGACGATTGTAATGGTAGCCCGAGCAGGATGGTATTTCATTACCCGTATGATTGGGCAAAGGAAAACGCCCACCTGTCGGGCTTGACCTTCCATTATGGTGTTTTGGGGCCTGAGACTGAATGACTGGTAAAGCTGGTTTCGTGTTCTCAATCGGAAGTGACGGACATCGATCTTTCAGCAAGTCCAGAAGTAACTTTTCCACCACGGTTTGGTTCAATGTGGGCGCCAGTGGTGGATCATGTACTTCCGGTTCTACTGGCTCGTCGATTTCGTCCGTCTCACGTTATTCGTCCAGATCGGTCTGCAGATCAATCTCGGGAACGCCAGCTGGTTTAGAATGTACCAGCGCCCGAAGTTCACTGACGGATTCACGAAGTGAGACAACTTCTTGAACCGTCTTTCGCAAAACTGAAGCAATAGTGTTCAGTGAAGCAATCCCGCCCATTAGCGTCTGAGTAGCTTCCAAAAGGCTATCAGACCTCTCAGCCGCTAGAGCTTTATCTCGTTGGGATTGTTGACGTAAAAGTCGAATCTCGTCCCTTAACTCGCTCAAGACAGACCCCACATCTTCTCCTACGAGCGGACCAGATCCTACACTTTGCGGAGAAATGGGTGCCGTTTGTGTTGGTGGCACGATCGTGCCCAGCAAATCTCCCAAACCTGCTCCACCTTCTCCAGTATTTTCAATTGGGGGAAGTACTGCTGACATATCAAAATGTTCTTGATATGTAGCACCAACTTCCGCCAACAAACCCAAAATTTCCTGGTTGACCTCCCCTGCTGTGTATTTGTGGATTATCTGAAGTCTAGACCCCAGATGGAGTAACCTTGTTCGGTAGGCCTCCTTGTTTGGACATCTATAACGGAGATCTTTCTTAATGGAACTCAACTTCCCAAGGCAGATCTCCATTTCTTCCGCAGCATCCCCATGAAACACGCGCAAGTGTTCCACCGGAGACGACCGTTCTTCGGCCAACAATCCCCGTAAACGACGCTGCCGCTGAACCCCAGATGGATCCGAATCAGCCGAGACGACAACATTCCGCGAGCTCAACTCAAAATCTAGCTCGTCGAAATGCAAATGGTCAACCCGCATCAACCAATAAGCTCTGTTGAGCTCTTCAACCATCATTGCCATTTTTTCAATGCTCTTGGAAAAGAACTCAAAAACACAAAGCATTAAGTATTGACACGGTATGAAACTTTGTATTTATTTCGCCCACTAACGATTCCCTTTTTTTTTAGGAATTTGAGCTGAATTAAAAAAAGGTTTCGAATCGGATTAAAATTTTAGGGTTGGCAACCACCTTGACTGGGAAAGACTCAAGCTTTCTACAATTCGTCTGACAGTTTCACCAAAACCAACGCAAAATCACCGATTCAAAAAACAAAAATAAATAAGTGTATTTATAAGGAATATTTAATAAAATATATAAATAACAATAATAAATAAATAAACAATACGACCGCGAACAATATTGCGGAAGAAACCTCACCACTTGCGTGACAAAAATTCTAGCAAAAATCCAATTTTTGATAGAGGTACCCCACACTCGAAAAGAAAAAAATATTTTTTTTAAGAAAAATATTTTTTTCAGTGTGGTTTTTGCGCTGTGCGCCAAATATTAGTGTGTACCTCTATACACTATCAGACTCTTGCTAGAACACAAAAAAAAACAAAGAAAACAAATAAATAAAATAAAAACTTATCGATTTTCCGTTTTCCTCCAGCTGTTGGTGGCGGGAATCTCCAGTTGTGGTCGTCTGGTGTTGCTTCCAAGCTGCTCCTGCAGCAGTTGTCGGCGGGCGGTGTTTTTTCCTCCTTGACGATTAGCCGGGGTAGCGAACACTGCCAATCCGGCGAGCAAGTAAACACCGAAACTCGCGCACTCGATCGTGACACAACGGAACAACCTTCGTTGTAAAGCGGAACAACCTTCGCTTTCACTACACACAAACTGTAAACAACCAACAGTTAAAACGCGCACTTGAACCGGACAAAAAAATGACGCGTGTGTACTAGATCACGATCGAGGCTAAACTAACTATCCCGCGATGGCTGCCGACCACAATAAACCCGCCGAGACTGGATTCAGCACCACTTTTTCGCAGCTAGAGGAAAATACCGGCCTATCTATCGCTAACAATTATTCCACAAACATGACATAAAAATTATCGAACCTATCTAACGCGACAATATCGTTCACAAACGGAAAAACGAACGAATTTACACGAAAATAAACAAATTTATGTGAACGATATTCAGCGCAAGTGGTGACAGTTGTCATGTTGGGTACACGCTGCTGCGGGGGTGTTCAAGTGAGAGTAATTTTCACTCATACACTCTCCCGCGGTAATACCCAAAATTAGGTAAATTTCCACTCGATGCTGAAATTGCAACCGCGCAGGTTACAAGTTGTCATCGATACAAAGTTGCAAAGTCGAAACAAAGATTTTAATTCCAAATATTAAATTCCAATATTAAATTCCAAATAACATGTTAGCTCTAGTTTGAAATAAGCTTTTCTGTGACATGTTAGTAAGATTTATTAGGGACTCGAACAAAATAATAAAAAAAAAAAATCGCGAAAGCAATCCCATATGTTCGTAGCCGTAATAGTCAGCCAAATCATACCAACTCCTTCGTGCATTCGCTCAAGTTTACTTTAGTGACTTCATGAAGTGTACATATATTTATAAACAAAGTTAGAGAAAAGTGCCAAAGTTTATGCCGATTCGCATATAAAAAATTGTCTCCATCGCTTATGATAGAATTTCCATAATATTCCACGTAAATTAAAATGATATCTATCTACCTAAATATGTAAAAATGCAGTCTTGTCTGTCTGTCTGATTTATATAGACTTGGAAACTACTGAGCCAATCGACGTAAAAATTTGTATGTACGGGTTATTTGGGCTGGAAAAGGTTCCTATGATTGTTCAGCTACAATTCAGAATATATTAGGGTGGGGAATCGTTATATGGAAAAAACCAAACTTGATAGCAGAAAGCCAGAACCAAGTTTTTTTTGTTCTATTTGGAGCCCCAAACAATCCTAAATTTATCGGAAGTCGATTGGTTTAGTATCCGCTTGGCGCATTGCATTTCAAATTTATATGGAGATTTGTATGGAAAAACCAACGTTTTTGCATTTTCCATTCTAAAGAGCTCAAAGTGGCCCAAACCATAGGTTTCATGACTTCAAATGGTAGGTTTTTTGATACCTAACAACTTGTCCGAAGACATCAAGAAGCTAGGGTGTCCCAAAAAAAATACTAGAGCTGTTCAATGTTGAGTATGTTGAAATTTGTTGCAAATCGTTCTTTCTGCCAACACTGCCAGTGTACCGGCGTTAGTCAGATTTCCATCAGAAGTAACCTCTGAAACACGTTGTAGATTTTTCCTACGCCTAGAGTATTAACCTGAATTTGTTTGTTTGATCCAGTTGAGTGTATAAACTCGTTACGATAGGTTATTTCTGATGGGAATGCTACTGGCGCCGGTACATTGGTAATGTTGGCAGAAAACAAGATTTTCTGCATTTAAATCGACATCCCCAACTTTGAACAGCTATAACCCTTCTTGGGGACATTTTAGCTCTTCAGTGCCTTCTGCAAAGTTGTTAGGCATCTAATATACTATACTTTAACATAATGTAGTGCACTATTAGATCATTGCGCCAAGCGGAGACAAAACCAATCGACTTCCGATAAGTTCAGGGTTGTTTGGGGCCCCAAAAGGAACCAAAAAACTTGGTTCTGGAAAATCGATCACTTTTTTCCACCCTAGTATATATTCAGCCAATGTAAAATTTTTTATGAAATGAACTGGAAATAGATGTACGAGTTAAATCGATACGTATACATGTATGTCAAGAAAGGCGAATCGGTGAGCGATCTACCAGCAACCTCATGAGCATGAGTTCGAAATTCGAGACTGGCAGTAAAGTAATTGGATACTAAAAAGCTTATTTTTACACACAAAAGTGTAAAAAATCGAAAAATGTTCGAAACGCTCAAACAATAAAAAACATTGTTTAATTAAGGCGAATGTATATGTTGAACTATATATATCTTAGCTGCAATAAAGCTGAAAAAGCACTTCTTCAGAAAAACAGAATGTACAATTTTAGCCATGGAATCGTCATATAGGCGCTTATTTAGACTATAAGCCAGCTACTGTTGGCTGTAAAAGAGTTTTTCTACAAGCTGTACAACGAATGAATAATCGCTTCTACAGAATCGATCAGTATGTATTAAATTTGTTCAAATGGCTGAGTTATTTCTTATTAAGCCCTTGTTCGGCTATGTAGGAAGCCGAATGTAACAAGTAGCAGATTTAGTTCTCCAATTAAAATTGGATTGATTAAAAGCTGATTAAACACTTAGAAATACATTATTCGACCTATGTTCAGCCGTCAGCTGAATAAGATTAGTAATAGAAGCGCTTATTCAGCAAAAAAAAAAGTTTCTTGAGAAATTTAGCGTGTGGTGGTTAACGGGGGCAATTTAGCACGTTGAGGTTTTTGAGGGCAAGAAATGTTTCTATAATGATATGACACCCCTCACTAGCCATGAAGAGGTAGAGGGGTCCATACCAATTTCTGAATAACTCGAGGACTAATCATGCTTATAGAACCAAATTTGGCTCGAAACCCCTTTCCCCCTTCTCTGGAAGGGAGAGTTCCTATACCAATAAAACACATTTTTTTGCATAACTCGAGCACTAAACAAGCAAATGGAACCAAATTTGTCATGTGAAGGTTGTTGGGGGCAAGAAATGTTTTCATGGCAGTTCAACATCCCTCCCTCTTCTAGAAGAACTATACCGGGTGAGCTAATTGCACATAAATGTCAAACAAAATCGTGGTTTACGTCTAAAGCAACTAAAATTGAAATAAGAAAATAATGTACGTGGCGTGTAATATTCAAATGTTTTTACTGTATACTATTTCGAATATTGTAAAATTTAGTGGAAAAGTGAAAAGGTCGATTTCAGCCTTGTCACTTCTCATCAGAAAACCACTACATTTGTAGGATATTCCCTACCAGGACTTGCGATTAGGATAGAAATGAACATGCAAAGTCCTTTACGTGCACTTAGTGTACGGAACCACTCCACTAGATGTAGATGATGATGGAAATGATGGAAGTGATTAACTTTATTGAGCTACAACTTGACTTAAATATGGGTAACTCAGAGCGAGAGGCTCTCAGGCTACTGTTTATCTAGCTATCTTATTCAGGCCTATAGTATTTCTTGGCCTGTCTCATTTTCGAAATTATTTTTAGTACAGTCGACTGTGAGTGGCGCTGTGCCACCGGATTCTGTTTTGTTTAGTGAACCTGTGTGTTAGAGATTCGACAAGTCACTCAGGCAAAATCACACCAAAACGATTAACGGCAATGCAAAATTATACCGCCCGCCCGTTTTGATGTTGACAGTTGCCTTAACGGTGAGTGTCTCGGCGTCTCTCTGGTGTATAGGCTGACTAGTTTTGTTTATAGTTTAATTAAAAGGAATACATATTGTGGCATGATCGGCTAAGATGTTTGCATTTCGTAAGCCACCGGTTGGTCGACGGTTCATCACTAGGACGTTAAGTTATTGTTCTGAACGATTCATAATAAGGATGTTTTGTTTTATTCGGTTTATTCGCGTTGAAAGAGATTTCGAAGGCTGTTCGCACCTACGTGAACTCTCGTATGTAATTGTCAAAATGTGCGTGAAGACAAAAGCAAAAATATTTCCTTCTTTCTTTTTCGCACGCAGAAACCAAACAAATATCAGCAACACCGTCAACGCGAATTCGGTTTGGTTCATAATAAATATGCCTTGATATTGTTCTGTTCGGCTAACGATACATAATAAGAATGCTCTGGAATGCTCTGCTATCGCAAGGTGTTTCTGGCGTGTCATGTAAACTCTGAAGCAAGCTAATGATCCAGTTTATATTAAAGTTATTTATCGTTCAAACTGCTTAATCTACTGACTCACGTAAACTCGGCAGCAGGCTATTACATACAGTTCTAGTTTACATTTTTCTAGGGTTTACCGAATTCAGCGGAAGGCTAAAAATTCTATTGTTTATTTCCTGAAGAAACATCGGGTAATCTACGCGGGGTGTTACGTCACACACTGAAAAAAACTATCACGCTCATATCAAATGCTCCTTACACATGAATGCCAATAACCGAACCCAATAACTTTATCATGTCGATTCATATCGATTATTATTGGAATCCACGGTACTTTGACGTGTTTCGGCATTTGAAGTAATTTAGCATTGAAATCTGAGTGTTAGGAGATTGGTTTCGGTATGCGCGAGTGTATTCCACGTAGGTATGGTATGTTTCATCTATTAGCACATGTAAGTGGAACCCATTTCACAGTAACGTGTCGATTTCTACAGTGTAGAGTGTGGAGGAGAATATCTCTTACTATGAAAACAACTGCTCTCACACTGGTGGGCGATGTAATGCACTTGCTTAAGAGAGCGGTGAACCGTGTGTATCTGAATAGCTTGTTAAAAACACCGCGGTGAAATTTGGATATCTCTCCAGATAAATAATGAACTGCTTCATGTATGTCTTAATTATATATCAAATGAAGGAAGCATCTAGGTGGGAAAGCAGGATGCGTTGTTTGCTTTGCATCTCGAAACAGTTAGTTTTGATGTGAGCTGCTTTAGATCTAATTTCATGCAGCGTTTTTGTAAGGTTTTTTTTTACTAGTTAGTGTATGAAGTTTATTGCCTGTCAGATATATTACTTAAGTGGACCTATAAGAAGCTGTACCAAGTAAAGAAGAGCTAGAAATTGTATGATTTGTTTTATTATTTAATGTTTTCTGCTAAACTACAGCTCCGGGCGATATGTTAATTGCTTTAGTGTTCACTTCTGAGCGCTGATTCTGAAGCTACTGCATGGGGCATATTATACTGCATCTGGGGCGTTTTGCCCCGGTAGATTGGAAAGCTAGCCATTTAATAATTTTTTTTTCTAAGAAATTATGCAAAGTTTCATTCAAAAAAAAATGGTCGATTGAATTTTTGCGTATTTTCAGGTCATTTGGCGTAATTTTCAGAAAAGTTCGAAGGAACCTCCTTCAACAGACGATTTTTTGACCTACTTTGAGAATTGAATTGAATTGAAGCTGATGTGTTAAATGAAAACACGCTGTTACAGGCAACAGGAAATTGGTGAAACACGCACAGCATTGGGAGCGGATCTTTGCTTCCTAACGCGCACTCGGAACTTGATGCTTGTTTTCGAACGGCAAATAGCACAACACAGCGAATATCATTTTTTGGATCTGGTATCCTGATTTTCGATTGAAACTCTTGATGCTCATTTAAAAACCACGACAGGCACAATGTCGAAAATTATAAATAAAATTCATTCGGGTGTTGTAGAACAGATTTATGAGAAGCCTGAGAATGAACCCCAAGAGAGAACAATACCCAAGTCAATAAACAAATGGTCTGATTCTGTTAAGATTTGCACTAGCTAAAACACTCTAATTACATTAGCGGAACTGCTCCATTATAGTCTGTTCCAGAAATTATGAGCACACCTCATGTTAACGGTCATTTTGAATCGATTGATATGTTTCGAATTCTACTGGCTGCGTCCTTTTGTTTACACATTTCTGTACGTCATAACATCAAAAAACGGTATAGTGTCTGATTACTTTTCAGAATGCGTGGTCTAACCCCGGAGAAGAGAAAAAGTATTGTGCACAAGTGGTGCACTGTGAGTGGAACGTCATTGCGAAAATTGGCCAAGGAAGAGGATGTTAGCGTCTGAGCGGTACGGACAGCTATTAAAAAATATGGAGAACAGTGTAGTTTTGAAGGTGCACCGAGGAGTGGTCGACAATCAGGCCCTGTAAGTCCTGCTATCGACAAAAAAATTAGGGATGCCTACAAGCAGAAACCATCGGCTTCCGTTCGGGATGTGGCGAGAAAAATTGGGACCTCGACGTCTAATGTGATACGTGCTAAAGGGCGACTTGGGCTCAAGACGTACCGGAAGCAGAAAAAACCTGAAAGAAATCCAAATCAAGCGGAACGAAACGGTGAAAGCCATTTTCACCGAAAAATTTGACAAGAAGGTGATGGTGTGGCAGGCAATTTGCGAGTGCGGCAAAATATCTAGCCCGTACGTCACATCGGAAACAATGAACGCCCAGCAGTACATCAAGGAATGCTTCCCGATGATCAAGCAGCATGATGGACCCGTCATATTTTGGCCTGATTTGGCATCATGTTATTACGCCAAAGAAACACTAGGTTGGTACAAAAGCCAAAACGTCTGTTTCGTGCCAAAAGACATGAATCCGCCAAATTGCCCGGATGCACGGCCTATAGAAACTTTTTGGGCTTTGACCGAAGCAAAGCTTCGAAAATATATAAAACCAGCATCGAAAAGTTTAAAAAAGATTGGTCAAAAGTGGTGAAAATGGTGGGAATTGCAACTGTGCAGAAGCTTATGAGACATGTTCGGGGAAAAGTGAGAAGTCTCGCTTATGATTAAAAATTTTCATCAAATAAAAGTGCAATGTTGTGTAAGACACAAACAATGATGCAGTGTGCCAAATAAAACAGTTAAAATTCAATACAACAATACTTTTTTATCATTTCGAAAGTGTGCCTATAATTTCTGGAAGTCTATATTCATCTCATTAAGCCGATATTCACGAAGAATGCACGGATTAAACACCAAATTTTCACGAACTCATTGAGCAAATAAACTTAATATGCTTACGTATTCTTGTGGAATCGTTCAGCATTGCATATTTAGTAAAATTAGGTAGTTTTATCCTGAATTTTTGTAAAACAAGCCATTTTTCACAACGCTTCCACATCCATCTCAAACCCAGCGATCGTCTAACTACTCAGAGATGTGCAAAAAATCTTCGTGCGTCTCGCAGATTCTTGTGCACTTCTCCAATATTTGGAAGCAGTAAGAGACGAAGGAGAGAGAGATTTTCTACCTGAGAGTCAGAGATTTGGTGTTACTCGTTTTTTTTGCGTGCAAAACACACGCCGTTGGGAGACTGCACATTAATTTCTAAAGAGACGAGTAAAAGCAGTTCGGATTGCACTGTACATTCGTTTCCAAAGAGACGAGTAAGTGCAGTTCGCATGTCACAGCACGACAGCACTCTTTATCCGTCTCTTTCCGGAGACGTCTCTGTGCAATTCGGTTTATTCGCGTTGAAAGAGATTTCGAAGGTTGTTCGCACCTACGTGAACTCTCGTATGTAATTGTCAAAATGTGCGTGATAACAAAAGCAAAAATATTTCCTTCTTTCTTTTTCGCACGCAGAAACCAAACAAATATCAGCAACACCGTCAACGCCAATTATGTGCAATGAAAGTGATCAAAACTTGCTACGAATGTTGCATTAAAATCTGTGTACCTACGAGCCAGCAGGAAGACGCAAACGGACAAAATTTTCATACAGTGAAGGCATAATCAGGGTTGCCACTCACATTTTTAAATACATTCAACTACTGCACAAGAAGTGTACTGCCGGTACCCGCATAACTGTCCCATACTGATTTTGGTCACTTTTGAGTTATCGTCGGGAATCGACTTAATTGTTATCATATTTCCTGAACAAAAATCAAAATTGATACTTTAGTATGGAAAAACATGGAAAAAATACCAAGTTGTTTTTGTCCCATATTGAAAGTACCCGCATTACAGTCCCACTGCATAGTGGTACTAACTGTAAACATATAATTTTGCTCCAGATTAGTGTATATCGGATTATTTCAGGCATATGGAAGTATGTCATTTAATTAATCAGACTAATGTTGTTTTTCTGTAGTACAATCTACGTTGCCAATGATACTGCCGGTTGCTGGTTGAATTTATATGTGATGGGGAGTACTTTTGAAATGTACCCGCATATTTTGTCCCATTTTGTCTTTTTTTCAAGTTATATAACGTAAAACCAATTCCATCAATGGTTTTTTGTTCTCAACGATAAACTTGTGGTGCCATGAAACTGTTATGGTCATTGGTTCTGAATGTGATTGCTGGAAATCCGAAAAGTCACGGATAATAATAAATCGCCGTTTTCTCAATATGTTGTTTTTCATTATGGGACAGTTATCCGGGTACCGGCAGTGTAAAGCTAGCTAAATTTTGTTGGTTTCGTTGGAAAGTCCAGAAATTTCGTAATCAATAATATCTTTAAAACGTCGAATTAAAGAGAATAGGAAGCACCTAGAAAATGTACAATTTCCTCTCTTAAATATGTGATGAACATAGGTTTTGTTGTTAACTAAATTAAATTTTAAAGTCTACTCTACAAGATGTTCTTTGACGCCAAGCATCTAACTCTTTAAGTTTAGGTGCTATTTCACTTTAAACGCAATAAGCTGTACCTTCATTTAGTGTTTGTAAGATCAATTTTCTTCAATCTGTATGTTGTTCAACATAGAAGCATACCTTTCAAAACAATAACAATGTGCGTTGAACGGTGTTCATTTTTTACTTATTGAAAAGATGTGATCCGCATCCTCATTAAACCCAGAAAATCTTTATGCGTGAAAATGTCGGACAACAAAATCTGTATAATTACAGATTAATATGTGGCATTACTGGCTGTGATCAAACCAACCCGGTGGCATCACTGACGTTTACGTACAACATAAGTGAAGCCAGCATTAGCTGGATCACTGGATCAATTTTACATGCAATTTGACAGCTGATTCATCGAAACACGAAAAAAGCAGTGTTCATACGTGCATACAGTATCGGTGTTCAGCGGCAGTGTGTTTATGTGTTGTTTTCGGGTGATGTATTTATTGCACATAACGTCGAGTGCTTTGCTTGATGAAACAAAAAATGAACGCGTTGCATTATTATAGAATGTACACAACGTTTATTCTTGCCGATTTCGGACGGCGGTGTTTCTTGCAGGCAGCTGACATCGCGCGATGATTTAATGATTAACATCTCAACGTATGTGTAAATGAGATAAAACATCAACGCTACTTTTGCACATTTACAAAGCTAAGCTGACCTTTTTTTTTAATGATTGAATTGATTCGAGGGCATAACTCTGTACAACATATATTATGCTTCGTTCGTCATGCTTACACTGCTGTGTGAACAAACCTTCAAAAACATAGATGAGACATGAGACCAACGCCACTAACTTTCACGGCAGCTTCAGGAAACAAGGTCGATGCCACCGGGTTGGATCAAACACCCTCTCAACAAAGAGACGCACAAAGCCCAAGCAATTTTCTGAGGTAGGAACTACCGTGACTGCGGGTAATTCCGCGCAGCACATTTTCCGCGCACTCATCTTAAAAAACTATTTTTCAACAGAAAATTTCACTAAAACACAGTTAATTTGTGCTTTACCATGTGCATAGTATAGTCTGCTATAATAGTACAGTGATTAGGTTTGTTTTAGTAAAATTTACTGTAGCAAACAGTTTTTAAGGCTGAGTGCGCGGGAAAATGTGCGGTGCAGAATTACCCGCAGTCATGGTACGTATTTCTGCACTATACTGGGTTAAATTCTGTGAGGTCTCCTAAACGACACGAAAGCGATCCGAACTGCTCTTACTCGTCTCTTTGGAAATTGATGTGCAGTCTCCCAACATCTAGTGTATTCTACTCGTAAAAAAAAGAGTAGCTCCCGATCCCTGAGTAAGAGACATCTCCGGCAAGAGACGGATAAATTGTGTTGTGACATGCTACCTGCACTTACTCGTCTCTTTGGAAACGAATGGACAGTGCAATTTGAACTGCTCTTACTAGTCTCTTTAGAAATTAATGTGTAGTCTCCCAACGGCGTGTGCTTTGCACGCAAAAAATTGAGTAGCATCCGATCCCTGCTCAAAACTTGAATCACTACTCAATTATTCATCTCACGACGCCCCCATATTCATCACACTGGTAATTAGCGAAGGAAAAAAATCACCTCTAGCGATTAATGAATACATATAAAACAAGTCTAGGATGCGTTGACATCGTCGTCAGTATGCGAAAAACGAAGTATCGGTGCTGGTGCACTCTTTTTGCTCTCCTCTTTACGATATATTTCTATTCATTAGTGTACACCACAATACGTGGTTCTCAATGTGCACAACTCGCTATATGAAGTTATTCGTCTCTGTTACAGAGAGCGATCAGAACTTATTATATCCTTATTTTTTTGACTCATGAATATGATTTTTTGTCAGAAAAAGAAAGAAAATGACAGTGTATGCTCTCCTACTCTCGCTTGAACTCAACCGCTGCCGAAGTAGTTCCTTCCCCCACACCAGTGTTATGAAAATGACTGCAAGACAATGACAGCAAATATTCAACTGATCCGGCTCTCATTGTATTGCACAGCTCCTTCTGCTCCCCACACGTTCGGTGAACAGTTCGACAGCAACTGACGACAGCACACATGCAACTCCATACGGACTGTTATTTTTCATCTTTATATGTCTGTTGGTATTTCCAAGCTGTCGCGAATGACAGCCTGTAATCTTCCGACATCCTTCAACACGAATCCGAGCGGGATGTCAGGTGATTATGATCACGACAGTAAGGCCGATGAAAGAATGAAAGCTGGTCCGGACATCCGAAACGGAAGTATGCGGATCGTCAGTTCCAACTTCGCCGCGAATCAAGCGGGCTCACCAAAAGATTGAGCAATTTTACCTTTTTGTCATATGAGTTCGACCGTTTTGATTGTTCGGATTTAAACATGGTTCTTTTGAGATTTGATGAACTACTGAAGACTATTCAATAATGCTTATTGGTCATTTTTCAGATTTTTCATTTGGGTTTTTACCTAGTATCAATCAAATATATGAGAAAATTGCGTGGTGGGGCAATGAAAACGCGTGGGGGGGCTAAGCCCCCCCTAGCCCCCCGGTAGCTACGGGCCTGCTGTTCAGGCGACATGATTTTCTCCTGTTACTATCCTTTCTTCCCGTAACTACCGGCCTATGGAGAGCTGATGTAGTCTAGTCATGTGTTTGTTTTCTCCCAGAAACCTATGCACCCTATCATCATTTCTTTATGGGTTGAGAGGATTCGAGTTTAGTCGCGACCTGTACACTTCGTGAAGTGCACATATGATGAATAAACGACGATTGTATCATATTCGTTTCGTTTCCATCACTGGGTAATCATGAATGAATGACATTATCATGAATGAAAGTAGCCGTAGTAGTAGGTTACCTAGATATCCGCTGTAGTTGTTTACGTGCAAAATTGATAGCCTAGGTAACCACTGCAGTGCTTCGATTTATTGTAAATATGTCGGAATAATTCAACATTTTCAGTATGATTTGTTCGTATTAATAGAAACTGATTTGGCAACTTTTGATTTTCTTCAACGCAGTGAAAACAAATGAAAATACGTACAGTTGAAATTTAGAAATTTTAGGCATTCATCTCATATATTTCAGCTAATTCAAGCTTGTTTTAGGAAATTTGAGGTGAATATTTCAAAGATTAAAGTATTCTTAGTGTAGTGAGTGATTTTGTTTAGTGATTAAAATGAAAAGTGGTCCTCTAGTAATGAAAAAAACTTTGGTTGGCTGCTGAACGAGTCCCGTTGTAGCCGTATAGAGCAATGCGCGGATTTTGTTTTCTGAGGTAGGTGATTAAAATAAATGAGTTTTTGAGTGCAGATGCCCGACTATAATATCAAGGCATCTTGGTGAGTTTTTGAGGATTCTACTTTAGGAGAAATCTAAAGTGAACTAAGAAGAATCCATTCCATGGATGGGTTTTTGTAGTTTTCAATTGAGTTATTATGTTGTACGAGATGAATATTTGCGCTGAGATGAATTATGGAACAGTTCCCCTATTATAGTTTGAGAGAATGATGAAAAATTAATGCAAAAGGAGAATACTCCCTTCATTCCTGATATTCATTCAATATTTCGGGACCACTTTCGGCTTCAATTATAGCTTGACATCGTTTTGCATCCATTAGAGAAGCTGAGCAGCTGTTGTAGGTGCGATTTCGTGACATTCAGTTTTACCGTAATTACTGAATGGTTGCTGGTTTCTGTTCTTGTACCTGAATTTTCATTTGTTTTACTGAGTTAAGGTCTGGATACAGCGTCGGCCACTCCAAAACATGGATATTTTTTTCCGTAAATCATTGCGATAGCAACGTTGGTGTACCTATGCTTGGCATCTTCATCCTCGCGAAATGTGTATCTGCGGCCCATCTTCAGGGCTTATTCATTTGTTAAATGTTTTCAATGAGCTTAGGTTTTTTAACACCTAGCGTAAGTTGCAAATTATTGAATTTGTTATATTTCACCGCCACTATGTTTGCGGGAAACTGCAATCATTGGGTTTCCAAACTTTCACCAGTGCTTGGTCATTTCGTATGAGAGCATCAGAGCCAAATATGTAATATTATAAGTGTCTTTTGATCAAATGAACTTATTCCAATTTATCAATTGTTCATGTAATGTGCCTATAGCTGCGTGTCATCATTAGTCGATAATCAAGGCTTCGTAGGCGCTACTCTACTCTTAAGACCTTATTGATGAAAACGATTTTATACTGTTTGAGGTGTCATAAGGACGAAAATTTAATCTTTATCTGTTTCGATATTTTTGGAATTGACAGACTCCGATCTTATTCTGCCTTTTGGAATGACAACATTTATTTCATGAACAAGGAATTAAAACGAAAAACAAGCCAGCCTTAGTCAATCTTCTTGAAAGACTACCTGTTGAAACGCAAAGTAATAAATTTGTTTTTAACGTTAACGAGTGTTTAGTGAGTAAATTTGGTTTGAGATATTTCTACTTAAATTCTATAGTGAAGTGAAAGTGTAGTGAAGTTTTCCAGTTATGCCTGGAAAAAATAAAAAAGCTCGCTTTGATGCGGCTTCAAGGAACCGTGAGGCATCTCCTCCAAGTGACACTGAAATTTCGACTAACAGGTATGATATTCTTTCTTCCGTTGGGGATCAAGAAATTCAAACTTCTCATACTGAGCATAAAGCCGTTATGAAGAAGGTTAAAGTTCCACCTATTGTGGTATTTGTAGCAAATTTAAAAGCTTTTCGATCAGAACTTTCATCATTTCTGTCGGATGTGAAAGTTAATTTTCAAATTGGCCGCCAAGGCGAAATTCGTATTTTGGCCGAATCTCTTGATGGCCATAAACATCTTTTACAGTATTTGACTGAAAAGATGTATAAATTTTATTCTTTTGATGCCAAAAACGAGAGACCGTTTGAGGCTGTTTTGAAAGGTCTTTCAAATGACCAAACTATTGAGGAAATTAAAGAATGTTTGTCAGAATCACTTGGTTTTGCTCCCAACCAAGTAATTTTGATGAAACGAAAGGCAAATGCCAAAATTAATCAAACTGGAATACACCAGGAAAATTACTTGGTACATTTTGATCGTACCAAAGTAAATAATTTGAAATGTTTGGAAAAAGCACGTGTTTTATTTAACGTGCGAATAAAGTGGGAAACTTTCAAGAGACATGGAGAGATCCATAATCTTACTCAATGTCGGAATTGTCAAGCCTATGGTCATGGAACTCGAAACTGCCATATGTCTGCAAAATGTATGATTTGTGGTGACTCTAGTCACACGAAAGATATCTGCCCCGTGAAAGAGACCACTAATAGTTTCAAATGTGTAAAATATGGGGGAAATCACAAATCTAATTTCTTTAATTGTCCTGTAAGGTCAAAAATTATTGCTTCCAGACAACGTAGGAATTCTAAGCAACCTGTTGTCAATGTGGGTATACAAAAGACTTTCAATACTGTTCAGGCATCACCAGCACTTTCATTAGCAGGTGTGTCTGTAGGTAATAATTTAAATTCAGATAACAAATTTCAGACAAAAAATCCTGTTCAGGCAACACCAGGCTGTTCATATGCCAGTGTCCTTACAGGTAATATTTCAAATTCAAACAGTAACAAACCATTCGTGTTTGGTGCTGAAAAGTCAGCCAGTATTGATTTAGGTAGTCCAACTCCAGAAAAGATTGAATACATACAACAATCCATGCTGCAGCTAATGTCCGTTTTGTTGAACTGTAACTCGATGTACGAGGCTGTTCAAGAAGGTATAAAATTTACAACTAATATTGTTATGACATTGAAATTCAGCAATGATTTTAAATAATGCAGTAAATTTTCTAAATTGAAATGCTCGCTCTTTAAAAGCGAAAGAAGATGAATTTTTCAATTTTTTAACAGTGCATATTGCAGTTGTGACTGAAACGCTTTTAAAGCCAAATATTAAACTAAAAAAGAACCCAAATTATATAGTTCATAGACCTATGAATCATAGGTTTGATAGAATTGATGTTGCCGGTGGTGGAGTTGCAATAGTTATCCACCGTCGAATAAAACATCGTGTCTTACCCCATCTTGAAACCAAAGTTATCGAGAGTTTGGGAATTGAAATTGAAACAAGTATTGGCATTTTATTTATAGCCGCAGTGTATTTGCCTTTTCAATGCACTGGTGAACGAAAAAAATATTTCAAGGGAGATTTGCAAAAACTCACAAGAAATAAATCTAGATTTTTAATCATCGGTGATTTTAATGCGAAACATCGATCTTGGAATAATGCTCAAAGCAATTCCAATGGAAAAATATTGTTTAATGATTGCTCGGCTGGATTTTATTCAGTTTTATTTCCAAATGGTCCTACATGTTATTCTTCTATTAGGAATCCATCTACAATTGATTTGGTACTAACAAATCAAAGTCATTCATGCAGTGATTTATTAACTCATGCTGACTTTGATTCTGATCATCTTCCCATAACATTTTCTATTTCACATGAAACTATTTTAAATCCCACTAGATCTGTGTTAAATTATCACAAGACTAATTGGGATAGATATCGTTCTACGATCGAAGAAAATTTGAATAATGATATTATTTTACAAAATAGTGCTGACATTGACAGAGCATTAGATAATTTTAGCAGCTTAATTCTCAATGCCCGGAATTTATCAGTTCCTAAGGCTCGAGTGAAATTTAATGCACCAATTATTGACAGTGAACTTCAACTACTTATACGTTTGAAGAACATACGGAGACGTCAATACCAAAGATCTCGTGATCCTGCTTTGAAAATTATTTTTCAAGAATTCCAAAAGGAAATTAAACATAGATTCACTCTCTTGCGAAATGAGAATTTCATGAGAGAAGTTGAACAACTAAAACCTTATTCAAAACCTTTCTGGAAGCTTTCGAAGGTTCTTAAGAAACCTTCGGAACCCATTACAGTCCTTAAAGATGGTGATTGCATTTTTCTAACGAATGAACAAAAATCTCAAGAACTTGCTCAGCAGTTTGAGAGCGTTCATAACTCCAATTTGAACGTAGTAAGTCCTATTGAAAATGAAGTAAACCAAAAGTATGATCAGATCACCACCCAAGAATTTCTTTCTGAAGAGGTATTGGAAACAAATTTGAATGAGGTGCGAACTATTCTCAAAAAATTCAAAAACATGAAAGCACCAGGAGATGATGGGATTTTCTATATCCTTATCAAAAGACTTCCCGAAAACTCTTTAAATTTCTTGGTAAAAATTTTTAACAGATGCTTTGCACTAGCACATTTTCCTACGAAATGGAAAAATGCCAAAGACACTTAAATTTCAAAACCCGAGAAGAATCCAGCTGAGGCATCAAGTTATCGACCAATTAGTTTACTTTCCTCTATTAGCAAACTTTTTGAAAAAATAATTCTCAATAGAATGATAGCACATATTAATGAGAACTCAATTTTTGCAAATGAGCAGTTTGGTTTTCGCCATGGGCATTCCACTACTCATCAGTTACTTAGAGTAACAAATATGATTCGAACTAATAAATCTGAAGGCTATTCGACTGGAGCAGCTCTACTAGATATAGAAAAGGCATTCGACAGTGTTTGGCATAAAGGTTTAATAGCTAAAATGTCAAATTTCAGTTTTCCGCTTTACCTTACAAAAATGATACAAAGTTATTTAACTGACCGCACTCTTCAGGTTAACTATCTAAATGGTAAATCTAATAGATTGCCTGTTAGAGCTGGTGTGCCTCAGGGGAGTATCTTGGGCCCAATCTTATATAACATTTTTACTTCTGATCTTCCTGATTTACCACCAGGTTGTGAGAAATCTCTGTTTTGTGACGATACAAGCATTTCCGCAAAAGGAAAAAGCCTTCGTGTTATATGAAGTCGGCTACAAAAAAGTTTAGATATATTTTCTTCATACTTGCAGAAATGGAAGATTTCCCCTAACGCTTCTAAAACACAGTTAATTATTTTTCCTCATAAGCCAAGAGTTTTATTTCTCAAACCCACCCATAACCACGTTATTAAGATGAACGGTCTTAAATTGGTCTGATCAAGTTAAATACTTAGGGCTAATTTATGATAAGAATCTTACTTTCAAGGACCACATTGAAAATATCCAGTCAAAGTGCAATAAGTATATCAAATGTTTATATCCTCTTATCAACAGGAATTCTAGACTTTGTCTCAAGGTCAAACTGTTAATTTACAAACAAATTTTTAGGCCAGCAATGTTATATGCAGTTCCCATCTGGACAAGTTGTTGTACAACCAGGAAGAAGACACTTCAAAGGATTCAGAATAAACTTTTGAAAATGATTTTGAAGCGTCCTCCCTGGTTTAGCACGAACGAGCTTCATAGGCTCACTAATGTAGAAACATTAGAAAATATGTCAAGCCAAATTATCAACAAATCCGACAAAAATCGTTGCAATCCTCAATTGCAACGATTAGCTCACTTTATAGTCAGTAAGATACCTAGTTTTGAGTTTATTTTAAGTTTTGTTTTATTCCTTTTTCCCTTGACAAGTAGGTTTAATATTTTTCCTACAATTACATTAACTTAACTGCGAAAGCTAATAACATTCAATAATAAAAAAAGCGTACAAATATATATATATATATATATATATATATATATATATATATATATATATATATATATATATATATATATATATATATATATATATATATATATATATATATATATATATATATATATATAATAGTGTTGAAATGTCACCATTTGTGGCAGAACACACAATACTAATTCTGAATAGATATTAGTACATAAATAAATCATTACAAACATTCCCCCCTATTAAAAAAGAAAATGTGAATATGAGAAGTATGTACCCCCCCCCCAAGCCAGCCATAGATTAGTAGCTCAGGGTTTCTTTATGCTGTATGTGCCAAGGTTTATAATCAAATGCAATGCAATAATAAAGCTGACTTCTGAGACATTTTTGCTCACAAGATAATTATGCAAATATTTGCTTGGATCATTCCGTAAAACTTTTACCATTACACAAATATGATTTTGCAATTTTGGTTTCAGTTCTACGTTCCAGTGCGCAGTGAAAAATTCAGTTATAATTAAAAGAAATTTTGATCAAATTCTCGAAACCCCTCCCGTACGCATGGCTTTAGCCATTAATAAAAGAAACTTTTACCATCCCATGGAGTTCGGAATGTTATTATACTTTATATGAGCTTGCTGGCAATCCAAAAGGTCAAATGGTTTGGCAGAGCTCATTGTGACAAAAAATTAAATTTCTAGCAGTTCGCTTTCATTACGCTTTCATGTGAATACCCAGCAAGCATAACTTCACAAAAAAACGAGATAATGATTTTCAAATTATTTCCACATGAAAGCGTAGCAAATTGAAACCGGCTGTACCAGAAAGCTGCATTGCAGTCTCTTCGCCCCAAACAACAGAGTAGGTAGTTTAAACACACGAGATATTCCTCGCCTTCTGTAGCATTCACGTGTGCCAAGCGGAAGCTCCCACACCGAACGGACAAACTGAATCCGGTCGAGGGTGAACTGAACGACGGAAGAAACGGGCAGTCAAACACTTTAATTAGAGCTTACTCTCGGTATTTCTCATCGGCAGACCGCTCTCGCACCGGGATGCCCGACAGGAACAGTATGATGAGGGTGGTGAAGATCGGCGACATGATTGCCACCCACTCGATGCCGTGGATTACGTTCAGCGAGATAACGAAGATGCCCCACCAGATGACGATCTCGCCGAAATAGTTCGGATGCCGGGACATACGCCAGAGTCCTGCGTAAGAGAGAGACGGGAAAAAGCACGATTATTGACGAGCTTTACGGGTAATTAAATTAAAAATCATTGTGGAATGTGTTCCGTATTCTCCTGCGATGAGGCTTGCGTCGTCATTCAGGTAAGGTACTGTATGCTATAAAAAAGAAGTATATGTGCGAAAGAGCAAAAATTATTGGCGTCGGATTATTAAGGATTAATAAGGATTATTCATGTGTCTCTTCATTTTTATATTGTTTTCAGGCCTTCTATATATATATTTATGGATTTTTTATTGCATGAAATTAAAGTTATATATGGTTTGAATATGCTTACAATGATGTTGAATTAAGTTAATAAAAATTTCACATATTCTAGAAAGACTGACGAATAAAACTTTTATTGTTTAAATTATAGACCGTTCTTAACGTGGT
Organism: Wyeomyia smithii; assembly: GCF_029784165.1. Classification (NCBI taxonomy): domain Eukaryota; kingdom Metazoa; phylum Arthropoda; class Insecta; order Diptera; family Culicidae; genus Wyeomyia; species Wyeomyia smithii. The sequence goes on from NC_073695.1 coordinate 67,522,778, forward strand.
CATATTTAAGTTAAATTTTACGTATATATAATTGTGGCTTTTGATTAGCTTGTTACACATTTTCTCATTCAGCGTATTATTTAATGTAAACTTTAATTTGATCAATTTTGAGTCTACTAAGATAATAATGGAACCAATACCCTGTAATATTTTTTTCATCAAGATTTTGATTTCTATGGATAATTTAGTCAATTTCAGAAAGTCAAATAAAAAATAGATTATTTAAATTACTATACTCTATTGTAAGTAATATCATCGTATTGGTCCACATTTTGATGAGTTGAAACATTCCGCATTGCTATATAGATTCGATTACGTTAGTTAATCGAAAAATATCGTCGAACCTTCGAGTGCTTTTCAATTTTTGCCAAGAAGATTTGACGACAAATCGAACAACTAATTTTTGACTGAATGAGCTGGCGTTCCGACCAGCTACGGAATTTTGAGCCATCAAAAGAATCTCTGAACTTCTGTTCTCTGTCAAGCAATTTTATGGAAGATCTTTTAAATCGAAGTCTATGTTTCTCTGTCAAAAGTATAGCATACAACCAAGAGCAAAACTGGAAATACCAATCAAGCGGAGTAATCAAACGTGATGAGATGTTTGGATTGAAAGGAAGGTTACAGGATTGAGTACAAACGGAAATCGAACTTTTCTTGAAATGCCGCATTGGTACGATGATTATACGATTTTATAAATCGTTGAAGCATTTAGAATTAAGACAGCATTCAATCCAGCCACAGAAAAAAATTTTTATACTATTTTTGACAATAGTTTATTTGCCTTTTTTAAAATTTATCTATACCGTGTAAAGTGCATTAATTCATGCATAGCTGAACAATTCTAGATTCCGTAAAAATTTTGTTCACTCACCGAATTTTGTATCAATATTCACTACATTTGTACGTACACATCAGCATTCCTGGAGTGTAACGATTACCAACGAAAACTGGATTTTTTAATAGAAACAGCTTAAACCATACTCGATCCATTATCAATTTTCGCATTCAGACGTTGTCACCCATTTCCAAGCTCGTCAAATAAATTCCTTCGTTTTTTTTTGTGTTATCATTAAAGCTTCGAAGAAAAACAAAATCGAGAACAGGATAAAGTCTAGCAACCGGAAGCCTTTTCCAAACAATGGGCCAAACCGAAGATGGAGTGAGAGAGCGAACGAGCGTCGAATGGTAATTCTTGCGACGACGGCACCGGGAGAAGATTAATGACCGGCAAGCAGTTTACCAACCAGAGAGAATGATGATGACTACGACAAAACCACACAATGTGATGCGGTTTCATAGCCCGGGATCGGAAGTGGCAAAAAGTGTGCATAATTTGTGTTGGAAGAAGCATGAATGAAAAGCACATTGGGCACAACCCTGACCTCCATTGGAAAATTGTGTGTTTTTTTTTGGTGGGTGTCAGGTTTTCACTGTGACAATATTACTTCTAATGGAGCCACTTGTGATACCGTAAACTGGGGTGACTTTGATCACCGGGGTGGCTGGGATTTGTCGTAATCTTCACTGATTGTGTGGATATATGTTCGCATTGCTACTATCCATGCATTTCCTGCTATTTAAAGAGTGTTTTTCATGCTAAAACATTATTTGAAAATAAAGTGTATTTTTGGCGATTTTTGTTGCATACAAACAATCGGTTCAAGCAGATTCAAAACAACAAGTTGCAATACGTAAAGTGTTTTTATTTTGTTCCCAGATTAGTTCTTAAGATGAACAAATATTATAACAATACATTCTATTGTTATTTTTGCAAGTTTTTCCTCGAAGGCCATGTTGAGTCCCAATTTTCTCCACACCGTATTACATATTTCTTCTTAACAAAAACCCAAGACGTTAGGTAACATGTAAATTTGGACAATTTCATAAGTCATATTCCTCGTGGACTAGTTTTCGACGATTTTAGACCACCTTCTCTCTCAGTGAACAATCATTCATATATATTCTAAAAATTTTGTATGAATCTTGGACATTCGCCATTATAAACTGTTCACGTAGAATGTGAATGGCCCCCAAATTGCTTTCCATATTTATAAACTCGTTTAAGTCGTTTAGGGCTGTTCAATTTAGTGAAAGTAGCAAAGTGTTACTCCAAATTCATCAAAACAATAAAGTGATCAAAGTCACCCCGGAATGATTATTGGTGTAAAATTTTTAGAGCATATTTAAAAACAGCAAAATTGTTGCTAAACTTTTGAAGTAGTGACTGAATCTTTTCAATGCATGCCAGTACTTATTTTAAAAATATCAAAGAATATTGTTTTCAGTATATTCTGAAAATATTTGAGATACAATCAAATAAGTGATCAAAGTCACCCCACTTTACGGTACTTTAAAAGCTACGAATGACAAGCGAAATTAAACGAATCGCCTCTTTAGGAAAATTCACTTTCCTTCGATTCAACTCATATCATATGTATACATATATTTTGGAATATACAGTGTGGTTGGAATGGCGAGAAAATCCTGCCTAATGAGCCACGAGACGCAACTAATGAATGCCTAGCGGAAAAGCTTCTCAGCACAGCAGGTCCGGATGGTTTCTACAGGAAGCAGTCATTCATAGCAGCAGAAACCACTTCTTTTCTCTTATTTATTCTTTCGACTCGAGTAATGCTCGCGCAAATCCTACCGGTAGACAAATGAAACGAGTATGAAAATCGAACGGAGACACTCTACATGTAGCGTAGATGTGGTTTGATTGCTTTGTCATACCATTTACCTACGTTACAAAACGAGCCAAACCATTCAAGGGTATCGAACGACCACTTTTAGTTTGGCCTTCACTTGCACAATAAAGTAGACTGAAACTGGTACTTACCTGTGTGCTACAGGGAGAAAAGATTGAGCACCACGTGCACTAGGACGAAAAGTTGTGCTTTGCTACTTTTTGCTTGGTGAAAAAAAAAAACGGTAGAAATTGTAGAGTGAAAATTTTCCTCAAACGTTGAGCGGAAAGTTGTTTCACTGCTTAAGTACACAGAGTATCTGAATTATGGTGTCCCAAAACAAAAACCACGTTGAAAAAGTCAAGGTGCTCAGCCCTAAATTGAAAGTTTATGTTATTTATAGCATTTTTGTAGAACATTTCGTCCTTCTAAAAATTGTTGTCAGGTTGCCCAAACTTAATTTATGAAAAAAGACTTCTTTAAGCTACATACCATTTGCACTTTTTTCAATCCTGTTCAATTCCTAAATTCCTCCCAGAGCCCATTTAACATCACAGAAAAATAATTTTTCCCATAGTTTTTAGATTAAACCCTTCAAAACATGAATAAAGAAATTATCAAGGACTGATATTTTCATTGCATTGGGATTTATTACGAAAATTTACATGAGAAAAGATCCCTGATATCTTATCGGGGGCTGAGATATTGGCATTTTTATATGTGAAGGAAAACTATGCATTTTAACAACTATGTTAAATAATTGTTTTATTTTGGGAGATAAAAAATAACAATATTCAGAAAACAAACGTATTTTTGGATGGCTGATAATTTAATAGAAGGTTTAGTAATTCGGAAAAATCTGCGAAAAAAGTTAGAACAAAAATTGTGATCTGTAGTGCCTTCTTGGTGTGTTACGCCGTGTCCAATATATTCTCATACATTTTTTTATATCATTGTTGTGATAAATTGGTAGCACATATGCACAAATATGTATTGGTGTAATTTTGTACCATGTTCACACAGACTATTCAAGATGCAGTTTGTTCCCTTTCATTAAGTGTCCATTGTTTATCGACGATGAAACAATTTCGACATTGGATCGATAATCGGTCTGTCGTCGTAAAAGTAAAGTAAGTAAGTGCCTTCTAATGGAAAACTTAATGTTACTCGTAATATGTAAGAGAGAGAAACATTAAGTCTTCGGTAAAGTTTCTTGTATTAAGATAACCTAAAATTTGTTCGAAGAGACCTTATGTCTGTCTTATTCTGATTATAAAGTTTTTTGACGTAGGACTACGTCTAACCGCACTAAAACGAGATACATTCTGCGGAAACTAAAACCAAGGTGTAACGTTGGAATGATGGGTTACAATTATCAATATGTCGTTGGATTGATAAAATGATGGACAATTTTGTGATTCCTCAGTTATCATTATCATTTCATTGTTAAACAGTCAAAATTTCACAAAAGTTTCAAGGTCGAATTTTCACGAACAATGTACCGATCACATGCGAGCACGCCTGGCACAGACTTCATGAGTAGACACCAACTGCCTGCTGTAATATCCTGTATAGCAGTGGCAAAAAATTGACAAAATCTCTCCATCCCAATAGATCAACTAATGTTCGCTTCCATGAGCCTAGACTGATTTGATGTTTTGAAGGTGAAGCTTTTTCAGAAAGTTCGTAATCACCTTCACTATCAGACAGTTTTAATAGTTTTAAGTTATGCTGTTAGAATGTCATTAAAACTGATGTCTTGAGAAACATGCTGGCACAGGCAACAGTACTGCAGCGAGCAATGTATGAATAAAGCGCTGGTCACTCGTCGTCTATCAGTGCAGTAGAATTCGACATTCATTTGTGTACATCCAAGTCACGTGAAGACTACATTGCCGCTGTCGACGCACAGTGGGGCGTGTTGGGTTAACGCGTAGGATTCGTTTTGCGAACTGGAAAACAATCGAACTGCCGTTTGATTTGTTTGTTTGAATTGTCTTTTTGTTTCGTATAGTAGCAAATAAATAAATTCAATATGATCATTCGGGAGCCGCAAAATACGCTGCGCCAACGGGGACAACAAAACTCTGTACGTGTCGGTAGAGGCAGATAACAGGGTATATAAATTAAATTCATTGTGTTTTTCTGATGTCCATTTTAAATTTTCTGTGAATATACATTTTTGTTTAAAAACTGTAATTCTTTATCGTTATTTTTTTCCATGAACTTGTAACTGCAGGAAAATTTTATTATGTGACATCTTTGACGCTTGGTGATCGGAGAGTTAGCCATCGTTCACAAAACAAATAAATATTGTTTCATTTCTATTAAATCTTACTCAATTTAGGTCTGTATAGAAGCTTGCCTTTTTAAAGAAAATTGACTGTATTAGAATGAATGGCATTCATCAATGTTCCAGAGAATATTTTTTCTTCTAAAATAGAGTGCTGCAAATGCAAGCAAGCAAGCCTTGGTGCTACATTCCGATTCGGAACTCGACCTTCTGTTTATTTATACACAGACTTCGCAGCCGACTGTTTAGTGTACAGGACAATTGCGGGGCTAGGCGCTACGATCCTAATGACACTAACAGTCTCTCTCCCGAGTCGAGACTCAAACCCACGACGACTGGCTTGTTAGGCCAGCATCGTACCTCGAGACCATCTGGGAGATTTGATTTGTTTCGAAAATATGGCGAGTGCTGCAAATAAATAATCAAAATATAGATCCAGTTCGATTTTGCCAAACACGACACGGCAGATTTTTTCTGTTTCCAAGATTGAACCATGTCAAAAATGAACAGTTCTCTTTTCATGACTTTTTCATAGATTTTGAGGTGTCGCTTTATGAATTAAGGCTGACAACCTAGAACTACAAACCGTGATTAGACATTCTCGCCTGTTTTTGGCACATGTGTGCCAAAATCTAACCGTGCCAAAAGTAAAACGATATTAAACCAAACAGAGCTTCAAAAAAAAAAATATAAAACTATTGTAGTCCTACGTCAACTATGCGGTCGTGTCTTGAATACCACCCTCCTACTATTTTTATCTCACTCATTGATGGATTGATCACCCATCTTTATACATTATAAGATGCATTTTTGAATATCCAGAAACATCTCCGAACAAACCTTATGGCTATAATCAATATTTGAATCACTATTCAATTATTCGCACAAACGGCAAAATAAAACACTGTGCAATGGAGATATTGAGCTCCAGTGGCATTTTTGTGAAAATGCATAGTTTTCCATCACATGTAAAAACGCCAATATCTCAACCCCCGATAAGATATTGAGGATCTTTTTTCATGTAAATTTTTGTCTTGAGTCCTGCTTCGCAGTAACAATTCAGTTCTTGATCAAATTTTTTTATGTGTGTTTCGAAGGGTTTCATCTAAAAATTATGAGAAAAATTCACTTTTCTGTGTCAAAATATTCAAAAACAACCCCACAAAAATAAAAAAAAATATATGAAAAAATGTAGGAATCGAACAGATTTGGAAAAAGTGCGAAAGAGTGGTGTTGTAGTTTGAAATGGTCATTTTCATAAATCACGTTAGGGCAACCTGAAAACAATTTTTTAGAAAGTCGAAATGTTCTACAAAAATGCTAAATAACATTATCTTTCAATTTAGGGCTGAACACCTTGACTTTTTCAACATCGATTTTTTTTTTGGACAGCCTAATTTGCATATTATACGAAACATACATTAGAGAGCGAAATCTTGGAATACATAAGCAGTTATCTATCATTTTTAACATATATTAAAACACTCAATAATATCACAACCCACCATTGCCTATCATTTATTATATTAGTACAAATTTTCTTAATTTTATTGAATTACGGTAAGATGAAACAGGACGGAGTCCAAGCATCATTTCATCATTGTTAATAGTACATACATGGTTACCAGATTTTCAAATTTTCACTTATCAGAACATCAATACAAATTTGTTTTTGCTCTCAAATAAAAAAGCTTGATAATCTGATAAAACCATAATCACAATCAATTTCAAACTTTTCGCTCGCACAGCCTGCTACTGGCAGTGATGACAACACGGGCGCACAGTTTGATGCACGCAATTGAATTGAAAATAGGAAAAAAAAATGCAAAAACTGTGACTTCGGAAGTTGTTGCATTTTTAAGACAAGTTTCAGCCTATTTCGACCAATTTTTCACGAAAAAAAAAACCAAAACCAAACCAAAAGTGCAAATTGATTGCATCAGGTGCTCTAGTTTTGGTTTGGCAGTTTGGTAAATAAATAACTGAAGGTAAGTCAGTTCTTGAGGCATTAATATCGAAATTATTTGATCTGAGCCAATCCATTGCATGGATTCGATGCAGTAGGTAAGCATCATCATCTTCCACCGCATAAACATCGCGTGTGAGAAATTACTGTAATGCTACCAATCAGCATTATCACTGTCATCTGATTGGGGCTGAAAGTTATTTTCACTTTCAGCTCGTGCGTGTTGAAACTGATATTCGTAGTTTTCAGTTGGCGAATGGTTGGACAGGTGTAACTAGAGACCCTAATGTGGCCATTCACCTCCAGCAACTCCTCTCCCAACCTCCACGAGGTGCCGACCGGGATACGAGTAACCTTAGCGGAGATCGGGTAACCAACCGCCGGTTGAAACTACAGTCGTGTACAGTCAAACCTGTTTTTGTGCGACTCTTTTGTGCGAAATTTATTTTGTGCGACCTTTTCATGCGATTATTTTTTTTGTGACTGTTTTTGTGCGATTTTTTTTGTCCGGTATATGAAAAAGGACCACTTCCGACAACATTTTCAGTCATTTAATTTTTCCGTTTCTTGGAACGAATTCCAACGCATTACAGAAGTGTATACTGAAATCTTTCCAATCACGTACAACACTATTAGAAATACGGAACGGATCAATCGGCAAAGAGCTAGGCTACGAACACGGGAAAAGATCAAGGTAAACGATTGGAAGTTGAGTACTTGAAAGGTGAAAGGATCTCTCAATGAACCGGTGCGAGCTGGCTTGCATGCTTGAGAACTACAGCGGCAGGAAGTCGAAACCGCAGCGATTCAGGAGGTTCGGTGGTCAAGTTCCGGAAAAAGGGAATTCCGTGCAGTAGATCCGATCAGAAAGAAAAAACTAAAATTTAACAGAAGCAGTTAGTTTGTTATGGGAAAAATTATCCAGGCTGTGTTATTAATTTGATTAAGTTAGGTGTTAAGATAACAGATACTAATGTATCAACTTTCTAACAAAATAAGATAGTATATAGCACAGTATAATAACAGCCATTGTTAGAAACAACAGGTTTTAATAGAAACGGAAAATCTGTTAGACTTGCTTCAGAAAAATTTCATTCCAGGATTTGTTATTATAACTCATTTAGATTCAATATTGTTATGAAAATCATATGAGAAAATACAAAATCGTATCAAAATATGTTATTTGTATCTCGTGTTGATAGAATTTTGTTATTGTTTAGTTATGCTCTTCTGATCGTGGACCCTATTGCACGTACGCGGCAAACTAGCGGAACGGGACGTCGGTTTTATAGTGCTAGGAAATCAGAAAACAAAAGTCATCCGGTGGAGGCCCGTAGATGATTGTACACGGTGACAAAAAAGTCCGGTCACACTTTTTTGGGGTTGCCTGTAGCCTACACGTTGCATCTCTCTGGTGCCATCTATATGTCAAATGAAAGGGTTAACTTTGCTGCCCAAAGTGGCAGAGTTTCGTTTCTGTGCAGTTTGTTTACATTGAGTTGTGAGCCATGGCAGAGTTAAGAGCAGTTGTTATCGCTGAATATGTGAAAGGGTACTAACCCGGACACATATTCAAACACCTAAAACCGCTCGGAATCAACCGGAAAGTCGTGTACCGGACCATAAATCGGTACCTAGAGACCGAAGGCACCGAGGACAAGGCACGACCTGGACGACCAAGGTCTGTGAGAACTCCAAGGCTGAAAAAGAATATACGAGACCGGATTCGCCGGAATCCCGCCCAATGTGCACGGAAGCTGGCCAGGAACCTTAAAATGAACCGAGAATCAATCCGCCTGCTTCTGCGCAAGGATTTAAAACTTACACCGTACAAAAAACAGGTGGTTCATGGGGTTACCAAAGCTACAAAGGACAAGAGGTACCAACGGTCGCGGGAGTTACTCGGTTGGCGCGCAGATGACGAGATTATTTTTTCGGACGAGAAGCTGTTCGTTTTGGAGCAAACAGTCAATCGCCAAAATGATCGAGTTTGGAGTGTGAGCCTCCAGCAAGCTCCTGCGGACAAGCTGAACGTTTCCCGGTTCCAAAATAAGACGTCAGTGATGGTTTGGGGAGCCATTTGCAAGAGAGGTAAACTGCCTGTTATTTTTATCGATAAAGGGGTCAAAATCAACGCAGCGTACTACCTGGACACGGTTTTGAATAAAAATGTTCTGCCTCAAGCTGAACTATTGTTTGAAGACGATTACTACTGCTTCCAACAAGATGGCGCCCCATCCCACACCGCAAAGGTTGTTCAGGCGTGGTGTGCGGAAAACTTGACCGATTTCATTTCGAAGAATGAATGGCCTCCGTCGTCTCCGGATCTGAATCCACTGGATTATTTCGTGTGGGGATACATGATGTCGAAGCAGAACGACTATAAAACAACAAATTTGGAGCAATTCAAGCGAGTTATCACGAAGATCTGGGAGAGAGATGCCGATGAAGCACGTGCGCGCCGCTTGCGACGACTTTCCGAGACGTCTGAAGCTGGTTCGATCAGAGAAAGGTGGTGTAATTCCGAGATATCGTCTGTGAAGTATCTTTATAAGTTACTGAATAAAGCTATGAAAGCCAGATTCAGATTTTCTTCTTTTTCTTTAAAATATTGAGATTTTCCTGTGTGACCGAACTTTTTTGACACCCTGTATATGTGTGTTGTGTTAAGGATCAAAGGCAAATCTTTCAACCACAGTGCAATCAACACCTACGTACCGACAAACGACAAATCCGATGAAGTCAAAGATGACTTCTATAACTAGCTTGCGCGAATCTATAACGAGTGCCCAAAACACGACGTAGAAGTCGCAATTGTAGATGCAAACGCACAGGTTGGGAGGTAGGAATTCTTCCGTCCGGTCATTGGAAGGCATAGCCTCTACTCGTCAACTAATGGAAACGGCCCGAGGTTAATAAACTTTGCCGCGGCCAGAGGAATGGCCATATGTAGCTCCTATTTTCCACGCATAAATATCCGGAAACACACCTGGAGGCATCCAAATGGAGAAACCAGCTCCCAAGTCGATCACGTACTGATTGACGGTTGGCACTTTTCGGATGTTACTGATGTTAGGTCTTTTCGGAGAGCAAACATTGACTCTAACCACGATCTCGTCGGTTGTAAGATCCGCGCATGGTTTTCGAACGTGCTGAAATCTCGCACAGAGAGGACGACGCGTTTTCACAGTCAGCGATTGAAAACTGATGGCGTGGCTGCAGAATACGCCAGGAAGCTGGATCAACGGATCGCAGAAATGCAGGAGGAGCAATAGGAAGACATAAATGGGCTGTGGAGCAGCATTCACGGTGCCATCGAAACGACTGCGAGAGAGGTGGTAGGTACGACACGTCAAAGACAGCATAACGGCTGGTTTGATGCCGAGTGCCAGAGAGCGCCAGATGAGAAGAATCATGCCAGGAGCCGCATGCTCACTGCGGCTACGCGTCAGAGCAGAGAAAGATACAGGGAGACAAGAGCTGTCGAAAATAGAGTCCACCGTCAGAAGAACGCGAGTACGACGAGCAGGTGCTCGCCAGCGCAAAGGGCAGCTATGCTAGAAACGACGACGTGCGGAGCTTCTATAGAACAGTCAACAAAGTCAGAAGCAGGAATTTCCCTGTGCCAGTCATGAGTAGAGCAGAGCAGAAACAGGGTGACGATTAAAAGTGACGAACAAGCTGTGGAGCCACCAACACAAGAGGAGGTGAAAAAGGCGATCAGTGAGCTGAAAAACGGCAAGACCGTTGGGAAGGACGGTATCTTGGCCGATCTTCTAGAAGCGGATCCACCAGATAATACTAAGGATCTGGGCGGATGAACAAATGCCGAACGACTGGTTGGAAGGCCTCATATGCCTATAAGTAGGGTCATCGATTGGATTGTTGCAACTATCGAGGCACTACGTTGCTCAACTCCGCTGGAGGGATCGAAATCATGCGTGCGGATAGCTGGCCAGACATCGGCGTTCGTAACGTTGGATGGACCGAAAGCAGGGGGATGCGCTTTCTAATTTACTGTTCAACATAGCTCTTGAAGGTGCAGTACGAAAAGCAAACGTGCAAAGAAACGGTACGATGATCACGAAATCTTACATTGGTTTTGGACGACATTCATATCATCGGTATAGGCCGTGGAGGAGGCCTTCGTGCCTTTTAAGAGGGAAGCAGCGAGATTGGGAGTAGTCATTAACTCTACCAAAACAAAGAACATGGTAGCTGGCAGAAAGCATGAGAGTTCCCGTGGTGTTAGTGGTGAGGTGGATATAGATGGAGAACGACTTGGAGTGGTTGAGGAATTCGTGGTTCGCTTGTGCAATGTGACAACAATATCAGCCGTGAAGTGCAACGACGAGTAGCAGCTGCAAACGGACTACGTAACCAGCTAAGGTCCCGTAGTTTGCAAACTCGCACAAAACTAGCGCTCTATAGGACGCTGATACTCCCAATGGCTCTTTGCGGACATGAAGCATGGACGTTAAGGGAAGCTAATCGACGAGTGCTCGGAGTTTTTGAGCGCAAAGTTCTGCAATCGATACTTGGCGGTAAATTGCGATACTTGGCATGAATCACGAGTTGTACCAGGTACACAAACATGCTGATATAGTGAAGGAAATACAGCGGGGTAGGGTGGGCTGGACATGTAGCCAGAATGCCTGACGACAAAGCCGCATAAACTATTCCTAGTAGAGAACCAGGAAGAGGCCGTCGACTCTGTGGTAGGCCTCGCATGTGGTGGATGTGCCCAGTGGAAGAAGATGCACGATCTGCTGGTGTACGAGAAGACTGGAGCACGGCTGCCCGAGACAAAAGAAACTGGACATCTCTAATTCGTTCGGCCCTAGACCGTTGAACAGTCCATTAGCCAACACAGTAAGTAGGTAAGAAAGTTTTGAGTTTCAACGAAGAATCTCTCACTGATAGTGAAAATTTGCAACGCTGCCCCATAAGTCCTCGGCAGGGTACCCGGGTACCCACAAAATAAAATGATTCTTACTCTTTCATTTTTTGACCGATTTTCTATATGGCCACCAACATGATTGGATAGAAACATTTGCAATATGTATGTCAAACTCCATGAAATGAGAACGGCGTGCTCAGCAACTCCAAGAGTTGATTTACATTCATTTTGAGTCCATCTGACGATGTGAAAACACTAGCATCCAATCATGTTGGTGGCCATATAGGACCCCACTGGAACCTTCACTAGAGTGGTCATTTCAAGCACAACTCGGCAAATGGAATTCAGAATAGATTAAAGTCAACTGCTAAAGCGATTTCATGAATTTCGTTACCAAAACTGTTTGGTTTTATTGCCGATTATTGAAATTTGCCTGGGATCTTCAAATAGACATATTTTCCAAACTTTCGATAGGTCAAGATCAAAAATCGGTCAAGAATTGGAAAAGTGAGAAACATTTCATTTTTCATGGTTTTTCATGAGTTTTAATCAATTGGTAGACTGATAATGTTGAGACTCGAACCCACGACGACAGGTTTGTTAGGCCAGCATCGTACCTCGAGACCAGCTGGGAGGGTCCTGTGTGTTGTATACAGTTGCATTAATTTTTTTCATTTACTTGTCTTTCGTTTTTCATGATTTTTAAATAAAATTCTAAATTTTAAGCATATTTGTGTAATTTTACTTTACGAACTAATTTCATTTTTTCATATTTGTGTAGGATTTTTATCCATAATTAAACCCTATTTATTATTGATCGTATATTTTCTTCACAATAAGAGACTGTATTTACCAAAGTTTGTTCAGTTTATCATCCGAATTTTTGTTATTTTTATCCTGATTATATTTTTAAATCACATGATTTATCGATTTAATGCTCAATTTTAACACTAAATATAATATTTAGCATTCTAAGTCCTTCTTATATAATTTGTTCCTTTTTAATTTTGTTTGCCCTAATTTCTATGAAGTATTTCTCTTGATATTTAATCAAAATAAAAATGTTTTGAGAAATTTCGACTTCGATGACTTTATTGCGTTTTATGCAATTTTCTACGCGAATTCTAAAATTGTTATTTCTTGCCGATTTTGCGAGGTATATTTTTAATGACTTCTCTCTTTTAACTTTTTTTTTTAATTTAATTTTATTCAAATGTTTTAATTCTTCTGAATGAAATCTTGATCTGGTGGAATTATTTCTGCTTTCAAATTTTTTTCGAAGGAATGTTTTCCGAATTCTTTATTGGATTCCAATCTGGAGAAAAGTTTCATATTAACTTTCTCTGGTAGTCAACTTCGGTTAACCTATTAATTTAAAAAAAAATGCCAAAATAAATCAAAATGAGCCAGTGAAAACATCAAACAGAAAGTTCTGAATAGTTTATTAACAATTTCACAATACAATGGTGAATCAAGTATTGGCAACCTTACCCGGACCTACACCTACTGTCCCCAAGCTATCATTCACCCATTTCAATAAACGACAACTAAAGCCTCCCATCCTTGAGGGTCGCTTTTCTCGTGCCAGACGCAGCGAACTTACCATCATTGCAGAATTTGCCTTGGTTGATAGGATCCTGGCGGAAGGAAAACTTTTGCAGATCGGCGTACGTTTCCGCCAGCAGTCCCGTGATGAACATTCCGGTGCCGGCCGAGTCCAGCGTCGTCATCGTTTTCGGTGCCAACGGTATCGAGTGTCGGGGTGAATTGATGATAATCACCGGCAGCGAAACGACAAACACCCAGACGGCCTGTGGTGGCGATAGAAAGCAGAGAAAACACTGCTAGAGCGAATTTTGAATGCGATACTCGTGCTGATAATTTCAGGCGTAATCGCTCTAGAGCGAGGTCACAGACAGATTATAATAGGATCTAATCGCGGTACAAAATTGGCATCCTTAAATGCCTTTCTATTAGATAGTAAATGTAATAACACACGGTAAACTAGGGCTTATTTTGTAGCGGTTGAACGAGCGGTTGTCGAAATTTGCGAGGCAATAAACACTGTTTCACAGCACATTCCGAAACAAGTTTTGTTTTGAAAACTAATCAGTGTTTAATTGTCATATAATGGTGAACTCAAGCAATTAAAACAAATATTTTAAATATGCTTTAATACATTAAAACAATGTATTTATTTTTCTAGATTATTATCGATTGTAGGTCACATGTGTATAAATGGTAACACAAAATCATTGACTCTATAACATGCATCGAACATGAAACGAAACCACAGCCATTTGCCGCACGCAGGACCGCACGGGCAAAAGCTTCAACAATTTAAATTCTTTTTCCAATCACCAGGCCTGACAGCGCAGCAAGAAACAAGAAAATTTATAGCATGCCAAGAAAGCAACTTCCGGTCATAAAGCAGCACACTACATACCAACAGGTCATGCAATCTAAGTTCGGATTGCAGCGCAACCGACGAGCGGACAATACCCAAAAGCAGGCGGTCAGGGTAGAAGCCAAAGAAGTTCTCCCGCAACTAAAGCCACTAATTATGGCTGTACAAACATATACTAGTATCATGCACCGCAATTGCACCCCGGATGGCTATCAATCTGTGGTGCTCTAAGGCATTTTATGTGCTCTGCCGAAGACTGGCATTATACCGTGGAAAGGAACGAACATTAGCTGTATTTTATGCTGGCAATATTTAGTTGCAACCCCGTTGCCCCTTAGAATCAACTAGCCTGATAAAGAGGCTTGATTATATTTCTGATAATTGACTTAATTGAAGCGTGGAAAGTGATTTTCTGTTTATGGCCTATAGGTGATTTCGAATTTGCATAACATTTGCCGCCATTTTCATTTTGGAAATTTCTTCCGCAGTGTTTCTTGTCATCTGCTCTCACAGATCGGCACTTAACATGAGCTATGTATAAGCGTTCATTTAGCTGCAATTTTGTCTAGTTAAGAATTTTTAGATGCGTAACTAAGTCCTCACTGTTTTCGACGTAAAATTACGCCTTACGCAACGTTTTGGCATAGAGGTACAAATTAAAAAAGCCGAATACATCAAGAGCGTCATGAAAATTGTCCACTTTCAAATGCTCAAAGCTCAGTCAGTTTCCAACGAAATTCTTCATCACTGGGATCAACCAAATACACGAGAATGTATGGGATCGATCCAGAGATGCCAGTCTTCTTGATAGGACGCTTTTGCTTGCAGTATGAGTGGAGCGGAGAATGACAAGAGAATTAGAATCATCCCGTGTCATTAACGCTTCTCTTTACGGTTATCAATCAACGCTTCTCCTCATGGATACCAAGGTTACATTCAATTGATTTAACCCAATCGAGTGTATTCCCAAACCTATTGCCCTTAAAACCTCGAATAAAAATGTAACTTTATTTTGAAACAAATAGTTACCTCTAAATCAAATGTAATGATCACCGATAGTTACACATTTTTCCCATCTTTCTGACAGAGCTCGAATACCGTTACGATAAAAGTGTTCGTTTTTAGAGGTTATCCACGAATCAAGCCATTTTTAGATGTCTTCTCATGACCAGAACTGCTGATCAGCCAGACCATGTGCCTTAGGAATACATGGGGAATATGGCGTTTCCACGTAAATTTTAACTACTTTATCACTATGATCACTATGTCATGCAGTAGATTATATTTTTTCGTGTCTCTGCTCGTATTGTGACCGTTTTTTTTTGCGCAGTGCGTTCCCCAAAGAAAGTTTCGCTCGGTTCCAACAGAATGAAGAGAACCCTTCTTGTTTTGTCGCTGGAAAAGTTGTTCGTAGGCAAACAAACGATTCTTGGCTTTAAATTACGATGCACCCAAGTTTCTTGCTTTTTAATCAATTTTTACTAAACGACTTCTATGCTCCAAAATAACATTTTTCGTTTATTTTGGCGATGCTCGTTTTTCTTTTTCTTTCGAGGCTTTGTGAACTAGCAGAAGTTACCTATGATCGTTATCGTGTTTCAAATTTGAAGTATAGATGTCGCTGCATCAATTTTCGACCGTTAGAGCGTCTCTAAAGCAGGGCCGAATTTAGGCGGTGGGGGGCCCGGGCAAATATTTTCGTGGGGCCCTCTTTCCTCAAAACAAACGAGTTAAAAAAAAGTTTCGCTTTACTGGGAGGTGACAAGCAAAAAAAAAAAGTTGTCACTCTGTCTTCCCATCTGGCTCAAGACTAGGGGGGCCCCTCGAATCGTGAGGCCCGGGGCATTTGCCCCCTTGGTCCCCCTTAAATCCAAGCCAGCTCTACAGCACGTATTTACTCACAATTTTCCTTTGTTTAGTTGATCAGCCGTTCTCGTTGTGTACGTTCTTTGTTCGAGTTTTTTCTATGCTTTTTAACTGTGAGTTATATTCAAAAGTAGTTAAATATGAGTGACAAGTTTGAATTTTGCGTAGGATTGGACGCCAACCGCGTCAAAGTCACTGAGCATCGCATGTCTGATATCGCGAAAAAGGCTAGGTGCAGCCTTAGATCGGGTAACAAAATGGAAGAAGAGAAAAATAAAGCCCAGGAAGGACAACTTTACGGCGCAGGGATAGCTGACTGAAGGTAAAAAAATATTGGGGGCTTTATTATTGCGATTCTTAAGATTTATAGCATTTTGAAACTTCAAACGCGTTTTTCTCGAAACCATGTTTTCAAAATCGGCGAGCGTAGAACTGAAAAAGTTTACATCCGATTGACTTAAAATTTTAACTGTAGCTTTTTCATTATATTATCTAGTGAGGTACACACAAGTAATATTTTTTTTTTCTATTCTCCAAGAGTTGCTTAATCCAATGATATATTATTTGTATACCTTACATCTCAAATATCCTTGAAAGAAATCATGAAAAAAGCCTTGTTTTTTTGAGCATTTGGTGGATATTACCCCTAAACTATGCAACAGAAGGTTGCCTTAAATGTCTGTAAGTGGGGATGGAATTTTGTGACTGTACCTCTGGGAAAAATGGGTGCTGCACGATCGAGTTGGAATTTTGCGTAGTAACTTTTTTCGATAAGACAAATTAAGAAGAATTGATCGTTGACTGGACTACGCAATAGTTATTTTGAGCAGCACGTGCGTTGCAGAGAAACACTTTATTTCCAGAGTTGTTCTTTTCTATTCTCTCTCTTCAATATTCTCTCGCACTCATTTCTCTACTGCAACGCAACCCGTATTGAAAGTGAGTTATGTGAGCGCGCATCGTATCATTCGGATTTTTACATATGATTATATTTACAGTCATTCCTCGATATAACGTAATTCAATTTACTCGTTATGTTATATCGAAGTTACGTTATATCGATGTTTCATTTAGAAAACTTTTGAATTGGTTCAAACTTAATCTTATTCGTATTGTTTGCAAGGCTTCTTGCGATTCGCAAGGGTTCTTGCGGTTCACAAGGGTTTATTTTTACTTTCAGCAATCTCTCCGGTTGTCCGGCTCGGTCAGTCAAAAAAATAGGACATTAAAAATTAAAATTTTATAGCTTTTTTTTCTAACGTTTGCACTGTAAAGTTGCTTTCATGCCGTAATCCCACAGTGGGACGAAATCAAAAATAGTTGGACATCGGTGTTTGTGACGAAGCGCGTGGTTTAAGCGTTTCAATATCTTCTAGAAAGTTTCTCAGTTTTCTAAGTTCTTTACTTGGATGGTACATTTTTCAAAGGTTGTGTACAGTGAAATAAAAAAAATAACTTTTTTATTTCTTGATAAACTTGATAACTTTCTTCCGACACATCGTAGATCTCATACACTTTGGAGGCCCCCACAAAAGATTACTTGTTAGGACTTACGACTAATAAAAAATCAAAAAAAAAAATCATGAAACTTTAAAATAACTGAAATTTAAAAAAACTGACAAAACCCTTGTACAAACTTCCTTTAACTTATATTTTTGAATTGCATATTCCTTTATTAAAATTTCGACAACTGAAAAGAGGGCCTCCCCATGGTTCTTGGCACCCGAGCCCCCACAATCCTTAATCAGGTACTGAGCATCTCATTTATAATATATAGTATTGCTGATGATAGAAGTGTGGAATACAGCAGACACCAGGCAATATCTTAAAAGACCAACCTTTTTGGTCACACGGATGAATCCATACAAGGAACAAAAACTAAATTCAAAACAAGTCGAAAACGGATGAATTTAGGAAGTTAGTCAGCATAAGCTTAAGGATTGTAAATAACTGCTAAAATCATTAAGCATCATGCATTGGAATACAAGAATTTTTCAAAACTTTAAAATAAACTAATGCTCTGAGCATCACGAAATAAAATGTTTATTTTTTCATCCTGTACTTTCTAGTATCCAGACGTTTTTGATAACTTCAATTTTTCAAGGGAAGAAGGGAAGAACTTTTTTTTTAAATTCAAAATTTAGTATTTAACTCTTATTTTCCTATGCAACTATATGTTTTTGAGCTACAATGCTTTGAATAAAGTACATGCTACAATACATAAACTCTTCAAGAAAATCATTCTTGAGCAAAAAAAAATTCGCCCTGCGGAAAATACTAAATTTACTAAATCAAATACGTGTACAAAGTTTTATCGAAAATAGTCAATATTGGATGACTGGCTAATTCCAGAACCAGAAGCATCAGTTTTTGAATGCCAATAATTTTGATGATGAGTCTAGATTTCCCCTGCGGGTTGTGATGATTCAAATTGGGTGTTCGTTTCGTCACAACGAGCTGACATCGGTCTGCTGCGATAATTCTATAATATGCTAACGAAAATGCAAGAAGGACAACAAACAATGTCCTCGAAATTTGTATTTCTTTGTTCTTCCAGTCTGTATGTGCTTTGTGCATCCCAATTATTAACCCAAATAAAGCAAAATGTTTCCCATTCCCATGTTTCATTCCTGTAACGGGTAGCTGTACCAATCATGACCCTATCAGATGCGAACATACCGGTATTATCACTGTAGCTTGTATTTGCATTATCTCACAAAGCTATCTTCAAAACACTGTTTTTTTAAACAGTCTGCAGATAATGCTTGGATCTCTCTTACAAGCTTTAAAGCGAAATTGGTTTTTAAGTATCGCTATAACCGGTACGCTTGCTAGCATGTATACACAGCACGAAGTTCTTTATATACATTGTGCATGCAACTTTTCCACGTTGTTTAGTGGTAACGTTGTTTAATATCTTGCGCGGGAGCGATAAATTTACGAGTCGACTGTTAGTAGCACATAAATTCAGAACTTTTCGCCTAAGGATACATATCGGGAAAGCTGCATAATTAGGGTTACATACATTCCACTGCTTCCCAACCATAAAACTGTCAGCTTAGTCTACTGAATACAATGCATGCTACAATATATGGATCTGTAGGAACTCATTGTCGGTTTTACTTACGCTATATTTACAAAGCAGAGAAGATCGACTCAGAAAACAAGCGTTTTAAAAGTATTTTTTTTAAATGAAAACATAGAGGCAGCCTTTCATATCCCCATATCAACTGTCAGCACCCTGATGGTATATGCGCGATATGGCAAAGTGCCAGCCAAAGAATAATTAACCTGTAGATATGACAACAGTTGTATGCTAATGAGATAACCCTCAAAATGGTCCTCTAAGGATTGCGGGTCTTGTCACCAGTGGAGTACCACTATACACATATACCGCCATAGACACGTGAACTGTCAATCTTGCTTTCACCAGGCACGCTTTTGCGAACCCAAAATAGCTACGTATGCAGTGATGCCAGGCAGGCCGAAGAGGAATGCAACAAACATGTAAATGTTACGGTTTGTTTTAATTATCAGTGCCATCACATATAAAATAATTATGAGAAGAATAAAAAGAGTTTTTACATTTAAAATTTGATTTATTATTTTTTACTAAAAATACCACACCAGACAACATGAAATGATATCCGCTAATAGTACGACGAATGTTCGATTGAACAGCAACAGAGCTAATTCAATATCAATTTATCGTGTGGCATGTAAACATGTTAGACTCTGAACGTACGTGCCAGGAAAACCGAACATTTGTCTATCGCATACAACCTCACTTACCTGGAAGGTCCAGAAGACGGCAAACCGTATGACATTTCTCCGATTATCTTCGAACTGTTTGTCGCGGCCGATTTTTACGATTCGATACAGGAGATACCCGGACAGCCTTGCTCCCCACAGGCAAACTAACACGGTCACCATCAGCTGCCGGCTGTCGTAGTGCTGTAAGTAGTAGAGAGAGAAAAATGAGTAAAAGAGATATTATGTTAACCGAGTCGTGTGCGAGTGACACGCATAAGTAGATCCATGTGATAATATCGTGCACATGGTGGAATTGGCCACGATGACAAGGGTTAGGTTAGAAGCGACCGACGCAGTGTGAACATTTATCAAGCTTTCACGACGGGGCTCGGGTTTGAATGTGGCGACGGAAGCTGAATATGAGTGTCTATGCTACCCGCTGTCTTATTTTGCAATTTCCAGCCACCATCCAATCTACTGGAATAAA
Source organism: Wyeomyia smithii (assembly GCF_029784165.1). Classification (NCBI taxonomy): domain Eukaryota; kingdom Metazoa; phylum Arthropoda; class Insecta; order Diptera; family Culicidae; genus Wyeomyia; species Wyeomyia smithii. The sequence goes on from NC_073695.1 coordinate 67,543,140, forward strand.
GCGATATGAAATATTAGCACAGCATCCCACATAGAAGTGACCAGCAGTGCACAGTCCCAAAGCGATCATCGTGATACGATGAACCAACATGTGGCCCTGTGGAATGTACAGATCCGTCTGAGGACGCTTGGAACAGATCCAAAAATGAGAAATAAATTTACCCAACATTTTCCACTCAAAATAATTTTCTCCTGGAGCGCAGCCAGTGCGAAAAAGAAAAGGGCAAAAAGCAATTTCAGCTGTTTTGTATATACATTCCTCACAAAACATTGAGAAAAATTTGATACAGAATGTGGTCCTTATCAGGCTACAACTCTGAGCACTTAAAAACCTTTTATAATTCACTTATACAGTGTTGAGTTGTTTCTAGATGAAATGTACCGCTTGCTTGTTTCCGTTTTTTTATGTAAACAAAATTGAAAAAAAAAAAACAAACTGCGTTTCCTGTGCTTTTTAAACTTTCTTCAACCTTCATAGTCACTCGCTGTTTCATTTGTTTCTGGGAGTCTAAACGGATAAACACTGGCTGCGAAACTTTACTGACCGGTTGATTAAGATTCTAGGAAAGGAGCCTAGAAAAAGCAGATCGTAATTGTGCGGATAGAGCCAAAAAGTTTTCCCTTTTGTTCCGGGAAAAACTGTTCGGAATTCGTAATCTGGAGAAAACATTATAAAATGAGCCAGCTGCTGGGTAAATTAATATTTATATAAAGTGAAATGAAAATTAATATATGATACTGGTGTTGGCCGGCAATCGGTGTTTAGTTTAATGCCATTTCATGCAGTCCGAAAAATAAAAATTAGTTTGAGTATCCCATTGTACACAAATTTAGTGCGTGTCGCCCATTATTTCTTTGCAATTTTTCTTCATTTCAAGAATCGTCGGTGGTGAAAATCGTACAGAGATAGATAAGATAGCGTGAGACGAGCGCTAAGGCCTCGAACCCTTTTCACCCAAGTAGGGAAGGTCAAGTGTGCTTAGTGCACCCTCCTTATTAAATCCCTCTTAGCTAACTTAGCTTTCGCTGACATTTCAATAGTTGATCCGTCGATTAATGCATTCCAACGTGCAACGTTTTCCGGTGTGGTATCCGGTCCGCTCACTGTCAGACACACAAAGAGCACATGCTCAGCTGTTTCTTCCGCACCCGCACATTGTGGACACATGGGTCACTCCGCGTACCCAAGCCTGTGCAGATACTTCCTCAAGCACCCATGGCCTGGCAGGGTCTATGTTTCCCCATGGCGACTTTTGATCCATCCGGTTATCGCCGGGATAAGTCCACGTGTTCAACTACCTTTGGTAGAGTTGGACCATTTCCGCCGTCACCTGGTCATGAGCCTGTAGGTACTTTTCAGTTTACCACGGTAACTGGAAGTACCCAACGCTTTCGACCACACAGGCCAGCCGTACCTGAGTATGGATGTTGCCACGCTAGCAAGCAGCTTGCGCCTGCTGATAAATACTGACGAGCTATTTGACATCATGCATGATAATGTTGCTAGAGTCGTAGAAGCTTTCTTACAGACAGTCGACGTGGCGCCTAAACGTGAGCATGCAGCGATCATCACCTCCAAGAGCTTCAGGGATCGCTTAATAGTGCACCCACCAGCACTAATCGGCACTTTTTTCCGATTTACGGTTATTCACTATGATTTACGAATTATTCACTACGACCTCCGTCTTATGGTGCGCTAACTCTATTTTACTGGAGTGCATCCAATCCTCACCTACGAGTAGAGTTTAAACACACCGACGTACATGTCATTTCAAAATACCAGACCCAGGATTGCGAAACACTTGAGGTAACTGGGACGCATTTCGTGTATGTTGTAAACCAACATTCCATTCTGGATGTAATTTTCTAGAATCTTGTACAGTGGCACCGGCATTCTAAGACTCTTAAGCGCATAGGCTATAGAGTCTCAGCTGGCGCAATTTAACGCGATTTTCACGTCAGTTCGAGGATCGTTTCGCCGGTACAAGATTGATGAATGGTCCAAAGTCCTTACCCAAATCTTTTAGCTATCCGCTTCTCATGGCTCTCAAGATCTCGGAATATTGAGACCCGTCTTAAGTATGATCGCATCGCCCTTGCTTCTCTTTTCTTTTCGCGCTTTCTTAGAGCGATTTTGGCGTTTTCCATGCGTTTCTCACTTTTGCCCCTTTTTATCCACTACGTAGTTCATTTTCCGTCACCCGTAGTGTCCCTGTCGGTCTTTTCTCTCGCAAGTCCAACTTTCTCTGTTGACGAACTAGCCGGCATAGCTCGATCAACCTTCTCGTAATACTTTTCGGAGCCTGCTCCTCTGGAGACTGCCTCGTTCGTTTTACGGTCGGTTCTACGGAACAAATCTCTTCGAACGATAATGCGACCGTTTATGTGTATTTATCAGTGATGGCATAAACTCATGCAAAGTTGAACTGAGTAACACTTTTTCAGATTTGAATTCAACTTGAATCTGCTTCCTTTCAATAGTTTGAGTTTTTTTGCACCGCACACTCTGATCGATTGAGTTTAAATGTATGCAATGCATGCAGTGCACATGTATTCTGTTGCAGCAGACACGTCGCGAATTTCATCGCAACTCGATTTTGGTTAGTTAATGACTGCACCAAAGGCGCATAACAGTTCCCACTAGTGAACTACCGTACCCCTACCTTCTTGTGGTACCAACTGATGTGCGAGTAACCAGTGGATAGATCGGGTAACCAACCCTGGTGGGACTGCTGGTCGCATGCTGACAGGGGGCGGGGCTTCCTTCCTCGGAAGGGAGTTTCCTGAGATCGACACCAATAGCACCATTAAAAAACAACAGCAACGAACGCAATAACGTTAAGTACGGATCGGAACAATCGGCTAGGACCTAGGCAACGAAAACGGACTAACGATTGGATTCTCGGAACATGGAACTGCCGATCTCTCAACTTCCTAGGAAGTACCCGCGTGCTTTCCGAGGAATTGAAGACCCGCAAGTTCAACATCGTAGCGCTGCAGGAGGTATGCTGGAAGGGGACGATGGTGCGTACGTACAGGGATGGTCACACCATATACCAGAGACGTGGAAGCACACATGAGCTGGGAACAGCTTTCATAGTGATGGAAAGATGCAGAAGCGGGTGATTGGGTGGTGGCCAATCAGCCCTAGAATGTGCAGGTTGAGGATCAAAGGCCGTTTCTTCAACATTAGTATTATCAACGTGCATAGCCCACACCTCGGAAGTACCGATGACGACAAGGACGAATTCTACGCGCAGTTGGAGAGTGAATATGACCGCTGCCCAAAACATGATGTCAAGATCATCATCGGGGATTACAACGCTCAGGTTGGCCAGGAGGAGGAGTATAGACCGGTGATTGGACGATTCAGTGCACACCAGCTGACGAATGAAAATGGCCTCAGACTAATCGACTTTGCCACCTCCAAGAACATGGCCATACGTAGCACCTTCTTCCAGCATAGCCTCCACCATAGACTCACCTGGAGATCACCGAATAGAACAGAAACACGAATCGACCACGTTTTGATAGATGGTCGGCACTTCTCGGACATTATCGACGTCAGATCACACATCGAGGCGCTAACATCGATTCGGATCACTACCTAGTGATGGTGAAGATACGCCAAAAACTATCCGTTGTGAACAACATACGGTACCGTCGCCCGCCACGGTATAATCTCGCGCGATTGAAGCAACATGACATCGCAACACAGTACGCGTCATCGCTCGAGGCTGCACTGCCAGAAGAGGGAGAGCTTGAAGAAGCCCCTCTAGGGGATCGCTGGATTGCCGTGAAAACAGCTATCAGTAGTGCTGCGGAGGAAGTCCTGGGACACGTGCAACCGAATCGACGTAACGAGTGGTTTGACGAAGAATGTCGGCAGATTTTGGACGAGAAGAACGCAGCGCGGGCAACAATGCTGCGTAGAGCCACCCGTCAGAATGTGGAGCGATATAGACTGAAATGGAGGCAGCAAGTCCAACTCTTCAAGGGAAAAAAGCGTCGCCAGAAAGAGGAGGAATGTGAAGAACTCGTGCAGCTGCACCGCACACACAAAATACGAAAGTTCTACCAAAAACTCAACGCATCCCGCAGAGGCTTTGTCCCACGAGCCGAAATGTGTAGGGATAAGAATGGAGGCATTTTGACGGGTGATCGTGAGGTGATCGAAAGGTGGAAGCAGCACTACGATGAACACATGAATGGCGTGCAAGCAGGAGACCACAACAGGAGCGGAGAAGACGTGGTCGGTACAACGAACGACGAAGATGTGCCACCCCCAACAATAAGCGAAGTTAAGGATGCGATCCGGCAGCTCAAGAACAACAAAGCGGCCGGAAAAGACAAACTGGCCGGAAACGACAAACTGGCTAACTCGCTGCATCGGCTGATCGTCGAGATCTGGGAAACAGAACAGCTACCGGAGGAGTGGAAAGAAGGGGTTATCTGCCCCATATACAAAAAGGGCGACAAACTAGACTGCGAGAACTATCGAGCGATCATAGTCCTGAATGCCGCCTACAAAGTGTTTTCCCAGGTCATCTTCCAACGCCTGTCACCATTAGCCAGCAGGTTTGTAGGAAGCTACCAGGCCGGCTTCATGGAAGGACGGTCTACGACTGACCAAATCTTTACACTGCGGCAGATCCTCCAAAAGTGCCGTGAGTTTAGAGTCCCTACACACCATCTTTTCGTCGATTTTAAAGCCGCATACGATACAATAAACCGACAAGAGCTATGGAAAATTCTTGACGAAAACGGCTTCCCGGGGAAGCTGACAAGACTAATTAAGGCTACGATGGAGGATGTGAGGTGTTGTGTGAGAATTTCGGGTAGAACGTCGGACCCATTCGAGTCTCATAGGGGGCTCCGACAAGGTGAAGGTCTCTCCTGCTTATTGTTCAACGTCGCGCTAGAGGGTGTTATGAGACGAGCGGGGTTCGACATGCGCAGCACGATTTTCAACAGATCAGGTCAATTTATTTGCTTTGCGGATGACGTGAATATTGTCGGCAGAAAATTTGAGACGGTGGCAGACCAGTGTACCCGAATAAAACGTGAAGCAGATAGGATCGGACTGAAGATTAATACGTCAAAAACTGAGTATATGCTTGCAGGTGGGTCCGAGCACGACAGGGCACGCCTTTTTTTGTAAGATTTGGACCACTGCGACCATTGTTTTGATCTTTTGTGGTATACCTCTTCTTTAGTCTAGGTACTCGTGGCAGACATATCACTATTGATGGAAGTGATCGTCGTTGTCATATCGCACCCTTTCTCCCAATTTGGCACTGAATTTCGTATGAAATGTATTACCTCATTAGGATTCGCAGACCAGACCTCAAAAGGCTCCAAAGTTCCTTTTCCAAAGGCTCTTATTCTGCGCTGTATTAGTGCACTGCAGTGGCAGAGCAAATGTTCTGCGGTTTCACATTCGAACCCGCAGAGACGACAAATTTCGTCATCTGACTGACCAATTTGTTTCAGGTGATGCTTACTTGGACAGTGTCCTGTAAACAGTCCGGTAATTGTTCTTAGTCCCTTTTTATTTAAACTAAGCAATTGCTGGCTATTCTTGACGCTGGGTTTTATAAAGCGTTTAGACTGGCGTAGCCCTACTGAGCATATCCAGTTCTCTTGTATAGTCCTATGTTCCCAGGTTTTCAATTCTGCTTTCAAGGCGCTTGATGACACCCCACAGAACGGTTCTGGGCCAATGAAATCGGTACATCACCCCTGTCTAGCTAACGTATCGGCTTTTTCATTGCCTTCCACTCCGCAGTGACCAGGAACCCAGTATAACCATACTTGGTTCCTTTCTGCCACTTGTTTTAGTGAAAGGAAGCACTCCCATACTAGCTTAGAGGTACATATGAAGGCTTTTAGTGCTTTAAGTGCTGCTTGGCTATCAGAAAAAATGCATATGTTAGCATGCCTATATTTCCTAGCCAAACAGACTTAAGCACATTCATAAACTGCAAATATTTCGGCCTGGAACACTGTAGGCCAACGACCCATTGGTATCGAGATACTTATCCCAGGACCATTTATACCTGCTCCGGTTGAATCATTCATTTTTGAGCCATCTGTGTAAAAGACGACAGAGCCTTGTCGGATATTCGGGCCACCTTGTTCCCAAACTTCCCGTTCGGTCTCTATGATTTTGAAAGGTATTTCGAAGTTTGCTTCTGTATTCATCCAGTCTTCGATACCTGGTATATGTTTGCTCAGCTGGAAATGTTTGAGGATTGCCAGCTGGCCTGTCTGATCTCCATCAGGTACTTTTTTAAGGCGTGTTAGTCTCAATGCACTTTTTTCCGCCTCTAGTTGTACTACCTGGTGGAGTGGTAATAGATGCAGAATTGCATCTAAGGCTTTTGACGGAGCACTTTTCATTACTCCTGTAATTGCATTACAAATTAGCCTTTGCAACTTGCCAAGCTTGTTCTGCGTTGACCTTTCTTTTGTTTTAGGCCACCACACTAGCGAGGCATACGTTATTCTTGGTCTTATTATTGCCTGGTACAACCAATAAATCATACTTGGCCTTAGACCCCATGTTTTGCCAATAGCTTTGCTACATGCCCAGAGGGTACTCGAAGCTTTACCGATGACATATTCAATATGTGCATTCCAGCTGAGTTTCTGATCCAAAACCACTCCAAGGTGTTTGGTCTCAATGGAAAGCATAAGTGTGGTTTCACCCAATTTCAGGCTATCTATGTTATACCTTCTCTTCCGAGTGAAGGGAATAATGGTTGTTTTTGAGGGGTAATGGTCAGCCCCTCTCGTTTACACCATTCTAAAGTGCATCTAAAGCTAACTGCATTCTTTCCGATACTAATACTGTCAAACAGGGCACGCCTAGACAATACGGTAACAATCGACGGGGATGAGTTCGAGGTGGTCGACGAGTTTGTGTACCTCGGCTCTCTGGTAACTGAGAACAACGATACCAGCCGGGAGATAAGGAGACGTATTATCAGTGGAAATCGTGCCTTCTATGGGCTCCATAAAAAACTACGGTCGCAAAATCTGAGTCTTCGCACCAAGTGTATCCTGAACAAAACGCTAATAAGACCGGTCGTTCTCTATGGGCATGAGACGTGGACAATGCTCGAAGAGAACTTGCGAGCACTCAAAGTTTTTGAACGTCGGGCGCTAAGAACCATCTTCGGTGGTGTGCAGGAGAACGGAGTGTGGAGGCGTAGGATGAACCACGAACTTGCGCGCCTCTACAGCGAATCCAGTATTCAGAAAGTGGCTAAAGCTGGAAGGATACGCTGGGCAGGGCATGTAGCTAGAATGCCGGATAGCTACCCTGCAAAATTGGTGTTCGCTTCAAATCCGGCGGGAACGAGAAGGCGAGGGGCGCAACGAGCGAGATGGGTGGACCAGATGGAGCACGATCTGCAGAGTACCGGGTGCCCGCGGAACTGGAAGCAGGCAGCCATGGACCGAGTAAATTGGCGGAACCACGTTATGCAGGCCATGTCTTAGGACGTAGGGCCATCTAAGAAGAAGAAGAGATTTTTATGCAGTTGTTGTTATGTAGGGTTCAAACTCAAATCTTACTCAAGTGCACTGCACTGGTAATAGGTTTTATGTGGAACCGAGAAAAAATATGCAAGCAAGTTTTAAAACTCACTTGGAGCACTTTGGGTTTTCTTAGCGCCTCTTACACCGTTTTAATATAGTGCTTTGAAATATTGCTTCAGCAATCTGCAAACTCAATTATGGCTTCGAGCTGTGCCTGTTCCATCTTGGTTTGGACTACCGCTACTAGTAGATCGTTGGAACCCCGTTCGCTGTCAGGGGTTGTTTTAGGTATACCTGTCTTACTACCGCATTTGATCGTATCCCTTGGCCATGTTGGAGGCTGCTGGTCGCCACCTCTAGCGAATGGACTTGATGGTCTATCCGCTCCCGCTTTTGTTTTGGTGAACCATTTCATTTTTGTTTATTGGGTTCCCCTCTCAGTCGCTATCTTTGTTCATGTGGAGTAGTCGCCTATATGGTCCCATGGTAAGCTACTCGAAGCCGGGAAACCACGACTAGGGAAGGTCGGCATAGCGCCTTATGAGTCACTATGTATCGCCCCCTTTGCTTACCTCACCACTCAGCTCCAGGCCGAAGTGTCCCTTGCTGTGTTGAAGTCATCTGCCGTACCGTGAATATTTGGTCCGCGGTGTCGCGGGCACCCATAAATCCCGCTTGGTTGTGCCCCATAAATTCTCTTGCAAACGGTGCAACGGATAATCGACGGCACAGAATTTGAGAGAGTACCGGTGGCGTTCAGCAACGTGATTGCGCGGTAGTTGCAGCAATCCAGCTTGTCGCCTTTTTTGTAGTTGGGGTACACTGTACCCTCCATCATCTCCTCCGGTATTACCTCCTCCTCCTCCCAAATCTTGGCAATAACCCAGTGTAGCGCCTTAGCCAGTGGTCCACCACCGTGTTTTAACAGTTCTCGGGGAGTTGGTCGGCTTCAGCGGCTTTATTGTTTTTCAGCTGGCCGATCTCTTCCTTAACCTCCTGGAGGTCAGGGGCTAGAATTCTGTCGTCATCTGCGCGTACACCTAGATCTACTGTAACACCGTTGTTGTTCTCTGCTACATCGCCATTAAGGTGCTCATCGTAGTACTGCTTCCACCTGTCATTCACCTCACACTTGTTCGTGAGAAGGTTGCCGTCCCGGTCCCTGCACATGTCGGTCTGTGGCACATAGTCTTTGCGGGAACAGTTCAGCTTCTCGTAGAACTTTCATATGTCATTCGCACGGTACAGTTCCTACATTATGTATCGCCCCCGACCGGCCCAAGTCAGTGAAGATGATTTGGCCCTTCTCCTGCTTGATTCCCACAAGGCAATGAACTACCAGGTTTCACGGGACGAACATCCCTGCATCTGTTTGCCATCTCGCTGTTTCAAGCCGTGGTCATACTACTTTACAAATGCCGAATTGGTTTTCAGCACTGTACTACATTGTTCTCGGACTGAATTTTGCAGCTTGACAAAAAAACACTGCTGACCCATATCCTCAACACTACGATCAGTTGCCATAGTTGGAGCCTTACTGGTTTCGATCCCAATGAGCGGGTTAGTAGGGGTTTGGGTCATGGGAGCGGCCCTTCTAGCTCCGTCAAAGCTGTCTACGAGTAGCGTGTTTCTATGGGGAAATGACGGCTAAGTTTCCGACTGGGCACACACCTCGCACGCATACCCTCGGCGGTCAATATGACGAGATGTCAAATTATCCAACTCTTGTACTGTCTAACTAGGGGAACTGCCCCATTATTCATCTCATTAAGCCGATATTCACGAAGAATGCACGGATTAAACACCAAATTTTCACGAAATCATTGAATAAATAAACTAAATACGCTTACGTGCTCTTATGGAATCGTTCAGCATTGTATATTTAGTAAACTTAGCTAGGTATATCCTGAATTTTTTAAATCGAACCTTTTTTCACAAGGTTCCATATCTATCTCAAAACTTAAATCACTGCTCAATTATTCTTCTCACGACGCCCCCATATTCATTACAATGTTAATCAATAATGAATCACGTTATCATGAATGAACGTAGCCGCAGCCCGTCGTAGTAGGTTACCTAGATTTAGGGATACCATCCGTCCTGATTTAGCAGGACATGTCCTGATTTTGAAGTCCTGTTTGGGCGTCCTGATTATTTTTTTTTTATATTTTAGCATTTGTCCTGGTTTTGTTGAGATATTTGACTTTGTTGTGTGGCAATAAGCAGAATTTTTCAGAATTGCTAAATAAGTGTTTTCGATTTCAGGTCGCAACGCTCACTGCGATCGAAATTTTTCATTGGTTGAATCTCACTAGAGTAATAAAAAGAATCTTTCACGCGTTGACCGTTACAATTAAGCATCTGGCATTTGTTCAGTTTAAGTTGAAACAGTTAACGTGTGTTGATTTATTAAAGTATCTAAAAGCAAAGCAAAGCCTTGGTGCTACATTCCGTATCGGAACTCGACCTTCTGTTTATTATACATAGACTTCGCAGCCAACTGTTGAGTGTACAGGACAATTGCGGGGCTAGCGCTACGATCCTACTGACATTAACAGTCTCCCTCGAGCCGAGACTCGAACCTACGACGACTGGCTTGTTAGGCCAGCATCGTACCTCGAGACCAGCTGGGAGATGCTAATGCGTAATATTTCAAAGTAGTTCGATGAAAGTGGATCGTCAGAGATACACTCAGATTTTTACTAGGTATTTTTCTACACGGATTTTCGAATTAACGGTTTTTTCACGCGGATGTTTAAATTGAAAGATTTTCAAATTATGCGTTTTTATTCACGGATTTCTTTATTAACGCGTTTTTCCACAAGGTACGTATCCCCGCGAAGAAAAATTGAGTAAATCAAATATTAAGTGTTATATTTGCTCATACTTCGAAGAATAGAATGACTTAGTTAAATTTGTGCCCAGAAAAGGTGTCCTGATTTCTAACTTCGACCAGATGGTATCCTTATTTAGATATCCGCTGTAGTTGTTCACGTGCAAATATGGTAACCTAGGTAACCACTGCAGTACTGTCCATTTATGTCAATTATGTCGGAATAATTCAACATTTTCAGTATAATTTTTTCGTATTACGAGAAACTGATTTGGCTATTTTTGATTTTCTTCAAGGCAGTGAAAACAGATAAAAATACATACAGTTGAAATTTAAGAATTGTAGAAATTCATCTCATATATTTCTGCTAATTCAGGCTTGTTTTTGAAAATTTTAGGTGAACATTTCAAAGATTAAAGTATTTTTAGTGTAGTGAGTGTTTTTGTTTAGTGATTAAAATAAAACATGGTCCGCTAGTGAAAAAAACTTTGGTTGGCTGCTGAACGAGTCCTGTTGTAGCCGTATAGAACAATGCGCAGATTTTGTTTTTTGAGGTAGGTTTTCGAGTGGAGATGCCCGACTATAATATTAAATTTAGAGCTTTTAAGTGAGTTTTGAGGATTTTATTTTATGAGGAATCTATGAGAAATCTATCTGAGATGAATAATGAAGCAGTTTCCCTATAAAACTATTTACCTCTCAAATTATGAAAACGTCAATATGTCAAAATGTCAGAATGTTGAAATGTCAAAATGTCAAAATACCAAAATGTCATAATGTCGCACGTCTAATGTTCGAATGTCATAATGTTCGCACTCGAAGCAACAACTCCGGAGTTAAAAGTCACGCACAGTCGTCTCCCCTCCTGCAATTTGTCGATTTTGCAGTCATATCTGCTAAATTGGCCCCGTCACTAACAAGCTCGAGTTCTTTGAGTTGCCTCAATGTATTCGAGCTGAGTTCCCTTTGATCATCGTCGGTAGCGTTGATGCGTTTCTAGTATCACATTAGTCTCGCTTTTCACTTCGAGAGCGGTACAGATGAGACGAGCTAGCATTTGTCATCTATCTAAACGAACTGTAGTGAAACGACGCGTGGCACTATACCTTTTCATCTGGTCTTTTGAGTATAAAATACTGACTTCCGATGTTTTTTTTTGCCGACTAGGGGGTGATTTTATTATCGCTTCAAATAGCAAAAAAAGCTCATAAGGTGCAACCGTGTTTCGATACACCATGGAGAGTACATATTCGAAACGATGCGCGCTAAAAATAATTCTTCAAAATCAATAAGCTCTTCTTTCTAGTCGCTGCACTCAACAAGTGGTTGTGACCTAGACTGGAGACGGAATTGAATGGAAAAAAGAGGATGCTACTCATGATAAATTGCACAGCACGTTTTCGCAGCGGCTGGATAATCTGGTTTCGGAAATGGAAAATTAGTTTTTCAATCATGCTTCCCCCCACTCCGTAGGACCAATTAGTGTGTAACTGAAATGAACGCTGCAATCAATCAAGCGATTGCTTGGAATCAGAAATGTTTGGAGCGAAAAAATCGGGACAGTTTTAACTGGAATGTGGAACAAAATTGTTCCAATACTTTTACTACGTACTTTAAAAAAATCATTAGACGATAGATGAAGAGAAACATGCCAACATCGCTACCTGCAGATGATGCATGTTTTATTACTTCACCAGTTTCCAATTGATTGCTCACACAGATGATCCAATTGATTGCTCACACAGATGAATCATTGCGCACTGGGATTGGATTTCAAATGCGAGGAAATTTAATTTTCCTATAATTAGATTAAGTCTGTCGCATAGGTTCAGTTCAGTTTCAACGTCAGATCTGTTGGCAAAAAAACGACTTTTGAAACGATCGAAAGTGTTTATAATCCGTCCTAATAATTCAATATTTTGGTAACAGCAGGCACTCGCTTAGCCGGAAAATAATAGCAGCTCGCTCTCAGCTGGGATTAATTAAATTTGACGTTAGCAATATTCGTGGCCTAGGAACAGGCTTTCGCTCTGCAATTTCCAGTTGGGCAGAGCATACTCGTTAAAATTATATATTACCGTATCAATCAATAATCACATTAATTAAATTTTCCTCTTAATTTTATTTGTATGAAGCTGATGACGCTGTCGTTGTATTCCACATTCCCGCGGGATACACGAGAGTTTGTCATTTATTGTTCATGTGTCGCAACCGGTTTCACGTGAATAGCGTCAGCGGTGCTAAACCTATTGAAAACGTTAAAGCATGAGCCGGCCGCATCCGATGCAGGTCAAAGGAGTTTGTATAGGAAAATGTTGACGTGATACTCGCTTTATGGAAGCCGAGAACACCTCTGTACCACGAGAAATCACTGGGAAGTTGGAGAAAGGGCAAGGTATACAGCAGGGTTCGTTTTGGTAAACGATGCGCTGATTTCGAGCGTCGGGTTCTTTAGAACAAGTGTCGCGCCATTACATCCGCCACGATAATCATAATGCGATTCGAACTGATTCAGTTTGACAATGTAACACCACAATAATAAATCGAACGCAAGGATACTGGATCTTTGACCGAATTGAGACAACTTCAAATGATTGAATTTCTCCTCGTAAGGTGATCCTCTTTATACCGAAAGCTATTGCGCGTTGGTGATCTATCTGAAAATAAAACGGCCTCATGAAAGGTATAAACGCGGAGTTTCTAGGGGTTCGGTCAACCGGATATTTTCTATCTAACAGATCGACTAACGACGTCTCTCGTATTCACTTCGTCTGCTCTAAAAAGAAAACAATCCCGCGAAAAACACACCTGAAAAACGGAATATAAAAATGTTGCGCGCTTATTACGGAAACGAACCATGAGTATCTTTCTTGCCAAACACCGCGAACCTCTGCGTACGACGCGCGTTAAGTAGCCTTTGCTACTTGTAGCAACCAGCTATTTGTCAATCCCGAGTACACGTCGGCTGACGTGATTCTTTGGAAGCTACACATCGCGTTTTTGTTAGTCACGATATTTATCGACCGAACGAAATTTTTTCGCTAAATGGTCACTGTGAGACATGAACAAGTATCTGGGTATACCCCGCGAAATCACTTCATTTCGAAAACGTTCATATGAGCAAAACTCTCTCGAGCCGGAAACGCGGTTGACACCGAAGCATTACGCACGACCGCTAATTTCCCTTCTGCCGACGCAGACGCTCGGGGACACGACATTTCGATGCGAATGTTACCTATTAAATAGAAAAATTGGCAAAGTTTCATGCATACAAAGCCTTAATTATTCAAAAACGCAGATATCCAAATTGGCCAGTGCATTGAGTTTATTAACAAAATGCCGAACTAGTCAAAATTGGAACACAGTATATCTGCCCAGAAGCATGAAAAATAGAAAAAGTGAAACATACACACTTAGTTATACAGTCGTGCATTCATGTAATCCCTATTAACAAAACTTTGAAATAGTCACTCAAAAATCAATAATTGTTCAAAAGCTAGGAAAATCCTGAAATGAAGCTTGATGAAATACCAACAAAATTATGTGAAAGTTTAAGTATTAAAATCTTGAAAATATTAGAAAAGATTCTATAAAACTAGCTTATATTTGCTATTTCCCGGAAGATGTAAAAAATCTACTCAAGTTTCGAAAAAGAATCACTCAACCACTGAGCGAAATTATAAAATAAATGTTTTTTGTAAATATAAACACAATGCACTTATCTTATACATCGAGTCAGCATTCAGCGCACAAAGCATTCCGTTACTTTTTTTTCACCACTCGCACATAAACAATCACACCGTTTCCTTGGTGATTGTGAACGTTTTCGAGGAAGCGCTCCGCCACCGGATGAAATGGCTACTTCCAGAAATCATCATATAATTTTACTGGATCATTTCTGGCACAATGTACACTAATCTTCACACATTTATGACTGCAGCTTTTATTTCAAACTGCATAACAATATTCATAACTACGCTTTTTCTCTGCAGATGGACGATCCGAAAACAGTGATAAACGAAAAAGATCCACGCACAACAACGAATAAAATGGGAATGTAATTCAGGTTCGTAGGCACTTAAGCACGAGAAACCGCAAAAAAATTGCGAATTGACAGTAAAAAATCACAAGCGAATTGTTTTTACATTCACTCGCGGTCGCAGCTTGCTACGATCCCCTAAACCTATTGAAAACGTTAAAAGCAAAAAAACTGCAATGTTAATTTGAGGTAGGTTTGAAATAGCTATTACAAATGCTAACCATCCGTACGATATTGGATGATCGTAATAGTGCACTAATTAAGGCGGTTTTCTGGGGATTCATACACTTTCCCAGGAGAGGTGGAAATACGAAAACAAAATTTTGATGGAAGGCCTGGGGAATAACCAATTAGGAACTAATTAACTCATATTTACAAGTAAATTATATGAAATGAAGTAATGCTGGTACAGCATTGTAAAATTTTACTCAAATTGAAAACTCATACCCTTACAATTGCAAACCAGTGGAAAAATAAACTAAAATCAATTGTCAAATTTAGAAAATCTATACCGAGCGTCTTAGCAGAGTGATCGAGAAATCAAAGAAATAGTTATCGGTTTCCGTTATACTCTACTAAATTTTTTGGAAATAAATATTGAAATTCAGTCCGCAAATATATATTTCGACTGTGACTTACAGTCTTCTTCAGTGCTTATGTGGACTGATAAAGAGCAAAGCGTAAATCCTGTTTTTTATTTGTAGTAGGTAAAAATGGAAATTTAGCACTCTTAAATGGAGTTAGGTAGGGGATTATGCGGTCGATTGTTTACCGTACCATGTCTGGGGTTTTTGGGAGCAGATTGAATAGCCATGAGGGGTGATTACCTGCGTCTTTGTTGAGAAGCCTGCATGAGTGTTGTTTATAAATTTCTGAACTTTCAGCTACGTCTAGTTTCCATAAATTATTAACGGGCGGAGGAGGTGAACGTTATCCGAAGTTAGCGGATGTTTCTCGTTTAAAATATGTTCAGCCACTTTTGATTTGAAAAGGTGTGGTGGGGCATTTTTTGAAACTTTACTTGCTTTTGTCACTTCTGCGAAATGTTCTTTGAAACGTATCCCTAGGTTACGTTTAGTTTGTCCAATGTAACCATGTCACAGTGACTGCATGCAATTTTATTAATTCCAGCTTTGTTCAGGGTATCAATAGGGTCTTTGGTAGACCCCAATTTTGTTTTGAGTTGGGTATTTCTACTAGTGTAGACAATATCCATCCCAAATTTCCTAAATTTTGATCGAAGTGGGCGTGTCAAGTTAACGTCATATTCAACGGCTACCCTTTTCAGATCTTCTGTTATTGGGGTGAGTGTTGTAAAAGAATTCCGAATTTGAGCACGCTTCTTTTTATCAACAATGGCTTGAATGATACTTTCATTGTAGCCA
Source organism: Wyeomyia smithii (assembly GCF_029784165.1). Lineage (NCBI taxonomy): Eukaryota > Metazoa > Arthropoda > Insecta > Diptera > Culicidae > Wyeomyia > Wyeomyia smithii. Next base: position 67,558,941 of record NC_073695.1, read on the forward strand.
TTAAGTTTAGCAATTTCGAAAATATATTTCAGTTCCTTTTGCTTGGCTACTTCACTTAGAGGTAAAGTTTCCATGCGGTGGATCATATGATGGAAGGATGCCATTTTATGCTGGAAGGGATGGTTTGAAGTGTTATGTATTACCCGTTTTGTATTCGTGGGTTTCCGATAAATTTCAAATTCCAAGTCCGTAGACTTTTTGACTACAACGACGTCCAAGAATGGGAGTCTGTTGTTAAGTTCTTTTTCATTTGTGAATTTTATATTTTTATGGGTATTATTAAGGGATATGAAAAAAGTTTCAAGATCCGCCTTTTTCAAAATACAAAAAATATCATCCACATACCTCTACCATCGAATCGGTAAGATGTTCCTCTTCTCTAATATACTTTCTATATTTGCCATGAAGAGCTCACATAGAAAGGGAGAAAGAGGATTCCCCATTGGTGCCCCTTTAGTCTGTTTGTAAAATTTACCACGAAATGTGAAGTAGTTTTCTTTCATGCAAAGACGTGAAAGTTTCAACAAACTGTCAACTTTCTTTTTCCAAGTATTATCAGAATATTGGGAAAGGAGCCAGTCCTCTAAAAGGTTTAAGGTTTTATTCACTGGAACGCTAGGAAATAAGGCCGTAACGTCAAATGAAACCATTATCTCATCAGATTGGATATTACCCGAGGATCTTAAATTTTCAACGAAATCTCCGGTGCTCTTTACTGATCGACTTGGAAATTTCTTGGGCATTGCTTGAAATTTTTTTACCAGCCATTTAGCCAATTTTTCTGTGGGAGCCCCTACCGCTGAGATAATTTCTCTCATTTCATTTCCAGGTTTGTGAATTTTGGGGAGACCCTTTATTCTTGGAAGAACTGGATTTGAAACACGAAGATTTTGTAACGCATTACCCAAAACGGGTTTGCATTCTTTTATTGTATTTTCGACACGTTTTACCTACTAAGAAGAAGAAGAACTAAGAAATAGTTATCGGTTTCCGTTATACTCTACTAAATTTCCTGGAAATAAATATTGAAATTCAGTCCGCAAATATATATTTCGACTGTGACTTAAGGTCCATATTGGCAACTGCGTCTTAATCCTCTTGCTGATATGGTAAAACGTGTCGAAAATACAATAAAAGAATGCAAACCCGTTTTGGGTAATGCGTTACAAAATCCGCATAATCCCCTACCTAACTCCATTTAAGAGTGCTAAATTTCCATTTTTACCTACTACAAATAAAAAACAGGATTTACGCTTTGCTCTTTATCAGTCCACATAAGCACTGAGGAAGACTGTAAGTCACAGTCGAAATATATATTTGCCGTCTGAATTTCAATATTTATTTCCAAAAAATTTAGTAGAGTATAACGGAAACCGATAACTATTTCTTTGATTTTTTAAAATCAATTGGAAAAGCAGCGGGTAACTTTACAACGTTACAGTAAGTTGTTAATCTAACATCGAATTCAATAAATATTACATTGGGTTCAACTTAGTCGTTACATAAAACATTGATCCTTTTTTTATAGCCAATTTTAAACTATGATTCTGCTAGCGAATGACGGATTTCCATAGTAGCATGTCCGAACGAACTTGACAGCAACTTGACACTATCTAAAACCAGAGCTACAGGTCCAGGTGGTCATCAGGTGATGATTATGACCGTGGTCATCACGTAAACAATAAGCGGACAATGCTGTATCGTGCCAGCATCGAAGAAGCAGCCCCTCTAGTATGAGGAAGCGCAACCCCGGTCAGGTGGCATACCGAAATTCAAACCAACCACGAAAGGCTGATTGTCATCGGAGACGCAAACGCGCAGATTGGGAGAGACAACTTCTTTCGTCCTGTTATTGGAACGGAAAGCCTTTATTCCGTCACCAATGACAATGGTCTGCGGCTTGTAACCTTCGCTGCTGCTAGGGGGGTGACAATCAGCAGTACCTACTGCGCACGCAAGAATATCCGCAAACACACCTGGCAACACCCGAGTGGTGACATTTGCTCGCAGATAGACCACGTGCGTGTCGACGGTCGACATTTCTCGGACATTATGGATATGAGGTCCTTCGGAGGGCCAAACATCGACTCAGATCATTATCTTGTAGTTGAAAAAATTCGGGCGCGATTATCCAGCGTCACAAGTGCAAGAAATCACAGAGCGATGCGTTTCATTATCCAACGCTCTTTAGCTGAAGGGGTATCTGCAGAATACCGCCGGAAGTAAGATGAGAGGATAGGAGAAATCGACGTAACTGGCAACAGCAACAGCTTATGGGAGTCTAATCGCGGAACTGTGGCTACAACAGCGCAAAAGGTAATAGGTACTGCTTTGCGACGCCAACAAAATGGCTGGTTTGATGAGGAGTGCCAGCGAGTGACGGACGTGAAAAATGCTGCCAGAAGCCAAAAGCTAGCCAGGGAACGGTACAGGCTAGCAAGGGCGAAAGAGGAATGAATCCACCGCAAGAAGAAACGGCAGCACGAAGAAAGTGTGATAGCTGAAGCGCAAGAAAGAATGGATCAGAATGAGATGCGGAGATTTTATGCAATTTCATGTCAACGGCACGCGACACAAAACTGCGCCAGTGCCCGCCATGTGCAATGAATGTCCGAGAGGGGAATTTGCTGACAGAGAAACAATGGTGGCAGCCAGGTGGAAGGAGCACTTTGAAGAATTGTTGAGCGGTAATAATGAAGGCGTATCAAGAAGCAGGATAAACCTAGATGACGACGGTAGAGCTGTGGAACCACCAACACTGAGCGAGCTGAACAACAGTAAAGCTGCTGGGAGGGACGAGATCCCGGTCGAACTTCTCAAACACGGAAGTGAGTAGCTGCATCTGTTAATCCACCATGTTCTTCTAAAGATATGGCGAGAGGAAGAAATGCCTACCAGTTGACTGGATGGCATCATATGCCCAGTCCACAAGAAGGGGCACAGACTAAAGTGCGCCAACTACAGACGGACCCTTTTGAACTCGTCGTACAAAATACTGTCACATTCTGAGACCGCTTGAGGAGTCCTTCGTCGGCGAATATCAGGCTGTTTTCCCCCATCAACGACGGATCAGATGTTTACCCTGCGGACGATCCTGGATAAATTCCGGGAGTACAACTTGCAGACCCACAACCAGTTCATTGATTTCAAGGCAGCGTACGATTCGGTAAAAAGAAATGAATTGTGGCAGGTAATGCTCGAACATGGTTTTCCGGCGAAACTGATTAGGCTGATACGTGCAACGCTGGATGGCTCGAAAGCAAGTGTTCGGATTGCAGACGAAGTGTTAACTTCGTTTGTGACCTTAGATGGATTGAAGCAGGGTGATGCACTGTCGAATTTACTGTTCAACATTGCACTCGAAGGTGCGATTAGAAGGTCAGGCGTGCAGAGGAACGGCACTATCATCACACGATCACACATGCTCCGTGGCTTTGCGGACGATATAGATATCATAGGAATCGATCGCAGGGTAGTGGAGGAGGCTTTTGTACCTCTGAAGAGGAAGACGGCGTGGATATAGGCTTGACCATTAAATTAACTCTACCAAGACGAGTACATGGTTGCGGGTAGAGACAGGGACAGGTCCCGAAACTTGCAAACGTCGACGAAATTCGCTTTCTATAAAACATTGATCCTTCCGGTGGCCCTCTACGGACACGAAGCGTGGACGTTGAAAGAGGTGGATTGGAAAGCCCTCGGGGTTTTCGAGCGAAAAGTGCTGCGTATAATTCTCGGTGGGAAACTAGAAAATGGTGTGTGGCGCAGACGCATGAATCACGAGTTGTACCAAGTGTATAGAGAAATGAACATTATAGACCGCATTAAACACGGCTTCAGTGGGCTGGTCACTTGCGAATGTCGGAAGAAAGAATAGCGAAAATAGTGTTCACTAGGGAACCAGGTAGAGGTCGGCGGCTTCGTGGGAGGCCACGAACACGCTGGCTGCATGCAGTGAAAGAGGACTTGAGAGCCCTGAACGTTTGGGTGCACTGGAGAAGTATCGCCCAAGACCGACGAAGATGGTGCTCTACGATACGCCCGGCATTGGCGTGAGGACACGCTGTAGCCGTCAAGGTATCAATTTGTAATGATAGTCGTTTATTGAAATCGGAAGATGTTTACTTTCAAAATGGTTTTCCGTGGCAAGCCAAAATTGTTGTGCAGTTTATAGCAAACTGTACAATGCGCTTGCGAAGTGCTCCTTGTTTCGACGTCATTTTTAACAGACCTGGGCATGAATAAACAAAACAAAAGGGGGAACTTTGTAGCCGCATGGTTACAGAGTCCACTTTGATAAGCGGGTGGTCGTGGGTTCGTGTCTTAGTAGAATCAGGCCATTTGGTTGTCAAAGTACTTTACCATGGGTTTATTCTCAGGCTCTCCCCTACATACTCTTCCTTCGAGCCGAGTTCTTTAGAACCACTGCTGACTTTCATCCTCACAAAAAGGAGTACCTCTCAAAATAAAACTGATTTCAGCAATATTTATCCTTTCTAGGAAATTGTAATTGGCGGGCTCTTGACATAATAAATCTCTCTTAGAATTAACCTGGCCAGAGAGGAACGTTAGGTGTAGTCTCACTCTAGGGAATTGTAATTTGAATTGGTAGGATAGAAAGAGGCTCGGTATAGTAGAGCAGTATGCTTGAAACGAAAGGGTAAACTCTCACACACAAGCACGGATATAAATGAAAAAGCGTATCATTTACTTCAATAGTGATACTGACAAAAATATGAAGTGCGGAGTATAGAAAACACCCGGGCAGTATTACAATAGATCGAATGTCTCTGGTCGCAGTGATGAGTCACACAGAGGAAAAAAACAAAATTGATATTTTAAATTTGGAAAATCTATACTGAGCGTCTTAGCAGAGTGATTTAAGAAATTAAATGAAATAATTATCGGCTTCCGTTAGACTCTACTAGGGGCTGGGCGCATTGCCTCTCGAAGACGGCTGGTGCAGCATTCGCACAGCTATCGTGGAGATCGCAACTGCGACACTAGGAGTGGAAGCACCGAGTGACAGAAACGACTGGTATGACGGGGAGTGCGAGGCAGCTGTGAATGTGAAGAACCGGACCTGGGCGATATACCTGGGCAGGTCAACGACAGAGAACAAGGCCAATTACAAACGGGCACGGAACGACATGACCACGGTTCTCAGACGAAAGAAGCGCCAGCAAGAGGAACTGAAGCAGCTCTACCGTGCCAGTGAAACGCGGAAATTCTATGAGAAGGTAAACCAGTCCCGCAGAGGCTATGTGCCGCAAGCCGACATGTGCAACGACGGGGATGGGAACCTTCTCACGGATGCCAGCGAGGTGGTCGACAGGTGGAAGGAGTACTTCGATGGACACCTGAATGGCAAAACAGTAAACAGAAGCGGAGCAGGAACTGACCTAGGAGCACCAACAGCGGATGACCGAGTACCAGCCCCCGATATTCACGAAGTTCTTTGTGAGATCGGGAAGCTGAAAAACAATAAAGCCGTAGGCAAAAACGGACTGCCGAGCGAGCTCTTGAAACAAGGAAGAGAGGCGCTGGCTAGAGCGCTGCACTGGGTCATTTCCAGGATTTGGGAGGAGAAAAAACTGCCAGAAGAGTGGATGGAGGGAGTCATCTGTCCCATCTTCAAGAAGGGCGACAAGCCACAACTACCGCGGTATCTCGCTTACCAATGCCGCCTACAAAATACTCTCACAGATCCTGTTCCGTCGTCTATCACCTTTAACCAGGAGGTTCGTGGGTCAGTACCAAGCGGGTTTCATGGGAGCCCGTGCCACCACGGACCAGATCTTCTCAATCCGACAGATCTTACAGAAATGACGCGAGTACAACGTGCTCACACATCACATCTTCATTGACTTCACGGCGGCCTATGATACAGTCGATCGAGAACAGCTATGGCAGATCATGCACGACAACGGATTTCCGGATAAACTGACTCGAATGATCAGAGCCACCATGGCGCAAGTGATGTGCCACGTGCGTGTTTCGGAGATACTCTCGAGTCCCTGTGAATCGCGCAGAGGGTTGAGACAAGGTGATGGACTTTCCTGTTTGCTGTTTAACATCGCCCTTGAGGGTGTGATCCGGAGGGCGGGCATCGACACGAAGGGCACAACTTACACAAGGTCTGTTCAGCTTCTGGGCTTCGCGGATGACTTCGACATCATATCACGATACTGCGACGGCGGAGAGAACTTACGACCGATTGAAAGCCTAAGCTGGACGGATCGGACTGCGGATAAATGCGTCGAAAACAAAATACATGCAAGCGAGAGGCTCCAAGGAGAACAACATCAGCCTCCCAACTCAAGTCTCTATAGACGGTGATGATCTTGAGGTGGTCGATGAGTTCGTGTATTTGGGATGACTGGTGACCGCCGACAATAACACCAGCAAAGAGATCCAGAGACGCATCCAGGCAGAAAATCGTGCCTACTTTTCACTTCGGAAGACACTTCGATCGAATCGAGTGCGACGACGCACGAAGATGACGCTGTACAAAACCCAGATAAATCCGGTAGTCCTCTACGGAATCGAGACAACAACGCTTCTCGCGGAGGACCTTAACGCTCTTGGAGTTTTCGAACGGAAGGTGCTGCGGACTATCTACGGTGGAGTACAGACGGACGACGGAGAATGGCGACGGCGCATGAACCACAAACTGCACGCGCTGCTTGGAGAGAATCCCATTGCACACCTGGCGAAAAATAATAGGTTGCGGTGGGCCGGTCATGTCGTAAGGATGCCGGACGGCAACCCTGTGAAACCACTTCTCTTCAGCAACCCTGCCGGCACCAGAAATAGAGGGGCGCAGCGTGCACGATGGCTCGACCAGATCGAAGGAGACTTGCGGGTGATGAGACGCCTGGGGAACTGGCGAAACACAGCCCAAAACCGAGCAACATGGCGACAAATTCTTGATACAGCACGAGCCACCACGGCTCTCGTCTGATTGGTCTACTAGACTCTACTAGAAATTTGGGAAATAAATATTGAAATTCAGTCCGCGCAAAGATATATTTCGACTGTGACATACAGTCATCCTCAGTGCTTATGTGGACTTTCAATATTTATTTCCCAAATTGTTAGTAGAGTTTAACGGAAACCGTTAATAATGCTAGGTAAATCTGTATAAATCAGAGACAGTAAATGAGACATCTGACGGTACTGTGAATGAAAAATCACACAACCGAACGAGTTCATCAGTCTGTTTTGGGTTCACTGGAAGCTGATTTGCTTTTTGTCCAAAGTCTTCGCGTTTTACGCTGGGCGTTTTATACTTGTATCGGAGGTTGTATAATCTTTTTTTCAGTGAAAAGAAAAAATAAACTACTTTTGCTTCTAGTTGAAAGATTAACGACTGCAGGATTCAGTTATTTCAATAGCTCAGAGACCACGACGGGTTCGATACTACTAAGAACAAGTACAGGCTCTAAATGAGAGGCTGAACTGGGATTGACGGCGAAGACAAATTAGTGTATGAAATTGTATGGCAACGTTTTGATGTGAACACTAGAGGTGATAGTTAGCCGATTTACAGGATAGAATTCCATATGCGACATGAACAGAAGAACTTTCATTGCATTATTATGGTGCTGACTCTACATCAAATCTATACATTCCACGAAATCATTCGAGGGGATGAATCAAAGATGTCAACTGCAAGTTTTTTTATACTAACTTAAACATCTCGGAACAGTCGAATGATTTTGAACATGTATAGTTAAGAAAATGAGCTAACGTTTGCATTAAAGAATTGACAAAAATTACTGATTTTTTATAGGTTTACCTTGACACGCACTGACGAAACTACACACGCAGCAGCAATATTAGTAATCCATGAGTCTGCAGAACAAATTTGACAGCACTATCAGTCGAAATCTAACCATGATGGCGAATACAGTGAAGCTACTCCGTTTAGAAATACGCGCGTTCAAAGAACGGTATCTACAACACCTTGGCACTGTTGAACAATAATCAGAGCATCGAAAGAAAGCTCGGTTTCGAACAACCGACGACCTTGAGCTCCAAAGGATGCTGTAGATAACGACGAGGCTTATTTTACTTCACCCACGAAAAGAGTGAGCTCCGAGGCACACACCATGTTCCTCAAGAAGGCGCTGCTGTGGCTGACAATCAGCGAGAAGAGGATGTCAAAGCCGCTCTTCTTTCACTCCAAACTGATCGTGACGGGGAGATTTATAGTACGAAGTGCCTGTCGCAAGTTGTGTCGTTCATCACGTCGTATCATAAGCACGAAGACGAGGTGTTCCGGCCGGATCAGGCGTCGGCCCGCTATTTGAAGCGATCGTTGGCAAGATGAAGCAGCTATATGAAGATCGATGTGGTATTCAGTCGGCGAACCCGCCCAACGTCCTCCGAGTACGAGATGTTCTGAACAAACCTGAACCGTCAGATCCACTCCAACAATTTTGTAAACTGAGGAGGAATTGATAAAAAAAAACGAAGAAATAAATCAGAAATATGCCTACACCCAAATTCTCGTCCACCATGGCGACAATGGTGTTTTTTTTTTGCAAATAAGCCAATATTACCTTCCATGGGAAACTTGCTGCCAAAGAGTGAGTTGTGTATATTGATTATAAATTTCTATGGATCTGTGGTTGTTGCTGAAGAATCACGCATCACTAACAAAAAAGGCGTAATGTAAAAAGTTCTAATTCTCCAATCCTAATTTTAAAATAAACGTTTAATATCATTGGAATACAATTATTCGTAAAAATGTTAAAATTAAAAAATGCTTTGAAGCTTAACCTTAAAAAATGTATTCTTCATTTCTCCATATTGGACTTTTGCTGAAACTAATTTTTTTACTCAATGTTTTGTGAAGCATTTTATATTCCTTACAATTCGTTCCTAGGAAGATTTTCAATACAGCTAAAGTTTTCTGAGCTACAATGCTATGAATAATGTACAGTGTCGGACATAAGTTAAGCAACTGGGTGGTACAACAGATAACTTTTATTGTCGCTTGAAGTAGAATCACTTTTGAAAGTATTTAGTCAGTCCATATGTTACTCTAACAAGTAATTACACACAATTTTGTAGAGTCACGCTGTGAAAAGTTTCTTGGCAGCACTGTTCCAAAATATTAAGAAGGTGCTTAAAAACGTGCGACATAAATTAAGCAACAGGTAAATTTGGTAAACAAAGTGGTCGATATAGGTTATTACGTGGATAATTACTACTATTTTACAGTTCCTTACTTTCAAACTTGATGAATTGATCAAATAGTGTTGAATTTAAGAGTTTTTATTATTTGCTGAAGTATTGAGCAAAGTGATCTATAGGAATGACACTTGTGTACACTAACGACTTGAAACCAAAAATTCTTTTTGGTATTCACAAGTCTGTGGTAGCATATAAAGAAAAAGAAAAAGCGATATAAAGAAAAAGAAACGGTAGAAACGGCTGTCCGCTCCGGTCATCCGAGGAAAACTAGTTCACGAATGCTCCGCGTAATTAAACGTTGCTTTGAAAACGACTGTTTTACATCAGGATCCGAAATAAGGGACATTTTAGGCTTGGCTCACGGTGATGCGCAGCAATAGCATAAAAGATATGCAACTAAATATTATGAAAATCCGCAATAAATAATTGATACCGTCTGCCGGGGTGAGAATAAGCCACGGGGGTGAGATTGAGCCAAAACGGGAAATGTTTGTATGTTAAATTACTTGAGATTTCCAAAACCTAATACCTCAAATTCAATACTTTATGAAACATGACATATTTATTCATAACTTAAAATGGAATATAGATTATATTAGTGAACTGTTTCGCTTAAAGAATGTTTCAAAGTACAGGGTGAAAAACATGCGCAAATAACGTTATCCAAAAACCAACCCGATCAAGAAATCACATCAACTTACCGCTCAGTTGGTACGTTAGGATTTCGTTTACAATGTGTTGAAGAAGTATTATGCATTGAACCTGTGCCGGCTCAGAAAATAATGTTTCTCCAAACTGTACACTTTTCGAGCTCTTTTGGGGTGAGATTGTGCCAAGCTATATTGAACGGCACAGTGTGTGAAATTCAAATTCACGACAAAATTATATCAGTATACACCAAAACACTTGCATTGTTTACTTAGGGTATATTTTTTTCCCCACAGCATAAGATATGTTGTCTAGCTATGGTATTCTTTGAAATAATGACTAAAAGCTTGAGAATCTTACTGTTCAGTTATTGTTAGATGGAAATTTTCAATGATTGATATTACTTATGGAATGTAACAAAATTTTGTACACCAATTCTATATAAACTGATGACTTTTAAAGCGAAGAAGGAGGGTTGTGGGTACGTTTCCAGAGGTTTTGAGATCTCCAATGGAATATATAGTTGTCAATGACACATAATAATTGAAACGAAAAGTCTTCTCAAACTTCATGTCCTAACGTTTTTCCTTTTTAGGCTACCTGGAGACACCAATATGTGTATAGAGTCTGTCTATAAACCACGTTCTCGCAACTAATTACTCTATGTATCAATTTGATCCAGCCATACATTTTTCTATAATTCATATGAAACATAGTTTCTGATCAACCCCCTAAAGCTTCTTAATAGTCCACGTTGTTTATGGTCGTCCCTATACTTACTGTTTCATTATGTTAGTCATGTGGATTATACGTAGACACACTACTGTTCATTTAACAGGTATTAAATTCAACTTTTTGTTTTTGGCACAATCTCACCCCATAGAAGGGGTGAGATTGAGCCAATGTTCATGTATTTTTATCAAAATTATAGTTTATTGTAACTTAACCATATTTGTTGTAGTTGTTAACAAAACATTTTAGAATGCATTGGTGTATTTTGGATCGAATTCTTTGCTTAAATGTGTGCGTTACAAGCTTGAGAACAAAAAAGCATCATTTTTTGGCACAACCTCACCCCGGATGACGGTACCTTTTAGTTCCTATCCTTTGTCGCTTTAAAAATCATCGTATTTCAACTTCTTCTGTACTTACATAATGTTATTTTAAAATAAATTACTGTAACTGATGTAAAGAAAAAAAAAAACATTATCCGAACCCGAAAGCAATGAGCGTCGCTTAAATCAATATTTTTTGAGTCTGGTTTGCATACTTCAAACTAGTTGCTTAACTTATGTCCGACACTGTATATAGGTTAGGGTGGCAATGCGATGTATGGAAAATAGAATTTAAAGAACCGACCATGTAAATTTTGTTTATTTGCTCAAAAAACCAGTGCCAAATTTCAGCTTTATCTGACATGATTTAGGGGTGCCTCGAAGCGTTTAAAATTTCAGTGTTTGACCTTCGAAAATTACCATCCCTTATAGACAATTATGTTTAAAATGCCTCATAAATATTAAAATAATTTACATGTGGTTTGGTGAATCATTTCAATGTACATTAGGCATTTTGAACTAGATTTTTTTAAAGGGATGTCCGTTTTCGAGGGTCAAAACATCAAAATTTTGAAAATATTGAGGCACCCGTATTGACCGATTGAGCTGAAATTTTACACAGATCATTTTTGGGTCAATAAACAAAGCGTACATGGTCGGTGACATGACCATTTTTGCTGCCACACTAATATAGGTACTAAAATACATACCCTCTTTCAGTAAATTACTATTGAATCCAAAAATATCGTCCACCTCTGAAAAATAACTAGTATTTATTTAACCAAATACGTGTACTAAGTTCCATTCAAACTATATTCAGAATATTAAATAGCTTTTTAAATTAGTAACAATTAGTAACAATGAGAAAAGTGCGGTAATAATGCAAAGAATCATGTCCAAATGGTTCTCCCTCATCCAACGAATGTCCTGCACATGGTTTTGAAAATTCAATTATGAAAAACAAACAATTCATTTGCATTCCAGTTGCAAATACCTCGACTAAATGAAAACTGTAAAAGTTTTAAAAAGTGAAGGCATTGCCACATTTTATCTCAGAGTATTAATATCATGCGGATACATTCCAGCCTAACAAAGCCACCATTCGAGAGCGCCCAATTTAGCAGAAATTAGATTCCTTGGCCTCCCACTCCAAACTTGTTCGTGTGACTAAGGTTCACAGGAAAAATATTGCGTCGTTCTGTCGTCACCCTGAAGAAGGGAGCAATCCATAATGTTGCCGGAGGAAAATATTATTCTTGGTGGGATATAAACTTCAACACTACCGAAGAAGAGAGCCGTACCCCATATAATTTGGGTCTTTGTGATGAGGCGAAACTGGGTCAATGGAGCCGTCAATGTCTAATTTATACTATACGCTACGAAACACAGTTTCGTTCCTTGCGGGCGATCCGATTATATACCCACATGTCTGTCAGTCGGAAGAATCTGATGTCATCTAGCTACTCGTTGGTTGCGTACCCATATCATTTTATAATAACGAATTCCGAGCCACGAATTGCGGTTCGCTCATTCTTTCTGAAAGAAATGCTTATCTTGGTTAGGGCAAGAGCACGAACCTCTATATCCGCTCACACAAAACAGCCTCGGTTGAAACCACAAAGTGCGGGCCGAAGGATGCACCCTACTATCGAGAAACCGAGAAGGTACGAAAGGAGCTGTTATCGTGGCCAATTCACCTGCGAGTGTTACGCGAATTTTATACATTGTCAATTTGTTTGAAATATCTTCATGAATACGGATAGAATAGGTAGAAAAGGTAAACGTTCACGGCTCACATCAAATGTAGAAAATTCGCAAAATAAATGAGATAAGCATTTACAACTGATTACACTACCGCTTCTAAGCGGGGTTCGTGAACGGCAAAACCACAGCCTCGGCGGCGGTTGTCACTCTTCCATTTCCATTCCGACTGATTAATTCATATTTAATATTTCGTGGTGGATTCTTTTTTCCCTCAACTAGCCGCGGGCAAAATGGTGTGAATGTTTGCGTAGAGAATTTGCATCCGATGTCGGATGATAAATAAGGTTTTTTTTTCTATGATGAGGGTGATTTCCGTTTCTCGTTTAATGACGGTCCAGTGGCTGGATGCTGGTTAGTGAGCTTACTTTCTTTTATCCGAGGTATTATATAGGTAAGATTTTGTTTTCTGATTAGCTATGGTCTGTTGGGAAAAACTCTGAAATTACTAGGTCGAGTAATTTTCTAGTGATGTTTGATATTTGAAAATAAAAAAAGTTGGTGTGAGAATATCAGCACAGCATTTAACCAGTTACCCCATATTGCAGCTGCATCGTGAGCGTCTGCTTCGCAGTTTGTGAAGTGTTGTTTTGCGCTTGATGAAGCCATTGTTTTTTCCGTTCCGTCTGATGTATCTTACTAATATCACTTTGCGCCATACGAAACCGAGAGTTTCTGAAATGCGCAATGAAGAACGGTGCAGTTTTTGTTTTGAATTTCACAACAGAGCAAAACATTTTCAAAATAAAAGCTTAACGTAACAATGCGCCTCCATTAAACGAGAAAACGAAGGAAACGCGTGGTAGTTTGAGTCCTCGTTTCATAACACATTCAACGGGTCGCCTTCTCGCATGTTAGAAGCTGAAGAAATCTATCAAAACAAGTTTGATGTTTTTTGTACGAACGCTTGCAACGTTAAGTTAAGAGGGATTTTATTTTTGATTCGAGCAAAATAGAAACTTTTCAATTCTTACTGTTAAAGTTGGCGGGGCTGGTAGAAAAATGAAACACAAAAATGTTTGGGTGTGTTGTCGTGTTACAAAACTTCCACATTATTGGTGCAAATTCTGAAGCATCGTTTCTTAAAAGTTTACAAAGTGCTGAGTTGAATCACCAAGCAATGTGAGTAATAGAAATTGATAAAGGCAGTCTTCACAGCATAACATCAGTGATGTATTTTTCAACAATCATTAATTTCTTACCATTATTAGGCAGGATTGAAATCAATAACTAGTTCGGTTAGCTTCTCATTATTAAACTATGTTGGATTATTCCTTAAAAGAGAATAAAAAAGAAAATAAAATTGTTACGTTATCAAATAAGACTATTCTTATTTTTGAGATATCCATTTTATCTCCGTAAGACGTAGCCCTATGTCGAAACTTTTCGAGTAAAAAAGAATCAGCGAAATGAAAACATCTCTTATTTTTATTTAACTGGGAAATGATACACAGCTATTTCGTAATAGGTACCTATTCTATGACAATCTCTTCACACACGTGAGAAAATGTTTGTGTAGCAATACCAACAATAAAAATAAACTTTATATTGCTGACTGCAGCTAGCAGCAAAGCTCTGCATATCATACAGCACAGAAATTGAAATTCAAAGTCAGGAGAATATATAATTTAATTTCTTCCATGCACTCCCTCCACACATCCTGTTGTATATGCAGAAAGAGCGCAAGCTTCGCAACATTGTTGTTTGCACAATTCCCCAAGCCACGTCAATCATCATCGTACATCAATCGACGGGCGGAAGGAAATCGAATTATTTCTCTACGTGTATCTCGTGCGAAATGATTTAACCAAATCAAGCTCTTCGTTTCAAATTTACATAGCTGTATTTGCCTTGAAACCTCACATAGAGATCGATATAAAATTTAGAACGACTTAACGCTTTTCCCGTCAATCTTCCACTAATCCAATGAAGCACCCAATCCACTACCAATGCTTCACAATCTTATACGGTGGAAAACTTCTGTGCTGCCTGGTGAAAAATTATATTCTCATTAGCACAAATGAATGTGCATACAAACATTTCCCATTAGTCTTAATAATTTGACGGTTGCCTTGCCTTGGGAACTCCCCAGTCTGTAATTATTTCGTATTAACACTAAATAAAGTACCAAACCATTGCATTCTATTTGGCACATATCCTATAGAATAAAATAAACTGTGCTATGTGCAGTTTTGAGTTTAAATTTCGAAACAGCCTTTTCCGTGCAAAGCTCTCTTGGGTTTTAGTTAATTCTCCGTAATTAATCCTTAATTATGCTCAACAAAATTAAAATTTGGTTATTGAATAGTAAAAAAATCAATGATTGTTTACTGTGTTCCTTTCCAACTGCATTTTTATTTTAATTTTTACGAGGAAATGAAATATAGATAGGGTATTTTTTTCAGTTCTGGATAGTCTAACTGTTGTTATTTTTGTTATTGTTACAAGTGACAAACAAAACCTACCTTCAGCGTTCTGTCGATCTGCCCCAGGAAGAACGTGAGCAAGGCAATGATGATAAAGTTAACTCCTCCGGCGAAATCCGTTAATTTGTCCAGCTGGAAGATGGCAGCTATCAGGAAGAAGATGATTTGCATCGCCACCGTTACAATCGCACTGATCGCGAAGTGATCCTCGTCCAGTATGTGGACAGCCATCGTGCCCCCTAATGTGACTACGAGTGCGAACGAACGATAACCGATTTATCACAGCAAGGTAGCACACTTCAGGCGCCGTCGATTCCGTGCCAATTCTCGTGCTCGAATTCAGGGTCGGTTCAATTGTGTACGCTTTCGAATGGACTACTTCTAAATTTATATAGGTAATACTACAGCAGCAACACAGCGGCAGCACTATTTTTTGCTCCCACAGAGCAGTCACTTTTCCATCACTCTACTAGCCGTTGGGAAAATGACCCCAGTTCCATAGCAACAGCATCCGCTAGAATCAACACCGACGCCGGCACCAAACGTGGCACTACCGATTTTTCATTCATTTTACCGCCTAGTCTTTATTTTCGCTGTCTCGATTTATATGCACCCAGCCGTGTTTACATTTCTTATTTATGGTTCTACCTACTGGCGGATTGATCGAAAACGGTTTATGTAAAATTTATTTATTTATTTTTTTCGCCCTAGGACTGATGAAAATTTGTGCAAATAAGCGGCAAAATATTCATTCAACGATTTCAGCATGAATAAGGAGGCTGTTTGCAGCAGGACCGGGAACGATTCAAAACGTGTTTGGCAACATCCATTCGGAGTGGGTTCGAAATGTTTGCCTGCACTACCGTGTTATTATTGAACTCTTACGAGAAACCCAGAAATGCAAGGCGGCTTGGAGCTTTCTGCAGCAAGACGGAAGCAAACCGTAAAATTTATATCCATCTAGAGGATTTATTTGCAGCAGCAATCATTAGATACCTGTACTATCATTACAGTCTATAGACAAAACCAAAACCGCAACAAATTTTGTTGGCTGAGCAACATGCACCATAAAATTTAATACGTAAGCTTTTGGACTACAAAATCTGCTGGAAATGTAACACTTGCTTTTCGTACCTATGTGTGTTTAGTTTTGATTTTTATTATCAAGTTTTGTGACGAAATAATACGGCGAGGTTGAACAAATATGAACCGACTACTGTTTATATTAACAGAAACAGTTAGGGTTTCTAACGTTTCTTACTCGTCTATCATAAAGCTTGAGTTATTTAATATCTGGACACACAAAGGTTTTATCTCAGAACCATGTTAATGAAATGAAAGTGTCGAGTACTTAAAATGAAAGCCACCCGAACAAACGATTATAACAAACGGGTAACAAAATAATATCTGAACTCGATAGAAATTACAAAGCCAGTAATATTCTCGATATGCCAGAATGATAAAAAGTACTGAATTACATCAAATTCTGTCATTATAGACTTGAATGTTCAGAAGCGTGTTTTTTTAGAGCATATTTATAACAAAAATTGCTTTTCAATTAACAAAATATTGTACATCCTAACTAATTCTACCAAAAACCTTACAAAACTTGCTATAACCTGTAATAATCAGTAAGTAATTTTGATAGGAATTTTGATATTTTAGCTATTAACGAGACCAAGTTTAGAACACAAGAAAAATATTCCGATTTGGTTTTGAGGAAATCTGGACCTTCTTTTTGAATACCACATCAAAACATTATATTTGGGTAACTCCTTTCCGAAAAAATCCACTTCGTCGTCGTTGTAGCACTGTGGTACTTCTCTGCCTACAAAATCAGGTCAAAACTTTGCTGGTCTATTGTGAACTTGAATGTACGGAAGCATTCGCTTTTTCAGGCACTCTCGCTTGTACATGTAAGGTAGTATAGCCTTGTTTTCACGAAAACTAGTTTTTGGTAAGATTATAATCTTTCTTGTGAATTTATCAGCAAAAACAAATTTCAACTTGCTAGGAACATCACCACGACCAGTGGCTTTATAGCAGGTGCTTCACGACCTTTTACTTGACGAAGAATTTCTCGAGCCAAAATATTCGACGGAGCATCTGCACTTTTAATCAATGAGTACACTGAGGAAGTTTTTTTTGTTCCGCCAAAAATGTTGGTTCAAAAAAGTGTTCTGTTGAGCAAGAGATCTGGAAACTGACAAAAAAAAATTGATTTTAGAGACTGCAAGTAAAAAGTGAAACTAACCTCCATCTTTCGAATGTTGACTGTTGTTACTGCAACTACAATTAAACTATAACATATTTATATCCCTCGGATTCATTTTAAATAAATCAATCTTTAGTTTAAAATGATTTCGGGTGGTCAGTTTGGCCACACGTACGGGACTGTAGTGTTTCGCGGTTTAAAAATGTCTGCGTTCAAAACTACCAGTATTACGTTGATTTTCGAGAGATAAAACTTTAGTGTCTTCAACAAAGTTTTTCTACATATAATTACCTACAACTTTGTTGGAGGGGACCTGGTAGTCGCAACCTATCGCCCGGTTTCGTGCGTGAACATTTGTACGTTTCTGGGATTGGGTATAAGACACGGACTCGCGTCGTCGCTCTCGCAAACGATAGAATCGCTTCTCAAGGAGAATCCTAATCTAACGTTTACCCTTCCCAGTTTGGGGTGAATAGCTGTTTCTACAAGCATCGTGGCGCCTTTTGGTCTTCAGAAGAGTTTTTCCCAGGAAAATTTCCCACAAATATCATGTATTGATATATTTTTAACAGCCAACTGGACATCTCTAGAGAATAAGTATTGAAAAAGTGGAATTTCCCATATAAAATCGTATGGAAACTTTAAAATCGGGCGTTTCACCGATCGATCTGAAAAGTTACACAGTTGTTATGGGACCCATAAGGAACACGAAAATTGCATGGGAGCAAACATTTATTTTTTCCCACCCTAATGCACAAGTGTGTCGAAAGTTCCCACCAAGTCTCCACTCATTTACCCCGAAAGTGAACCATGCGCTGCCTTTTATTGGAGACCCCATGTTAACAGCGTTCTAGGGAACGAATTTTGGGGGCATTTTGGCTCTAGTGCTCGATAGCAGTAAAGCAGTTCCACAAAAAATGTCCCAGTTTTAATATTTTTTTTAAATTGTCAATTTTGATTTGCCTGAAACTTTGCATAGACGTTATCGAAAATATTTTCCAAAAAATTAAACCAATATCACAAAATGGCATCTTTTGCCCATTGAAACGTCTATGTAAAGTTTCAGCCAAATCAAAAATGGTCGATTAAATTGGTTGCCCGTTTTTTGTGGAATTCCTCATAAATAATACACTCAAGCGGCATGGTTTTTGGAATTACCGTTTTTGATTGTATCTAGTACCGATCGTAGCTGTTCAACGGTCCATGACCTTGGCTGAAAACGAGATAAAGTGTAAGCAAAAAATTTGTTTACAAAGTGCCCTTTTGCCCCGAGCTACGCGAAGCGTTTTGCCCCGAACGTAGCAATTTCTTCAGAAATGTGTTGCTCGACAAATCTGCAACGGCACCTTTCGCTGGTGGAAAAAAACAATTGAAGAGCAATTGAACAATTGAAATTTTTTTGTATTTATTTACATTTTTTGACATTGTAGTGCAGCCAAATTGACAGAGTGACTATAGAAAACATAGATTGAAATAATATAATTAGTATTTTGTTATTAAAATTTGACATTTTAGCTAATAAACCTTTATGCCAAACACTGTCGAATGCCTTTTATATGTCTAGAAGAGCAGTTCCAGTCGAATAGCCTTCAGATTTATTAGTTCGAATCATATTTGTTACTCTAAGTAACTGATGAGTAGTGGAATGCCCATGGCGAAAACCAAACTGCTCATTTGCAAAAATTGAGTTCTCATTAATATGTGTTATCATTCTATTGAGAATTATTTTTTCAAAAAGTTTCCTAATAGAGGAAAGTAAACTAATTGGTCGATAACTTGATGCCTCAGCTGGATTCTTCTCGGGTTTTAAAATTGGAGTGACTTTGGCATTTTTCCATTTCGTAGGAAAATGTGCTAGTGCAAATCATCTGTTAAAAATTTTTACCAAGAAATTTAAAGAGTTTCGGGAAGTCTTTTGATGAGGATATAGTTAATCCCATCATCTCCTGGTGCTTTCAATTTTTTGAGAATAGTTCGCACTTCATTCAAGTTTGTTTCCAATACCTCTTCGGAAAGAAATTCTTGGGTGGTGATCTGATCATACTTTTGGTTTACTTCATTTTCAATAGGACTTACTACGTTCAAATTGGAGTTATGAACACTCTCAAACTGCTGAGCAAGTTTGTGAGATTTTTGTTCATTCGTTAGAAAAATGCAATCACCATGTTTAAGGACTGGAATGGGCTTCGAAGGTTTCTTAAGAACCTTCGAAAGCTTCCAAAAAGGTTTTGAATAAGGTTTTAGTTGTTCAACTTCTCTCATGAGATTCTCATTTCGCAAGAGAGTGAATCTATGTTTAATTTCCTTTTGTAATTCTTGAAAAATAATTTTCAAAGCAGGATCACGATCCGTATGGTCTTCAAATGTATAAGAAGTTGAAGTTCACTGTCAATAATTGGTGCATTAAATTTCACTCGAGCCTTAGGAACTGATGAATTCCGGGCATTGAGTATTAATAATTTAACGAATTTTCTTTTTTTCTTTTAGTTTTGTAAACTTTTTTTTCAGTTTTTTTTCAATTTTTCAATCTTACATAAGATTCTTTTGAATCCCCCTCTCCCTCTTCGTAAGCATTCGTAAGAAATTTGGATACCCCCCCTCCCCCTAAACCCTTACGTAATTTGTGGATGACCCCTTTCCTGTATAGTTTTCACAGGAACACGACGAAATTATCAATTCGAAATCAAAATACACTAAAGTCGTTTTTTACACGAGGGATACGTGCCGCATGAAAGGAAACCGCGTAAATTCCAGAATCCGTGTAAAAAACCGCGTAAAAAGCGACATTAGTGTATACTCATTTGTCGGAAAATACAATTTCTGGTAAAACTGCTACCTAAAATTGATATACGTTTTAGATTCTAGAAAGTAATCTTTGCTAGGGACACCAAAATTCACAGAAATGGTTAATAAGCTATTATCTTTCATTTTTTCCCAGTTTGAACTCTAGGGCAAAACCTGTGTTTACCTAGTATAATGCAACGAATTCACTACAAAGTGTGGAAAGATGCAACACTCAGCTGGAATGTTTATGACATCGATTTGCTGGGACTTACACGGGGTAATATGCATTGACTATCAGAGATGGAAGCGAAGGATGAAATCTTAAAACTAAATATCCTCATATACAATAATATGAAAAAAATGAAAAATTGCGGAATTGCTGGAATTGCTTCACTTGCACGCTAGAGAGAGTCAAACAGCTAAGTATGGTTTTGTTTTTATCATTGTAGGTGTTGTTCATGCTCAGTGTGTTTTCGTTTGTTTAAAATGAAGGTCGGGAAATAGAGCACATCTTTCGGATCCTTGGATAGTATCCAAAATCGGATATGGCGAGACACTATACGACGGAGGGACATAAAAAATCCACGATTTACATTATAGTCGCTCGGTTCCAAGGTGGAGGGCCAATGGCCAACAATGAAACCCCGGGCCGACGGAGCGAAATAAGCGCCGTCAAGCGAACAAAATTGAAAGCTGCAGCCAAAGCAAGATTTTCGCCAGCACCTAGAATCCAGGCAGAAGCACATGGCGAATCATCTGCTGGAAATCGCAAGAAAGTGTCCCAGTTGGTATACGAAAATAATTGGGAAGCCACTACATCCTACAACTTAGATCCCGTATCATCGGATGTGCCAAAACGTGGAACGCAAGGTGGTCCAGAGCATGAAGTTGGTGGATGTGATTTAATTTAGAGACTTTTCAAAAAAAAAAAAAAACGAATTTGATTCCAGTTTTGCCGACAATTACCACTCACTTGAAGAATTGAAATAACACTCTCAATAGTAATTCTTGCTGTCACCTGTTGCAAATTGAGAACACGATTATGTAAATGAACATTAGCCTAATCAGTGTTTAAGCTGTAGCTACAACCACTTTGTGTGATTAACTAATTTCAAAAACCCGTTTCGAACACATTAGTAGCACACAGCAGTAGTGACTTGGTCGAAAAAGCACTCCAATCCTAGCATATTTCGAATAATAATTACATCCCGAAAAGGCCAACTGGTAAGTACGATGGCGCTACAGTAAATCGGATACAGTTGCTCTCCAGAAATGATTAATGAATTTTCTCAGGCCGTTCACATTAAATTAATTTCCATTTAACATTATCCCAAACATTACGCACGCTGGGCGGCTCCTGCAGGGTCCACGCTGAGTTTACTCTGCACGCCTCAATGCGTTACAGTGAAAAAGTAGTAAATTCTAGCTCCGAAAGGTGGAAGGAATGACTGCAAGCGGCAGCTACTCGCACGGCTAATGCTCATGCTCACTTACTGCAGTAAACTTTTTTTTATATCTGCTGTGGTGGATCTATACTAACAATATCCGTTCGATTTATCCGTGCACACTATGAAAGTCATTATGCCGTAAGTCAAACACTTCGAAGAACCGAAAAACTTCTTTTTTGTTTTGCGTGCAGGTGTGGCTACAAAAATGAACAAATTAGCTTCATTGCACTGCATGCATTCCAAACTGAACTGTAGGCACAATCTTAGTGTCCCTTAATGTGCCATCCTCCGAGCCAAGTTAGCTACATACACTAGCTCGAATGTAAATAAACATATGTTGTACAGAGCCACACAACCACTGACTGATAAAAACAGGTCGCCACGAAAGGGAGGGGATGAACTTTTCCTCACTGTGAACTTGAGGTTCCTATTAGCATGTCCGAGGTTGGGGAGGATTTCCCAAATATGAACCAGAAGCAAAGCGCTATTCCGAGGGCAATTCTTTAGCAATCATTTACACATCTTTCAGCACCCGTGTTTCACAGCATCTGAGTGAAACATGCTTCTGCTCGGCCACTTTCAATCATTTCCAAACTTTTTCTGTTTGCACACACACCAACTTCTGCAGGCCCAATACCATCAGTAGCACAGGAAGACAGCACTGAAGAAGAAACGAAAATGGTCACTTTTCCCGAACACGTCTGTGATGCGTGGCGTCCCGTATAGAACTGAACGTGGAAAACTTCGTGCGAGATGGTGTCAGCCAGGAAAATGGGAAAATAGCGGGAGAAATCTTTAACCACTTCACACACAACATGGAGAGGCATGATGCCCGTGCAGTGATGGGCAGTTCGAATGCTCTCACCGATACTTAAGTTGCTGCTTCTAGTTGAGTGAATAAAATGTTGAATGTCGCATGAAACTTGCAATTTAGATAAAACAACATTGATTTACTTGCACAATCAATACCAGGTTCTAGTGTTCTAGCTTTCTAGTTCCAATAATTCGTCCGCTACTGTATATCTATATATAAGCCTCAGTAGTGTGCATACTTGTTAGATTATGTGAGAGTGTGTAACCTTTGGTACGATCCGACGCGCGCTCCTCTCTACAGGATGAGTGAACGAGCTCTGAACTTGAATCTTTGTTGTCTAACGCTCTGCCGTTCTTGAGGCAGCTCCCGAACTACCTCCCAACGCTCCTGGGGGGTCAATGGGGGATGCATAAGCTGTGTAGCTTACGACGAGTGGCACCCACAGGCTGTTTGAATAATGGTTCACATAATTGCTCGCAGTTCATCGGCTGTTTCCATGTAAACTGGATATATGTATATCGTATATGTCTACATATTCTGAATGCAAGGAAGATTTTCGTTTTTTTTTTAACGAGAAGCTAATGCTACTCGATATTTCATCCCTACGCATAAACAATCATGTAAACAAGTTTGGATTAGGAGTCAAACTTTTTCGGTTTTTTTTTTTGAAACATGAAAAGAAATGTCTGAACAATCATCACTGCTTTTTATGTTTCTGTTATTTTTAACTGAAAAAACCGCACCAGCCTTCTCTGAAATTTACCGTACTATGCCACTAGAATTGTTTGCTTGTTTAACCGATGGAATTGTTCGTGGTACAGTACATTTACTTTACACCGATTAGCATCGAGAAATCAGAGTCAAAGATTCTTCATTCGCGGAAAACAATGACCTAATTTCATCGGAATCTAAAGATTTCTAAGAAAAGTTTGCTCCACTTATAGTTTGGCAACTTCTTTTGACATAGGACTACGTCATATATTGGTAAGATTTTAAATAAAATTTCAGGTTTTAAAGCGTATTATAAATACAAAATAAGTTTTATGAGGGTCTCTAAGAGTGTCATGAAACATAAATTGTTACTTGGGATATCATACGGTGAAAAGTGTAACGAAAAATATATTTACCTTATTGTCGCTTTTTGATTTGCATATAACTTTACTATCGCTGAATATATTGCGTATAAATTTAATATATTATATACCCAACAAACAATTTTGTTGATTTATAGCTTGTTAAGCTGCTATTAGACGGGTTTCGGCTGAGCTAAAGCTTAACAAGCTGATATACAATAAAAATTTTCGCTGGGTATGGTATGATAATATAAAGGCACATTCGTATCTTGCCAACCTTCGTAGCAATTTTTTGCAATTTGCATTTGAACCAGTTTATCCAGTGTATTCAACGAGGAAAGGCTTTTTATAACTGAACATTGTTACCTAAACAGCTTCACAGTATTAAATAATCATACATTTCAATCTATGAAACAATCTTGAAATTGTTGCTGTAACCATATAATGGTTTTCTAGATCGAACTCAGCTATTGGTCGGTTAAACACCACCACTATATCTTGTGATTACCCTTTTCTGTTTCAGGACGCCATTGAATACCATTCTTCTAATAACCCATTCACACTACAAGATACGTGATATTACGTGATATCCGCTATAGTGTGAACAAGGCATAAGATTAGCCATAACCTTTGCTGCCGTAGGTCAGAATTTCGACTTAGGCCTCCCGCCATCGCGGACGACACTGATATAATTGGTGTTAACCGTAGAGCTGTTGAGGAGGCCTTTACGGCTCTCAGGAGGGAAGCTACGAGAATTCGACTCACCATAAACACTGCCGAAACGAAGTAGATGGTGGCTGGCAGAGAGCGTGATAGTTCTGCGAATGTTGGTGCTGCGGTGGAGATGGATGGGGATACCACAGACTAACAGACGTAACACTGGAACCTAGCTCCATGGCCACAAAAAACGATTATTTCAAATTTCCAATCGGATAACAGTCGTCGCGCGAAAACGTCGTCTGCGGCGCTGTCATGCAATCTCATACATATTTTGTAGTTCCTTGTTTGACAAATGCAGTAACGCTGGCGCTGATGTCGAAATACATGACGCAGCGCGAACACGACAGCAGATGGTGCTAGTGTTACTAACGTAAAGTACTGGAATCATTCAAACGATGATTTTATTGAAAATTTGTTCGACGTGTTATGTCTGTTAGTCCGTGAGGAAACTTTTGACCACTACTTCTAAACGAAATTCGAAGCTCAAGTTTTCCCATACAAATCATTGCCACCCTATTGTATAGTCTCTATATTAAGGTATGTTTAGACTATCTGATTTTTTCATCTGATTCGAGCTGATTGCTCGAAAATATATCGAATTCAATGTTGGTTTACGTTTACACCTTTTAGATATTGTGATTCGACACGACATGCCGTTCAATATGTCGAATGGAATAGGAACGTTTCTATTTTCAGTTCGACTCCAAGAACATAGCAACCTTTGATTTTTTTCAATTTTTTGTTTCGGCTCTCCATAACAAACATCATTCTCGTTTTTTGTGTGCTGGCGAATATTGAAATGGAGAAAGGAATTCATTTGACATTCATTTGGCAGTTCTTCCTTTCGACTTGTGCAAGCAGTGTGAACACCGCCATACAAACAGGTTCGACAAAGTATGTCGAACGGTTAATCGGGCAGACTTTCGATTACTGCAGTGGTCAAAATCAGACCGACATGTCTAATAGTCTAAACGTACCTTTAGTAGGAATAGTAGATGCTCAACTGTTTATCGACTACAGAAGAGCTAAATTTAATTTGGCTACGGAAACCAAAACCAACCAAACGAATCAAATCTAAACATATAAAAATGCTGCTCTGTCTGTCTGATCCATATAGGCTTTGAAACTATTGAACCAATTGGCGTGAAATTTTGTATAAAGGGGTTTTAGGGGCCGAGAAAGGTGACTAAGATAGTCCGAGACCCCTCCCTCTTCTGGAAGGGAGGGGTCGCATACAAATGAAACACCAATTTATGTACATTTCAAAAACTATAACCAATCAAATGGAACCAAATTTGGCATGTGAATGTTTTCAGGTGTATTAAATATCTCCATATTGGTTATCAATATAGGGAGGGGTCCCATACAAATGAAATACAAATTTCTGCACATCTCAAGACCTAACCAAGTAAATGGATCCAAATTTGACAGGTGGGTGTTTTTAGGGGTAACAAATATGTACACAAATGAAACACATTTCGCACAGCTCGAGAACCAATCAAGCAAACACAACCAAATTTGGTACGTGAATGTTTTTAGAGGTAACGAATATGTCCATAATGGTTCGACACCCCTCCCTCTTCTGTGAAGGAGGAGTTCCAAACAAACAAAACACAAATTTCGGCACATCTCGAGAACTAACCAACTAAATGGAACCAAATTTGGCAGGTGAATGTTTTTAGGGGTAACAAATATATCCATAATGGTTTGACATCCATACAAATAAAACACAAATTTCGCTCAACTCGAGAACCAATCAAGCTAATACAACTAAGTTTAGCAGGCGAATGTTTTTGGGGGTAATAAATATGTCCATAATGTATTGACACCCCTCCTTCCTCTGGCAGGGAGGGGTTCCACACGAATGAAACACAAATTGCTGCACATCTTGAGAAATAATCAAGTAAATGGAACCAAATTTGATATGTAGAGGTTTTGAGAGCAAGAAAAAAATTCATGGTGGTTCGGCACCCCTCCCACTTCTTGATGGTAGGGCTCTTATACAAATCAAACACAAATTTAAATAGTGGTTTGCGACTCCCCCAGAATGAGATGAGGGGAGACCATACATACTAAACAGATATTTCAACCAGGTTTTCCGAAAAACAGCCTAAAATGATTGGGTCGATGCACAGGAGCCAAAACTCGATTCCAGGCGCCATTGTTAAATTTAAGATGGAAACTTCCGGTTTCTATCCGGAAAATGTCTCCAAACACCATTTCAAAATCCAAGATGGCGACTTCCGGTTTCTGAAAAACAGCGGCAAATGACCAAATGCCACCTAATATGGGTATTTCCGGAATTGTTATGATGCACTGAAACCACAAATCGACCTCAGACAACATTTTAAATTGTAAGATGGCAATTTCCGGTTTCTGGAAAACAGCCAAAAAATGGCCGATTTCCACCCAAATCTGTATCTCCACAACCAGAATGATGCCCAGCAGCTAAAAATCGATCACAGACACCATTTTGAATTCAAAGATGGCGACTTCTGGTGGCTGGTAAACAGCCGAAAATGATCAAATACCATTCAATATGAATGTTTTTGGAGCCAGAATGACACCCAGAGGTCAGAAATTGATCTCAACGAGCAATTTTGTTGATTTACAGCTTAATAAGCTATTATTCAGTGGATTTCGGTTGAACTATAGTTTAACAAGCCGTTATACAACAAAATTGTTTGTTGGGATTTCACATGCCATTTTGAAGTCCAAGATGACGACCAAATACCACCCAATATGAGTATTTCCGGAACCAGAATGATGCAAGTAGCTGAAAATTTAACCTCAGACACCGTTATGAATGGTAAGATAGCAACTTCCGGTTTCTGAAAAATAGCCAAAAATGGTCGATTCCCATATAATATGAGTATCTTTGGAACCAGAATGATACACAAGAGCTAGAATCGACCACAGACACCATTTTGAATTCAACATTCCAAATAATATTTATTTTTCTACATATCGTTAGCAAAGTGACCTTTTACATGCCATTTTGAAATCCAGGATGGTTACTTCCGGTTTCTGGAAAACTGCCGAAAATGACCGAATAACATCCAAATGGATGACGCTCAGGGCCCAGAAATTGTCTCCAAATGCCATTTTAAAATCCAAGATGGCGACTTCCGGTTTCTAAACACAGTCTAAAGTGACCAAATACCACCCAATATGGGTATCACCGGAATCAGAATGATGCAAGGAGCTAAAAATTGACCTCAGACACCATTTTGAGTTGTTAGATGGCAATTTCTGGGAAACAGCCGAAAATAACCGAATACTACTACATATGGATATTTCCGTAATCGAAATGATGTAATGAAGCCAAGCATTGACCCTGGACAACATTTTAAATTCGAAGATGACAACTTTTAGTTTCTGGAAAACAACGAATATAACTGAAATGCACCCAGTATGGGTATTTCCGGAATAGAGGTGATGTACGAAAACCAAAAGTCGAGGATGTTGTCATTCCGATAAAACCAATCATTTCAAACGATATAAACAAATCGCAAGGAATAAATGAATTTGAAATGTTTAAAATTATTAAATGAAGAACTAAAATAGGTGGGACGAAGTTTGCCGGGTCAGCTATTTGAACATAAAATGCTTTTCACACGGTTTTAAATAGTTTTTGTTTATTCAGAAACCGCGGCCCATTAAAAAATGAAAATTCTGAAGGGGCTACTGTAAGTTTTTGACATTTCAGCCGCTAAATAAACGTCACATCGGGTGATCAGAATCAAAACATTTCTTACCACAAATCTCGAGGAACATTTCAAAAGGTCCTATCTGACATTTGTAAACAAAACCCAATTTATGCGTATTCATTTAGAAGAGCTTCTTGTCTTTAAGCTTAGTGAAAAAAAAATTGTTTTTGATTTTTATAAAAAAAAATTATAGTATCCGAAAAAAAGTCCAATTTGAAAAGCAACACAATATCGCACAGCTTTCTGATTGGACCTTTTTACCTACTAGTAGGCCAATCTGTTATTCGAATAAAAACTTTGACAGATACAGATTGGACCTCTCATTTTAAACTGTTGCAAAACATGTTAAAATTCTTTATCAGTGAAATGAAGTGCAGAAGAGAAAAAATGAAGTTAGCTTCAGTCGTTGCTCGGTAAGTTGGAGAATTATTTCGGAATTACTTAAGTTATTTGTGATACTTTGTTTTGCTAGATGTCGCCGAGAGAATTGATTTGCGTCTTCGAAGTCCAAAGACCAGAAATCGCATGAAAATTTTTTATCGCGGTTTTAGTATGAGAGTATGTGATCTCTCCATGCAATCAACTGATTTGGAAGGCAAAGTTTAATACATATCATAATTTATGTAAAGTTATAAATTGAAACTAACTATACGATTACAGATTGTGAATCGTCATTCGAGGCTCAGTATCAACATCGACCATGTCACTACCGTCCTACTAATGGAGGTTGTCCGCACGACGGTATAGGGACATATAACTGTTCACCTTCTTGCCTCCATAAGATTGGTTCTTGTGATTGTGCATATAGTCACGAGTATAGTAAATTACGCATTACCTAGACGAATTCGGTAAATCTAGTTTATTCTTGTTTATTGTTATATACTAGATAGTACATTATTATTTTTAATATGATTCTAGATGGAAATTTGGCATTGGAAACTACGCACTGATCTCGAACATCTCGCCGTCATCGTTGTTTTTTCTCTCACGATATTTCATATTAATAAATAAATATAACATTCACTGTTTTGTTACCGTTTCTTTGTTTTTTTTTTAATCATTTAATTATTTTAAATATTTATACATCTCTAATCCTCTTGTATGAGCTTCCATTTATCATTTTCCTTCTTGACCCCTACTTCATCTTCTACGGTCTTTTCAGCGACGACTAAACTCTCATCACCTGCCATCATGTGGCTAATGGATTCCTATTTTGATACACAAAAGAATTTGATGTAAGAATAATGCTCGTTAGAAAATGAAACCTCCATGAAAATATATTGATAATATTTTTATGGAAATGTATCTAGAATTCGAATATCCTATGACAATCATTTCGTATTATTGTTGATCATAATAATAAATTGGTTCTTGTCGAGCCTTTGTAGTCATTGAATCAAAGGTCCAATGTGTTACCAATTTTAACTACTAGACCTATTAGGTAGGTCCTGTGTGATAATGAAAACAACATAGGTCCTATGTAACAAAAACATCAATAAAACCTGAAAAAAAGGTTAAAAACGTTAAAAAAGGCACTGGAGGTGAAGACGACGGTCTTTCACTACAATAAAGATCATATACGTAATTAAATTTTGTTTCTGTTAGAATTGGTAATTAAAAAAGATTTACAAAACTTCAAGTTCATTTTTCTCTGATTAACATCAATGTCAGATAGGACCTTTTGAAATGTTTCTCTAGAAATGTGATTGTATCGTGAAATCAACCAAAACATCGTCGAAATGATGTAATTAATACAAAAACACATATTTTATTACTACACGCCGTATTCTACAATGTCGCTATCTCTGCTGAAAAGTATCTGTCGGCAGCAGCAGCAGCATTTTGTTCAACGACAAGCTTCTGTGATCTGTACTCGACTTTGCCACCAGGGACTGCCGAAAAACGACGGGTAAGTTTACTAGATCAGCTGATGGGATACGATATTTCTATAATTAATTTACTCAAGCGAAAAGCAACACAATGGCAAGGAAAAGCTGGCCGCAAAGTACAGCCGTGAAAATGTTAAGCGAAACGTTCAAGGGTATGTTTTCTCGCGGTTTTTCGATTACGTTAAAAACTATGACAAAGTTCTGGAGAAGAAATTTCCCTCGGCAATGCACGTGTATCGAGTTTTTCTGGTCGGAGTCAAAGAGTTTTTCAACGACATGAAAAAGCTAGTCAAAATCACCAAAATCGTCTATCTGAACGATAATAATCTTCGCTGTCTGACTCGCAAGGAAATCGAACTGTACTACCAAATGCCGCGGGACATGAAGAAGGTGGCCCCGGTCCTGTTGATTTCCGCTCTTCCCTTCGCAAACTACGTGGTCTTTCCATTGGCGTAAGTTTGTAATTTTTAGCTGCACAATCAAATGAAATATATTGTCTCTCTTACAGATATATGTATCCTCGAACATTTCTGACATCTCATTTTTGGTCCATCCAACAAAAGGTAGACTTTGCTCAGCAGGACCTAAGGCAAAGATTACAGTACAACCGTAAGGTGTTTCGCTGCATGCAGGCTAAATTGGACGTGCTCAAGAGAACGCAGGATCCTCACTATGAGAAATTTAGCTATATATTAGGATTACTTGGCAGCGGTTTGCATCCCACATCGGATGAAATTCTGGATGTGAAAGATTTATTCACTAGGCCACCACTGCAGCTGAGTCGTTTATCATCGGTACATCTAAAATATCTCTGCCGGTTACATGATCTACATTCGGGACTGATGAGAAGGTTTCGGCTGTCGGAACGAGCGTACGTCATTCATCACATAGATCTAGCGATTAAGCGGGAGGGTGGTGTCCATAATATGTCACTAGAATCGCTGAAACATGCCTGCTTTCTGCGAGGTTTGAATGCCACCAACATGAGCACGGAGAACATGATCGACTGGCTGAATGAGTGGGTCAAAGTGTCCTTAATTGTCAACCAAGACAACGTAAGTCTTTTCCTGCATCTTCCGATTCTGCTCTCATACAATCATCCGAACAATTGGATTCTAACACACTGAGAAGATGGCCGTTCCTTATTTTGTTATGAATAAACTCAGCTTTTGAAACTTTGGACTTAAGCAACAGTTTTATTCACATTCTAGAGAACATTCTTTGCATTTTGTTGATAATTACGTATAAATTTGTATTCTTTTGAAAACGATATGTTTTGGACTACGAATTCGGATTACATAGTAAACCACAGTAAAGTTTCTCTCGCTCTTTTATTTGTTTTTATTAACCAAACAGCACAGCTTAGATTCAAGTATAACGACTGCTGCTTCAATTCATCACTTTTTTACTTGCTGATAAATTAAAAACCATTTACTTAACTCAATAATTACGAACTATGTAAAATTTCGCCTAAATTTATCTTAGCATTATACCGGAAGAATTGAAGCCGAGCATTAACAATCACACATTATAATATAGTTATCATTCAATTAGCAATGGCAAAGAGTAACGTCGACCGTTTCATAAAGGTATATACGATGGCAAAGGTCCCAGCTTGACTCTTCTGGCGATCGTAGTTGTTG
The DNA here is from genome assembly GCF_029784165.1 of Wyeomyia smithii. NCBI lineage: Eukaryota > Metazoa > Arthropoda > Insecta > Diptera > Culicidae > Wyeomyia > Wyeomyia smithii. Next base: position 67,590,331 of record NC_073695.1, read on the forward strand.
CACCATCTTCTTCACTTTCACTATCTTCATCACTGTCAATTACTATCACTTCTTCCTTTTTATTCACTGACCCCCCCAAAGAAGATCCCGCACCCAAATGCCCTTGCTTCATTTTTTCCACCTTACCTAAAACACGTTTGAGTTGGGCTCTCTCAGCAGCATTCAGCCGGTCACCGTCCTTTGCGCTGGATTCGTCAGGTTTGTCCGAGTAGTATCTTCGAATTGAAGTGACGACACTCTCCTGGCGCATCGCAGACGATTCGTTAGGCAAACGGTTGACAACCGTTTCTTGAGATCGCTTGGTCGATGATTTCTCATTAGGGCGCCCATGTTGATAAGGGCACTTGGCCACTTTGCATACCCCTAAGCGGTCGAATTGTGGACAAACAAACACGTGTCGTCGTTGGCACTTAAATTGATAACCAAAAACAAATCTTTTTTTAGCCTAGGCAAGGCATAACGCACCTATCTTACCTTATCTGCTAGAGGACAGAAACCTTTAAGAAAATCTTCACAAACCCGTTCCTTCTCGCTGACTTTTTTGTGCAGGTATGGGCACTCGTTTCGGTCGCATCGTCCTTCAAGATAAAACCGACAGACAGGCATTTTTTCAAGCGATACATTGTGTGACAGTAAACAATCCACATTAGAGCATTCACCTCTCAAAAACCTGTTCAACGTGATCCAAAAAGTATCATTAATAATAGTTGATCATACTAAACGGCAGACACTTACTTCGAGCAAATCGTCACATGCCTAGGATCATGCACCTTGGGGCATCGTCCATGTGCGAAGGCCGTACACTTTCCCAGCCGTCGGTAGATCGGACAAGGCACATTGCATTTGCGCAATTTATTCGTCAAAACCTGAATGCTTTTTTGCTTTGCCTGGCTGCAAAGGCAACACACAGTATCTATTATAGAAGCTTATTTATCATGCGTATCAACATTAGTCCTACCTCAAATGGCTTCTCGTTCGATGCACATCTGTTTTAACGAAAGTTCCATCGGTCTTTGGCATGTACGTGAGCCGTCCAATGTCAATACGTACGAGCTTAGCTTCAGACGACAATCCTTCCGACATGGAGGGCACCTTTCGTAGCTTGTTTCCACTGGGATCTAGTAAAAATGTTGTTCCGCGGATCTTAAGGCAACGTTCCTTATTGGTGGAAGTGTTCTGTGGGGTGGCGTTTGACACCTGCAGCTTGGTGGTTGATGATCGGTACAGTAATCCGTTGATATTAATCATAACTAGTTTTTTGTTGGGGGAGGCATAGGATGCGGGTCTTCCGGTGGATGCAACCGACGGTGATTTAGCCTGTCTCCTGTGAATGTACGGAAAATTGTAATAAACTTCGGCAGCTGTGAATAGAGAATGGTAACTTCCAATTTAAGTAATCTTCGGTCCGTAACAATAACTTTCTGCGGGTCAAGAGATGTGCTTCTGATCAGCGAGTATGGTCGAATTAGATTTTTGGCTTTGATGATGGAATTCGATGAACTAAATTTATTAACTAACTTGTAGCGTTTTCTGATATTAACGTCAGTCTTTGCGGAAACGATATTCGGTACTACCGGAGTGGATCGGACTAGCTTATTCTTACTTATTTTCACCAATGGTGCTAGAAGCGGTTCTCGAGGAAAGGCGGAGGGTTTAACCGTCATTGTGGAAGAAGCTCGAACCAATTTTCTCTTGGTATGCTTAATAATAGGATTGAGCAATGACGTTGCTTTCAAGGTCGTTTCACGGAAGACAAGTTCTTCAAGCTGTTTCTGTTTTTGTAATTTTTCAATAAACACCGGATTAAGATGGATGTTTGGAGCAGGCTGAGCTAAAAAAGAATTGCTTGTAACTGTGGGAACTGACGGCTGAAAAATTCTTTTTGCTAAAAAGTTCCGATTGATATGAGCCTTTTTGAAGTCGGGATTGATGAAAATCTTCGATGGTTGTACGTGCATTTTGTCCATCGTATCAGCTGAGTGGGCTTTCGAAACAACTGTATTTAACGGAATAATTACGTAAACTTGACACAAAGCACTGGAAACGTTTATCGTAAATTATATGCACTTCTGACAATACAATAGGATTTTCTTTGTGTTTACTTTGTTAAAATTCGTCATTAGAGGTGGTCAGTATTAATCGAATGAACTTTTGGTCGAATATCGCGACACAGCGCCCCTTGTGCTCTAGCGTTAAAATGTGACGGTAATGTAATAACTGAATACTGGAGGTGTCGCTACCTTTCAAATTAGTTAGCCTATACACCAGAGAGACGCCGAGACACTCACCGTTAAGGCAACTGTCAACATCAAAACGGGCGATCTGTATAATTTTGCATTGCCGTTATCCGTTTTGATGTTGACAGTTGCCTTAACGGTGAGTGTCTTGTAATTTCTCTAATATATAGGTTCCCTATTTTAAATAATGGTTTTATTCGACATGCAGTTGGCGCTGCAAGAAAATGTAGTTTCCTTTGTTAAGGATTTCCGAAATACTTCGTGATAAGGGCGAATCTAACAAACTGTAAATAAAATGAGATTATACCGAAAACGTATGAAGTGAACTACTATCTACCTTCAAACTTCGAGAAAATAATGTATCTCTTTTATAACTATTGAAAAGTTCGATGTTTATTAAGGGCGAAAACTACTTTATATCAAAATGAAATAGAATGAAGAATAAGCCGTGTACCGTAAACTGGGGTGACTTTGATCACTTTTTTGAATATATCTTGAATATTTCGAGAATGTACTGAATACCAAATTGTTTGACATTTTTAAAATGAGTACTGGCACGCATTGAGCAAGATCCAGTCACTACCACAAAAGTTTAGCAACAGTTCTGCTGTTTTGAAAGGTGCTCTAAAATTTTCACATCGATCATCATTCCGGGGTGACTTTGATCACTTCATTGTTTTGATTAATTTGAAGTGAAACTTTACTGCTTTGCCAAATTTGAACAATTTAAAACGACTTAAATGAGTTTATTATAATGAAAAAGCAATTCAGGGGCTATTCACATTCCACGTCAACAGTCTATTAGGCGAATGTCAAAGGTTTATACAAACTTTTAGGATATTCATGAACGACCGTTCATGGAGAGTAAAGGGGGTCTAAAATCACCAAAAACTAGTCCACGTGAAATAAGGCTTACCCAATAGTCCAAAAGTGCATGTTTCGTGACGTCTTGGGTTGTTGTGAGAAAAAAAACATATAATATACTGTTAAGATTATTAGGACTCAACATTACCTTTGAGGAAAAATTTAGAAAAACAATAATGAAAACCGTAGTATCAATATTTTTTTAGTTTAAGAACTAGTCTGGGCACAAAATAAACAAACTTCACGTATCGCAGCTTGTTGTTTGGTATCTGCTTGAACCAATTGTTTGTATGCAATAAAAATCGCTCAAAATCCACTTTATTTTAAAATTAATATTCTAGCATGAAAAACACTCTTTTAATAGCTGGAAATGCATGGAAAGTAGCAAAGTAAACATATCTAAACATAATTAGTGAAGATGATGACAAATATCAAGCTTTTCGAGCGCTTTTTATCACAAATTCAAAAAAGGGATAGAGTGATCAAAGTCACCCCGGTGATCAAAGTCACCCCAGTTTACGGTACCTTCTTTCGAAGCGTGGACTGTATTTTAATTTGGTTCGATTAAAAACGCGTCTGGTTATTACGAATTTTGAACAAAGAATGAATTTATTTTAAAGGTAGGAGTGTATGTGTGTTTTAATACAAAGTTGCCAAATAATATTTGAAGCAGGGTTGCCAATAAATTGAATAAAAGAATTTCCTCTCAACAAGCCCTTTTTGCTGTTTACGTTAGTGAAAGGCGAAACTTGACTTCATCTTGATGAATGGGCGAAATCGAAGTTGTCAACAAAATAAACATCAAAAGCAAAGGGCGTACTCCGATACAATAACGTAAACAAGGCGTATTGACGATTTAACGCAAAACTAAGAACTATCCTGCGACTTCTGGATTTGAACTTCAGAACTAGAAAATGATGATAGATTTAATTTTTAACGAAGGCTGATATACAGAGGAGACTGTTTTTCATGCGGTATTTGCGTAAAATGAATGTTTTCGGCGTCAAAAAGAATACAGCTGGTTAGAAACTTTCAGCAGTATCTAGTAGACTGCTTACTGTCAAGAAAATACATATGGAATTGCAAATATATGAGATCCGGTTTAGTTTCTAATTCAAGGTTATGCTTTTACAGGAGTTGGTAGGCACATAGCGTGTTGGAATTGCATTTTCTTAGTTTAAATCTACCGTTAAGTGAAAAAAAAATGTAATTTTTAAAAGTTTCTCGCTACATAAACTCATGATAACTCACTGCAAATAGACTCTTGCTAGGTTAAAATGCAAGCCTACAAATAATCATCATCATTTTTACTGCAGCGCCAGCTTTTAGTCGTATAGTCATTTTAATCGCCCATAGTAAAGGGCGATACTGTCGAGCAGATGAAAACAAGGCGCATAATAAAGGGCGATACTGTCGAGCAAATCAAAATAAGGCGCATAGTAAAGGGCGATACTATCGTGCAGTTCAGAATTAGGAACAAAGTATAGGGCGTTTGCGATTGTCAAAATTGCTGCATTGACTGCAATTTTTTTTATTTTCTTCCGCTGACTTGAAAGTTAATTTATTCCTGCGCGGGTTGTGTGATTTGTTTACGGGTAGTCTCTTACGAAATGAATATTTGATTTCCAGTATCAAGCAACTCAAAAAAGACTGTATATTTCGATTTCCTTAACCCCGGTAGAGTTAAGCAAGAGTCATTTATGAGGCAAACAACCCGAATTTAGTGAGCGTGACTGAGCTGTCAGGAGGCTCTATTTAAGACGCAAGTAAGAAAGAGATGCCAGATAATTGTTTACGAACTTAGCACGTGCGGTGGTGGGTTGAAGCTGACAAATTTTACAGTGCGCCAGGGATACCAAATGTGCAGATTTGTCTGTAAAACGCAGATTTTTGGAGTCGGTGTGCAGGTATTTATTGATTTGCAGATATTTGCAGTTTTTCCACGGTTTCTGCAGATTTTTGTTAGAGTCTCCTTATATTTGCGCAGATTTTCTTAAAATGTGTGCAGATTTTTACCGACTTTTCCTTGCGCGAGCGAAATTTTTTCGGATCACGGATCCATTTTTTTCAGATTTCGAGCACATTTTTCCGGTTTTTTCGAGCAGTTGCAGACATTTTTCAAAAACATCTGGCATCTCTGCAGTGCGCTTCGGGCAGCACGGCAGGTCAGAACTGGGTCAAAATCGAGCGAATAAAAAAGGGTTCTGACAGCAGTAAGTGCGCTTCCAGGTCAAAACGTGGTGAGCTGGTGGAATAAAGAAATTCGCTATTAGTGGTCGATTCGATAAAATTGATAGTTTTCCAGCTCTTACCGATATTATTGCAAGTGTTGCCGTTTTTAATGTAGAAATTTTGAGCAGTCGTAATTTGTACATAATCGACAATTTTATACAATCCCAGTTTATATTTGCGATAAATTTATTTGTTTTATGTGTTGATATGAAAAAAAAAAACACATAAGCCTCACAAAAACAGTGTTATATCCACCTTCCTGACACGTTCGTAGCCTGTATTTTTGTATACGAGGGAATGAAATGGCATGTTACACTGCTGTGCTTCACTTTGCTATAAACAGCGACATCGATAGATTAGGCAACACTGAACGGGATTGAAGAGCACGTCAGATGTCTTCCCTTTGCGGCCATTGTTGTTTGGGGCTCGGCATCGAGGGGTTTGTCATAATGGGGGTACTGTCAAACTATAGGTAATGGGATTACGGTGTCAGGGAGGTGGTTATATCGTTGCAAAAACAGCGACCTTACTATTTGTGAGAATTTTCATGCGTCTGGCAGCTTTGACTATAATCCAGCGCTTCCATCACTAAAGTGGTTAAAGTCGCAAGTTGCAGAAAGATGTCGTTAGCATTCCAAACGAGTAAGAATTTACACGCGATTTCTGGAGTTTTTTATTCTAGCTTGGATATCTGTTATCTGTGATTAAAGCAAGTACAAGAATAAGAATAAAAATTGTGTTGTTCGGGAAATAGAGCACGCAAAGATATCGCCACAGACTAACAGACATAACACTTCTGATAAATTTTCATCAAAATCATTGTTCGGACGATTCCAGTACTTTACGTAAGTAACACTAGCACCATCTGCTGTCGTGTTCGCGCTGCGTCATGCATTTCGACACCAGCGCTAGCATTACGGCATGTGTCAAATGGGGAACCACAAAATATGTATGAGATTGCATGACAGCGCCACAAGCGGCGGTGTCGCGTGAAGACTGTTATTGGATTGGGAATTTGAAATGATCGTTTTTTTGTGACGATGGAGCTAGGTTCCAGTGTTACGTCTGTTAGTCTGTGATATCGCTATAGATGAACATTTTTTTAGTGATATTCGATTTCATGTTTAGTGAGTAAAAATGGGATGAAAATGACTAAGGCCGATGAATTGTATGTGTTAATGTACAGTCGTAAGTAGAGCTGTACAGGGTGTCACCGTGAAAGTAATTCACACATTTGAATGCCTCTTTTCGCATTTTGAGACCTACCCTATTAGGCCCTATTTAGAGTTCAGAGTGAAGTGAAAATCCCATACAAAATGTTCATTTTTTCACGCTCGTGAAAAATTCAACCTGCAAAAATTTCACTTCGCTTGGAACTGTAAACAAATTCGATCCAGCTAAATCGAAGGTTGTGGATCTCTTTTTTTTTCATTCATTTCATTTCATTTATCTGTAGTTTAATTCATAAACGATTCATGAAGATGTTCTGGTTTTTATGAGGATGCGGATCACACCTTTCAATAAGTGATAAACAATCCGTTCAACGCACATTGCTATTGTTTTGAGAGGTATGCTTTTGTGTTGAACAACATACAGATTGCAGAAAATTGATCTTATAACACTAAATGAAGGCACAGCTCTTCATCTAACTAAAAGAGTTAGATAGCAACTAAATTAAAAGAGTTAAAGTTAGATGGTGTAAAAAACAACTTGTAGAGTAGACTTCAAATAAAAACATGATATCAAGAACCAAACCAACAGAATCGGGCTAGCTTCACAGCTAGCAATATGCTATGCCCGAGAAGCCAATCTTCCAGTTTAAATTCTTATAGTTTTTTTTTACAGGAGATCCAGTCACACAGTTAGATTTCAAAATTTTCCAATTTTTATGTATGTTTACCAGTTTTATCAAGAGTTCAGGCACACAAAATTTAATTGCTTTTGCCTTTTGTTAAAAATTTTTAGAATGAAAAGCTTATGAGCTCAATGATCTCCAAAAATTCTTTTAGTTGAGTAAAAGATTAAACAAAAGCAAACAATCACAAAACGTTTACGTGCAAAAAATTTCTGTAAATAAATAGGGCTTACCTGGGCGCATGATAAATAAATATATATGATGCAATTGTAAAAGCTTTGTCGTTTCTGTAGTGTATTATCCCTGTATGCGAAACTGACACTAGATTCAATGATTTCTTTATTGTGTAACCTGTGCGGTTGCAATTTTAGCATCGAATGGAAAATTGACCTAATTTTGTGTAACGCTACAAGAGCGTGTACGCGTAAAAATAACCCTAATTTAGGGTATTGCTGCGAGAGAATGTATAAGTGAAAATTACCCGCATTTTAACACTCCCGTAAGAGCGTGTACCCAACATGATAACTGCTCACCACTGATTGCTGAATATCGTTAACTTGAATTTTTTTATTTTCATTCGTTTTTCCGTTAGTGAACGATATAATCGCGATAGATAGGTGTAGTAATTTTTTTGTCATAGTTGTGAATTAATGTTTAGCGTTAGATAGGCCGGAATTTCCCTCTAGCTGTGGAAAAGTGATGTGCTGAATGCTGACTTCGACGTCTAGGCGGGTTTATTGTGGTCGGCAGCGATCTCAGGAGAATTAGTTTAGTCTCGACCTCGGTAAACGACTTACATCACGTTTGATTGTTGTCGTGTGAAAGCGAAGATTGTTCCGCTTTTCGTGTAAGTCCAACGAAGGTTGTCCTGTTGGCCCGTGGATTGAGTACTATCGTGTTTGCTCGCCGGATTGGCAAAAGAACACCGCCTGCCGAGGATTGTCGCAGCAGCTGGGAGACCTGGAGCTGCAGAAGCAGCTGGAAATCCGCCCTAGACGACCATCCCGGAAATCGCCAGCAACGACAGCTGAGGGAAAATCAGGAATAAACGCGATAAGTTTTGTTTTGTTTATTTCGATTGTTTTTTCTTTAGTGTTGCAGCAAAAGTCCGAAATCCGATAGAGGTACACGCCGCCCTGTAAAAGGGGATCTGCCGAGCAAAAGAAGCAACCCAAAGAGTAGCCAACTGCCTTCTGCAGTTGGCGATATTAGTGTTTAGGGTTACCCCCTCTAATAATTGTGAACCCATTTAAAGCACAAATTAAAACACATAAAACATAAACACATAAGGTTTCACTGATTTTAGGATCCAGTTTTTTTTTCAGTTTTATTTTAAGTATTCCCACAGATTGTTTAAAAAATGTTAGTGGCCTGCGCTGGGTGAAGATTTTGTCCGTTTGCGTCTTCCTGCTGGCCCGTACACAGATTTTAATGCAACCTTCATAGCAAGTTTCGAACGCTTTCATTGCACCTAAATGCACAGAGACATCTCCGGCAAGAGACGGATAAAGTGTGCTGTGACATGCGAACTGCACTTACTCGTCTCTTTGGAAACGATTGTACAGTGTGAGATGAACTGCTCTTACTCGTCTCTTTTGAAATCAATGTGTAGTCTCCCAACGACGTGTGCTTTGCACGCAAAAAAAACGAGTAGCATCTGATCCCTGACTCTCAGATACAAAATCTCTCTCTTCTTCGTCTCTTACTCCTTCCAAATTTTGGAGACGTGCACAAGAATCTGCGAGACGCACGAAGATTTTTTACACAGCTCTGAGTAGTTAGACGATTTCTGGCGTGTGGATTGTGATAATTTTAAGAAGCGTTTGCGAGCCGTAAACTTCACTACATCAACTTAGAACCGGAGAAGAAAAGTTCATCTGTTTTAATTTTATGGCATAAATAAAATGTATCACTTCACGGTTACGCTCTGTAAATTTAAGCAAGGCAAGGCGAATCGCTTCGCATTCACTATGACACAACCTCAAAAAAAATAAGATTTCGGGGCGCTCAGAAGTGCCGTTGATGTTGTCACTTGAGTGGCACACGGTAAGTCTGTTGATTTTCTGGTTATTGCGAATTACAATTTGCATATGACGTTTTTCCATCGTCCAACAAGTTACATTGTCCGGTCATGGTAAAGGAGGCAAAGTCAAGGAAAAGAGAAGGTACTGTTTATTTCGTAAAAAAAGCAAAGCGAAACCTTGGTGCAACATTCCGATTCGGAACTTGACCTTCTGTTTATTTATACACAGACTTCGCAGCCGACTGTTTAGTGTACAAGACAATTGCGGGGCGCTACGATCTGTACCTGTTCTTTTCGTACCGGGGCCGAAATCATCACCCACTGCATAATGGAAATTATGAGCGTTGGTGTTTAAGAACCAGTCGATCTGGCGGCTGTAATGAAGTATCTTGCTGCAGAAATGTTGGAATTGGCGGGGAACACTGCTAAAGATAATAATAGAACGAGAATTATCTCGCGTCATCTGTAGTTGGCAATCCGATGGGAGAACAAGCTTTTATCTGGCATCACTATTGGATAGGTAGCCCTTTTGCTGAAAATCCAAGCTGCACTGCTCCCGAAGAAAACAAGAAAGAAAGCAAAAATTGAATGATTCCAAGCTTTGTGGAAAATAAAACTAACCGTCCTTTTTGAGACGATCACGATCGTATTTTCAGTTGAAGCAGTAAAATGAGCTTATGCCTCTATTTCAAACGTGCCATAACATTTTCATCGAGCAGGAGGCAGCTCCATTCACGCTGTTTTATTTTGTCGTAGAAGTGGTACTCTATCTACAACTGTGTTCCAGCAACCTTCAACATTATTTTCGAATGACTTCAATTCTATTAAACAATGCTTCAAGGTTACCAAATCTAATAAAAGAAAATAATTGAAATTTACTGCTACTCACTATCAAATTGATTAACCCAATCGAGTATATTTCCAAACCTATTGCGAGAAATACATAAGATAGGCTGTCTACGTTAGTTTTGCGGTCGTGTCTTACAAATAACTTCCACTATATTTTTTTAGAAGAAATTGAAATTAGTCAAGTGTATTTATTGTCTAGTTAAGTTAAGAACTCATTAAAATTAATGTATTTTCAGTACAATTTCACAATAATATGGTCGGAGATTGCGGGCTCGAGTTCCGCCTGGACGAGGGAACTTTTTTCTAAGTCTGAATCATATCCTCAGCCCGTGTTCATCTTTCGCATCCTCGAAAAAATCACATACATTGCCTACTTTACAACTTAAAATAATATGATACAGGATTATCAACAAATATTAAAGATTTCCAGGAGAAAATATCTATCTATTGTTCGTACCACACTAGGGTTTGCAATCCCGGGAACGATTTCCCGGGAAATACATTTTCCCGGGTTTCCCGGATCCCGGGAACCGAAATATTGAAAATTCCGCAAAATTTACTGTAGTTTTCTATGCAAAAGTGCAATAAAATTAAATACTCTCTCAAAACACGAAACTGACGTCGCCAAACTGTATTGCAGCACTAAAGTGGGCATTACACGAAGCAAATATTTGCTTAAAATGACGGTCAATATTTGTTCGCCTTGCAATATTGAGGTAATTGCTCCAATTTTTTGTCATTATTATTTGCTGTTTAATTCAGAAACCGAAAAATCAGCCCATTATTTGCTTTTTAATGTCGTTATTTGCTTGTTAATAAGCGAATTTTTGAATTGATAAAAAAAATATACTTACCTGTAAATTGATAAACAATTTTGAAACCAATAGAAAACCAGGAAAGTTCCAGTTAATCAATTCATATTTTTACACGGAATCCTACTCTCTAATCAATGGTGAGAGCAACTTCAAATAAGTTTGAATGTGCTGAGAGGCTTTGCTACCGTTCAAGCAAACAGAGTTTTGAGCAAATATTTGTAACAGTGTATAGTATAGCAATCCCGAAGAGTATAGTATCCCGGAGAAATATATTTTCCCTACAAAATGCCGTACCAAATATAGCGAATATATATTTCAGGTGCCTGTCTGCCTAACACTTAGTTTTCTCTTCAACAAAGTAAAAGAATTGGACACTTCAGTTTTTAATAAAATGTAGCAAAATCTGAAATCAATGATTTAGAAGTATTCCAGAATTCAAACACCAGCGGTGATTTAATGGACTCAAGCAAAGTTTTACAGAAGAAATTACATAGTCTTGGTTAACCGTAAAAACATCAGCGGATCTAAAGTGATTGTTTGACGACATGAAAATCCTGAAACCGCTTCTTCTGCAAATATTTGCAAAAAAATTCGGTCGTAAAGTTCTGAACTTGAATATGTTTTTTTTTTTCAATTCATTTTTCAAGCGAATTAGTAAAGAAATTGTTACCTTTTACGAATAAACTTTATTTTAAATCCCTTTTTGCTGAGAATTTTTTTATTCCCGGTTCCCGGGAATTCCCGGGAAATGGGAGTTTTCATTCCCGTTTCCCAGGAAATCAATTCCCGGGAATATTACAAACCCTATACCACACTCTTCACATGTAGTGACAGTAGCACTCCACGATATTTAAAAATTACTCTGTTTTTTTGTCGATAATCTGGCGTGCTTGTTCTAGCTTTAAGCAATTATACGAAGTGCGATAATATCTCATTGTACATAAAATCACACTTAATCATTATGACCCTTGTTTGTTATTCTCATAGTAATTTCGTCTGAAGTTTTTGCGCCAAACTTGCCTTTACATACTATTGTTTTGTCAACTCTGCTTTTAATCCCAATAATTGCCAAGCTGTCGTCAATGAAAAAAACGAACTGGTTGATAAACCAGTCTGCATCTAAGATGAAGGAGCGAACATGAATCATGGCAAGATTGAAATGCAATTAGGAACTAGTTAATAAAAACCTAAATTAATCCACCTAGCGGTCAGACCCAGCCTTTCTCATTCAATTTTTTATTTGTAAAAATAGATTTGCATGAACGCTTCAATCCAATAAATGTATATTCACTCTTCAGGTTCTAAAATATTGATGTTGTAATCTTTACATATAAAAATGCAGTCAAGTCTGTCTGTCTGTCTGATCCATATAGGCCCGAAAACTACCGAACCGATCGACGTGAAAATTTGTATGTAGGGGTTTTTGGTGCCGATAAAGGTTCATATGATAGTTTGAGAACCCTCCCTCTTCTGGAAGGGAGGAGTCCCATACAAATGAAACATAAATTTCTGCACAACTCAAGAACAAACCAAGCAAATGAAACCGAATTTGGCATGTGGATGTTTTAAGGGGTAACTAATATGTCCATAATAGTTGGATGAAACACAAATTTGTGCACATCTCGAGAACTAATCAACCAAATGGAACAAAATTTGGCAGGTAAATGTTTTTAGTGGTAACAAATTCAGGGGGTAGACAAAATTATTGAGACCGGCAAAATTTTGTCGAAATTCAAACGATCAGAACTTCACGAAAAATGAATCAATTTTGACAAAACGGGTCTCATTTTACTGGAAAACTGTCCTACTTTCCAAATATTATGTGAAGACTTGATGCGGCCAATCGACACCGGAAATGTTCCGGATTTTAGGAGTGTGTGTCAAAATGTTCATTTTTGCAACGCTTAGAACATTTTCTGATAGCTAGTTTCTCGTAGATTTCTACGTGTTAATAAACTAGAATTCATTCCGAGTTCATTGATACCCAAAAGTTTGAGAATCCGTCAAGGAACTATCGAGATAGGAGTTATTTAATTATGAGTGTTGTTTTTGGCAGGTTTTTTTCCTGTTGGGTGCATACATATGTATTCCATTTCTGCCAGTTAGTAGCTTTATGCAGTATCTGGGGCCCTAAATATTAGGGGTCTTCACATCGAGCTCGTATACGAATACCCAACCGTAAACTGTGTATCTTCCATTACTCGTCAATGGTGGTGACTATTTTTACGGCTGGGTATTTGTTTACGAGCTCGACATGAATACCCATATTGTAAATATACTGGTAAAAGCGGCAAACGTAATGAGTGGTAGTGTAGTTTCATATATACAGTGTACGAGGCACCCGACTGGGTGGTAGTTGCGACGTCAATTTCAATATCGCACGCTAGCCTGGGGGCTAATGCGGGCTCGATCAACTAGATTAGTTGAGAGAATTCGTTATCGATATTGTTCTCGGCACATTTTGCATGTTGTAGGATAAGTACAACGATATACCGTGCCCCAGTGCTGAGTCGAGAAAATTTCCAGCTCAAAAAGTTCCTCGACCTGATCGGGAATCGAACCCGATATCACAACCGTGTGGAAGAGCTAGGCGACCGATATCGCTAACCACAGAACCACGGGGACCACATACAGTTGTGACGTCACAATCATAATTTTTGTTCGGTAAGTTCATTACTTTAACGGTAAGTTATCACTTTCCAACTCCGGAATTTAAGGAATTGATGTCTAACTAAGCTTGGTGTGGTAAGCGGATTTCCAGCAATCAGTATACACTCAACTCTCCTTCACTCGATGTTATGTGTCCCGATAATCTCCTCAACTCGATGAATATCCAGAGTATTTGGCCCACTGTACTCATTTTTTTTTGATTTACCTTTATAACTCTATACCCTCGATGATCCTTGTCCCTTCGAAATCAAATTAGGGAGAGTTAACTGTAATACCATGGATGTTTACTTGTATGAGTGACACAAGCGATTGACACCCGACTCCCTCTTCTATAAGGGAGGGATCCCATGAAAATGAAACATAAATTTCGCACAGCTCAAGAACCAATCAAGAAAATACAACCAAATTTGGTATGTGAATGTTTTTAGAGGTTATATAATGGTTGACGCCCCTCCCTCTTCTGAAAGTACATGTTTCTTCACAAATTTCTGCACATCTCGCGAACTAATCAACTAAATGGAACCATATTGGCAGGTGAATGTTTTTAGTGGTAACAAATATGTTCCATAATCGACCTCAGACAACATTTGGATTGTAAGATGGCAACTTCCGGTTTCTGGAAAACAGCCAAAAATGGCCGATTTCCACCCAATATAATAACATCCGGATCTAGAACAATACACAGGAGCTAAAATCGACCACAGATAGCATTTTAAATTCTAAGATGGCGACTTCCGGTTTCTGAAAACAGCAGAAAATGACCAAATACCACCCAATATTAGTTTTTCTTTAACCAGTATGCCGTTTAAAATCCAGAAATTGTCTCCAAATGCCATTATGAAATCCAATATGGCGACTTCCGGTGTCGAAAAAACAGCGGCAAATGACCAAATACCACCCAATATGGGTATTTCCGGAACCATAATGATGCACTGGAGCCACAAATCGACTTCAGACAACATTTTGAATTGTTAGATGGCAAATTCCGGTTTCTGGAAAACAGCCTGAAATGGACGATTCCCATTAAATATTAGTATTTCTGGAACCAGAAAGATGCACAGAAGCTAAAAATTGATCACAGACACAATCTTGAATTTTAAGATGGTGACTTCCGGTGTCTGGCAAACAGCCGGAAATGACCAAATACCATTCAATATGAATGTTTTCAGAACCAGAATTACGCCTAGATGACAGAAATTGATTTCACAGGCAATTTTAAAGTCCAAAATGACGACTTTCGGCTTCTGAAAAACAGTCCAAAGTGACAAAATATCACCCAATATGAGTTTTTCTTTAACCAGTATCCTAAATACAATTTTGAAATCCAATATGGCGACTACCGGTTTGTGAAAAACAGCCTAAAATAAACAAATACTATCCAATATGAGTATCTCTGGAACCAGAATGATGCAAGGAGCTAACAATTGACCTCAGGCACCATTTTGAATTGCTAAATGGCAACTTATAGGCAACAGTCGGAAATGACCGAATAATACTCAATATGGATATTTCCGTAAACGTGATGATGCATAGAAACCAAACATTGACCCTGGACACCATTTTGAATTTAAAGACGACCACTTTTAGTTTCTGGAAAATAACCAAAAATACCTCCCAATACGGGTATTTCCGGTGTCAGATTGATGCCAGAAAGTCTGCTGAAAATGACAGAATTCCACCCAATATGAATATATTCAGAATTAAGGCGATGTACAGAAGCCAAATGTTGAGGATATTGTCATTTCGATAAAACCAATCATTTCAAACGGTTTGTTATTTGACTTTGATCATATCATATGACCGATTCGTCGTGCATTTGCAGACTTTAAACACATTGCAAGGAATCAATGAATTTGGAACGTTCAAATAGTACGATACCACATTTCAATTATGTTGAGGCCACATATATCGATCAAAGCAGGTATAGTTTTAAATAGTCTTTGAATTTCTCTTCTTTCCATAACTTTTGAGCCACATATCAAATTGTTATGATGTTTGTTATTTATAAGTTTGAGAGATGACTCGTTCGTATGACACTAGTTATGTTCAAATAAGTCATGTAATCTTTGAGATAATAGACTTTCGTTGTTTTATTAACAATTTAATACATAACGGTTGCTTAAGTTCGATTATAATCAAATGAAATGGGAACGTGTAGGGCAGCCAAACTTTGAAACCACGTGTTCAATCATAATTCATCAGTTAACCCTTAAATAGCCCGCTCATCTGATAATAATAATCAAATCGGTTGTGTAGTTTCTGAGATGATGAAGTTTCGTGATTTTCACAAGTCGGTACATTACAAATGAAGTTACAGTTCGACTACAGTAAAATTCAATAGGGTCTTCTGAGACAGCTAGACCATTCATTTGATACTAATTTTGTGGAAATCGGGTCGGCCATCTCTGAGATAAGTGAGTGAGTTCAAGTAGTCTTTGGAATATGTTCCTTTGCATAGCTGGATTTCACATTTTTAAACATAACAGACAAAGTAATAGTCCGATTGCAAAACAAATCGATAGGGTCTTATGGGGCAACTAGACCTTCAATTTGACACTGATTTTATGAAAATCGGTACAGCCATCTCTAAGAAACATGAGTGAGATTAAACAGTCTTCAGAACACGTTTCTTTTCATAACTTTTGAACCACATGTTCAATCTTCATAAAATTCAAATGTTAAGAGTTTATTAGGTAGCTCGTTCTTTTGAAACTAATTTTGTTCAAATCGGTTGTGTAGTTTATGAGATATTGTTGTTTCGTGATTTTCACATTTATAAACATAACCTCTAAACTAAAAATCCGATTACAATAAAATTCAATAGGGTCTTATGGGGCATCAAGACCTTTCATTTGCAATTAATTTCATGAAAATCGGTCCAGCCATCTCTGAGAAAAGTGAGTGAGAATAAAAATCTGCACATACACACACACACACACACTCACACACATACACACACACATACAGAAAATGCTCAGCTGGTCGAGCTGAGTCGAGTGATATATGCCATTCGGCCCTTTGGAGCACTTTTATACTTTCGGTTTTGCAAGTGATTGCTATACCTTTCTAGGAGAAAGGCAAAAATGAGCTGTTCAGAATGATGATATTTATCTACGTCATACAATTTAAAAGATCATACTACAAAAAAGAACAGAAGTAAAAAATGACGAATCAAAAAAGCCTGATCATTCCAGCATCTGCTAAAACCAAAAGGTAGCGCAAGCGAAAGCAATAAGCATTAAGAAGCCTACTGAACGATCGTATCCGTTCAGTGCGAGTCGGTCTTTCGAGCGCGCAGCAACGTTTTTCCGATCGGTCTTTTCCTTACTCAGAAGCGAAGAAAAACACACGGTAGACAAGCCGATTATCTGCTCTTTCTGTTCTGAGGTGACGCGATCAAGTGTAGACTGTGCAATAATCAGCTTCGTGATCGAAGTTCTCGCGTTCAATCTGCAGTGTCGCAAGCTGTCATCCCGAGGGATCGATTTCAATGACGATGACGAATAAATTGGCCATCATTTTAGCGGTAGCTTTGATCGCTCAATGCGTCTACGGATTACCGGCACCGCAAGTAAGTTCGAGAGTTCAGCCAACCAGATCTAATCGAGCACCTGCTAAAAACCGCTAGCAGACCCACGGCAACGTGATCAGTTTCGTGGCGGATGCTAATAATATCATGCAAGAGCTGTTAAAATTCTGCTTGTAAAATTTAGTGTGCTACTGATTTGAAATTCCAACGTAGGACCTCGGAAGTGTAACTGTGAAAGTCGGTTATTATTTCCTATGGGGTAACTAGGTGTTACTAGACATTGTTATATGTTCATTTTGATTGATTAAGTGTAAAATAATAAAATATTAGCAAAAATGCCATAATCTACACATCGCCTATGTTTGGTGCAATGAGCCTAAAAACTAACGTGCGAAGTGACAAAAGTGACAAGCAATCATTAAAAATTGAGAGATATAACATTTTTTGTTTTGTCGCAGAATTTTGAAGCCGCCAAATAATAATATCATTTCCTCATTTGAAACAACGAATTATGAAACGAAATATTGAAGTAGATAATTTTCTATCACCGACACCGTTTGTGTAAGCTGAAAAACTTATTTTTCACAACTAGTGCAACTCTTCCATTAGTTGGGAAACATGTCATTGTCAGTGAAATTTAGCTGTTTGTAACTCTAGTTATAAATTTATCGCTGATTTTGGAAGAATATGTTTCGAAAAAGTTACGTTGCTTTTTTATATGAAATCTTCCTCGTAAATAGTGATTAAAGTGTATACTTTTTTTACTTACACTGAAGCAAAAAACAATTATTGCGCTGAAGATTTATAACATTTTTTTTCTTATTCTCAGTTAATGATGATTAACGCCCGACCTTTGTGCATCATTATTCCATTATTCTATCGAACGATTTACGTCTAACGATGATTCGCAGAAAATAAGATAAACTAGCGGAGGTATTTTTGGAAGCCAACCGATCGATATGGCAAAAAAAAAGTCTACGACGACAGACTTCACGCGATTTTATAAAGCAGCATTTTTAGCGCGTGCTACTTGATATGAATATAAATTATGCGCGATGTGGCGCAGGGCCTACATCTCAACAGCCGGTATTGTTCGCAGGTGAATCTCGAACTGGAAATTCTACCGCATGGCGGGTGAAACGCTGGCGGAATTTTTATATTCCCATTATAAAAAATATTATAGTTCATCCCTGTATTGCGGAAGGTTCGTCGCTTGTGATTTAGAGACGAAAGATTTTCCAGCAACATATTTATGATAATTATGCTGTACTTTTAAAACAAGCACTTGTTCTCTGCTCCCATGATCAAGATATTTTTTAATGTTGTATAATCTGATCCGATTAGGGTGGTCGGTATTACCGACTTTTCGAAAAACCGGTATTTCGGTATTCATAAAAACAAAAACCGGTAAAACCGGTATTTTTATATTTTTCGGATTAATACAAACCAGGGGTGACTCGCGGTCTTTAAACCTACTTTTTCAACTACAAAATTCTTAAAATCATAGTTTAGGGAAGTAATGATGATTATCCGCAAAAAAAAACCCAAGTCATTTTCTCTGTACTATTTTAAAATAAAACTGAAAAACAATTAAAGATATAGGGTGTCGAACCTCTCCGGTAGTGGTTTTCTTCGGCAGGTTTTCTGCCGCAGTCTTATGCAAAAACCTGCCGAAGTAAGCCGCTGCCGAAAACGTTACCTACATAAATTTGGATTTGAAATTTATTTTTTGCTTAGAGTTTCAGGTTGTATCTATGTATGGACGTGTCGCTGCATGCGTATGTTTTTGCATTTATGAGTACCTATGCTTCATTACGATCCAGATTTTTTTGTAAGATTGAGACCTCTACGATCGTTGTTTTGATCTCTTGTGGTATACTATCCAGATACAACAATGTATAACAGTGTTTTGAAAACTGCAATAAATGAATCTAGTGATATGATTACGAAGAACATAATTTCAAAACTAATGTAATAATAAAAAAAAAACATGAAAATTTTTATTTAAATTATCTTTCACATCGCAAAACTTAGTTTCAAATTAGTGATTAACTTTAAAATTCGTAGCAAAATAATATTTGAAACTGTTGAGAAGAGTATATTAATGAAGAAAAAAAGAAGGAATCACGATCTGACCAGAATTTACTCTTTTACGAATCCGAATGAATCGAAGGTAAATACTTTTTAATTTTGTTCGATGCTCCTTAAACAGTTCGTCCAAATTATTTATTATTATAATTATTTTATTAACTTTAGCTCCTGATGTAGAAACGAAAAATGTGGCATATGAACAAGTTTGTATCTGAAATAGAAATAAATATTTGAAATGAGAGGTTGGTAAAAATATGGAAAATTATATAAAACGCAGAAACTTTGACACGAGTGCGGACGGGTACATTCAGCTAGTTGCTAATAAAAACCCGCTGCGGTACGGGCGACGAAGCTTTGACCATGCTACAACTATTTAAATTTTACTTTTTCAAGGAGCAGTAATGTTTAGGATGAAATTCTTCATTGGTTGATTATTTCATCCTGTAAACACTTATTATCAACAAAAAATAAATCCCTAATCCCAATTTATATTTATTTATTATTTTTTTAGTTTTGCTTTTAATGGCACAAAATGAATAATAACTTGCGTTTTTTCGCTGACATGATTGTGATTACTGCGTCAAACTATGATTTTCGTAATTTGTAGTTGAACTGGTAGGTTCAAAACCCACGCGTTGCCTCTGTGAGTATGAGTGTGTAAAGAGATTAGCTGTTCTACTTAAAAAATAAATGTTTTGCTTTATTGATATAAAGTTTTTTGACATATTATCGATACACA
Organism: Wyeomyia smithii; assembly: GCF_029784165.1. Lineage (NCBI taxonomy): Eukaryota > Metazoa > Arthropoda > Insecta > Diptera > Culicidae > Wyeomyia > Wyeomyia smithii. The sequence goes on from NC_073695.1 coordinate 67,610,235, forward strand.
CAGACACATCGTCTGAATCCAAGCAGAACAAACAAAAAGATAACAAAAATTGTTAAATAGGTAAGGGTAAATTAATATTTAATGTTGCTTCTGTATCAATGTATTTATTATACATATACATCGTCATGCGATTTGTAAAGCCTACCTAAGTGAGTAGCATTCATTTGCCTAACAATGATTTGTGAATATTAAGACAAGTTTTTTTTCCAATTTAAAGAAAAATACCGAAAATACCGGTTTTTTGCCTCTCTAATACCGGTATTTCGGTATTGAAAAAAATATCGGTTTTACCGGTTTTTGTTTTACCGGTAAACCACCCTAGATCCGATGTTCATCTCCTCACACAGTAAAAGGGGTTCTCCCTGATCAACATCGTTTAATCACTTGCACTACTTGATACAGTCAATGTCGAGGAAGTACTACCTATTTGAAAGTTGCTGCAGTTGCAGTTGACATTGAATATTCGATCAGTGGCGGACGACTCATAATGATAAAAAGCTGTATTAACATGTGGAAAAAAACACAAAACCTGTCTAGCGTAGTAAATTAATGGAATCGTAACTGAGTCGACCCGTTCGGAAGCCAGTGCTAAAGTAACGGGTTTGTTGCCGGTGTCGCGCCACTGACGATTGCGATTGTTATAATTATGATTCTTATCGTTCGTTGCCTTGTCTTTGAAGACTACAAAGGCGTAATAAAAATACCAAACAGATTGATCTTGAAAGTTATATTTGTTTACTTCCTCGCAGTGGAAGTTACTTTATTAATTTTTTAGTCATCTTCGGAGTCTATAATTGCATAATTACAACAAACTTTTTTCCTTTGAAGCCCAATTTCCTTTGAAGCCCAATTTAACGATCCGAATTGTTGGTTCACATTGCATGTGAATCATTCTGCAGAATTGCCTCAGCTGAGTTTTCTGTTGATAATTAAATACGGTGACGAACAAAAGTTTATTATAATTGCTTGAAATTTGTGTAGCTGCGTAGATATCATGTTGCACAGGTTCAATTTGAAGTGATCAACTGTTTTCTCAGCTGATTTCAAAACTGACTTGCACAAAACTGAGTACTGAGTAACAATTTCAAAGCAACTCCATTTCATGTGACATCTTTTCCGCAGCTTCATTTTTCATAGACTAAAATCAAACAATGATGTAATTTTAAAAATAAGGAGGATATGCAGTGTCAGATCCAACAAAAAATGTTTTCAACAATTTATTGTTTTAATCAGAACTTAAAGCTAGTAGTATTATCTACAGAAAAACTGGTAACAAAACAGGTTTTACAATTACAATCTAGTTGCATAAGTTGTTCAAAAACATTTCGTTCTATCATTTATACTCATTCATTCTCCTAAGACCGGTGTGGATTGAATTACTGGCTAAAAAACCCACACCTGGATAGATTGTGCGGTGTTCAAACATGTTTATTAGCAACTTTAAGCTTGAGTTCCGGATGTATTATTTTATGGTCGTTTGTAACGACTGGTGAGGTTGTTCAGAGTAAGAATTTGTTTTTGGCCGAGATGCTTCCCGATTAGCGGTACCTTTCGCTTGATTTGAGAGATGAAAGACACCCGACTTCGCGAAGTCTTCCTTGCTACAGATGCGTTTTTGTTAGCTCTTTCAATAGCTCCTCGTATGGAGTCTACTTCCATGAGAGAATGACTACTGTCCATAAATTTTCCAAAAATCTTTGTTCGTACCTATGAGCAGTTCCACAAAAAATATCCCAGTTTTAATATTTTTTTTAATTGTCATTTTTGATTTGACTGAAACTTTGCATAGACGATTCTATGGGCAAAATATGCCATTCTGTGCTGTTGGTCTATTTTTTTGGAACACGACTCATTGATGATTACAAATACTTTTAGAACCAACACGGTTTGTTTGATCGATGTGACATTTTGACTGTAAAAATATTTTTACTTACCCATAGAGTGCTCTATCGGAGTTTCAACACATTTTTACAGCCAAAACGGTTTGTTTGACAGGCATAGTATGTTTTGTAAAGTTGTAGATAGTGAATTTGTTCTTTCAAAAAAAAAAAAAACATATATCCTTCGAAAAAAAATAATTTTTTTTAAATAATTATAACATTTTTTTTCTTGATCAAACCATGTACGGACTGATTCTTTTGTAGTTTTTATAAAAAAAAAATTTTTTTATAAAATGAGCTTTTTTAGATAATTAATTTTTAATTTTTCCTCTAACTTTTTTTTCTTAAATAAATATTTTCTTTAGAGTGTAAATTTTTTTAAACACAAAATAACTATTGTGATTTCAGAGAAAAATTAGAATTTTGCGCTCTAACTGACAACCGCAACTGACAACCGAAAATGACAATCTCACACAACACCGATAAAAATGCGACTCATGAACTTGTTTGTCAAAGCGTATGCACTCTTAATTTACTTCAATTGAAATTGAATAGCATTGAAGCCCCCTTGATTCCTTGCCCTCGACTATGCAGCAGAGCCGCATTGATATGGTTTGCAATCAGAATGTTCTACGAACATTCTTAAACAGTATGCAATATAACATAGTTTTCATTGACTGGTGAATGACCGCCGGTTAAAACCTCAACAAAAAATGTGTCGATGAGATATATGGGAAAAAGACCTCTGAATTTCGTTTAGAGATTTAGAGGTACGGCTCAAGAGTTTCGTCTTCTCGAAAAAAGTCACTTTTCTAAATTTCTGCACAATCGGACTTCGGGAAGTCGTGCGGGTAAAATTATACTTTTTTACCAAAAAAAAATGTTCGTAAAAAAAAATTGTGATGCCAAATTCCTTAGAGATGCAATAAACGTTAAAATCTAGTGTTTTTTTTGTAAGATTTGAATCACTGCGACCATTATTTTGATCTTTTGTGGTAAAAAAAATATTTATATATTTTTCAGCTGGGAACTCTCTCAGCTTTAATTTACTTTTACCATTGAGGACATTTTTCGAAAAACCGAAGCTTCTGAGCCCTACCGCTAAACGAAATTCGAAGGCCTAGTTTCCCCATAACTTCTGTTGGTTCCAGCTTGAGAATTCCTATGCTTCAGAAAGTCTTTTTTTTTGAAAATTTGTTTCCTAAATAACATAAATGTCTTCCAGTACCGCAAAAGTCTACAGCGCATCGTTTCTATGTCTGTCTCCTGCATCTTCAAAATTGAGCTTTATAGACATAGTTGTTAGAGCGGGGGCCTAGTGTGGTTGGTAACGTCTCCGCCAACCACGCTCGACGCCTGGGTTCGAATCCCACCGCCAACATAGGTGTCGATGGTTGTGAGGTGGCGTGATCCACTCACAACCAACCCAACTGGTCTAGATTCAATCCTAGCCGACACCGGGAGATTTTCTGAGGCGAAAAATCTCTGGGATCAGACCTTCCATCGCATGAGGAGGTAAAGCCGTTGGCGCCGGTCCGTTAATAAACGGGTCGTGAGTTAGGGTCCTGGGTGTGGAGTCACCTCCCTGGGCGTCGGTGATTGGCCACAACAGTGGCGGAACTAGACTGACGGAAAATAAGCGAGAATAAAAAAAAAGACATAGTTGTCCCACGACTTTTATTTTATATATCATGGCATTGTTGTGATAAATACATCAAATCACCAAAAGCATGCGTACTTTAACAAACCCGTACCCGATGTTGTCGTATCATATTCACTAACCGATCTGAAAATAGGCGAAATGGTGCCCATCGCTGATGGCAATAAATCGTACATGCCTTTGATGATGAATATGATATTCTTTGCTCGATCAAGACAAACGAAAACCTAAGAAACAAATAAAAAGACTCTAATTAACTAGTGAGGTGTAGAGAATAAAACTTACTCGGATATTTTTGTATTTCAATTACGAACATTTCACTATCCCCAGTTGAACGTGTATCGAGTGCTATTCCTTACAGCACTTTTTTACCAGTGTTTAAGATGTCTGTCAGTTGCGGGTGTTGCTTCTTCTTTTTCTTAAAAATATCCTGCATTCTATTTTTTGTGAAAGGACAATATCTACAACTTTGGCGAAGCCGTCACACCGATCAAACAAACCGTTTTGGCTCTAGAAATGCTTGTAATCCTCAATACCTTCCCAACATAACATTTTTTATTAGCTTCTCAAAAACGAACCGTGTTCCAAAAAATTAAACCATAGAAACATCTCTCAGGGCAATGCTATAAACGTCGAATTCGATACAACAGTCGCGTTAGCAACTTTTATAGCGGTACCACTGACATCGTGGTACCACTGACATTGCGGTACCACTGACACAGCAAGATTTGACAGTAGGGCCAGAAGAGACAATTGTTATTGTAATAATTTTGGTTACCCCATTTACACGGTAATATATCTTCATTTATTCAAGTGGTCGAGAAAAATCATGGTTTTCAAATTGTTTAGTAAACATATGACGCCATATTGCATTAACATATTGGATGCAGGAAATTCATTGAACATCATACCCCTGACATCTATGCAAAGTTTCAGCCAAATCAAAAATCAGCAGAAATCAGCACGCGAAGTGAGAAGCGCTTGAAGTCTCGAAAGTAAAATCAAAAATAATGGAACATGCTCTAAGTTGTCAAGCAATCTCCTGCAAGCTCTTCATAGTGCATTCTGCCCCAATTTTGATTTTGATTGGTTTCAGGTAAAAGTTGAAGAAAGTTAGTTAATTAATTTGAAATACTCATAAAATTATAAACTCCAAAAGTGTAAAGGTTAGGGGAACCATAGTTTTTTGTATTATTTAGAAGTCAGTTAATCATAGAAGCTTAAATAAAATTCATGAACAATTACATGTTGGACAGAGCCACAGCCAACTGCACAGTTTTTAAAGTATTTTAGTCAATATGGCATACTGTTTTATAGTAGAACTGAGAAAAGCGAGGAATTTCGTCATAAAAAGCCGCTATGTAAGTATTTTGGGGAATTAATAGCATGGGCCATCTTACCCAACTGGTGCGTCTTGTACGGTTCTCCCCTATGTGTTGTCAAATTATAGATATGTATAAAGTTGCCGTGCATGGAATACTTCAGCAACTGTGATATTCCCCAAAGCACTATCGCAGATCGAAGCGTGCTGTGCGGACAGAGGGAATATTCCGGACATTCTTAATATCCCGTTTTTCCTCAGTGATTATTTTTTTTTGCATGTTGGTTCTTGGTGGGCAGTCATTTCGGCCTCCACCAGATCTCTTTTTGTGCCTTTTTTCGCATGTTGAATGGATACTTTTCAAGCGATAAACGCACTTTCCATGCTAGTTGCATTAAGAGGTCAGCGATGCAAATTACAGTACCCGGTTTTAATCAGGGGTATTCAGTATTGCTCGTATACAACTATCCATTGATGTATTAGGGAAAATACACGGTTTACGGCTGGCCAGTGATGGAAACGAAACGAATATGATGCAATCGTCGTTTAATCTCCACATGTACACATCATGAAGTGTACAGAGGACCGCGACTAAACTTGAATCCTCTCAACACATAATGAAATGATCAGTGGTGGGCACCGCTAACCGAAAATTTAGCGACGCTAATCGCTTAGTCGCTAACCGGAAAATTTAGCTCGATAATCGCTAAACGCTAAACCCACATTAGCGGAACTTTCGCTAATCGCTAACTTTTTAATATGAAAATAGTCATATCGCTATATTTATTGCTCGTGTTTTGTAAGATTTGGACCACTTTGATCTGTTTTGGTTAAACAAACGAAAACAATTAATTTTTAAAGCTATTTACAGTAAGAGGTTTACGAAACGGTTTTCTTATTTGATTTTGTATAAACAAGAATAACAAAAGTTATTTAGCTTGCATTGAAAATAGATACTCTTAAAAAAAGTTTTCATAAAAATTCAATTATTATCTGAATCGAAAAAGTAGAACCAAAGTTGTCATAATTTCAAGCGCATTGCAATTTACCAAAGTTCTTGGTGTGCCGAAAATTCAATCTAGACCTTGTGCTTGTTCTTCAAAATGCTCCTGTGGCTTGTACGATAACTGAAACTCCATTCTAGGGTAAAAAACTGACAAAAGTAACTCTCGCAGTAAAGTATGTTCATCTTTCGAAGCAATTTACGTACGCCAACAGCAATTCACAGTTTTTCTAAATATTTCTATTGTCGCTTCTCTACAAAATTTAGCGAATTAGCGATTAGCGTTTCGAAGGCCAAAATTTTAGCGACGCTAACAGTTTCGCTAACCAGCTCAAAAATTAGCGAAATCGCTAAATCGCTAACTTATTTTTAGCGTCGCTAATTAGCGAATCAGCGAATTAGCGGAATGGTGCCCACCACTGGAAATGATGATATGGTGCGTAGGTTTCTGGGAGAAAACAAACACATGACTAGACTACATCTGCTCTGAGAAGCGATTCGCTCATTGCGTTTGTCTCTCCAAATGCCGGTCATTAGGGGAACAAAGAATAGCAGCAGAAGAATTCATGTCGCCTCAGCAGCAGCAGAGGTGTGCTGCGGTGAGCGGGAAAGTGTGGGGGAAGGGACTACTTTGGCAGCCAGGCCCGTAGCTACCGGGGGGGCTTAGCCCCCCCCCCACGCGTTTTCATTGCCCCACCACGCAATTTTCTCATATATTTGATTGATACTATAGTAAAAAACCAAATGAAAAATCTGAAATATGACCAATAAGCATTATCAAAAAGGTCGAACTCATATGACAAAAAGGTTAAATTACTCAATCTTTTGGTGAGCCTGCTTGATTCGCGGCGAAGTTGAAACTGACGAACCGCATACTTCCGTTTCGGATGTCCGGACCAGCGTCTGGGAGTGAAAATGTCAGTTTTCCTAAATGTGTCATTTTAATGAGAGAACCAATCACAGTTTTATATGTTTGATTATATAAGAACAATGCAAAACAAGTTCCGCTGCAAAATTTTACCAGTTTTTCCAGAAGTTTTTATTGTCCACTTTTTGATTTCTTGGATTGAACAAATCGTGGGCAGAAAATGACACACAAGACTAGTTTTTTCAAATATTCAATATTCAGACAGTATCTAAACTTCCTGCAGTGTGCTTCTTGTGATTCATGTTTATGTTCAGTTCAATTTATTTTGGCCGGACTTTTTCACACCTCGGAAGCATAACCCAGTCCGTTACCTAGCCCGGACAACTATGTAACAGTTCGGTCCAAAATAAAACCGGACATAAACATTGATCAAACATTGCGAATCGTCAAATTTAGAATTTGGGCTAACGGTTGAATCGCTCCATTCTTTTTTCGCGAATAGAACCCTCTTAGTACCGTCGATTTTGAATAAGGCGACCCTCGAAGATGGGTTTCCAACGCTGTAATTCCTTCAATGCATTTATTGTTTCAGATTATAACTTTTTAGAACTCTCTTCTGTTTTTAGTTTTCCGAACGTTATGTAAATGGCTCTAATAAGTGTCATAGAATCGTTGTATTCCATCACTCGTCTTGCATTGCTTCTCTTGCTGGTTTGATAATTTATTTAATGAATATTGAATTGGTCGAATAGCGGGTTCGACACTGTGAGGCAGAAAGTATAAAGTTTTTATCCCTGGTTTTTTTCAACGATACGCACATTCGCAGCTAGGTTTTTTTTCGGAATATATACCCGGAAAACCAGATTTTAGGAAATAAGAAAATTTATACGGGACACCACTAACGCCCATTTGAAAATATATAGATGACCTTCTGTAACTTTTGGTGCTAAAACTATCGACATAGGAGGAAAACTGCAAAACTTATAAGAATTTTAATTTGTTAGTACCCGATTACTCCGTTGGATGCCTAAAGGTACTTTTTTTGTCGAGTACATAACGATTATAAACGGCTTTCCCTCCAAAAAAACGTTTAATTAAAAAAAATTCTCTGCCACCCCCATGCAAAACGGAGTACCTACGGCTCTGTCGGCAGCGGTTGACTTGAGCGAGAGTAGGAGAGCATACATTGTCATTTTCTATTTTTTTCTGACAAAAAATCATATTCATGAGTCAAATGAGTAAGAACATAACAAGACCTGATCGCTCTGTGTAACAGAGACGAATAACTTCATATACATTGAGAACCATATGTTCTGGTGTACACTAACGACAAGCAATATATCGTAAAAAAGAAAGCAAAGAGAGTGAACCAACACCGATACTTTGTTATTCGCATACTGACGACGATGTTAACGCATCTTAGGCATATGTAGGTATTCAAAATCGCTAGAGGTGATTTTTTTACATCGCTGCTTCTGAACATCCAACGCCCTATACGCTGGCGCTAAATCCTGTTGAAAGTAGAAATCTCATTTCCCAAATAATTTCTTGGCTTAAGGCAGCAAATGGTCTTTAATGACGTGTTGTAGATGATACTCCTCATAGATTTTACGCTCCTGTCGATGAATAGCAGTGGTAACTTTCCTTCGTTGAATATTACTCCCCAAACCATCCAGGCTGAAGCATTTTGGAATCGTTTTATCGGCTGGAACATCACGAAGCCATGCTTCATACATACGATCATTCTAGTGTTATGACTTATGTTCATTTCACAAGTCATTTTCCTTGCCGACTAGTCTGGATTTCGCCGGATAAGTTCGTTTTTACCCAGTTTCTGTTTGGGGACAACCGTGCCGATTTCCTCTAATTGTTTGATGGTCCTGTACTCACAAAATGTCTGCTCAAATTTAAATACGACACCTTTCCTATAATCTGTATATTGCTCATTGCAGCAAGATACAAGTTGCTGGTTTGTTCTACACGTGAATTCATTACAACTTTCTTCTGAAAAAGATGAAACATTGGTTCTATCTCTTACAAGAGAACTACAAACATGAGTCGCAATCAAAACAAACACAGCTGACTAACAAGGTAGGGCAGAGTTGTATCGGGAGGCACTCAAATATGTGTATCACTTTCACAGTGACAGCCTGTAATTTAAATAAGCTTCTATTTTAACTACAAAGTTTGAAATTAAACTGTTATCTGTTTACATCAAAGAGAGATTGGTTCATTTCATGTTATGAGTTAACTCTTTGGAAAAAGAAATAGTTTAACGCATGTTTTTTTCTGAGTCGTGCCATGTGGTTCAGTATATATTCCCTGCAACTAAAAAATGGAGAAGTTTGTGCCTAAGAGCACTAACCTAAGCTGGGCGTAGGACTACAGATGTCATTCTTAGGCCATAAACAACACTCATAATTTCAAATTAATTCTTCTAATACGCATGGTGGTAAGAAAATTTACTATGAAAGCCGTTCGTTCATCAATCGTACGAAACAGTACGGGTTTATGCAGCTGATTAGCATTTCACCAGCTTCAAAGGTTTATTAGAATCTTAAAAGTGTTTGAAAATGTTCTAAAATAAATGGAACAAACAATTTCAAAAGATTTTACCCCATGGAGCTATGAAGAATTCATTCCTCAGCTAATCGTTTAATTGGTCAGAAAGAGAACAAAATTCTACAATTGATGATAGTTGCAAAATAATTTTTCAAAGTAGCTACACAACAACAAAAACAAAATAAAATAAAATTGTTTGCTAATTGCAGCTGATTTTAGCTTTTACATCGTGAAGTATACATTATCTTACCAGGTAGCATATCGAATAATTTTTTCGCCAGTTTATTATCGAGAAATTGTGCCAATTCTCAAGATTTGGGATTATTTAAACTATCAATCAAGATAATGATGTTTGAAATCCATTCAGTGGTAAAATGGTACTTATATGCATTAGAGAACAGCACTTATTCGTGTCATCTTCCATTTCATGAAGGACGTTTACGTTTACGAGTTTTATGTAAAAGACAAACAGTCAAGCTCTCTTTATAACCAATAAGTTAGCTATTAAGTTAGTTGTAAGTTTATTTCCCTTTTTGAGAAGTAGTTTAAAATCCCTACGAATGATAAGTCCTGTGATTGGCCACACAAACTTGTTATTCACTAATAATTATTATAAATACTTAAGTTGTTAACAAACTACCTTAGTTGAAAAACGAACAGTCCTGTTATCTAACAAAGGTGCAGTTTTCCATTCTGTTCCAATATTTCAAAATTCGCGTTTAGACAAAACTATCTTCAATTACCTTAGGCTGATACAAATTTTGAATTCTTTTTATGTCCAAGGTTATCAAAGTTAGCAGAGGTGGTGGCAAAAAATAAATAACACCGAGACGAAAAAAAGAAAAATCTTTGATCAAAGTTTGTGTGCAAGTTATGACGTTTGTAACTTGCACTCAAACAAATGTTGAAAAATAACACTTTATTCTTTTTATTATTTATTTCGCTTGCCTTTTGACGACACTCTCGCTGTAAATGGATTTTTTGTTGCTAAATTAGGCATTTATGCTGTCGGAAAGCTAAATAAATGAACAAAACGGTTTGAGCTTTTTTTTTCTTCCCCTTCCAATATTCAACATTTTTGAAGGGGGGAGTGACATAAAATGAAAATAAAATTTGTAACGGCCTTATTGCGAAAATCAAATTAATCGCCGCTCCAATACCTGTTTGTTGTATGCAAGTTGTGTTCGTTTTTTTTTGTTTTGTTTTATGCGTTGTATTTGACTATATTTTGCTCTTGGCTTTCGTATTTACCAAAAAAATAACAACAATTAATTAACGTAACTTAACTACAAACAAGTCTAAATTTTCATTATTTATATATTTCGGCGGCACCGGCAATTAAAACTTAAAATGATCAAAGAGCCATGAAAACGCGGAAGCAATATGATTTAGTTTAATGGTTGATTGATCGATGGCTGACATTGATAAATTTTAAAAGGTGGGTTGTTCCAAGCAGGCTCAAAAACACCTCCACTAATTGAATCGATCAATAGTGATACCGTAAAATTCATGAATCAAGTGTTACATCATTGTGGTTTACCGCTTCGTTCCGAATCGTTCCAGTGGTTGTCATTCAATGATGGTAAATTTGGCGTTGGATTCGGTGGCTACCACGCCGAAGCCGGACTAGGCGGATTTCTGGGCGGCAATCAAGGTTTCGGAGGGCTTTCCGCATCGGCTGGAACCCCGAACGGACAGCGAGCTGGCGCCGGTTTGGGTGGCATACTGGACGGAAATGGTAACGGAATTGGTGGATTCTTAGGGGCATTCGCTAGATCAGCAAGACGATAATTTGTATCTACCACTGTGAATGGGTATATGTTAATTGCGCCGGTAAACCTGCTGCTGATGGAACCCGCATATGACTTGCAAAATTTTAACTAACCTAACTGGAAGAGGCAATAAAAACGATATCCCCAAACTCAATTCATTGGCCGCTTTGTTAATCGCCCTGATTGGCTTCCCTAGCTGTACCTTTTTTGACGTTTTACTAACTGCTTGTTCTGATGCATACTAACGCTAGATTTTGAAATTGATTACTGGCTAACATTATTTACGTTTTAGTCACGTAAATAAAAATAATTAATTTGCTTCCGAATCTGACAACCTTGAAAACACGCTCGAAGCATGTCCCAATATATCACCAAAATAATATTGTTGGTTTTGAAAAACAACTTGTATAAAAATACTCTGACGGGTTTTATGGTAAAAGGGAAAGTTTAAAATTAAGTTTGGTCAATCGCCTAAATAGCTAAAACGGCCGGTGGAGCGTACGCAGGAGCATCCGCGGGACACGGAGTCGGTGCAAGCGCTGCTATTGGAGGCGGCCTGGGAGGCGAAGGTGGTGCCGGTGGCACCGGAGCTGAAGCTCACGCCGGTGGGGTTAGCAAGAAAGTTGTGAAGCTTAGCCAAACCAATGGAGGCGAAGTATGAGCCCACTTTCCGAAATTGTGAGATATGCAACTAAACTTTGACAATGAAATATTCTAGACAATTTATACACACGAAGTTCCGCCCGTTCCACAAGTCGTAAATACTCGATTCAACCAGGATTACGAATCAAACGGTAGGACGAGAACGTTTGTGAAGGAAGTTCACACTGATCTGGAGGCACCACCAGCAGTTCAGCCTCCGGTTTACACGCGCACAAAAACGATCTATAAAAAGAAGGTCATACACCGCCCGCATAAGGTAAGCGGATCGCTACTTGGCAGTGCATGCGCAAGCTATTCCTATGAGACCCAGTGTCGGTAACAATTACTAATATCACGCACCTGCAGGTAGCACATGTTGAAACTACGGTTACTCACGGTAAACCCGCGCCTAACAACATAGACATAAATCGGTTCTCCGATTTTCAAGCTTTCACGAACATTGCTTCGAGTTTTTCCTACCCGGAATCGTATAGACCATCATTTGGGACGACTTCTGTAGATCAAAAGCACCATCAGCAATCCGACGTTTTTATCAAGGTATTCATGCAATTGGCTTAAGCAGATTTTTTCGCTTTATTTTCGTATCAAACGGACCGGAAAGTTTTCACATTTTATGATTTTTTCACTGCTAGAGCTCATGAGAGTATGACCGAGTTTGTTTTTCAATTCGAGGTCTCAAAAGAAAATTATTATTAAATTTATTTCAAATTAGGTTATTAAATTTATTTAAAATTAGGTTTTTCAAATATCACCAGCTTCAGAAGTTTATTATAATCTTAAAAGTGCTCGAAAATGTTCTACAATAAATGGAACAAACAATTTCAGAAGATTTTTCTCCATAGAGCCGTGAAGAAAGTTCATTTCTCAGCTAATAATTCAATTGGTCAGAGAGAGAACACAATTCTACATTTGATGAGAGATGCAAAATATTTTTTCAAAGTAGCTACACAACGACAAAAACAAAATAAAATGAAATAGTTTGCTAATTTGTAATATTATTGATGTAGAATAAGACTCGGGGATTGGTAATTCTAGGTAACAAACTAATTACTGAAAACTATTGTTTTTCTATTCACAGGCTCAAGACGTATCCAATAAGCCTACAAACGGAGCACATGGTGCAGGACCAGAAAAAAACTCAAACTTCTGGAATGACATCTTTAACGTAAGTTGGATGTCGCAGGCATTCTTTGGAATTGTCAATTTGCAATTCAATTCCACACTTCATCTTTTACATTTCAGATTCCCATATCTACACTGAATGCTGTTAACCAGTTCCTCAATGGCAATAGAGGAAATGGTGTCGACAATGCTCACAAGTCTACGTAAGCTGGCACTTGTTGGTGTGGTCGAACCACGTGACGCATTATCCGTGAGTATGAGGAACAAACTACATAAATAATCATTATCAGCTAGGTACAAACCTATACAAATGCAGAGTATTTTTAAGAGAACAGTGCAAAATAAAACTCGTTTAATTATAAGAATAAAAACTTTGTATTATTTGAGAGACAGCAGGTACTGATTGATTGTCCCGTCTTTTGGACGTCAATTCGACTACCTTCTCGCAATGATGACTATCTGACTCTTGCAGTATACAGCGGACACGAATGTCGCTGCGCGTGAACGAAAGTCGAACTAACTTGTATAATGTTACTAATTTGATGATGACAGCAAGGTGGTGAAGCATTTTTTCGCCTTTCTGCTAGTTTTTCAATATTCTTGTATGGTTCTGGCATCTAATTTTCGGTATCCTTGCACGGTGCAAAGATCTAATTTTTAATATCCTTATAATGTGCTGCCATCTAGTCATTGTCATCTGGTGGATTATACTGGTCAACACAGGTGCACTCCAAGAGCTCAAACCGGAAAAAATGAACGATTATTGCTATTCAACCATCCCTGTGAATTTTGGTGTCCCTAGCCATCACCCTCTATACTAAATTCTCACGCAGGTTTGACGCGTAAGTATCTCAGAATAGATGTGCAACTTCCAACAAAACTCCGCAGCAGATTGGTGCCCACACTTTCGCATTCGTTTTTCGCTATTCTATTCTACATTGATTTTCCAATGCATCGTTCGATCAGTTCGTTCCAGCAACCTGAAATCTGAATTTTATAATAAGGTCAAAGTTAATATTAGTTATATATTCCGCAGCTTCAATGATAGCTGGGATTTTTCTGGCATCGAGAAAAAAGTTGATTTGTAATTAATTTGTATTACCTATGTTTTAACACAGAAATCAGACTAAAGCCTGTAGTACACTCTTTGTCTAATGGTCAAATATTTGACCTTCTGACATAATGGTTAAATTTATTTGACATCATGGTTGTTGTTTGCCCCATGTTAAAATTGGAGAGTGACAAATTATTATCTTTGACCAAATTTTTATCTGTCAAAAAGTGACAAATATTTGACGCTCGGTCAAAGAGTGTACTACAGGCTTAACAGGCGACGAACAAACAGTCTGAAAAAAGTGTGTAAAATTTTGCATGTGTGCCACGAATTATCCTCCGAATAAAATCCCTCGTTATGTTGAATGGTAAAGTACAGAGTCTATGGTTATAATAAGAGTCCCGCAAAGATGAAACTCAAGGAATCAAATCAGTGGTAAACGAGGGCACCAATCGAGCAATGTAAATAAACAAGGTGATAATGTTAGGAGTGGATGAAAAGTGTTGTAATTGAGCGTAATAAAGAATATGTGTTTTTCCGAAGTTTTACTTACACATTTTAATCCAACATTAAACCTGTACACTGGTTCACTTAAATTTAACAAAACATCACCGGTGTAATCTTTCAAAACTGTGTACCTTGTGAAGAATTTCAAAAAATGATATTCGCTTATGCATGGTGAAAAACAAAACTGTATAGTTCTTGGCAACAAACGGCACAAAAACTGTGTTGCCGAAACGATAGATTTTCTCTTCGCGCGACTCTATATACAGATAGACTCTGGTAAAGTAAAGTGTGATGTCGCTACCGTCGCTAAACAGCTTGTATTTTCATCAGTGTATGTACTTTTCACTCCCGTTGATTGACTTTAAAATATATTGGCTATAAGGCAATCCACGGGTGACGTTTCAATGCTTGTACGTTTGTTATTGTTGCTGTTTTTCAAGCTGCGAAACCAAAACACTACCAAAACCGAAATCTTCTAATGTCGGCAATAATATCAAAAGTGATTTGTTATGGTTGTATTTAGGATTGGCACTCGCAATACTAGAGCTACCGATCGGAAAACATTTGTTTTTCACGCTTCTGGATCCGGGTTGCGACCGATCGAACATACGTAAAGCTGTCATAAGTTGAAAACAGACTGAAATCAGCTGATCGCAACTGTCTCGTGGATTGCCTTATACCATTCGCTCCACGGCGACGGTAGCGACATCACATCTTAGTTTACCACTTAGCATGACGAGGGGTGTAATTCGGAGAGTATATTTTTGCGCGCACAATCTGTTTTACACACTTTTTATCGTTTGCTTGTTAGTCTGTTCTCTGTGGTTTTAATTTGTGTAGAAAGATCTTTTTTTCGCAAAATTTGGTTGATTTGAGTGGTCGTGCAAAAACCTTGTAATCTGCTTCTGTAAGGAGGACGCCCTGTGGTGTTGCTTGTGGTTAAGGATCATATAATTCTGTTTGGAAAAAGTAGGGTGACCGAAAAATCATTAAAAATTAAGTCACGTTTATGTACGGCCCCGAAAAAAATTGAACCTGATTTGTGTTCAGCACCCCAAAATTATAAGTAAATACCATATTTTTGTCACAGTTATCGACACTTTTTTTGGTTGGTCAGACTTTGTATTAAGTCGTCCCACTGTGCAATGGTCCGCGGTTTCTCTGCCAGATATGAAAACAAGAAAAAAAAATCCATTTAACTCAAAACGGTTGCAGGAAGAACTATAGAACTATTCGCTTTCACATTAGAAAGAGATAGCATGATCAGGGTTGCCACATTTATATCTGTATTTTTCTTCAAAAATATCTGTGTATCTGTATCTCGGGCCTAAAAATCTGTATCAAAAATCTGTTTCGAGCAAGCTAAGAGTGTTGGATGGAAAAAAATTACTTGCAGAATATGTTTAAACAAATTAATTTTTATTTGTTAAATTTATTTTCGAAAGTTTTCGTTAATTTAATATTGATTTCTCCTCTTCGGTCTGCAACATAGCTTTTACTTTTTAATATTGGATCATTAGCATAGGGGCCATGCAATTTCTGGCTTTATACTTGATTTAACTATGTATTTAAAGTATGCGTTCTAAACAAGCCGAAGAATGAGGATTTACCAAAAAACCTCACAAATGATCTGTAACGGAAACATAAATTTATCATCCCGCCTGTTGTCGCATCAAATCCTTTAAATTTTTCAATTTTACGAACAATTTAATATTACTTAAAGCTACTGGTTTTACAACAGGATCGGTGAAATCGCACCTCTTTGCAATTTGTTTCACGATCTTTGCATAGAAATCTCGACAAATATTTCAAAACGTTAGTTTTCGAGCTTCGTCTAAGTTATATTCCACTTCTTTTGCGTCGATACCAACATAATCCTGATGTTGTTTTTTTACAAAACTTTTAAAATCGTATAATCGAATTCTATCATCGAAATTGATTTCAGTTTGACGGTAAAACAAAAAATCTGTAAAATCTATATTTTCGGCAATAAATAATAAATTACCCGTACCCGACCAGAACCCGCAAAATATTTTTAGGCGTCGGGTACGGATTTCGGGTAAAAATACCCGTACCCGACCATCTCTACTATACACTGCTTGCGTCATTAGGTACAGTCGTACAGCGTAGAAAACGATTGTCAAGAAATTCGGTTTTCAACTCGAGCAGCAATGAAATAGCATAGCTCAGCATAGCATAGCATATTTGAACGAGCAGCAATGAAATTCATTAAAAATCTACATAAAAATCACAGGAGGGTTGTGTGCAAAGCCACGACCGCAAGGTTGAAGTAGAATAAACGTAAATAAACGTTGACTTATCAGATCAATCGAATTTTACATTAAAAAAAACATTAACGCTTTAATCATTAGGTTTTTTTTTTCATCCTGAAAAGAACAATTTGTTGTTCAATTTAGTATCGGATAAGATGCCGATTTTTGTGCCGTGTCAAATAAATTATAGATGAAGAAAAAAAAAGATGCCGATTACATCTTTGCGTTATCACTGACAGTGCGAACAAAGTATTCGTTGTGATAAAGTAAACAGTGAAATGCTGATATAACACTCAAAACTAGACGGCTCACGTGTTGTCAAAATGAGTCAACTTTTCATTGAATGCATTTACTAATGCCCATGTTCCATCCGTCACGACAGCAACAATAAGAACGCGAATACATAGACAAGGCAAATTGAGTACATACATCCCTCTCTACCTAGCAGCTTGATGGGTGAGCACCGATTCATCGATGCTATTCCCATTCATTCTATGTACGACCATTGAAGTGTTCAGTTCGTAGTTCGCGCGATCAAATTTAAATTTAAAGTTAATAAAGATAGTTTGCTAAGTGTTAATCACGTGTATTCCATCGATCGATCAACCGTATACAGTCCACTCTAAACTAATCCGGCCAGGGAATCGTGAACAAACTTTGAGTGTCACGGGTTTCACGTTTCTAACCCACGTCTTATGGTCCATTGATGTGGAACATAAATTGGTCCTTCGAGCCGGATCATAGCACAGTGAATGAAAAGTGACTCAAAGGATCGGTATCCAGTTCATATAAGGTTTCCTTCCAAGAAGGAATCATTCCAAGAACACGTGATAAAACAGCAGATCGAAAAGTACAGCCGTCGCGAAGTACAGTCGTCGCGTGCGCGTCGCGAGGTGAAATTGCGAGTCGATACAAGCGAGAACGTGTTCAAGGACGTTTTGCTGCGCGTGTGCTACGTTGCCGTTTTTGTGTGAAAGAGAGTCTCGATACGAACACTGTGTGAGAAAAGACCATCGAACAAAAAAGTAGTAAAGTGAGAAGTTTCGAAATGCCGCTAGAACATTCACCAGTAAGAAATATGCTAGAAAATCAAAACCAAGTGGACCAACTGCAAGAAGGTCAGAATGTTCCACTTCTGAGTCGAAGCCGAAACAGTAATACTCCAACCGGACAACATTCAAGGTCCAATTCGTCCGCTTCATTTCACGGATTCAATTGGGAGGAGGGAATGGAGCTGGAGTCGATGCGAAAATTGAAGGGCTTGTTCCGGCAGAGAGGACAGATCGAACAGAAGCTAGTGAGGATTCAGTTGACTTTGCAGACGCAGAGTAGTATGACGTTAGCCCAGTTGCAGTGCGCGGAGAAGAAACTAGTTGTAATCTACAGCGAGTTTAGCCACTTCCATAGTGAAATCATGGCCTTGATTCCTGATGAAGCATCGGATGAGCAAGATGAAATTTACTGCACTTTTGAGGATCGTCATACCGAGTTGTCGAATCACATCCAGGAAAGAATCAATGCTGCTACTCAAATGCAAACCGTGAGGTCATCTGTTTCCCCACAGGTTATTATTCAGCAGCAGCCGTTGAAAGCACCTATTCCTACATTTGACGGTAATTATGCTAATTGGCCAAAATTCAAGGCGATTTTCCAAGACCTGATGGCACAGTCCAGGGACTCAGAGTCATTAAAACTGTACCACCTAGACAAAGCATTGATTGGATCCGCAGCAGGTATATTAGATGCAAAAATAATCAACGAGGGTAATTATAAGCAAGCGTGGAAGGTGCTAACAGACCGTTACGAAAACACACGTGTAATCGTTGAGTCACACATTCAAGGATTGCTTACCCTAAGAAAAATGTCTCAAGCAACATTCAAAGAATTGGATGGCTTGCTAACTGAAGCAACCGGTCATGTTGAAGGCCTACGGTACCAAAAACAACAGTTAACGGGTATCTCCGAGCACATCGTGGTGCATCTTATCGTCAGTGCCTTGGATAATTCGACCCGCATGGCTTGGGAACGTATCCAGCAAAGAGGTGTGCTCCCGAAATACGAACAAACAATCTCCTTTCTCAAAACCAGTTGTCAAGTGCTGGAGCAGTGTGAATCGTCGCAAGCTTTCTCCCAACGAACCGCCGTAAAATCAAAGTTTTCACCAGTCAACAACAAAATGCCATCGCTCAAGACTAACGCAGTTACTTCAAGTTCCAGCAAGTCTTCAGGTTCCTGCCACTTTTGTGGAGGTTCACATCTTAACTTCCAATGTGAGGAATTCAAGCAGCTGACAGCAACTCAAAGGGCAGAAAAGGTTCGAGCAAAAGGTTTGTGCTTTAACTGCCTCCGGAAGGGACATCAGTCCAAACAGTGCACGTCTAACAACACGTGTCGAAAATGCAGCCGCAAACATCACACCATTCTCCACGATGATGCTGAAAGGAACAGCAGTCAGGATTCAAAGGCCGACATTGCCGCGCCAAAGCAACCTGTCGCGAATAATCAACCAACTGTTGTTCAACCTTCTGTTTCGGTGGTGGATAAACCAGTATCCACTACATGCTCAAGCAATCACGTTTCAACATCAAAGACCGTCTTGCTGTTGACTGCTGTCGTTCAAGCCATTGATGAACATAACCAGTCCCACCCTTGTCGAGTCCTACTTGACAGTGGGTCTCAAGTTAACTTTGTCACCGAGAAAATGGCAACCCGCCTCGGTTGTTCTAGAATGCCAGCAAATGTATCAATCACTGGAATCAATGCCCTGAGAAGTCTAGCTCGTGATAAGGTGTTCGTTAAATTCCAATCGAGCTACGGAGACTTTCAAGCCAACATCGAGTGTCTGGTTACAACCAAGGTAACTGGAACTATTCCTAACCGAACGATTGATTTCAGCTCCTGGGAACTTCCTGAAGGCATTCAACTCGCCGATCCACATTTCTTCCAGCCATCCGAAAAGGTTGACATGTTAATCGGGGGAGAATTGTTCTTTGATCTTCTTAAGCCCGATCAAATAAGTCTTGGTGACAATTTACCACAACTTCGAGAAACTCATCTTGGATGGGTGGTAGCTGGAGTAATAAACGAGCCGTACATTTCGAATGCGGCTATTCAACACGTCAACCATGCTTCGATCGATTCCATCGAGGAAATGATGCATCAATTTTGGAAGGTGGAGGAAGTACCAAACGCATCTCCATTTTCATCCGAACAGCTGTCCTGTGAAGCCCATTTCCTGTCGACGTACAAGCGCGATGCAACGGGTAGGTTTGTTGTAAAACTACCGTTTAA
Organism: Wyeomyia smithii; assembly: GCF_029784165.1. Lineage (NCBI taxonomy): Eukaryota > Metazoa > Arthropoda > Insecta > Diptera > Culicidae > Wyeomyia > Wyeomyia smithii. The sequence continues at coordinate 67,630,211 of NC_073695.1, forward strand.
AGAAAACCTCAACCGGTTGGATAATTGCCGTTCTTTGGCACTCAAGCGATTCCTTATGTTAGAAAAACGATTGGAGCGTAATCCCGAGCTGAGGCAGCAATACAACGATTTCATAAGGGAGTATGAAGACCTCGGCCATTGCAGAGAAGTTAAGGAAGCTGAGGATCCAGGTAATATGGATACGTACTATCTGCCGCATCATGCAGTATTACGACCGTCAAGCTCAACCACGAAGTGCCGCGTCGTATTCGATGCTAGTGCCAAAATGGACCCATCAAAACTATCGCTCAATGAGGTTCTTCAAGTAGGACCAGTTGTACAGAATGGCATATTCTCTATTACGCTGCGATTCCGTAAGTACGCTTATGCATTTTCAAGCGATATAGAAAAAATGTACCGGCAAGTGTTCGTTGCGCCGGAAGAACGCCGATTCCTCCGATGCTTTTGGAGGTCCGACCCGTCACATCCATTAAGGGTTCTCGAGCTTAATACCGTTACTTACGGAACAGCTTGTGCGCCATACCAAGCAACAAGGTGTTTGGTACAACTTGCCAAGGAAGAAGGTTCCGAGTTTCCCATCGGCTCTCGAATCTTGACTGAGGACTTTTACGTTGACGATGCGCTTTCTGGCGCTAACACGTTGGAAGAAGCTCTCGAAAGCCAACGTCAATTAAAAGAACTGCTAACCAGAGGTGGTTTCCATATTCACAAATGGTGCTCCAATTCGGCAGAGTTTCTAGAGCACATTCCACCAGCCGACCGAGAAAGGAAGGTTCCTTTTCATGAGTACGGAGCAAATGAAGTAATAAAGGTGCTTGGATTGTTGTGGGATCCTGACGGCGACGTCCTCATGATAGCCAATCCGCCGAAATGTTCTTTTCCGGATGATGAGCTAGCCACGAAACGAATGATTTATTCCGAGGTGGCAAAATTGTTCGATCCACTCGGACTGTTTGCACCAGTAATTGTCATGGCCAAACTCTTGGTACAGCAGCTTTGGAAAATATCAGCTGGATGGGACGATCCCATCGACGAAACCATCCGCGAAAATTGGGCTACTCTGCGCGCATCCCTTCCAGACCTTGGACGCATTCACGTTCCAAGGTGTGTTATGTTCCCGAATGCGATTGCATATGAGTTGCATGGTTTTTCCGATGCATCGAACGTGGCGTACGGTGCATGCGTCTACTTGAGAAGTATTTTCACCAATGGATCCGCCAACCTACGTCTTCTATGCAGCAAGTCAAAGGTTGCCCCATTAGACGATGTCTCCATTCCTCGTAAAGAGCTCTGTGCCGCTCAGCTGCTTTCGAAATTGATCAGCCAGGTCGTTCCCGCGCTTCGAATGAACTTTCGAGAAGTTGTTCTCTGGTCGGACAGCACCATTGTTCTGGCATGGCTGAAGAAACCGTTAGATCAACTTCAGACGTTCGTAAGGAATCGGATTGCTTTGATACGAAAGGATACTAATGAGTATCGATGGAGTTATGTTTGCTCGGCCAATAATCCCGCCGATATCGTTTCTCGAGGAAAGCTGCCAGAAGATTTAAAACAAAATATTCTCTGGTGGAGCGGTCCAAGGTTCCTGTGTGAAGTAGAATATGACGTTGAAGACACCGAAGAGATTTTGGAGAATCTTCCCGAACTAAAAGTCCACGTCATAACCATGTCAGCTCACGATTCGTTTCCATTCTTCGGAAAATTCAGTTCTTTTCGGAAAATCCAGCGCACCATGTGCTACGTTCTACGGTTTATTCGAAATTGCAAACGGCCAAAGTCTAATCGTGTGAAGCAAGTACATCTTTCCATCGAAGAACTACGTCAAGCATCCGAAGCAATCGTCAAGGCGATTCAACAAGCACATCTTGGGGAGGAAATTAAGCGAGTGATTTCCAACCAAACATGCAAGCGTCTTGGTAACCTGCGTCCAGTGTATGAAAACGGTTTACTACGAGTTGGAGGGCGATTAGATCGCTCAGTACTGCCGTTTGCTGCAAACATCAGTTAATACTTCCCGATAAAGATCCTGTAACGAAAAAACTCATTAGAACTTTGCATATGGAGCATCTTCACGTCGGCCAGGCCGGTTTGATCAGCATCATTCGTCAAAGGTACTGGCTTTTAAATGCTAAATCAACTGTGCGACAAGTAACACGATCGTGCGTTACATGTTTCCGAACAAAACCCGTTGAAACCAAACAGCTAATGGGAAATCTCCCTACCTCGAGAATTGTGCCATCACCACCGTTCGCAGTTACTGGCGTCGATTATGCCGGTCCATTCATGGTGAGGCAAGGTTCTTATCGTCCGAAGCTTGTTAAGTCCTACGTCGCAGTTTACGTATGTATGGCGACAAAGGCTGTACATTTAGAGATTGTGTCCGACTTAACAACGGATGCCTTCTTGGCGTCTTTGAAACGGTTCATTAGTCGGAGAGGAATGGTGCAGCAAATTCACTCTGACAATGCGACCAACTTTCATGGAGCAAGCAACCAACTGCACGAGTTGTACCGACAGTTTCAGAATCAACAAGAGGTGAAGAAAATCCAGCAGTTTTGTGAAGTACGCGAGATACAGTGGCATTTCATCCCACCAGACGCACCAGAGTTCGGTGGTCTCTGGGAAGCGGCGGTCAAGGCGATGAAAACTCACCTGAAGCGAGTCATAGGGAATGCAAACCTCACTTACGAAGAAATGGCAACCATTCTAGCCGAAATAGAAGCCATTTTAAATTCTCGTCCGTTGTTCAGTTTGTCCAACGATCCTGCCGATCCACAGGTAATAACACCAGCTCATTACCTCATAGGTCGACCGTTGTCTGCACCAGCTGAGCCATCTTTAGAAGACACCAAGGTGAACCGACTCGATAGATGGCAACACCTCCAGCTCATGCGTGAGCATTTTTGGCGAGCGTGGTCAAGGGACTACCTTAATTCTCTCCAACCACGTAAGAAGAATACCAGAGCAACGTCGAACGTTCGACCTGGCATGGTCGTTCTTCTCCACGATAAGACGCAACCTCCGCTCAGCTGGAAACTGGGCAGAATCACCGGAGTGTATCCTGGTGACGACGGCTTAGTGCGAGCCATTGACGTATTTTCCAACGGAGCAACATACCGTCGTCCAATCAACAAGGTCTCGATAATTCCAATCGAGGACAACGTCTGCTCTGCCCCGGTCCTTTGTTGATACGAAGTTTCAACCCGGGGGGAGAATGTTCCATCCGTCACGACAGCAACAATAAGAACGCGAATACATAGACAAGGCAAATTGAGTACATACATCCCTCTCTACCTAGCAGCTTGATGGGTGAGCACCGATTCATCGATGCTATTCCCATTCATTCTATGTACGACCATTGAAGTGTTCAGTTCGTAGTTCGCGCGATCAAATTTAAATTTAAAGTTAATAAAGATAGTTTGCTAAGTGTTAATCACGTGTATTCCATCGATCGATCAACCGTATACAGTCCACTCTAAACTAATCCGGCCAGGGAATCGTGAACAAACTTTGAGTGTCACGGGTTTCACGTTTCTAACCCACGTCTTATGGTCCATTGATGTGGAACAGCCCACTATCGCACAGAGACTGCATTTCACTAAAGTGCCTCACTGCATCAGCCGCTCTCGATGCTGAGATCCGCTGCAACTAGTGCGCTATCTATTGCTACGCCACAGCTGTGGCCGCTTTCCGTCATCGCTGGTATCCACTGCACTGCTAGTGCTGCTGTTAAGGGAGGACGACTGCTGTTGTCGCTGTCTAGAACTATTATGAGCGGCTCCGGCTGAAACAGGCTCTTATATAGGCCAAATAGCATGTTTTCAATTGCAAGGTATATGATCCTGTCGACCGTGCTTGGGAAGCAAGCATATAACGACCAATCAGAGGTTGAATTTTTCGTTTTGACAAGGCTTGACTATTTTCAATAGTACAATAGTGTGAATAATAAAATTACAATTATCTTATTTTGGGAAGAATCTTAGAAGATTTTCCAATCTATTGCTGCAAGAACGAAGGAAATCCATCGAATACTAACCGATTTATTAGCATTTGAAATTGGACATATTTTTCACTTTTTTCGGTTTTAGATTTTCATTTCACATCCCTATGTAGCCGAACTTCCTGAGAGAAGTATTCTACTTCAAAACGTTGCATTATGCGGGTGGTACTGAAGGGTGGTACTGAAGAATTCTCTCGACGAAAGAGCGGCGAGAGCTCGCACGGTGTTTTTGCTGTTTGGTTTTGTATGAGGATGAGAGAGACCGAAATAATTCTTCATCACAAGCGCAAGATGTTGGTTGGTACTCAAAATAAAGAGAAAGAGAGAGATTTGGATCACCACTTATATCGGTTTCCAAAAAATCAAAAAATGGGCGAGGAGTGGATACGGTTCAAAAGTCAAGTGCCTTTTTCGCAAAAAAATATTGGAAACTTATTTTGTATATAATAAAGTTTGCTGTAACATATAAAAAATAATGATCTGATCTTGTTTCAAAAGGAATATCAAAGGTATAGTGGTATAAAACAAGAATTTTAACGGCAAAACCCTTATTCTGAACATAATTGAACATAATCAGATAGCTCAGTAAAATTGTGAAATAGGTACCTAGTGTCTTCAGCAAAGTTGTTTTTCATGTTTTTGGAAAAAATGGTAAAAATTGTTGATTTTTCGAGAAATTATTTATTTTATATCTCTGGTAGGGGGATCCATCGCGGATCTGTTGATGTTAAAAGCAATATCATTTTTTACTCTAAAACTTTTCCGAAGACAGCATTGCTCTAAAATGTAACGTTCGCGAGAAAATGACTATCGACCGATTTTCATTTGTGGACCACAGTGTGGCGCGGGAAGGCATTTTTAGCTTAAAACTTTCAAAATTTGTGAAAAAATCTTAAAAAAAAATTACCGACATTTTTTTTTCCACAATGTTTTTGGAGTTCTACGTCATCACTATAAACAAAAAAGAAGCCTACCTGATAGCGAATTTCTTTATTCCACTAGCTCACCTCGTTTTGACATGGAGCCCACCTAACAGCTGTCGAAATCCTTCTCTATTCGCTCTATTTTGACCCAGTACTGAAATGCACCGTGGAAATTTGTCAGTTCCAACTCAACCACCGCGCGTGCTTGGTTCGGAAACAACTATCCAGCATCTCTTTTTTACTTGCGTTGTAAATCGTATTGTTGTTTTTTTTTATTCCTCGGCAGATTTGCCCTGCGGCAGTGCAACAAAGAAATTCGCTATGAGACTCATGAAACTCAAATCATCTCCATCCCTCTCTATATTCCGTTGCTGGCAAGCGATTTTCGTTACAATTAGCGCTCCCTAGCTTTCACTTTTTGTAACCAATTGTACTAAGCGTATATACAGCGACGATTTCCCCTCAGGCGACACTAGCGACCCTTTCGTATTATTTGTGAAAACTACGTCTGTCAGTTGAGATTTCGTTTATTTTAATTTGGATGTTAAAAATTAGTATCTAACTTGTAAGTTTTCCACTAATAACTCAAGAAAATGTCCGTCAAAGATGAAATAACGCAGTTTAAGTTATGGGCTACAAAACTTGGATGCCCATTAGAAAAAATTCCACCGGACGAAACACTCAGAAAGTATGTTTTCATTTCCTCTACTACGATAAACGAAACATTTTCAAATTTCAGATACATTCGCGGAAAGCAAAGCATCGTTTTTCATCACATAATGAATGAAGTTCGTCCCCGACAGGAAATATCTACCATGCGAAATAACGTTCTAGTGGCTAAACTTCGTCAGTTTCAAAAACTAGGCAATGTTGTGGCTGTATGTCATGCAAACATTCGTGCTCTTAGAGTTTTTCAATTTATATTCGTTTTGTTTTAGAAATCCAAATTGAATCAAATGCCTGAGGAACTGAAAAGGTTTGAACAGATAGAAAAACTAAAAACTAAATGTAACGAAACTGAAACTCGAATTACCAACTCTATAAACTCCCTAAAAACTATAACAGCTAAGATTAAGCAAAAGAGTAAGAATCTCCTCTACATGGATTGTTTTCCTTTTAACTAATAGTGTGTTTTATTTTCAGACATTCAAAAAGTGCATCACACAACGAAATTGTCCGAGATAGACGACAAATTATTTTACCTCAGAGCAGTGAACAACGCGCTGACTAAAATGTCGAAAAAGGAGGTTGAAATTAAGGAAACGATTGACCACTTGATGCCCGTTAAATTGCACGATTCTACGAAAACCAAAGAGGATGCTATTGGTGCAATTCAACGGTGTCTGCAGTATCTTGAAGAATTTTATTCCAAATTTGCGGACCTGAAACAGGAAGGATGTAAACAGGCCCAGCAAAGTCTCTGGAACAACATGAGGGTCGCCCTGGCGGGTATTCCAAACTATCACCTTTGGACTGTCCTGATAGAGATGAAGGAGAAACAGTTGCTAGAAATTGCTGAAGTTGATCGACAACAAAATGAGCTGGAAAAGGAAGTAACCCTTTCAGATCAGGATATGCTTCAAGTAAATATGGCAAGGCTCTGTGGATCCCACATCAATTTGTTTATTGACCTTGTCTCAATGAAGCATTCGGTTCAGTCTCTAAGGGAGGACTATTTGGCCAAGTATACACCATTTTCACAGATGCTGGAGACAAAGATGAATTTGCTGAATACTGCTGTTAAGGGAGGACGACTGCTGTTGTCGCTGTCTAGAACTATTATGAGCGGCTCCGGCTGAAACAGGCTCTTATATAGGCCAAATAGCATGTTTTCAATTGCAAGGTATATGATCCTGTCGACCGTGCTTGGGAAGCAAGCATATAACGACCAATCAGAGGTTGAATTTTTCGTTTTGACAAGGCTTGACTATTTTCAATAGTACAATAGTGTGAATAATAAAATTACAATTATCTTATTTTGGGAAGAATCTTAGAAGATTTTCCAATCTATTGCTGCAAGAACGAAGGAAATCCATCGAATACCAACCGATTTATTAGCATTTGAAATTGGACATATTTTTCACTTTTTTCGGTTTTAGATTTTCATTTCACATCCCTACGTAGCCGAACTTCCTGAGAGAAGTATTCTACTTCAAAACGTTGCATTATGCGGGTGGTACTGAAGGGTGGTACTGAAGAATTCTCTCGACGAAAGAGCGGCGAGAGCTCGCACGGTGTTTTTGCTGTTTGGTTTTGTATGAGGATGAGAGAGACCGAAATAATTCTTCATCACAAGCGCAAGATGTTGGTTGGTACTCAAAATAAAGAGAAAGAGAGAGATTTGGATCACCACTTATATCGGTTTCCAAAAAATCAAAAAATGGGCGAGGAGTGGATACGGTTCAAAAGTCAAGTGCCTTTTTCGCAAAAAAATATTGGAAACTTATTTTGTATATAATAAAGTTTGCTGTAACATATAAAAAATAATGATCTGATCTTGTTTCAAAAGGAATATCAAAGGTATAGTGGTATAAAACAAGAATTTTAACGGCAAAAACCTTATTCTGAACATAATTGAACATAATCAGATAGTTCAGTAAAATTGTGAAATAGGTACCTAGTGTCTTCAGCAACGTTGTTTTTCATGTTTCTGGAAAAAATGGTAAAAATTGTTGATTTTTTGAGAAATTATTTATTTTATATCTCTGGTAGGGGGATCCATCGCGGATCTGTTGATGTTAAAAGCAATATCATTTTTTACTCTAAAACTTTTCCGAAGACAGCATTGCTCTAAAATGTAACGTTCGCGAGAAAATGACTATCGACCAGCTTTTTCATTTGTGGACCACAGTGTGGCGCGGGAAGGCATTTTTAGCTTAAAACTTTCAAAATTTGTGAAAAAATCTTGAAAAAAAATTACCGACATTTTTTTTTCCACAATGTTTTTGGAGTTCTACGTCATCACTATAAACAAAAAAGAAGCCTACCTGATAGCGAATTTCTTTATTCCACTAGCTCACCTCGTTTTGACATGGAGCCCACCTAACAGCTGTCGAAATTCTTCTTTATTCGCTCTATTTTGACCCAGTACTGAAATGCACCGTGAAAATTTGTCAGTTCCAACTCAACCACCGCGCGTGCTTGGTTCGGAAACAACTATCCAGCATCTCTTTTTTACTTGCGTTGTAAATCGTATTGTTGTTTTTTTATTCCTCGGCAGATTTGCCCTGCGACAGTGCAACAAAGAAATTCGCTATGAGACTCATGAAACTCAAATCATCTCCATCCCTCTCTATACTCCGTTGCTGGCAAGCGATTTTCGTTACAATTAGCGCTTCCTAGCTTTCACTTTTGGTAACCAATTGTACTAAGCGTATAAACAGCGACGATTTCCCCTCAGGCGACACTAGCGACCCTTTCGTATTATTTGTTAAAACTACGTCTGTCAGTTGAGATTTCGTTTATTTTAATTTGGATGTTAAACATTAGTATCTAACTTGTAAGTGTTCCACTAATAACTCAAGAAAATGTCCGTCAAAGATGAAATAACGCAGTTTAAGTTATGGGCTACAAAACTTGGATGCCCATTAGAAAAAATTCCACCGGACGAAACACTCAGAAAGTATGTTTTCATTTCCTATACTACGATAAACGAAACATTTTCAAATTTCAGATACATTCGCGGAAAGCAAAGCATCGTTTTTCATCACATAATGAATGAAGTTCGTCCCCGACAGGAAATATCTACCATGCGAAATAACGTTCTAGTGGCTAAACTTCGTCAGTTTCAAAAACTAGGCAATGTTGTGGCTGTATGTCATGCAAACATTCGTGCTCTTAGAGTTTTTCAATTTATATTCGTTTTATTTTAGAAATCCAAATTGAATCAAATGCCTGAGGAACTGAAAAGGTTTGAACAGATAGAAAAACTAAAAACTAAATGTAACGAAACTGAAACTCGAATTACCAACTCTATAAACTCCCTAAAAACTATAACAGCTAAGATTAAGCAAAAGAGTAAGAATCTCCTCTACATGGATTGTTTTCCTTTTAACTAATAGTGTGTTTTATTTTCAGACATTCAAAAAGTGCATCACACAACGAAATTGTCCGAGATAGACGACAAATTATTTTACCTCAGAGCAGTGAACAACGCGCTGACTAAAATGTCGAAAAAGGAGGTTGAAATTAAGGAAACGATTGACCACTTGATGCCCGTTAAATTGCACGATTCTACGAAAACCAAAGAGGATGCTATTGGTGCAATTCAACGGTGTCTGCAGTATCTTGAAGAATTTTATTCCAAATTTGCGGACCTGAAACAGGAAGGATGTAAACAGGCCCAGCAAAGTCTCTGGAACAACATGAGGGTCGCCCTGGCGGGTATTCCAAACTATCACCTTTGGACTGTCCTGATAGAGATGAAGGAGAAACAGTTGCTAGAAATTGCTGAAGTTGATCGACAACAAAATGAGCTGGAAAAGGAAGTAACCCTTTCAGATCAGGATATGCTTCAAATAAATATGGCAAGGCTCTGTGGATCCCACATCAATTTGTTTATTGACCTTGTCTCAATGAAGCATTCGGTTCAGTCGTTAAGGGAGGACTATTTGGCTAAGTATACACCATTTTCACAGATGCTGGAGACAAAGATGAATTTGCTGAATACGATGGACGATGAGGCAGACTCCATCTTGGAGGACTACATGCTTCAATCCACCACGAAAGATTACAACCAGGGTCAACTAGAATTTCTCAGTAAGGAGATTGAGCGAAAAAAGCAGGAGATTAATATTCAGAGCAAAAAGTTAGACAACCATGAACAATCTCTTGCTCAGCTCCGAGATATCTACGCAGAAGTGGACGCTCATTCAACGCGTATACAGGAGGAAATTCAGCTACTGAACCAGATCAAAGAAAAGGTTTCATATGTTAAAAGTTTCAGTTGTTACACAGTTCATAATATGCGCCAGAAGACTGGAAATCAAACGTTGAATCTTAGCGAGCAGTCGATGAATCTAACTCGATTGGAAAACAAACCGATTTCCCCTGGTTTCATATACTCTCCGGCTACGCTGCCACCTTTGCGAAACGAATTGACGCTTCTAGCTGGAACTCCATTTTACAAATTCAACCGCTCTAAGCACACCGTTTTTGCCCATGATATTCACATTTGCCTTTCGTCAGCAAGTGGCGAATCGGACTCGCTGCTGAGCCTTCTGCCGGCCTCTTTCTCATCGGCTGAGCATTCACTGCATGAGGTTAGGGCAATTATCAAGCTAGATGAGCTGGTTAAATCCTTCCAGCAAAACGTTTGTCCAGAGTTGGACAAGGTTACCCCAAATGGTGCCCAGTACAGGCAGCTGTGGCGGGCTAATCATGAAAAAATCTGCGAATATTTGGACGAAACTGAGGCACTGCTAGGTAACGCCCAGCAGATGATTGAAAAGGGTCGCACCTACTATGACTTTGTGCTAGCCAATGCGCTTCGGAAGTACGTGCCTCCAGAGAAATTGTTCAATGGAAGAAATTACCGCGAATATGAAAATGAGTATATGATGTATTATCGGATGATCAACGGTACGATGGGAGGAAAGTGAACTCGTTTGTAAGGTAAGTGTGGAATGTTCTTTTGTTTATCAGGATTATGTGCACAAACGGTTCAACCAAAAAATATTATTATAATGAAGTTTAACTTTATTATGTGATAAATATGATATAAACAAACTTTTTTGATGTCGAGGGTGAACATCTAACAGCTGATCCATATGTACGATTGTTGTTAATGTCTAAAGTCAGAAGGCAAACTTCTTTACATAGAATCCAACATAATAATAAACACAGAATTTAACATCGAACGGGTTTTGAGGAATCATTCCACATGCTTTCAAGTTAAATGGAGCTCTAATGTATATAATAGGCTTCTGCTCTGACTCAAGGCAAAGAAGGCATAAGCATGGTGTGCAGTCAATTTGTCTGAGTCCCTCACGTATGAAGCAGCATCTTCACCAGATCTCAAATCACTTGAATTTAGCGTGGGCCTCGGAACACTGCTGACACGATTGTCCCGCGGCGAGACAGGGGTTTGGGGATGGCCCAATAAACCTACTCTAAAATTACGTAACGCTGGACAACCTGCCCCCCTTCAAATTTGCAATTTTGAGCAACCATTACAGTTACGTAACGGTCTCAACAAAAACAGACATAACTCATCGAAACTAAAAAATAGCGATACACTTTCTTTTATAAAAATATGACATATTTTCTTAGTTTGAATTTTGAAGAATACTTAAATAATGGAAAAATGAAGATAAGAGCGCTATCACGCGAAAACATGTTAAGGAGGTACTTTACTTTTATACCTTGTAACTTTGTTAGAATTTTTCGATCTTCTACAAACTTGCCTGAAATAGTTAGGTTTATAATGTAGCGAAAGAAAATTATCAAATTTATCAAGAAATTAACAAAAAATGTTTTCAAATTTAGTGTACCCCTTTTACACGAAAAAAAACTTGCCATTCAAATAAAGTATTTACAAAATCGAGAAATTTTCTAAAAGACATCGAACCGCTAAAACCATTTCGTCACACACACCGATGACCCACTATTTTTGATTTCGTCCCACTTAGCGCTGGAGTCGAACCACAGACAAACAGACGTACCACGAAATTAATTTTTGTCGATCAAAATAACGGTCAATCAGAATGGGTTACAATCATGCGGAATGGCATTGATATACTTTTTCCCTTTGCACTCTGTTGACAGTTGTCGAGCGCCGTGCTGCCAAAAACAGCAGAAAGGCTGAAAGTTTATATTCTGCGGAATATGTCCAGCAGGGGTCGCACAAGTCAGCCCGAACCACCATGTTGTTAGAATTTTTATGAAGTAGTACGTCTGTTTGTCTGTGGTCGAACGTCCCAGAGAAATACGCGCAGTGCCCACAAATCTATTTATCGATTTCAAATAGGCATATGACACGATCACATCGATCGAGAACAGCTATGGCAAATTGTGCACGATACGGATTTCCGGACAAACTAACGCGGTTAGTTAAAGCGACGATAAATCGAGTGGTATGTGTGTATGTGTAGTTTGGGGGGGGGGGGGGGGGGGGTAGTCTCGAGGCCTTTCAAATGTTCAAATGTTTGGCTTCGCAGACGATATCGACATTGTGACTCGAACTTTTGTGGTGATGGCGGCGGATACGAACATCGGACTAAAGGCCGAAGCCAAACGGAATGGACAGGACATCAATGCATCGGAGACAAAGTACACGGAATGAAGGGATTCAGGAGAAGACAGTGCTAACTGCTCACCTTGAGTTCAAATTGAAATGAAATTGAGGTGGTCGACGAATTCGTGTACTTGGGCTCACTGGTAATTGCCGACAACGATACCAGCAGAGAAATTCATTTATGACAGGCAATCACGCATACTGTGGTCTCCGGAGCATGCTTTGGTGGACTGTAGATGAAGAACGGAACCTGGAAAAGGCGAATGAACCATGAACTGCTGGAGCTGCTTGGGGAGCTATCTATCATTCAACCGCTAAGATTGTCAGGTGCGATGAGCTGGGTATATTGAAATGGTTCTGAAATCAGTCCGTCAAGAACGAGATGGAAAGGTGTACAGCGGGCAAAGTGGATTGATCAGGTGGAAGACGACCTATGGACCCTACGTAGACTGCAGAGCTGACGAAGTGGAATTAAGACTCTTACGTACAGCAAAGGCCACACCACGGCTTAGGACTGTGGTTAGTGCAGGCCAGCTGTAAAAACCAGAGATAATTCGCCATCAACGAACAGGGATGAGTGTCAGATGTTTTGATACAAGAAGAATGTAGCGCGGGCACTGGTACTGCAGCAAAGGGCTTGTCAAAATGTGATACGATACTAACAGAAACAAAAACAGCAGACCCATATTTTCCGGGACAAAAAGCCCCGCCTGAAAAAGCTGAAGTTCGAGGATGATTGAGTAGCTAAGTCGTTCTCAAGAAAAGCATGAGTTTTACAAGAAATTAAACGCATCCCGCGCCGGCTTCGTCCCGCGAACCGAAATGTGTCGGAATAAAGATGAAGGAATCTTGACGGATGGATGCGAGGTGATTGACAGGTTGAAGCAGCACTACGGTAAACAACTGAATGATGTAGTGGCAGGAGATCAAGACGGCAGCTGAAACGACTTCGTCAGCACAGTGGGTGAGATCGAGCAGCTCAAGAACATCAAATCAGTTTGAGAAGATCGCATCGCTGCGTAGCTTTTAAACTGGGCCCGTATAGGTTTGATTCCAGTCTACACCAGCTAATAGTCAACATCTGGGATACAGTACAGCTTCCGGAGGAGTGGAAGGAGGAAGTAATATGCTCAATAGGGCGCAAGTTAGAATAGGAGAACGAGATTCACGATTCTTAACGCAGTCTACAAAGTGCTCTCCTAGATCATCTTTCGACGTCTCTCGCCGCTAGCAAGAAGGTTTGTAAAAAGTTATCAAGCCGGTTTTGTGGGTGGGCGATCGATGACGGACTAAATCTTCACGCTGCAGCAGATTCTCCAAAAGTGTAGCGAATATCAAGTACTCATTGATTTTAGGACCATCTACGATACTATCGACCTTGTAAAGCTATGGAAAATTATGAGCGAAAATGGTTTCCCGACGAAACTAACAAGACTGATTAAGGCCACGATGGACCATGATAGTGCTGACTGTTTGACTTCGGTTTCGACGAGGCGCCTCCTATTCAACATTGCGCGAGACGAGATTTTCAATAATCCCACAGCCAGTTCATTTGCTTCGCTGACGACTTGGACTTTGTCGAAAGGACATGGCAGGCGGTTGCTGAACAGTACATCAAGTTGAAGTGTAAAGTAGAAAGGGTTGGATTGAAGGTAAATACGTCGGAGACCAAGTATCTGCTAGCAAAGGGAACCGTGCGCGATTGAGTACACATACATCAATGTACATCAATGAGTACTTGATATTCGCGTGTATTAATCGACATAGATGAGCTCCAGGTGGTCAACGAATTTGTATACCTCGGATTATCGGTAGTGTCAGACAACAACTGCTGGAAAGAAATATCGCAGGCGTATTTTAGCTGGAAGTCGTGCCTACTATGGACACCATAAGATCGTTAGGTGTAGGAAACTAAGTCCCCGTAATAAGTGCACCATGTAAAAAACGCTTGTACGTAACACAGGTAGTCTTCTACGGGTACGAGGAGCACTTGCCAGCACTGACCGTCTTCGAATGATGTGTGCTTAGCATCATTTACGGCGGTGTATGTGAAGATGGTGCATGGAGGTTAGGGTTACAATGACTGTATGGGAAAAATTTCATTAACAAATTTCAAAGATGACCTGTGCAAAATTTCAGTGCAATTTTACATGGTTTACGGGTGCCCCAAAGCGCTCAAAGACATGATTTTAAAGCCATCGAAAATTCGCCAAAAGAAAAGTACATGAAATTGGTAAAATTGGAAATTTTTTTTTAATGCTAAATGATAAAAATGCATAAAACGCATACTTTTTCATGGCATCCGAGAGCCTAATATGGGATATTTTAGAATTGACTTTGAAAATGACTCACAACTTGCTCCAAACCACTTGTAAATTATTCGAATGTTTATGAGGCATCCTGGACTTGATTTTCATTACCTTACCTTACCAAACAGTCCCATGCCGTGGTGTGGCCTTTGCTGTACGTAAGAGTCGTCTCCATTCCACTCAGTCCATGGCTGCAGTTCGCCAACTCTGCAGTCTGCGTAGGGTCTGCAGGTGGTCTTCCAACTGATCGATTCACCTTGCCCGCTGTGCACCTCTCCGTCTCGTCCCTGACGGATTGGTTTCAAGAACTATCTTTACCGGGCTGTCGTCTGACATCCTTACAACATACCCAGCCCACCGCAACCTGCCTATCTTAGCGGTGTGGACGATAGATGGCTTCCCAATTAGCTCCTGCAGTTCGTGGTTCATTCGCCTTCTCCACACTCCGTTCTCCATCTACAGTCCACCGAAGATGGTACGCAACACCTTCTGCTCGAAGACCGCAAGGGCGCTTTGGTCCTCCACTAGCATTGTCCATGGCTCATGCCCGTAGAGGACTACCGGTCTGATCAGCGTCTTGTAGATGGCTAACTTGGTGCGGCGACGAATTATACTTGATCGGAGCGTCCTCGGGAGACCAAAGTATGCACGATTTCCTGCCATAATGCGTCGTTGAATTTCTCTGCTGGTATCGTTGTCGGCAGTTACCAGTGAGCACAGATACACGAACTTATCGACCGATTTTCATTAGAATGGCTAATTTATTTTTTACTTGGATGGTAACGTTTGCGGTAAAAAATGGACAGAAATTGCCGATTTTCTATAGGATCACCTTCTGACGAAACTACCCATTCAGCATCAATCATAGTAGTCTGACAAGGATTTTCCAGAGAATTTCGTAGTGTTTTAAAACCCCCTCCCCAACCCCTGAGTGCGTGACATCATTAATGGATGGTCCCTAACCCATGTCCAATCGAGCTGAAATTTTGTACAGGTCACCTGTTTGAGTCAATAAACAGAATGTATATGGCCGGTTTTTAAAATTTGACCAGACCCTTTTCCCTGCAACCTAATGTAAATAATACGATTTAAACAGTTCTAGTTTTTTGCTTTCAAAATGTTATTCTCTACATTTATTTGGACATGCAAGGGCTGTATCTAGTTAGTACACGATTTTCTCAGTTTTCAAGTACAGTGCTTTTTTGATTTTATCAATAGTCATTTTTATTACTACTCGCCACATTCACGCTCGATTTGCTCACGCTTTTTTCGTTCCCAGACAACCAGAAGTCGCATAAGATTGCACGGATTACCTCGTATAAAGTTCTATGGCACATCAGTATCGTATAGCTGTATAAACAACGTATGTGTTTTATCGCATATGGTGTTATACGTATAATGCAAAAATCTGCCGTATCACATCGTATCGCATATAAATTTAGTCGCAAAAGGTATCATTTTGTATCACCGTCAATGACTAAATTCATGAAAACAAGCTTAGATGACTAAAAATCGCATAAGATTGCACGGAATACCTCGTGTAAAGTTCTATGGTACATCACTATCGTACAGCTGTATGAACAACGCAAGTGTTTCATCGTATATGGTGTTGTTTAGCGAACTTCTTGCGATGAGTGTAACATTCTCGCACAGCAATACAGATAAACTCATATCATGTATATTCAAACTTTTATTAATTCCACAAAGTGATGAATATACGCGAAAATCAAAAGTCTCATGTTTAGTCGCAAAAGGCATCATTTTGTAACACTGTAAACGACTGAATTCATGATAACTAGATGCTGCTAGTGTTTGCACAGCTTACATCGCACAAGATACTACGATAGATCATTTCCTTGTATGACCAATGTGAATGTTTAATCAAATATAACGTTGTTTTGCGGAATCTTTGCGACAAATAGGTAATAAACCCGGATTCAAAAACCAATTAACTTTTCCAATGCTTGGATAAACTCACAGTAAATCCACACACTGACGAATATGCGCGAAAATCGAAAACCTTACGCATTACAGCGTATCACATATAAATTTAGTTCCTTCCCGCAGCTGCTGCTCCTTAAAAAATTATACACAGAAAACATCTGCGGACAACTCGGATCAATGATGCAATACTAAGCATAATATCTTTGTTGAAAACTTGCCTTTAATTGTTGTTGAATGCGGTAAAATCACTCAATTTTGTTTAAACAAATAACACAGCTCATCGAGCGGCCATGACAGTTCAACCGAAATGTAAACAACAAACGTTCCCGCAAAAATTCACAAACTAACTCGCAATACGAGATCTAATTAGATTCATGCTTTACGATGTCTTTTGGACATTTATACAATGAAACTAGAAAGTAATTACCAAAAGTCAGAGATTTCCGACAGCGAGACCACGGGGGAGTGCAAAGAATGCTGCTTGACAATCTAAAAGTTCGAGGTTCGAGTCCGGATGGAAACCCAAATGTTACAGCGTGTGCCCAAGGGAAAAAGAAAAGAATGGTAAAAATTAAACACTGACATTTGTAATTTGCTATTTCTTGTAATATGAATAGCAAGGGATAAATAATGACTACTGTTCGCTGTATTTTTTGACGTGGGACACGTCTTTGTTTACTATACTGGGATGCATTCTGTAAAATTGGAAATGAAACGGGCAAATGTTGCGTCAGATTTCAAACGCTAATAACAGCATAACCACATGATGGATAACAATAACCAATATGTTGTTGGATAGATAAAATGTATACCAATTTTGTAATGTGTTAGTTATCACTCTAATTTCATTGCTAAGCGGTAAAATTGATAATAATTTCAATAACAAATTTACGCGAATAATGAACCAATTACATGCGAGCATTCCTAGCACAGACGACGTGAATGGACACCATCCGTTCCCTGTGATATTCCCTGTATCAATTTCGAAATAAAAATTGACAGAGTCTCCCCGTCCCAATAGGTCAATTTATTTTTGCTTCCATGAGCTTAGACTAATATAATGTCTCGAAGGTAAAAGTTTTCCTAAAAGTTTGAAACAATACCCATCCTTGAACAATCTCTAAACCTGCGTGTTAGGTACTGTAGAACCTAATAAAAACTGATGTCTTGAAAGAAAACATGCCAGTAAGAGCAACAGTACCACTGGAGTATAGAACCGCAGGTCTCTCGTCGTCTATGATTGCATTGGTACTCTTCTATTCGTACTGCAGCAGTACTATTCGTATTGCAGTGGTACACTTTAGTTCGTACATTTCTATTCGTATGCAATTGAGGAAAAACTACAATGCTGCTGTTGATGGTGATTGAAAATTTATTTCATAAATATGATTGCCATGAATTACTCAACAAGAATTGTAAATTTTTGCAACGGATATTTTTAAATTTTATCTTCGATATTCACAAAATAATCGTGACCGGATAGTATCGAAAGAGTAAATTCCTAAATATATATATTTATAGAAGAGTAAGAACCTGCGAATGCTTGTGATTTTTTAGTTTATTCAGTAAGATTCGTACAGAATCTCTTTTTATATTTCAAAATTGTTAGATGATTATCATTATCATTCTAAGCTTTACCATAATAAACGTATATTTCCTGTCTTCGTAATACAGCGAATGTAGTTGCAGGCAAATGAAAAAATTGTCAAGCAAAAAATAAAAATTTAATTGTGGATTTCTACGATTTTTTGCTGGAACTTGTTAGGAATTTTGTTCAAAATATTTTCTTATGTTTTCCAATTGATGAACCTTTGTAAGGGCTTCCATATTATTTTGAAAGTAATATCCATACTATAGATTTGATTTAGTTAGAGTTAAATAAGACAAAACCATTCATTATGATAACGTAAGATTATTGGATTTGGTTTTTGAGGATATAGAGATAATTCTGACTTTGACGCATTATGAGAAATTCTTGGTGCTTCTTCAACAAGCACGATATGCTTGTGCCTTGTTAAATACATATTTTTTTGCACAAAAAAAAAATACTAAAGGCATAACATCGCCAAATATAAATGATATTTCTTCGAGTGTTGTTGAATATATTCCAAAAATTGATTTCCAGGGGAGGCTGAAAATAAACACATTGATTCTGTCTGCAGACTCTGTATATTTTGTAACAAAAATCCCCTAATTACAGTGTTTAGTCCCACGTCACCATTTCATACAACCCTAGGGCTGTATACCTTTTAGTATTTTGTAGGTGATTTAATCGCATGTTATAATAAACTAATACGTAGGAATGCATGGCGAACATCGCATAAATATCTGAAATAATTTGCTAATGTTGACTTGTGAAGTTGCATTAAGTAACAAAAGAACCCGTAGTGTATATTCATATATCGCTTATATTTTCGTTTCAAATCGCAAATATGAAGTTGTAGAGTGGCATTAAATAGTGAAACAGCTCGTATAAGTTATTAAGCTTTAACAGTTTAAGTCGCATATATGAACTTTTTTCATCGTAAAAGTTTTTTGATATTTTGGAAATGCACGCATTACGCACGCAACATTAGCAGCATCTTGTGCGATGTAACTATCACGTATAAATGCACGTACAATGCGATGACTGTTTGCATTATACGCGTTAATTGGTTGTCTGGGTTTTTATCAGGTTTTTTAAAAAAAATATTCTAAATCAAGAATAATGCACTTTCAGTTGTAGAACGAGAAAGTGTATTTGGAATATAATTTTCTCTTGTAGGGTAAGAGCACCAGTTTTGGCCGCAGTATGTTATGTATGAGAAATGTTTGTCCTTCTTCCTTTGAAAAATATGTACAGTGCTTTTTCGCTTTTATCAACAGTCGTTTTTATCAATACTCGCCAAATTCACGCTCGATTTTCTCACGTTTTTTTTCGTTTTTGTCACGCTCTTTGAAAAAACACTTTAAATCAAGAGTAATATACTTCCAGTTGTAAAAAAATTATTCGAAACATCATTTTCACTTGTGCTTTGTGTCCTTGCATGTGTATAGTTTTATTAACTCAATTTATATGATAAATTTTCTGAGGCAACCAAGTGTCATATCTGTAACAAATAATTTGTTTCATAATTTTGAGGAAAATAAACCGTGAAATATGTATTTCATTGCTTTTGAAGCAAAAATTACGTATTATTCGAGCAGTTGAAAAAGAAGATCTGTGAACAACACAAATAGCCCTACAGTTTGGTCCTCATAGTGCGTGGATTTAAAAATTAAAAAATCTAGCGGTTCCACAATTTTACATTAACAAGCAGTAGGCTCTGCTAGCTATGCTAAAGAATGGGCAGCACAAATCATATTGATATTGCATGTATAATAGCCGCGAGAAAGTCCGCGAAAATGCAATGGAGAAAAATATCATAAACTAACCTTTTCTTGTTTATTCATTTGAATTTTGAACTTATATTCCATTCAACTATGAAAGTGCATCATTTTACTCAAAATATCCTAAATTTCAATTGAATCCAACCGAAAATATTCATTTTTTATCATTTCGCTAAATTCACGGTTTCGCCAAATTCACGGTAAAATTTTTTTTGACCGTGATAAAATAGAAAAAGCACTGTAATTGAATAATTTCAACGGGGAAATCAGATGAAATCGTCTATATCCTGCACTAACAATGAGTTTCAATAATCAAATTATGTTGTATTGTTCACATATTATCCAATCAAAAAACTTTTCTAGGCTCCTGTTTTGGCCAGAGCATTTCTAAATTGGCCACTTAGGTCTCCTATTGTGGCCAATTCGCGAAAAAGTTGAAGTCACACGAATTTATTTTATATTTTGACTTTATAGGTATATTTTAACAGCAAAAAATTCTCGTTTTTGAGCTAACCAAAGGGTCAGTATATATAATAATCAAACTAAATAATGATATTATATTCACACATAGCTAGCACGGCAAAGTACTTCAAGTTAAAATTTGTTTAAACTTAGTAGGATGTTTAATAACACTGACATCACATCATTGACCTATATCAATTTTTCGTATGTCATTGATCTATATTAAAAAGCTTCCTCTTTTCTTTTTCACATAGAAACATTTTCGTATTATTTTCTACCATCAACTTCGGTAGCTTAAGTGCCATTTATTATAGTCAGGTTATGGTTGAGAGTCCGAAGCGTTAGTTTGGTAAATACAAATGAAGCTACAGAGTTGCAAATAATCTGGTGAAACGGAGATTCTCTAATCCCAAACCAGTTTTGTAGTTTCACATATCTCATGCGTTTAAAATATCTGCACGAAAAGCTCCATTCATTTCATGTTTTGCATAAACATCAATACGTTACCATGGTTTTGTTTACATATGGCCAATATCAGGATTATGAATCATGGAATTGCATCAATATGTGGCCAAGAATGGAAGCTGTAGGTAATTTTGATATTGCAGAGAAAAATCACACCAAAATGTCTACTTTTTTATACATGTGCTGTAGTAAGTTTTAAACAAAGTTATGCTCTATGAAAAATAGCTTTTTTTCCTGTATGGACTTCCTCACTGCGACCAGAATTGTGAGATATGCCCGGGTGTCTGCTGTATCCCGCACTTCTGTTAATAGCAATACCTCTATTGAAATGGGGCATGCTTTTTATTATTGTTCATCAGTGCTTGTGTGTAACGTGCTACTCTCTTCCTTACACGCTTACTGTTCTACTATACCGATACTCGTTCCTCTTGCCAAATATCACCAATTATAATTCCCTGGAGAAGTTTCATCGTGCGTCCTTCTGGCCAAGTTTTATTGATAAGAGGGACTTATTTTTTGTTAAGAGGAAGTCACGCAAAGGTATTTGTAGATTTCAGCGTAAAGGAAGGGTAACTGGTGGGGAGCCTGAGAATAAACCCATGCTTAAGTCCTTTTTGACATCGGATCGCCTGATTCTACTAAGATTCGAACCCACGGCCATCCGCTTGACAAAGCGGACTCTGTAACCTTGCGGCTACGCAACTCCCCAGCGATGAATGAAAAATTGCTTGCAAACTACCTAAACGTTAGGCTGTATAGTGAACTGGAGGAAGCATAGTTAGTTCCTTTATTGAAACTAAAATACAAATATTTATTTGCTTAAGTTTGCAATAGTTTTGTTGAATAGTATCAGCAGGTTCAATGGAAGACTTCGAATTAGGAGTAATCAAGATTCTTTTTCACAATTATCAATTTTATTCTATCATGGCCAAAACTGGTGCTATGGCCAAAACCGGTGCTTCTACCCTACCTTGTGTAATTGCACGTGTATAGCATTGTGCATATAGTTTTCTGAACTCAATTTATCTGATCAGTTTTCTGGATAGGGCAACCAAGTGCCATATCTGTAACAATTTATTTGTATCATAGTTTTGTGAAAAACGAACCGTGAAATTTGTATTTCATTAACTTTGGAGCAAAAATTATGTATTATTCGAGTAGTTGAGAAAGAAGATCTATTTATAGCTCAAATAGCCCTACAGTTTAGCGCTCATAGAATGACGATTTAAAAATTATAAAATCTAGCGGTTCACAATTTAACATAATCATGCATTAAGCAGGTATTATACGAAGCAAATATTTGCTATTTTTCAATACAGCTTTTAGTTTGTGCAAATAAAAATCGTACCAAAAATAGCAAATATTTGCGTCGTCTATTACCTGCTTTAGACTTTCCTAACTATGCTAAAGAATGGGCAGTACAAATTAAATTGATATTGTATGTATATTGTTTATATTTTGTATATAAATTTCAAAACCTAAATTTCAGAATCCAACACAAAAAATCCATTTTTATCATTTCGCTAAATGCACGGTTTCGACAAATTCACGGTCAATTTTTTTTTTTACCGTGATAAAATCGAAAAAACAAAATTGCTGTAAACGGTATACATACATACAAATCAAGAGTCATCTAAGGGAAAGAGAATTGGATTGTTTAGCTACTCACGGATTTCTGTTTTTTATATATCAGCTAGAAGAGTGTACTTTTCTGAGAAAAAACGTGATTTTTCAAAATTTAAAATCATTGTCCTTCGATTTTTAAATAAAGAATAAAAATCGCTACAACGACAGTGTGTATATGGACGAACTGTCATTTTAGCGATTTCGAGCAGTTTTAATTCGTGATTTAAAAAGTGAATGACAGCGATAAAATTTTTTTTTGAAAATCACGTTTTGCTTAGAAAATGCAGCTTTTGCAGACACAAAAAACTGATATAGCTAAACAACCCAATTCAAAAAACTTCAAAGTTGAACAACTCTGAGTTGATTTGTTTTTTTTTTTTTTTTTTCATTAAATGTGGCACTCTATCAACTAGACATGTGTGCCGACCATATCACCGGCGGCGGCGGCGTAGAAAACATTTTACCTCGGCGGCGATCGGCGCGCCGGCGTGACGCCATTAGTTTTCATCAGCGGCGGCGGCGGCGGCGTGAACGGCGTGACACTAATTACCACTTATAAAATATTGCGCATAATGTGTGCTTTTGTACTCTCATGTTCGTTTTTTTTTAATTGAACGTTCATAAATAAAAATGTATGCGTCAGAGTTATAAGAATGTCAAAAATAGAAATAAAATTGGTAAGATATCAAGTAAACAAACAATTGAATAACCAGAAAATAATAAACCAAGCAGAGTAAGTACAAACAAGTGTAAATCCCAAAAAAAAATCATCAACGAGCCCACAACAAAAAATTACATGGAATACTGTTCCCAGAGACGTTTAGTTTAGGAAAAAAGATAGATAGTTTTTTGATATGTTGATTTCGATTAACCGTAGACCTTCTTTGGGAAAATTCGATAAATCTTACGTTAGAGAGTCGTTTTTAACTTTCATACATTTTGTTAGGTTACCCATGGAATAACTGAAAAAATGGGAAACTCTTTTCAATCGAATAGAGTTCTTCGGTAAACACCACAGTTTCTTCATTTTCTATTGCGACTTTTGGGATAAAACTGACCAGAGGTGAAGCATTAGGTCCTCTTCGGGTAATTGTGATTGTGACGCGGTGTTGGTAGGAGCAACGAGGTTTCGTTAAGACTCCTCCCTCTTGACAAAATAAGTCTTTCTTATAACAGAACTGTTCTGAGGAATATTAATCCACTCCAGGGAATTGTAAATTGGTTTCGATAAGGTTCCTTCATCTTGACATAATGGCCAGAGGGGAACGTTAGGTGTAGTCTCACTCCTGGGAATTGTAATTTGGCAATATTGGTAGAATAGTAAGAGGCTCGTTATAGTAGAGCAGTAAGCTTGAAACGAAAGGGTAAACTCTCTCACACAAGCACGGATATAAATGAAAAGCGTACATTCACTGCCAATAATATGAAGTGCGGAATACAGGAAACACCTGGCCAATGTCACAATAGATCAAATGTCTCTGGTTGCAGCGATGAGTCCGCACAGAGGAAAAAAAAATTAACGAGAAATCAGCAAAAAATATAGTCGTGCTTGAAAATGTTGACGAAAAAACTATCTACAAAAATGTCTGTTTCAGCGCAATATGATCAACTATTTAATTTGCGCAAAATTTTCAGTGAATTGCCGCATTTTGATCTC
Organism: Wyeomyia smithii; assembly: GCF_029784165.1. Taxonomy (NCBI): domain Eukaryota; kingdom Metazoa; phylum Arthropoda; class Insecta; order Diptera; family Culicidae; genus Wyeomyia; species Wyeomyia smithii. The sequence continues at coordinate 67,654,200 of NC_073695.1, forward strand.
CAAAAAAAAACTTTGTATTCTAAAGAAAATTACCAAATAAATAATAAAAAAAAACACGTGTCATTTTTCATAAATTTTTTGAACATTTTAAGACTGCTCATACGTTTGCATAAAAATAAAAAATACATCTGCATAAAAATAAAAAATAAATGTTATGATAACTGAAACAATTTTCTCGAAGCAAACTGTCGAAGCAAATCACTGATAATGACATTGATATTTTTGATTTCATTCGATAAAAAAGTCTGAATATTTATTGTCAAATATTGTATCAAATTTCCACAAATCAAAATAAATTACACTTAGGTACATTCGTAAATACACGCTCAGGAGAGGGAAGGTACTTAACGAAGTGTTACACTGCGTGAGGCCACCATGCAAAATTGCATTACGTAGGGGTGAAGGGGTATTGAAAATTTCCAAATTCCGCATTACCTAATACCTATACGAGTGTTCCCTTATCGGCTGTGATTTGCGGTATTTCTATAACCAGGAAAAAATCCAGCATACACAATCACTATCGGCGCGGTAAAGATTTTCTCGGCGGCGCACCAAAAATTTCTTCGGCGGCGCACCAAAAATTTCTTCGGCGGCGCGCCGAGTCCAAATCATCGGCGGCGGCGGCGTGCGTAAAAGTGTCGGCGGCGGTGGCGCGGCGTGGCGGCGCACAGGACTACTATCAACCCCGTAAATATATCCAACAGGGAACCTAATACCCAGAGCATTCTTCCCATCGACGTCCCGGGATGAAATTTTCCGGGACTTCCGATTCCCGGGAACTTTTTATCCAAATCCCGGAATATTTTCTGCAATGAAAATTATTGGTAAATCGAGGTAAATTTTTAGACCCTTACGAAATTGTGTATACTTTTAGGCAATGTTGAGAAAGATTGCATAACCATTTGCAAACCCGCCCCTGAACAGTACGAATCATCCCTTTCACACTGCATCTAAAATACGTTCCTTAGTATGCTAATGGAATGTGTTGGAAAATTTTTATCTTTGACTTCATCGGATTTCGGGAAGTGGAGCTTCAAAGCGTTCAGAGTTTCACTTTGTTGACCGATGAAAAATGCATAGAATTGATGAAATTGTAGAAATCGAAACCTTGATACATGAGACGTCGAGTTCTGATATTCTCTCGAAAAACATTTTTAATCGACTTTCTAAGACCAGAAAAAATCGAACTAGGAAAGTCTCCCAGTCCCAGGTTTTTTTCAAAAGAAGATTTTTTTAGATAACACCAGATCTCGACGTTTCATACATTTCTAAGAAATTTTTTTTTGAATTTTGGATGAAATTTTCTTCCGAGAAGACGAAACTTTGAGGCCTACCGCTGAGGAAATTAAAATAGTAGATTTTCATTGGTACTCTATTGCTCCTGTTAGTGTCCGTCGTTGCTCCCCCCTTTCACATTCAAAATAGTTATCAGTTTGTTATCGAAAACTGATCAATCTTTTTTTATTGTTTCAATGCTTTCATAAATTCGAATCATTAAATAATGTTTTTAAGCTTTTCTCATACTTATGACAAAAAAATCCGAATTAAATAAATCGCCGCTTTTTTAATTTTTCTTTGCATTTTTTTATCGAGAAATGTACCCTCTACCAACACCATTTATATTATAATTCCTAATATTTACTGAATACAAAACATTTTCGGAAAGGGCAATAAAAAGTAGAATCACAATATTATATATGAAATTTTTTATTGACTAGATAGCTTAAATCTATACGAAAAAAAACTATATTCATGTTCCTAAAGCTAGTGAGGAAAATAATTCGAAAGTCTGCTTCACCTGACCCATTAGGGCAAAAATAAACGACAAAATACTGGTCTTCGGTTTTAAATGCAGAACACCCACCAGGAAAAAAACTATAATGTATTTAAGTAGAACCTTTACTAACGGGGTTTTGGTTTTTATTTCAAACTCTCACAATGCTAGAGCATGGATGAACGTCACGATGCGTGATTATTCGGCTCTTTGTAGTAACGTGTGAAGCTTTGGAAGTTAGCTAAATTGGTAACCGTTGTGCTAACAGAGTGATAATGCATCGTTTCAATTACACAGAACATAACATAGCTTACGACTAAACTTATTTGGGGTACTCGGACAACTACTTAGCACTTTATTAGGAATAGATGGGGATCTTACAAACTCATAGCTCTAGCGAGTCGCACTCGAAAATCGCGATAAAGCATCTTGCCACCGACCGGCACTCGGGTGAGATACATATCAAGACTCATTAGACAGAGTGCCTTTCCATTCATGGGAAACTTTTGCGCCAACTCCGGACTGATGTCCAATCCTTCCGATTGGGCAAGGTTGATCAGCCAGGTCCAGACGTTGGCACGGGTCCAATCACGTGGATCGATCGGCAAACCATCGGCACCGTACTGGATCTTTTTCGACGGTGGCGGAGGGGGTGGTGTTTGTCCGTTGGAACCACCGCCTGTCGTGTGTAGGTGCTGCTGCTGCTGTTGATGATGGTGATGAGACAAGTGATGGTGGTGGTGATGGTGACCGTTCATCCAGCGGCGATCAGTTTCATTCGAGAGCACACTGACGGCTGATAGATCCAGAGGTGGAACGCGCCACTTTGCTGCACTTTCGACCTGCATGTTGAGTGGGTGGGAGTATTTAGCTGGAATCTGCGAAAGGGAAAAGAAGAAAAAAAAAACGGTAAGTGGCTGTTCTCTAAATGATTTGGATGGTTGTTTTGCTGAGAATTGAATGCTAATGAAAGGCCTTACAGTTTCCAACTCAATGCAACCATGATCCGCTAGAATATTATTTGGGTGATCCCGGCTGCGAGCGCAACTTGTTTATCTTACCGGGATTTCCGGTACAGATGTAAACGAAACAATTCAACTCTTGTGCAGCGGTAGCGGCGAGCTGCGAAAGCGAATGCAACAAATGGATTGCTCATCTATACACTTCAGAGAAGGAACCGGTGACCTTGTGCAATGTACGTTGCCGTTATTTACTTTAGAACTGTAGTTTTTTTTTAACCAAGCCGGAAGCCGCACGGTTGCAACTGCGTGAGTATAATAGCATGTGGCCGGATGGTAACCGTTGCAACAGTTGTTCTGTGCGGTTGATCCGCCATAAAATAAACCACCGATTTCAGAGGAAATCTATACGTTCGCAACTGTATGCAGAAGGATGGGGAGGGTGATGTTGAAATTCAAACAATTTATCAAGACGTAAACGTAAAATTTGAAATAACAGTGCTATGTAAGCAGAAATACCTTAGGCCTGGAACAAACATCAAATATCAGTGCACAATTCACAAAAATAGGGCTACCATTAATGCATTGCGAGCTGACAGCGAAAATTCAACAATGAGTATATAAATATAACCTGAAAATAAGGCACAACATTTTTTCTAATCAAATGCAACATTGTCGTAATAACACCGTTTGTATTTTGCTGAGGATCTTTAATTTCATTCGAGTAAGTCCTTCCTGCAAACGAAAATACTGCGCACTACTATGTATACTACATTGTGTTGTTAGCGGTAAATAATAGAGATTTTCATCAAAGTTTAATTGCGTCATATTTGTGCGGAAATGGCTTTTTTGGCAATTTTGATGCATTCATGTTTTGTGTGAAAATGTGCACATGGAACGTACAGTTGTTAACCAGAATGTTTTTTTTTTCATGTTCCATATATGTGAGCAGTTTACTAACATTTTGGGGCAGCCCGCTTTCGCTGAACGTGAACATCCGTCAGTCGCGAACGTATTCAATTAAACAAAACCCGTATGAATGGAGCTCAAGCTTCAATGAATAAGTTTGTTTTTCCTGTTCTCATATTTTGTTTGGCTGTTTGGTGGAAAGCGGACGGATCAAAATAATTAGATTTCATCTCTCTCGCCGTATTATGCCATGCGGTACAAAAGCCAGCTGATGGGAACAACTGTACTGCCGAAGCCAAACGTCATCGTATGTCGTGTACCCTTTGAAAAGCCATCATCATCATCAGAGTGGTTTATGGGAACTCTACAGAAAACGCTACTAACCAGACGCGAGGGTATTCCAAAGGATTTCCGCTTTGTTTTTGTTGTTTTTTTTTGTCGTTGTTTCTCTCCCGTTAGCGCATGCTGCTCTGATACGTATGTTAAAATGACACATACACACCGCATGACAAGCGTTGTTTATGTTCAACTACGTACACTTATTTTCCCACATGTGTGTAGCCAGCAAGCCGAAAGAAGGGTGTTGGTGGATGGACCACATTTTAGCGAGCAAGAGGAAGGAAATGTATCAACAGTAAACTAGACGCACCAAGAGCAAGCACATCGGTTGCCTCTCACGCGCCTTCTTCGATGTTTTACGTGTATTAACGGCGGCGGCGCGGCGGGAGCTAAATACAATGTCGTACCGGAAAGCGTATCCGCTCGGCAGCGGCACCTTTCGGCGCTTTCATCTAATGGGCTGGCGTGCAGGCAGATCAATGTTCCAATGACAGAATGTTTGCTATTTTTCGCGTAGGGTGATGTATCATTAGTGGACCAGTTCGAAAATGTATCGTAAAAGTTTATCAATCTTTACATGCGGGAATAGTCCGCAATCGACCCGTATCATCTTAAAATTTTTTCGGGTGGTGTTCGAAAAGTTTCATTAGAACGTTAAAAAAAGAGTTTTCGAGCACAATTTACCGTTAAAAAAGCCTTGATCGTTAAGGTTTGATTTCAAACCACCAAAATGAAAATAAATGTTCGAAGATTCTAGTATTTTTTTAGTGAAATGCCTCCTCAATATTTGAAGCTCCTGTAGAAAGACGCGAAAATATTTGCTGGAAAAATCTGATCAATTCAAATCAAGCCTAGGGGAACTGCTCCATTATTCATCTCATTAAACCGATATTCACTAAGAATGCACGGATTAAACGCCAGCCAGCCAAATTTTCACGAAATCATTGAACAAATAAACTAAATATGCTTACGTGCTCTTATGGAATCGTTTACTATTGTATATTCAGTAAAATTAGCTAGATTTATCCTGAATTTCGTAAAACAAATCATTTTTCACAACGCTTCCATATCCATCTCAAAACTTGAATCACTGCTCAATTATTCATCTCACGACGCTCTCATATTCATTACACTGTTAATCATGAATGAATCACGTTATCATGAATGAACGTAGCCGTAGCCCGTCGTAGTAGGTTACCTAGATATCCACTGCAGTTGTTTACGTGCAAAATTGGTAACCTAGGTAACCACTACAGTGCTTAAGATTTATGTCAATTACACTAAAGTCGCTTTTTACGCGAGGGATACATGTCGCGTAAAAAAAACACGTAAATTCCGGAATCCGCGTAAAAAACGTGTAAATTCCGGAATCCGCGTTAAAAAACAGCGTTAATTCTGCATTCCGAGTGAAGGGAAACCGAAATCCGCGCATAAAATATTACGCGTAAATTCCAGAATCCGCGTAAAAAAACCGCGTAAATTCCGGAATCCGCGTAAAAAAACTGCGTACATTCCGGAATCCGCGTAAAAAACCCGCGTAAAAAGAAATCCGCGTTAAAAAACCGCATAAAAAACGACCTTAGTGTATGTCGGAATAATTCAACATTTTCAGTATGATTTTTTCGTATTAACAGAAACTGATTTGGCAACTTTTGATTTTCTTCAACGCAGTGAAAACAGATGAAAATACATACAGTTGAAATTTAGGAATTGTTGAAATTCATCTCATATATTTCTGCTGATTCAAGCTTGTTTTTTGAAATTTCAGGTGAACAATTAAAGTATTCTTAGTGTAGTGAGTGTTTTCGTTTAGTGATTAAAATAAAAAGTGGTCCGCTAGTGATGAAAAAAAACTTTAGTTGGTTGCTGAACGAGTCCCGTTGTAGCCGTATAGGACAATGCGCGGATTTTGTTTTCTGAGGTAGGTGATTGAATTAAATGAGTCTTCGAGTGCAGATGCCCGACTATACTATCAAATTTAGTGCTTTTAAGTGAGTTTTTGAGGATTATACTTTATGAAGAATCTAAAGTGAACTAAGAAGAATCCATTCCACGGATTAGCAGATTGGTTTAAATAGAAAATATGCGTGTTTTCCTGTTTTCAATTTTGTTTTCATATTGTATGAGATGAATATATGGGCTGAGATGAATAATAGAGCAGTTCCCCTATTTTGTTTCATGACTGGACATGCCTGCTTTAGAAACACTAGGTTTTTTTAGGTTTTTACTGAATGTGTTTCTGAATATGAATGGTGAATCTTATTAATTCTAAGATAAAACGTTTGTAAAACGATGTTAGGATTGCAAATTGAAGAAAACCAAATAAAATGGGAAGACGAAAACTTCTGGTATATTTTAGATATAAAGGTAAAGTTCAAACTATTTTCGATTCACTCTAAAGCACATCAGCTAGAATTTCAGTTAAACATTATCATATTATCATTATCTAAAAAAATTAGAAAAAATATCATAAACTCAACAAAAGACCTGCACTGAAAAAAAATCACACGCTCATACCAAATACTCTTTATACATGAATACCAGTTAACCAACCCAATCGTTTTAACAGGTCGAATTTAATGGAGTTCACGGTATTTTGACGTGTTTTGGCACTTGACGCATTCTACCATTGAAATCTGAGTGTAAAAAGATCGATTTTGGTATGCATGTCATGGCAAACCGAAGTGTAAGACACTTGATTTTGTGCTGCGAAGTGAAACGCAAGTGTATTCCACTTAGATTTGAAATGTTTCATCTATTAGCACAGAAGTAAATGGAATCCACTTGACAGTAACGTGTCGATTTTTTATAGTGTGGCGTAGTCGGAAGGTTTCGCTTTGACAAGCGAGTTGTCCTTGGTTCGGATCTTAACATAATCCAGCCATCCGGCGATGTCAATGAACTTAGGCATGAAAACTGACCAGAGGGACACATAGTTGAAAACTTTTTAGGGTATCCAAATTGGCGTTTTTCTGCAGGAGAAACGAGGCACGGTATAGTGGAGCAGCAAGTTTGAATAATAGAGGCGCGGAATAACGTTTGCGTTAAGAATATGGACAAAAATTGACGAGTTTTTATGGGTTTACATTTACACGCACTGACGAAACTACGCATGCAGCATCAATCATAATAGCCCATGAGTCAGCAGAAAAAAATTGACAGCTCTAACAACCGAACTCTAACCGTGATGACGAAAACAGTAAAGCTACTCCGTTCAGAAGTGTGCGCGTTCAAAGAACGGTACTCCGTTGCTTCGAAAAAAGGACATCGTGCGGCAGTTCCTGGACACCGGATACGCCCGTTCCGCCATCTACAACATCTTGGCACTAACAATCAGAACATTGAAAGAAAGCTCGGTTCCGGATGGCCGACGACCCTGAGCGATAAGACGCTCCAAAGAATGCCGAAGAGAAAGACCGAAGGAAAAGTGGCTACATCGCTGTGTGCGCTCGGCCAGGAGGTCGGTGCAACCGGCTAAACAGTGAAAAAGTACCTGGCGAACATGGACATACATGTCAGGAAGCAGCAGTCCCGTTCACTAGTCTCGGAGCTGCAGGAAATGACGCCTGAATAAGATGGTCAAGTCGGTTTTCCCGGCAAATCACGACGTAGCGGTGGTGATGGACGACGAGACCTGTCTTAGCCTGGATGGCAACGACTGGCAGGGCACTTCGTATTTTACCTCCCCCACGAAGGAAGTGAGCAACGATTTAATCGATAACCTTTAATCGTTTTACAGATAACTAAAGTTCGATGTGTCGCAATCAATTTAATGTGTGCCACTTTAAATATTTTTGGTTTCTGTCTATTCCAGTGCTACCAGAATGACTGAAAATATGGAGATCGGAAACGAAGTTGACCAACTCCAAAGCCGTTCGCTAGATGACGTTGCATCATGCTCGTCTTCGATATTGAACTCACCGGAGGTCAACGTCGTTGATTCGGAAACCTTTTCCGATGGTGTATCTACTGCTGTGGAGGATACAGCGATGGAAAGCCATGAAGAGTCGGCGCAAGTCCAAGGGGCTCTTCATGGCAAGAAATTTCCGAGAAGACTGTGTGGCTCGGAAAGGAAGCGGTTCAAGAAGTTGCTTGAAGATGGGCACGATAGAGACGAGGCCCGTCTTCTCGCAATTAACCCTTCGAAAACGAGCCAAAACCAGACAGTCAAGAGACCGAGACAGATCGACTCCTCTAATTGCAGTGAAAGCCAAAAAGGAAGAAGGAATGTCAGACTTCTACTGCTACTCGGAAGGAGTCAGTGAATAGGCGGATGGAGGTGATCAGAGGTAATGCCACTAGGACTGCAAATAGCCCGGTCGGTAAACCTAAAGCACCCCCTACCTACACTGAAGTCCTGAGCCAGTTCAAGGTTGGACTGATGCCTAAGGACTATCCGATGTCTCGGCTCTCGACTACCATGATGGAACTAGTAGAAGAGTCCACCCTGGCTATAGTCGTTGATAAGAGAAAGGAACAATTCAAGCCCAAATTCACCAACCAAGGTCCGGGTTTATGGTGATAGAGTGCCAGAACCAGGAAACTGCAGACTGGCTGAAAGGAATTGTTCCGAGTATCAAGCCATGGGAAACAGCTGATCTGATGGTTGTTGATAGTGAATCTATCCCGAGACCAGAAATTTTAGCTGTCTTCTTTCCCAAAAGTGAGTAAAACGACAATGAAACCATATTGGCTCTGGTTGAAGGCCAAAACGACATTGCCACTGGTTCTTGGAGGGTGTCAGAGCGCAAGCTCATCAAGTATCATGTGCAGCTTATCCTGTCAGTAGACGAAGCGTCAGCGAAAAAAATCGCTGATTGGAACTACAAACTGAATTATAAATTCGGAATTATATACCCGCGGAAAATCAGGGCTGGTCGAAATTTCAAAAGCGCCAGGTCTGAATCCACGAAAAATGCTTTAATCGCCGAAAAAGTTCTGCCTTCACTACCGAGTGATAGCAAAAACCGGTGTAAACACCCTGTTCAAGGGAGCACACCTGATGGAGAGCAAAACAAGCACTCAAAGGTACCCTTGAATAATCACCGTACGCAGGGGGAGCGAAAAAAGCCTCCGGGAGCAAAGCTGTACCGAGATGGACGACAAGAACATTAAGTTCATCCAGGTGAACCTGCATCATGCAAAAGGGGCAAGCGGAATCCTTTGTCGCAGGTTCACCAAAGAAAAAATCAACGTGGCTATTGTCCAAGAGCCATGGGTGAACAAAAATAAAGTCTTAGGACTTTCAACAAATAAGGGTAAGCTCCTTTATGATGATTCTGCGCCTGCACCAAGCGCTTTTGGTAAGTAGTAATACCAATTTTACGCCAATTACAGAATTCATCGGACGGGATATAGTTGCTGTGCAAGTGGAACTGCCAACGACACGGGGAAAAGCGGAAATAATGGTGGCCTCCGCTACTTACCAGGGGAACTAGAAGAAGCCCCTCCCAGGGAAGTGCAGGAGTTTATAGCACACTGCAAGAGGCAAAATAAGCAGTTCATCGTTGGGTGTGATGCAAACGCCCATCACACAATATGGGGAAGCACAGACATAAACAAGAGAGGTGAGTGCCTTTTTGAATATATACTATCTAATAATATTGATATATGCAATCGAGGTAATAATCCAACTTTTGTAAATGCAATTTGACAAGAAGTGCTTGACCTAACCTAATCGAGCGCTAAACTATCGGGAACCAAAAACTATCGATACCAATGGGCCGTTGGCCTACAGTGTTCCAGGCCGAAAATTTGCAATTTATGTATGTGCACAAGTCTGTTTGGCTAGGAAATACAGGCATGCTAACATATGCATTTTTTCTGATGGCCAAGCAGCATTTAAAGCACTAAAAGCCTTCACATGTACCTCTAAGCTAGTATGGGAGTGCATCCTTTCACTGAAACAACTGGCAGAAAGGAACCAAGTATGGTTATACTGGGTTCCTGGTCACTGCGGAGTGGTAGGCAATGAAAAAGCCGATACGTTAGCTAGACAGGGGTCATGTACCGATTTCATTGGCCCAGAACCGTTCTGTGGGGTGTCATCAAGCGCCTTGAAAGCAGAATTGAAAACCTGGGAACATAGGACAATACAAGAGAACTGGATATGCTCAGTAGGGCTACGCCAGTCTAAACGCTTTATAAAACCAAGCGTCAAGAATAGCCAGCAATTGCTTAGTTTAAATAAAAAGGGACTAAGAACAATTACCGGACTGTTTACAGGACACTGTCCAAGTAAGCATCACCTAAAACAAATTGGTCAGTCAGATGACGAAATTTGTCGTCTCTGCGGGTTCGAATGTGAAACCGCAGAACATTTGCTCTGCCACTGCAGTGCACTAATACAGCGCAGAATAAGAGCCTTTGGAAAAGGAACTTTTGAGGTCTGGTCGGCGAATCCTAATGAGGTAATACATTTCATACGAAATTCAGTGCCTAATTGGGAGAAAGGGTGCGATATGACAACGACGATCACTTCCATCAATAGTGATATGTCTGCCACGAGTACCTAGACTAAAGAAGAGGTATACCACAAAAGATCAAAATAATGGTCGCAGTGGTCCAAATCTTACAAAAAAAAAGAGCAACGAGGTGAAGTTTATTCCACACACCAAGTTCCTCAAGAAGGTGCTGCTGTGGCTGACAATCAGCGAGAAAGAGATGTCAAAGTTGCTCTTCTTTTGCTCCGGACTGGCCGTGAACGGGGAATTTTATAATACGAAGTGCCTGCCGGAAGTTGCTTTGTTCATCAAGAAATTTTAAAATAGACTTCTGGGAAAGGCTGTAAAATGGAAATTTGAAGTCGGAAAATATAATATACTTAGTCAAATTTCTCGACTAGTTTTCAACGGATTTAACGAAGTTTTTGCAGCAATCGATTGGAAAAGCCGCAACGCGTCAACCAAAATGCAGAAAGTTGCGCTTTTTGGATGCTAACTATTGTACTATTGAAAAATGTCGTGCCTTGTTTTGAAAGCAGATATCGACGAGATTTCAATCAGAGGGAAGATTACGTGAATTTCGTAAGCTATTTATTTATTTGTACAGTCAAAAAATACATGTCTAGACAAACTAAAATCGAAACACTGAAAGCAATTGTCTAATACGCGACACATACGTTTAATCTGGTTGTACATTCTGTAGTACGTCCTGGATCTATATGTGCTAAAAAGCAGGCCTGCGGGTGCGGGTGCAAGCTTTAGCGACATCTCTTTTGACATTGAGTAAGTTCCGATGTATTAACCTGCAGCGCTCTTAAGGGTTTTTTAGGTCATGTCATGGCAAATGACGCACTGAAAAACTTACGAACTTTCGTTGAATCGTCTTGATTCTATTGATTCCGTTTTGGTAATTCTGGTAAACAGTACACATCCTGAATGTATTTGCCAATCCGGAAGATGAACCTGCACTGAGAAGAGGCTTTCGAAATTACGTACTTGATTTTTTAACGTTAGTAAAGGTCTCTCAGATCAAGGTCAAATACCATCCAATATGTTTTTTTTCGGAACCGGAGTGATATCCAAAAGACGGAAATCGGTTTCAGACGCCATTTTGAATTGAAAAATGTTGACTTCCGGTTTCTGGAAAACAGTCTAGAATGTCCAATTACCAATAGGATATTTCTTCCCAGACCGGAATGAAACTCTAAAGCTTTTACAAAGTCCAAAAGCATTTAAAACAGATTAACAACCAAAAATAGCACCTAATTTAAGTATTTCTTGAATCGGAATGTGCTTCAGACACTTGCAATCGGCTTCAGACGCCAATTTTAATTTCAATATGACGAGTTCCAGTTTCGAATGCCTGATATTCACTGTGTGGACTCATCACTGCAACCAGAGACATTTGATCTACTGTGAACCCAGATGTTTTATGTATTCCGTACTTCATAGTGTCGTCAGTATTACTATTAAAGTAAGCGACACGCTTATCAGTTATATCCGTGCTTGTGTGTGAGGTTTCACCCTTCCGTTTCAAGCTAATTACTGCTCTACTACACCGAGTCTCTTTTCATTCTACCAATATGGCCAAAATACAATTCCCTGGAAAGGACTAATATTCCACTGGTCAGTTTTAAGATAAGTATGAGTTATATTTTGTCAAGAGGAAGGTATAGAAACCTCGTTTTTTCAGCCAATATCGCGCCATAAATACATTTCCCTGATGAAAATCCATTATACGTTACTCAGACGACCTTATTATAGAAGAAACTTATTTTTGTTAGAAGGAAAATCGACAGAGGTACTGTAAAATTCAACTTCAATCAAGAATATGTGGTGGGAAGCCTGAGAATAATCCAATGGTAAAGTCTAAAAACAACAACCCGAATGCACAGTGGTCTCAACTCAAAAAATCGTGATCGTTTTAGATTTGACTGTGAAATATTGATTTTATGTACCCAGTGTCTTCAGCAAGTTTATTCCATATAACAAGGCCTTTCTTTTGGCGTTTTTGGTTTTTTGATCATTTCCCTAGTAGTTAGATATAAAAACAATTTTTTCTAATTTTCAAAATATCAGATTGCTTTCTTCAGCAAAGGGGCCATCCACATACCACGTGGACAGCTTAGGGGGGGGGGGGGGGGTTGGTTAATATCCATATATTTTAGAATTTATATGGACAGTTGTCTACGGAGGGGAAGGGGGGGGGGTCAAAATCGTTAAAAATATGTCCACGTGGTATGTGGATGGCCCTAAAGTTGTAGGAAAATCTATAAGAAAAAGAACTGCTGAACACTGTAATCTTCTATATGTACGTCTGATATGACGAAATAGAGTTTTGTGAGGAACACTCCTCAAAATTAGTTTTTCGTCCATAACTCTTTCTGTAATCGACGAAACAATTCAAGATGTTCTAAGATTTTGTTCATTTTGCTAAACCTCGCATTTTTGTAGAATGTATTGGTTTGATATTTCCATTTGTTGCAAAGATACTTATAGATTTTTGCTAATTTTGAGGAGTGTTCCTCGTAAAACTCTATTTCGTCATATCAGACGTACAGATAGAAAATTACAGTGTTCAGCAATTCTTTTTCTTATAGATTCTCCTACAACTTTGCTGAAGAAATTGTATTTGAAAATTGTATTTTGAAAATTAGGAAAAATAGTTTTTTTATCTAACTACTAGGGGGATTGCTCAAAAAACCGAAAACGCTTAAAGAAAGGCCTTGTTATAAGGAATAAACTTGTTGAAGACACTGGGTACATAAAATCAATATTTCACAGTCAAATCTAAAACGATCACGATTTTTCGAGTTTAGACCACTGTGGAATGGCCTGATTCTACTAAGATTCGAACCCACGATCATCCGCTTGTCAAGGCGGACTCTGTAACCTTACGGAGCTCTCCAAACGTCGGAAAATCAAGAGCATTTAAGAAGAAATCGCACTTGCATAAACGTGATTCCATTTTATTCTCTCTTTAACACGTTATTAGTTCCTTAAATTTCGTTCTTAGATAATCTTCCTGTACAACAAAAGGGTTCTGTGCTACAATACTTCAGATAAAGGGTATGCCAAATCTATTTTTCGCTTTTGATAAAAAGAGAATGCCAGTATATTTTTTGTTTTTTGGAATCCCCCTTTGAAAATAGTCTAAATAGGTCCACTCAAGATGCATCACCCTAGAATGCGTTTATGCTATTTTCGGCAAAAATACTCGGTTGACGTCGACGCGTTGTTCGCTTACGATCGCCACACAGGAAATTACGACTTCAGCGCAATGTTTTCATCATTCGGGATGACTAGCAGCTGAGTGGCAGACAAGAAATAATTAGCACCGGTGTGTGGTGTGGATGGCAGGTGGAAACGCTTGATACAATGTCGGCACGGAAGCCAGCGGAATCAATTCCTTTTGCGGCGAACACAACATCAAATACTTCGGATTTGTTGTGCTCAAGCCCTAGATCAAAACGCAGCAGTAATTCAATTAACCGGTCAGTCCCATCAAAAACCCATTCAAAATTTCAAATTAAAAAAAAAACAGAATCAACCCAATCCGATTTGCTGCTTAATTTCAGAGTAGAACAGAGATAGACGCAACAACCAACCACCTTTTAATCGCGGATCTTCACAGCCGGGTGAATCAAGGAAATGAAGAGGAAAAAAAGGTGTATAATGTACGTCTTCGTTTCTGTGCCTGGCCTTCTTGAACAAGGTAAAGGAATAGACGGTGTATCTACTTCTATCCTGCCCCTATAGGCGTATAATGCGCCGCCAGACACCAACACTGGAATAGACGGGAAGCAATGCTTTTAATAGGATAATTACATAAGCATCGACCTGTTAGGGGAATCGCGGCCGCACGGGTAGGAAGTCTCCGCCGCGACATACAGGGCTGACCGTACATGTCTTAGCCACCGCACCGGCAACAATGACGAACTGTGGCGGCAAATGACTCTCGTGTGGGCTGAATTCGACGACCTCAATATTACGCCTGGAACGGAGCGGAAACGATCGTTACAGTCGGTACGCCGGAAGCGCGGGTGCTGTTTGCTGGTCGTGTCTCTTGCGGGCATTCCCCCGCTACGCCGATCGAGAGATTGGTGCAAACAAAACACGCGGCATTGTACTGATAGCTGGTTAATCCAGGTACTTTTTGGATTCACATTTTACTTATGATTTGTTTCACTTAAAAAAATGTCCAAAAACATCTATCATATCTGCACTTGACAGTTTTTACAACATAAAATTTTTATGATTTGTTACAAGTGCGATAAATGTTCGTCCATTTTTTTAGTGGAGCCAAACGATAAGTTTGGTGAATTTTATGGAAGATATGTTCACGGTGAGATGCTTTACAGTCTCACACTCATGACATTTTTACAAGCCTGTTCCTGATTCCACGTAATCCAAGGTTACATAAAACTAAAAAAGACTTATGGCAAAATAATTTTTTCTATAAACGTAACTGATTAGTATTGAAACATCGTAGAACGCAGCAAATTGGGGAAAACTCCTAGGGTGAAACATTTTTTAATCAAATCAAACTCCTCGAAATTGCTATGATGATTTTTGTTTTTATTTTGATTCTGAAACATTTTTGCAAAACAGTCGTTACAAATCGTTTGCCGAAATGAGTCGAATGGTATGGTGTTTTGGTCTCTCCAGAAACTCCAGAACTTTGGTCTTTACACATGATTGGAAAAAGTATGAAATTATGAAACAAATTTTAGAAACGAGAAAAATTTTTTTTTCGTATTCTGTCTCATTTTTCAGCAAAATTTGATACCTTATTGGATATTGAACGTCTTTGGCATCAGTTTCTGTTGTCAGTTGGTGCAGAAAACCAAACCGAAGATGTTCAATACCCTACCTAATCTGTGATTTCTTTCTCAGATACTATTATTTTCTTCTAGTCATATCTTGAATATGTTAAGTGTGCCCAGTATTAATTTGTTATTATTTGTCATTTTATTTTAATAAATTTTCTCTCGTATAAAAGAGATAATTGGAACGCATGTTAGATTTTCACTACTTTCATCTTTTCGTAATATTGCTTTAAGATTTTGCTTGATTTTGAACACATTTGCGATCAAATAGGTCAGTTAAATTTTCCCTTGAGTATAGAAACATTCAAGAAAATATACACGTAGAATGGATTGTAGAGATAGCATTTGTAGTGAAGGAAGTCTGTTTTTTTCTTCAAAATATATTTACTCGTTATTTTTCAGACCGCGCAAATATAAATATTGCAGTGCAACGCAACCCGCACACGCCGTCGTTCAGCAACTACAATTCTCCGCTCACATACCGCATCACACACATAATTCAATAATCATCCCCCGCCACCCCCTTGGTGCAGCATCATCTGCTGCTTCAGTTTTGCGATCGTTGTCTAAAGCGAGTTAGCTCAACTGTTTCGTCTGCATGTACCAACACCTATTTGCATATCCACACGCGGCGACGCTGTCTGGTAGAACCGGAAGCACAAGTGGCGCGATTCTTACCCCACGCAAACAAACGCTTTACAAAAGTACACGTATGACTACAGCGGAAAAACAGAAGAGTGTTTCTCTTGTCGATTCTGTTGTTGCTTCGAATCCGATCTGGTCGAACCGCCGCGCGTATCCGTTGGGGATCGGGACCGGAGCTCTGCATGTAAGCTAATAAAATTAAGCAATTAGGGAAACAGGAAATCTAATTTAAATCCGGAACGGATCAGTCGTATAAACAAAAAAATATAGCCCGATTATTCGAAGGGATATTATTGATTCCCTTTGGCGTTTATATGATCTGCACTCGAGAAGTGTGTATCATTCTCGATGCCGGATTTTGACGGAACATCGATCTGGTGCAACGGAAGAAGAGTGGAAACAGATCCTATCATACGCGTAGCAGACAGTGTGGCATAGCAAGTGAGGCAAAACTGTTGCATCCGATTTTATCTGTCTACTGTCTCGACGTCGTCGTCGGTCGTTAGTCCAGAACATACAGATGATCACCTTTAATAGTTACTGGCTGAGTTGCAGTTGATTTATATGCGGTATTTTAATCGGCTTCCTCCTCGGCACCCTGTTCTGTGTACGATGACGCACAGAAAACTGTTGCTAACTTAGTTAAGTAACTTGGCGACACACGATTGCTTTGATTCATTGAACTCGAATAATCTAGCCGCCAGAGCAATAGCGCACTTCCTTCGATTAAGAAATTAGTCTCTTCATACGTCTAATAGCGGACAACTGAAGAATGTCTCATTCTTCTATAATCAGCCTCTTTCCGGCACGACTCAGTGTGTACGGCGTATTCTTCCAGGAAAATAAATAAAGCTCCAATAAATTGGAAAATAAATAACTAGCACAAAGCCCATCTGGATTTCCTTATTAACTACTGTACTACCGGCAGCCTGGCAACCGGCATTCAGTTTTTCTTCACCATTTCCTTTGCCACAACTGGCGGACTTCTTTCCTGCTGCGTTTCTTCTGGGTCATCTTCCGCTGGCACCGTCTAACGTTTCCCCTTTCTAACAGGTTAGACTTGGTGTGACGGGATGTGTGCCATTGTACCAACGTACAATTCCTCTACACATTATTATGGTTGATTATAGCAGCACATTGAACGGCGGACGTTATTAGAACGCATCGATGGGATTCTTCACACTTGTACAACCGCCCGAAGGGACGATTTTAATTAGCCACGGTTTGAATTAATCGACAGGTCCAGTTTAGGCGTTTTGACGAAAGGAAGCACGCTGCCCTTTTCTAAAAAGATTACTTCCGTGCATTATAAGGGTTCGATGAAGTGGTGTTCAGCCTTTGTCAGAATAACCTAAAAGTTTTCGATTTTCAATGGCGTTGCGAACTTTAATAATCTACACCATCAATAATAACAATGGCGTAGTATTGGAAGTGATCTACAAGAATTTATCAACTTTTTACTCTCCCCACACTACGAGAATTTTACTATCAGAAGCACTCCCTAAAGGTGCCCTCGCGGCCCACATCATACTTCTGTAATAGAATAAATATAAGACCATCCGTTTCATGTAGTCAAATCTCAAGTTCTGCAAGGAAGTAACATGGGTCTTCACATTTTATTGTACTTATTTATTGAAGGAATTTTACTCCGGCAATCCAAAATTAGCTTGAGAGAAATGGTCTTTACAA
Source organism: Wyeomyia smithii (assembly GCF_029784165.1). Classification (NCBI taxonomy): domain Eukaryota; kingdom Metazoa; phylum Arthropoda; class Insecta; order Diptera; family Culicidae; genus Wyeomyia; species Wyeomyia smithii. The sequence goes on from NC_073695.1 coordinate 67,671,787, forward strand.
ATACATATAATTTTACCAAGAAAAGAAAGCAGAGTATCGATAAAAATCAATTTAAATGAAAAATGAGCTAAAGTTTACATATTACTCAAGAAACTAATATAATTCTAAACTCTAAACCTAGTAACACGAATTTGGCGTTTTTGGGGTGTTTTCCACCCTACCAGTTTCTGTAAAAATTCACATTTTATCAGCTGTTTTGTTTAGTTTATGGTATTCTTGATTTATCTTTAATCGATTTTTTAATCAAATTCAAAGTGCAGTGCTTTTTCGATTTTATCACTACTCGCCAAATTTACGCTCGATTTTCTCACGCTTTCTATTTCGATTTCATCGCTCTTCTTTAAAAGAATTCTAAATTAAAAATAATGGAGTTTCAGTTGTAGAAAGTACATTGAAAACATAATTCTCATATGTGCCTTGTGTCCTTATTACATGTGTATAGTTTTACGAACTGAATTTATTTGCTCTTTTTTCTGGATAGGAATACCAAATGTCATATCTCTTACAATTTTTTTGTGGTATAATTCTGTGAAAAATGAATCATAAAAAGCGTATTTCTTTGATTGAAGAGCAAAAATTGCTTTTTATTCGAGCAGTTGAGAAAGGAGATCTATTGAAAATTACAATTGCTGAACAATTTGGTGCTCATAGAACGTTGATTTTTGACAGTAATAAATTCTCGTGGTTCCATAGTTTCACATAAAAAAACCTCCTAACTGTGCTAGAATAGGCATCTAATATATGAAATCAAATTTATATTGCATGTATAATTGGCTTGACCAAGTTCGCGAAAATTCTATGGAGAAAATATTATCAACTAACTTTTTTTGTTTAATAGTTTGAATCTTCAACTGATATTCCATTGAACTATGAAAATACATTATTTTACACAAAATATCATTAACTTAAATTACATCCAACACAAAAAAAACTATCATCTCGCCAAATTCACAGTGAATTTTTTTTTGGCCGTGACAAGATCGAAAAGCACTGCATTGACATGAAAAGAAAAACGATAAAAAATAAGTCGTACACTTAGAAACATGAACTTATACAAATATTTAAATAAATCTTTGCGAAAAATGTTAAAATACGGTAAATCATTATTTTTAAAATTTTACAAAAAATGTCATCTCATGTAGTTTTGAATTTATTTTTGACAAAAATTTTAATTGAATTTGATCTTCTTTTTGCCAACTAACCTAATAATTCATTTAACGGTGAATATAAATTCTTGAGCTGTCGAAACCTTTAATCCTGCTGCTCTAAAGCTCAAACTGGAAAACATGGAAGATTATATCTTTTAAACCATTTCTTTAAACTTTGGCACTTTTAGTAAATCCAGAAGTTGTTTGCCAAGTTCATCGCTTCTTCGTTCGCTACATTTAAGTCTCTAAACTTTTTAGCTTTGTATAGGTCGATAACGGCGCCGGCTACGTCCTTACGGTTGGTTAGGAAAGGAAGGAAGGATTTCAATCGTTGTCGCTAGAAACCTAGTTTACCTCTGCATCTCTAACAGCTGTTACGGAAAGGAAGCATACTTTTGCCATCGTGACGAGTGACGGATTTTTATACTTTCACCCTTCCGTCTACCACTTATAATTCTACTGAACTTCTTTACCGAGTCTCGTTAGTTACCCTGCCAAGATCGGCAATTATGATTGTCGATTCCAGAATTATAATCAAAATTAGGCCCAAGAGAAAATGGGGGAAAAATGAAAGATAAAATCTTGATTTTATAAATTAACAAGATAAAGCTGGCTTTCACAAATACAGTAGCACACAACTCAAAAAAATCAGAGTAAATTCGAAAATAAAAAGTTGACCAATTTTTCTACGTTAACACTATTGTTAGTGTTTGACATTTTTAAAAACCAACAGCAACAATGACAAATTTACCCGCAGGATTGGAGCTTCGAAATCATTTGACAGAACATAGAGATAGGTAACAGAAATGTATGGAATCATGTAGTTGTTTTCATTTTCGTCAAGCTATAAATCAGCACATTTCGTAGTTCGGACTTTTTGCCATTTTTTTGCTGCTTTTCCCGATTTAAAACCTAATTTGAAATATTCAATTAGTGTTTAATTGATTTTTTGTCCAGCTGCTGGAAACGTAGCATTGTAAATAAAACAACGATTTGCTCTCGTTTTCCTCAACGCATGGCACTGACACATTTGCACGTAAGTAAGTCATGCAATGCTGTCGTGCGTGGATTTTTTTACATTGAAAAACAAAAAAAAATTGTTTTTCGCAAAATAATATCCGAAAACATAAAAGAAAAATTCTTCAAACTACGCTTTATCGATTTAGGACGCTGATCCACTCGGTGGCCCACGGACATGAAGCCTGGACGCTGAAGGAAACTGTTCGACGAGTGCTCGGAGTTTTTGACCGTAAAGTTCTGTGATCGATACTTGGCGGTAAATTGAAAGATGGTGTGCCGCAGGCGCATGAATCACGTGTTGACACAGGTGCTTATTACGGCAGTCACTTCACGGTGAAATATATTTCACTCTCACGCTCACTTCAATTTTTTAGACCTATTCCCGATTCCACCTCAAGTGAGGTGACAAAAATCACCTCCGTGGAGTGAGGTTAACAGTGAAGTGAAATTGAGAACAGGGAAAGTGAAATGAGATTGTTTCCCAGCTCAAAAATGTCTAAGTCCCAGAAAGTCGTTTTTTCCCGTTTTTTTAGATAACACCAGATCTTGACGTGTTCTGCATTTCTAAGACATTCGGCATCAAATAAAAAATGTTTTTTTTTTCGGTATCGAAAATTTCCTGAACTAGATGGCATTTTTTTCATCGGGCAAAAAAATGAAAAATTGACCGCACGGATCAAACTCTGATTCGCTTCGTTACTGAAGAGTAAATCCAATATTTACCATTAGATCACAAATCAATCAACTTTAAGACTTATGGCAGCTTCGTGGAAACATTTCACCGTTCAAAATGAAAAATTGACCGCTTTAAGGCACGGATCAAACTCTGATTCGCTTCGTTACTGAAGAGTAAATCCAATATTTACCATTAGATCACAAATCAATCAACTTTAACACTTATGGCAGCTTCGTGGAAACATTTCACCGTTCAAAATGGTCGTGAAATAATTCCACGCGAAACGTCGCTTTTTCCGTTCTCACTTCACTGATATGACTCTCATAATAACCCAGATTCCACGGCAGATGTCACTTCGCGACGTTTTTCTCACTTACGTGAGTCCCGTAATAGGATTTTGTTCACTTCACTCTGATTTCACCGTGAAGTGACTCCCGTAATAAGCACCACAGGTATACAAATTTGCTGATATAGTGAAGGTAATATTGCGTGGCAGGCTTCAGTGGGCTGAACATGTATCAACAATGCCCAAATTCTCTTTAGTAGAGAATCCAAAAGAGGCCATCGACTCCATGGTAGGCCTGGCACTCGGTGGATGTGCGCAGTGGAAGAAGATGCATGATCTGCTGGTGTACGAGGTGACTGGAGTACGATTGTCCAAGACAAAAGAAAATGGACACCTCTAATTCATCAGACGCTAGATCGGTACACGGTCCGTCGGCCAGTAAGTAAGTGAGTAAAGTAAGCTTCATCGGTTAAGATTGAAAACAGGGTAGGGCGTTAGTACCAAGTTTATCCACCCTTTTTACCGATTCACATTTTTTCGGCTTTTCTTCAGGTCAGGTTAATTTAATGAGTGTTCCTTCGTGATTTATCATTTTTTGTTTGTTTATCACATTACCGTTGAAAATACGGCGTTTATATCTTGAGATGTTATGTACTGATTAGAGGTGCTTTATCCGCTCATGAACTGATCTAAAGAGCTGGTTCTTCAAAGTAAGTAAGTGATCTACCGCTCTTTTTCAAAGAGCGGTAACTTACCACTTACTTCAAGCAAAAGCCGATAACTGATGTTGTTGATCAGACACCGAAAGCCATGTGAAAGCGGAAACGAAACGAGAGCTTATGATCGCGAGCGGATTACCTGCGAGCTGATCAAAAGAGCCGGTTCATCGGAAGAACCAGATCAAAAGATTTTGTTCGTTCAAAGAGCTGACACTTCTGATCAGCTCGCGAGCAGATTACTTGCATCAATACAGATTCATAAGATCAGTGAACCAGTTCTTTCGCTCTTTTCGTTCCACTTTTGCCATCCATGAGTGTGCTTACTCAGCGTTAGCTAACCCGTGCACTTGTGTGTGGACTGTGGCAAGTTAATTTTTTTCTTGCTCTCGCGGCTGGTGGATGGTTATGCATAACAGAGCAGATAACCGGTGGCAGCTGGCTGCTGGGAGTTCTATTGCAGTTTTGTGCTCGATAGAAAGGATGTAAAGCTTTCACATGGCTCTCGCTTGCTATGATCCGCACACTGTAGTTTTTCCCACCTCTATGTACTGAATTATGAGAAAGGATGGAAAATATTCACTGCGATTTCACACAAAGTTTAGAGTTTTAGTGTTTCATTTAGTGTGTATTCTGCAACTTTCTCGAATGTAAGCATTGTGTCTAGCTGTAATTTATTATTATTATTATTTATTATTATTTGTATTTCGTAACTTAAGACTTCTGTCTTTTAATGTTACATTGTTAACTCTTTTGAAGTAGAATAGGCATCACACATAAATAACAAATAGTAAAGAAACTTCATGACAAAAACTACTCAAATCACAATAATACTTGAATAACTAAACTACTTATTTAAAATGCTCAAAACATCCTCTTCTAAATGGTGTGCAAGAAGGTATGTTGGCCAAACTATTGGGTAATGAATTCCAGTGTACTACACCTCGTACGAAAAATGAGTTCCCGTACTTTGACGTGCGATGTCTTGGTATAAGAAATTTCAAGGAACGATTACTTCGGGTCATAATTAATTTTCTATGTAGATAACCAGGTTGCTTCGTTTTCAACAAACCATGTAGAAATAGGCAACTACGCAGCTTACTAAAATTTTCCAAAGTACAACCGATTAGGCCATACTGAAGGTGGGAGACACGAGAAAACCTGTTTAAGTTGAACACATAACGCACACATGAATGTAACGCAACTTTTAGCTTATTAAAAACAGTGACTGGTACATCGTCAAGCAAAAAATCACATGCCAAAAAATGGGGAAAGATTAAACTCTTAAAAAGTTTCGATTTTGTGTTAGTTGCGAGGAACGACGTTGTTGTATAAAGCGAGCGTAAACATTTATAAATTTTATCACATTGTGAGAGCACATATTTATCCCAACCAAAATTAGATTGGATGCGAATACCCAAACTAACAGCATCCTCAACAAATTAGACAATTTCATTGCCTAGAAACAACACCGGTTTCAAGGTACCATGTATAGAGCCATTGTTAATAAAAACTGCGTTTGTTTTTGTACAATTCAATGTGTGCTTATTTCTTGCGGGCCAATCAAAGACTCGTTTTAAATCAGCATTAATTTTATGAGCTATTTCTACAGCCGAGTTATTACTACATCCATAATATAACTGGACACCATCCGCAAAAAGATGAATCTTACAGTTTTTGATGACTTCAGGAAGGTCATTTATGTATAAAGAAAACAAAATTGGTCCCAGAATAGGACCTTGTGGGACTCGGGATGATACAGGCAGAAACTGAGAAAGTATTCCATTATTGAAGACTGTTTGAGATCGCCCACTCAGATATGAATTTATCAGATTTGATGCATGTAATGAAAGTCCAAAGTTTGATCTCAGTTTTTGACATAAAATTGTATGTGACACTGTGTCGAAAGCCTTCGAAAAGTCTAATAAAATTAGAACAACGGGCCGACCACCATCAAGTACAAGACCAATATCATCAATTATTTTTAGCATCGCGGTTTTTGGGCTGTGTTTAGTCCGATAGCCGGACTGAAACTGATTTAACAGGTTCTTCCTGGTTATATAATCACAAAGGTCCATTTTGATTATTTTTTCAAAAATCTTAGACAAAGCGCAAAGGATGCTTATGGGTCGCAGATTATCTATCGTGTTAGAGTTGGATTTTTTCTTAATAGGTATAATCTTGGATTTTTTCCAAGCATCAGTAAAAACACTTGTTGTGATTATAGAATTGAAAAGATGTGTTATAGGCTCAACCAAAATAGGGCAAATATTTTTTATGAATTTCATTGGTATTAAATCGACTCCCATAGCATTAGAACTAATTGAGCACATAGCTTTAATGACATCAATTTGATTAACTCTACCAAAATAAAAGCATCGTTATTGAATTCGTATGTTCCGAGGGTACTAGAGAAAGTCGAGTTGTTTTGAGAAAAATGACTACAAAATTTGTGATTAATTTCACCAGCAGTGAAATTGTTCGGTGTTTGCAATGATAATTGACCAACTCCTATAGTTTTCAGTTTTTCTTAGGAGGCACATTCCTTAGTAGGCATATTCATGTCAAGGCGGGAGGTAAAATAATTTTGTTTAGCTGTGTCGAATTCTTTTGAACTCAAGATGAACATCCGAATTTTCACTTCTTTTCCATTCCTTGTACAATATATCACGGTTAACAATTGCCATACTTATGGTTGTAATGAACCAAGGATTACGCTTTTCGTGACACGAAATAGTACGGGTGGGAACAAAAGTATCGTAAAGATTCAACAATACTTTCTCGAAAAATTCCAACTGCAAATTAGGGTTATAATTTAGTGCTATCGATTTTTTCGTGCTCAAAATTTCAGTTTCGTATCCAAAGATAGAAGTTATTTATTGATCGACTTTCAATCAAAATCTGAAATTTAAATATTGAACATCACAAAACTGGCAAAAGCTACTGCAATATTTCCAATGTTGTTCAGCTTCATAAAGATACGGTCGCTAGGATTGTGCAAATGTAAAAATACGTGGTTCTATCTCAGCAACTAAGCGATCGGGGCTTCCTTCAAAGAAAACCGGCCGAATTGAAGAAGACGGATCTGGACCGAGGACTATCAGCTCCGAAAATTGCGGAACAGATTGAAAGCTAGTTTTCCATTCAACTGACATTTCGTACGAAACCACTCTCATGAGAAAGGTCTTAAGGGCAGAGTAGCACTTAAGAGCCTGTTCGCGAGAGCCGCAACCACCTTTCTGAGGGACGTTGTTTTGATGTTCTTCGATTGAGCTGAAATTTTTAGGAAGTTTTGCAAAATTTCAATTTTTTTCATTGAGGTTAAGTTGGGTAAAACGGCCCTTGAAAAACGACCAAATTCTAAAAAGTGCAATAACTCCTGCTAGACTTGATGGATTTTTCTTAAAATTTGTGGTATTATTTTACACTAAAATACTTCATAACGCCACAATATATGGCAAAAAGGTAACATGACGAAAAAATGCATTTTTTTTTAAATTGTCAATTTTCAGGACCATCCTACACTTCTCAACATCGCCTGAAAAAATATCTGAATACAGCGATTTGTAGAGCAACTCAAGAGCTTTAATATCATGTGTAAGCCAAGTGTGCCAAATGGGGTAAAACAGCCCTGGAATGTTTTTTTCGAAAAACCCTCAAATCCACAAAAATCACTATATTTCCTGCTAGACTTAATAGATTTTGCTGAAACTTTGTATAACCATCAGAACTACCTACTTTACCAGTAGATACGCCATTTGGGGTAAAACGTTCCTTGAAGATTTTTTTCGAAAAATGCCGTCCAAACCACCAAAACTGCAAGAACTCAGGTTAGATTTGATAGCTTTACTGAAAATTTAGATTATTATTCTAGTTAAATACGAACTTAAGGGCAAGATGACAAAAGTGACAAATGGATTTACATGACGATAAAAAAAAATTTTCTTGGAAAATACTTGGAGATTTTCGGAGTGCTATTGCTCTACAGAAAAGGTCCAGAACCCGTAGTTAGCATTTTATAAAACAACAAAAGAACTTTTATTTGATATCAAATCCAGATGCACATGGACATGCATATTGGACAAAAACACTAACTAAAAAGGTCTGAAATTTTTCTCGACTTTTTAACTAAGTTCAAGAAAAGCATCAAATAAGGTAAAAGATATTATCGATACGACGCGACGCTTGCAAAAATAAAGAATTCCCACCGAGTTCCTACTTATCCGTGGAACAAATAAAATTATTGTCTGCACGATTTCCTGTAATATTTATATAGGCAACACTTGGCGTAAAGGAAAATGGTGCTTTGATCATGGGTAGAAATTGTTAAGCATTTGTGTTCGTAGTCGTGATTTTTTCAAATGATTGTTAATTTTATTGATACAACAGCAACCAGAGTAACATGATTTTTTGGCCAACACTCTGGAAAAAAGCGAAGAATGAGAACGATGACAATAAATTTAAAAGTAAATCAAATAGAAAAGATGAACATGAAACTCAAACAATAACTTACTTTATTTGCTTCAACAAAACTCGAAATATGGCAGTCTTTCAGCAACTGTCTTATCGATAATATCTTTTATCAGGTTTGATGCTTTTCTTGAAACGTAGTAAAAAAATTAAGAAAAACTTCAGTCCTTTCTTGTCAGTTCCCAAATAATGCATCTGGATTTGATAGCAAATAAAAGCTCTTTAGTTGTTTTGTATAATGCTAACTTCGGGTTCTGGACTGTTTTATGTAGAGAAAATAGCACCCCGGAAATCGCCAAGTAATGCCAGTAATAATCTAAATTTCCAGCAAATCTATCAAGTCTAACCCGAGTTCTTGCAGTTTTGATTTTGACGGCATTTTTCGAAAAAAAAATCTTCAAGGAACGTTTTACCCCAAACGGCGTATCTTCTGGTAAAGTAGGTTGTTCTGGTAAAGTAGAGCGGTTATCCATCCATTTCGTCAATCTATTTAGTCTAGTAGGAAATATGATGATTTTAGTGATCTCGACAGTTTTTTGAAAAAAACCTCCCAGGGCCGTTTTACCCCATTTGGCAACCTTGGCTTACACATGACATCAAGCTCTTGAGTTGCTCTACAAAATGCTATAAACAGATATTTTTTCTAGCGATGTTGAGAAGAGTAAGATGGCCCTAAAATTTGACAATTTTTGAAAGAAAAATGCATTTATTTTTTTTCATTATTGTGACCGTGCGTTTTGAAGTACTCTTAGTGTAGAATAATACCACCAATTTTCAGAAAAATCCATCGAGTCTAGCAGGAGTTATTGCACTTTTAAGAATTTGAACGTTTTTGGACATATCATTTCCAAGGGCCATTTATCCCACTTAACCTCAATGAAAAAATTGAAATTTTGCAAAACTTCCTACCTTGAATAGACAAACAAACACTGGAAATTTCAGCTCAATCTGAGAACATCAAAACAACATGCGGTTGCGCCTCTCGCGAACTGGCTCTTAAGAAGCCATGGTTGTCAGCAAAAAAATATGTCATGTCCCAGTACTAACTGGCATAAGGTGAATTGATCAAATGAAACGAAAGTAATTTTTGGGTCTGATGGTATCACAGAAAATGGCAGCTAACCGGCGAAAGTTTGAAAAAGGAATGTTTGCGGCCTACAGTCAAGTTCGGCGGTGGTGAGGTACTTTACCAACATTTTACTGAGCATGACTTTGATTTTTTTTCTGCAGATAGAGTCATAGATCCTCACAGAATATCTATGGCTATACCCGGCGTTGGAGAACATGAGTTCATCGATGGAATCAGAACCAAAGAGGTTTACTTGGACATTTCGAAGCGAAATCTACCAGCGTCTGCACAAAAGCTAAAGTTGGGGCGCAGTTAGCGCAGTTAACGCAGCAAAGCTGGTTTCGTAGTGGTTCAAGGAAAAGCGTATCAAGGACATTGAGTGGCCAACTCTCTAGAATATTTGAAAAGATTGTATTATAATCTCTCATGACGTATGACCGTTTGGTTTATTAGTGAATTGATTGATTGTTCATGTACACTTTATTTTTCAAATCAAAACATCTTAGCTAGTGTACACTAAATGATTTTTCCACACCACATGACAAAGGTTCATGTGACGCCAACCCTTTGATATAGAGTTCAAAAATACAATAATAAACCATCGGCGCGAATCGCGTCAAAGCTACGGACTTCTGGTTGCTGGCTGCGAAGTACGTAATGAGCCTTGTTATCAGCTCTTAATGCACCTTCGTTTATCGGGTTGCTTCACATCGTTTCCGTTTGCTGCGATAAACAAAAATAGCACACCTGAGCGAGTCATGGCAAAATTGATAACACGGAAGCACCGAAAATAGATATACTACGAATTTAGTCATCATGTTTATTTTAGCCACCAAATTCAGTGCTTCATCAATACAGCAGGATGTCGCGGCACTTGCCGTCAAATATTAGCTACCTAATCGATGCCGAGTGTGTTTTTTTGAGTGCAAAACGTGACACATATGAGTCATATCTAATATCCGTAGATACTGTTTTCCTTGTAACAGAGGTAATTTCCGTCCGAGGAAATCGAAAATAATTGCCAAAAGGGTAATTGTACTTATATTCAACCAACATCAGCTTGATGATGTGGCATCAAATCTCAATGTCATAAGTCTAAGCGGAGCTCTTCAAGTTCACCTAAGCGTCTGTGCTGTCATGTTGCAAATCGAAGGCGCCCCAGTAACGGCATGATTGGTTTTCCGCCATCATCATCATCATCATCATCAGCACCGCGAGCGACAAATTCGCAATCAAAGCAATCCACCGTTGATTAGCCGCCTGCTATGGTCGGTACGACAACGAGGCGGAGTGTATGTGTACAACACGGAGCAGGAAAAAAGCACATACCACACTCGACCGCCAACGTACTGTCAGATTGTTGGTCTACCGTCGTCATCGTCTCTATCGCGTAAGCAACAGTCCGCCGCTATTTGAAACAACATCCGCCAAAAAAGAGCACTTAAAACCGATCATCTCATCTAGTTTTGGTATGCGCATAGCTTAGCGTTACACAGAGCCGCATCGTCGTCGTGCCGAACGGAAGAGGACCGTTGCGCTGGCGGGAAACAGGAAAACCCAGACACACACCCAGAAAACCGGCATGCGTTTTTTCTATCTCATTTTCACAGCGGATCCGCTTGCGGTGGCGGATAGCGATGGATGGCGATGTGCTGTGGAAATGAATCAACAAACAAACCATTCAGCCAACAGGAAAAATAGCAACCCGGCATTTTGCGCAGCTTGTAGCTGGAAGCCAGTGGCGGCGGCGGCGGCATCAGGGTAATGGAAGAATATTCATATCTTGAAAATGTGTCTGAATACAATTCGATAAATGCGGGGCTGGCTCTGCCGGTTGAAGTATTAATAATAGATTTCCTGCTCAGTAAATGCCAGCTTGGCTTGCCTCATTTCGTCACACTGGAAATAGATTAGCACCCGATGACGGGTAACTTTTACCCTGGGATGATGGCCAAAAGAGTTAGTGATGGAATGGTCCAAATATATTAACCCACTTTGACCTAGTGGATGGGATTTTGTGAGCTAAAATTCAATTGGTTTTTCGAAATCTCTGGGGACAAAAACTGGCAACACCAGCAATTTGACATTATAAATTTTTCGCATGTAAACGAAGTTATGAGATTAGTTGTGTTTGTAATTGTTCTGATCTAGTTCCCATAGTTTCTTGTAGAAAACTTTTATGTTACTGAGAAGCCTACGATACAATGAATGCTAAAAATATGATCCAATTCGCAACTTAGGTACTAAATGTGACTTTTTAAAGTTTTTAACTTTGGAGTATGTTTTCTACAAAATTTATTTTCATTTAAAGTACAATCTGCAATTGCTAGAATAACCACTCTGAGAGTATTTGCAAGTTCTAGAAACAATAAAAAAATTCGATATTCCCAAGAACTAACAATGGCAACACCATTCCAACAGGAAACACATACTTCTGTTTGTGCACAATAAAGAAAACATGACCAACCGCGCGGCAAAACACACCCGGATGCAGTTGTTCTTCTACTTTGTTCGCACCACTGCTGCAAGATTGCCTCAATTAGCGCTTCCCGTACGTCATTACAGTATCGCCATTCCCATCATCGTGCTTGGCTTCCGATCGTTCCCCACACTCGCTCTGAACGGGGACGATTTTCCCAAGATTTGAAGAAAATTTTATCACCGCCGGCTGTTTTGTGATCAAACCAATTTTCTCATACACGCCATCCCCCGGTGGAAAGCCGCAGCGTCGCTGCCTTGGCGAGGCAAGTGAAGTGTGTCTGCGTGTTCCGAAAAAGTACCAACCGAAGATGGGAAACAACATACCGGGTCGTAGAAACCAATCCGCGAGAGCACAGGGAAAGCGGAACGCCACATGTTGGCTTACGGTTTCCGCCCGAGAGCGCAGTCTGTTTTCGGGGGCTTCTTTACGCCTGCGCTAGAGAATTGATGACTTTCTAAATAAATTTTCTTCAATGTAACCGGATGGGTGACCTTTTCCCTGTTATTAAAAACTCGTCGACCCGGAACTCCAGTTACCGACTTAAAATCTGGCTTCGGCAATGAATGGAAGAAAACAGTAAAAGCGCTGACGGTTGCGGTTTACTGTTAAGCTCATGAATCGCAAAAAGCTTTTCCTAATCCAACGCCGACGTCAGAGCACGTTGCAGGTTCAGTTACCTTTACCTGACCGTTATCAATCACACGCTCCAATGGCAATGGCAAATTCGACGAAGCATAAAGCAGAATTTCCCACTATTGTACTCTTCGACCGCTGCACTTACTCCGAGCCGGGAGTAGCTAATTCATTCATCTGTGGCTATTTCATTGGCTTCCATTTCTCAACGGAATCTTGCAGTTGTTGAAAGTTCTACGCCAACAATAGACCATTGTTTTTCCTCGATTCTTGCCTGCACCCACAATCTAGATAAAAATTTACCCATCCAAGTTCGAAATGTTTGCCTAGACTAATTCCATCTCCTCATCGCCAGCGTTGCGCCAATGAAGACCAAGATTGCAATGTTTTTCTGCTTCTGTTCTAGCTTGGAGTGCAAATAAGCTCTGTAACAAATAACAGTACCAGAGACTGAGAAGGCGGATGGAATCATTAAAAATTAACAATGCTTCGCCAAAAACATAGAGCCCAAAACTTTTCCCAATGTGTTTTCCTCACGTTCCAGCGGGCGCGGGAAATTCCTATCCGCTTTCACGCTGAGCAGGTGATGGTGCGGGAAATGCGCAAATCCATCCGACCGATGCATGCTGATAGCTAGGCTTCCAGGAACTTCACGAAACCGCACCAGCGAAACGCGATGAGGCGGGATGATATTGGGATAATAACTTAATTATTCTACCACCTTGTTATTACTTGCAAGTTGCCTCGTCTGTGCCGGTCGGAAGGCGTATTCCCGTTTTTATACTACGCAATCGATCGGATCTAATGATCGGATCGCAGCCCAGCCGAACACGCACGTGGAACGAGAGAAAGTAGCAAATGAGTTCATTCAATGAGAGGAAGATCCAATTTGCCTGCGATTTTTGGACATGACGAAATCGCCCGTGAATGGTGGGTAGGATAATTTTTTCACTTTTGAGGATGAATCACCCGGTTTGTTTGCGTTTTCATTGTGAAACTATATTATCACGCAATAAGCTCTGGATAGATAATAATAAAAAAAGGCTCAGAAAATTCAAGACGAAGCTCAAATACAGATGGAAAAAAAGTCGAATTTATTAAAAATTCCATCAACATTGGCCCAATTTTATTTTTATTAATGACGAATAAATTACACCTTAATTAACATCAAACAATTGTTTAAATTGTCATCAACTGGAATGGAGCGAGAGGGTCCTTTTTGGTTTTTTTTTGGAAAGAAGGAAATCATCACTTTGCTTTGCCGAATAAGTTGTTTGAATCTATATTTAATTTTGGGACTTCTTCCGTAGCTCTTATTAATTGTGAGCAGCGTTGCCAGCCCTTCAGTTTTTCCTGGATATCTCCAGTGTTTTTGGGCACGCCAGCGAAACAGCTGGAGATTGAATATCTCCAGTTTTTTTTTAAATTATTCCAGTTTTATCCAGCTTTCTACTTGTCACCTTATTTATTGAATTCATTCCCCTTCAACGTATGATCTTTTCTTGTTTAAATCGAATTCCAGTCGCAACTTCGAAATTTAGAGTACGCCAGACTTTATATCTAGTGACTATAATCTCCATCAGTAAAAAATCAAAATAGCAATGCATTGTCTCTTTCACTATTTTTGTTGACATGAAATAATGTGGTGCAATATATGTATATAATCGTTATTTACGCAACATTTTTGAACCGAAAATCAAACAAAATCTGCAGAAGCTTCAAATTTTATATTTTCTCTAGTTTTTTTTTTAAATTCTTCCAGTCTTTCTTGAAAAAAAGGTTGGCATGGCTGAACAAAATCATAACAAATTGAACATTTCTATCCAGCTTTCCACGAGCGGTAATGGCGGATGGATTTGACATTTAATGTAGGTTGTCAAACTATAGTTCATTAGATATTTCCATTGAACTAGTACTAGTTGGGTGGATTTGACATATAATTATACTAGTTCAATGGAAAAATCCATTGAACTAGTTGTATAACAACCTCCATTCTATGTCAAATCCATCTAACTAGTTTCAGTTCCATGGAAATATCCAATGAACTAGCAGTTTGACAACCTACATCAAATGTCAAATCCATCCTCGATTACCGCTCGTGGAAAGCTAGATATGCTAGCTGCTGGCAGTGCTGACAACACGGGCGCAAAATTTGACACACGTCATTGACTTGACAGTAGAAAAAAGCAAAGATCGGATTTTTGCAAGGTGCGACACTTTAGAAGCAAGCCCATTTCGGCGAGTCAAGCTAAGCTAAGCTAAGCTAAGCCCATTTCGGCTGATGTTTCGCGAAAATTAGTTACGATCGCACTGTTTATTAGTGTTAAGTGAAAACCTAATAAGAGTGGTTACGCGACTGTTACGTTCCGGTATTTGTGGAAAATGTTCTAGTCGCAACCGGCGCGAAAGTATAAACAACACCGAGCGAGAAAAAAAAGGATGTGAAAAATAGCAAGATTAAAACGTTTTGAAGGTTTTACAGTGAAACCAATTGTGTAAACTGATTAAATTAGGTGCTCTGTAGCCGGTTTAGCATATTCACAATAAACAATCGCAGATTAGTTGAAAAAAATTAACATTCTATGAGGGATTTCCGAAATACGATAGTATGCAGGAGTAAGCCATCGGTCTTCCCGTTCTTGGATTCCGTCCTGTTTCACGTTTAAGTGAAAAATAGCCATCATAAACAAGGAAATATTTTAGTATCATGCAATATTCATTGTTCCTTCCGTCGTTTTTTGATTTTTAGTTAAAAAAGAAAATAAAGTCATCGGTCAGCCGTAGTGGTCGTAACGAAAACGTGGACTTTTGATTTTCACCGTTTCAACTTTTTTGAAAAATTATTACTCTGAGTTTTATGGTTTGACCATGAAAGAAGCGCGTGATATATTCCATCGGAATATGACAGCTCGGATGAGGATGAGATCTGATCTATCTGACCCTCCCTTTTAATGAAAATTGAAAACAATTGGTTGTAGCTTTCGAAGAATTTCGCCACTTAAAAAGGTTTTGCGAAATTCAGAGGTAAATAACTTTATATTTGAAAGAAAACTTCATAGAATTGGCGTGATTTTATTTCGATAATGTCAGATTTCGCTTGGAAAAGAAACGAAAAGTTGTTTTCGGAACATTATTTTCTGTTTAGCTTTCGCCTAATCCGCAGCTTATTATTAGTTTAAAGTATATTCTCTTTTAAGTAGCGTCTAAATATTTTTCAAACATTAATCTGTTGTTTTAAAATTTTCTGAAATGTGAGTCTGCAATATTGGCAGTTCCCTTCGTTTGTTTGAGAACTAGATATGAGAACATACAGAATACATTGGATCAATTGTATGAAAAAACAATTTCATTGCTCTTATTAAATGTAAAGTGTTCCGAGACAAATTATTTAGAGTCATTAGTGTAACCCGGGCTGAAATTTTTCAGTGCTTTTGCATGGAAGTGAAAATAACCATCATAATCGAGGGAATCTTTTACTGTCATGCAAAGTTCATTCGCTCTTCTTTCGTTTGTTAGCTTTTAGTAAAATAGAAAGTCAAGTCACCCGTTAGTCGTAGTGGTCGTAATGGAAACGT
This sequence comes from Wyeomyia smithii, assembly GCF_029784165.1. Lineage (NCBI taxonomy): Eukaryota > Metazoa > Arthropoda > Insecta > Diptera > Culicidae > Wyeomyia > Wyeomyia smithii. The sequence continues at coordinate 67,687,862 of NC_073695.1, forward strand.
GTTCGTTTGATTTTCACCGTTTCTACTTTTCTATAAACTTATTACTCAAATTTTTAATGTGTGATCGTGAACGATGCGCGTGAAATATTTCATCAGAGTATGACAGCTCGTTACAAGGATGGTAACTATAGGTAACTTCCTTTTAAGTGAAAATTGAAAGCAATTCGTTTTAATTTTCGAATAATTTCGCTACTAAAAATGATTTTTATCAGCGTCGAAATTTTCCCCAAACGTTAATTTGCTGTTGTTTCAAAGTTTTCTGGTAGGGGAGGATTGTACAAAACGCACCAGTTAAGCGTTTTCGCGATTTACAGCGCTTCAAATAATTTCAAAGCGACATTGAACGTGTAGGATCTATTTATTGTATGTTTATGACGAAGTTTATCATAATGTACTCGATTTCAATGTCTTTTTTGGTAAAAATTACCATTGTCGCCAAACAAGCCCGTGACCAAAACGCACCACAACAAAAGTCAGTATACTCCAAAGCAGGTGGCTAATATGCCACTAGCAGAAATCAGCACGCGAAGTGAGAAGCGCTTGAAGTCTCGAAAGTAAAATCAAAAGTAATGGCACATGCTCTGAGTTGTCAAGCAATCTCCTGCAAGCTCTTCATAGTGCATTCTGCCCCGATTTTAATTTTGATTGTTTTCAGGTAAAAGTTGACGAAAGTTAGTAAAATAATTTGAAATACTCATAGTTTTATAAACTACAAAAGTTTAAAGATTGGGGAAACCATATTTTTTTGTATTATTTACTAGTCAGTTAATCATATCATTAAAAACCTACTTCATCGTTCAGCACAATGAGATGACTATACGATTCCTTACTAGGTCGAATAATCAATCTAACTTCCTGGGGCGCTGATCATTAAAAGTGATCGACATTCAATAATCGTCCACCATCGTTGCACACATTGGCTGGTAATGCCAGATAATTTTGGTTTGGCGGCTTCTCGATAATTTTGAAACCCATTGAACCCAATTCTAAAGGTATAATTTGCACCCTTGCTTAGCACATTAGTCAACCACTAAACTGAGCCCAAGGCAGCTCGGGATGTAACCTCGATTCGGTAATTACTATAATTGCCCGTAGTTATACCGATCGGTCGTAGCCCATAGCCATGCATGGATAGAAGCTGGTATTGCACGTGCACCGCTCTCTGCTCTAGAGCCTATTTGGACATTTTCTATCCTCTACATTTGGTCGATCGTCGCCCGTCGTCGAAGGTAATTGGAGTAAAACCGATTGCCTTGCGGTGCGTCGGCATGACGACAGAATTTTGTTGCCTCGACTCTCGCTTTCTGGCTCAAGAACTGAGAAAAGCAATGTTAAATATGATTTTGAACATACATCCAATCACATCTGTGGTAGTTATTCCATGGTATTCTACAACCAACTTGAACTACTCTAATATACTCGAAAGTTGATAAATGGAAAGGGTGGGTGTTTTAAATTATAAACTTTGTCTTTTAAGATTTCCTAAATGAATCATATTTTCCAAAACGAAATAATCAACAATTCTACTTATCTTTTGCTAGAATATATGTGTTAAAGTTGAAACGACAAGTTTATTTCATTTTGAATAATATTTCAGCGTTTGATAGATGTATTCAAAATTAACATTAAATATAAAATCGCCAGATCCCTGCGGGCGACTATTGTTTCCCAAAACAAGTTTCGCATAGGCCCAGCTACTGCTGATATCAACTAAACAGAAAGTGATGCCCCAATTAGGAAACTTACCTTCAATGAATTTACCGCCACCGGTGACGAAACACGTGCCCTCACGCGTCTCACGATCGATTACTGGAGTAGGTCAACAATGTACGGCGCAAAGTTGCAGTGCACGATTTTGGGAACCGGCGCCGTATGACGTCTGCTCGCTGGTTTTGTGTCTTCCCACTTTTCCGGTGCGAGTTGGTGTGTGCGCTTAGCCCAGTTTGCCACTGCTGCCCGTCACCAGTTGGGTGCACCTTTGCGTGTAGGTACGGTTGGTGCTTCCTGTCTCTGCGTTTCCCGAAGCAGATGTTGTTTTCTTTCGTTTCGTTTGCAACGCCTCGCTACACTTCCGCCGTGCGGTTCTTAATCCAGAGGCGAATATCTCAAGAAAACAAGCTGATTATATAGCTTCCGCTTGTTTCGCTTTGTAATTTTCAGGAATTATGACGTAACTGTCTGTTCTATGTATCGCCTATACCGCTCCCACTCGAACTATTAAGTACAACGTTTCTTTCCAATACTTGAACTATTCACATGCTCCACAGCACTCTAATATTACCCGCTCTAAATCATTCACGAAATCCAATTAGTTCAAGCAAAGCTGATGTACTACACGTTGCTGTTTCCACCATCTGCTCAGCTACAGAGTATCGAAGATTATCTTCAGCGTATGCAGAGTTCGCTCAAATCGTTTCCAAAAAGATCTCCCATATGTCACTAATCGAACCGAAATGAATGAAAAAGTGATCCACTCAAAAGGTTTATTATATCTGTAACACGAGACCAGACCACATCTAATTCGTGCTGAACACACACACGCTCTCTATCTTTTCTCTTCTGGTTCGGTTGGTCGATCGGCGGCTGCTGCTGCTCTGGATTTTCTTTTACTCCACCTCTAATCTGCTGACCTTCTTTTATGCCCGGTTTCACAACAGCTGTCCTTCACCTTATGCTGCGCAAACAACACTAAACAACTGTCGCAGATGATCTGGCAAAATACAGAGTAAAGAAAAATCGAAAGCTGCCACACAAGATAGAACCACACTCGCCGGTTGCTTCCGAAAAACTGATGGTTAACTTTGGCTGCAAGCTGGTTTTGTACCGATGTAGCGATCGTGCTTTGTCGCTGGGTTTCGGAAACACGAGCGCGCTTCGCGTCCGGCAGAGCCGAGTGGGAAAGAGCTGCCAGATTGTTGGCGATTTTGGGTTGGTGATTTTTCATTCAATTTTATTCAGGCTGCAGGAAGCTTGGGATAAACCTAGTTGAAAATACACTGAAATCGCTTTTTATACGAGGGTTACGTATCGCGTAAACAAACAACCTTAGAAAAACATCCATCGTCGATAAAGGATAAGGTTGTTAATCGATAATTTATCGTAAACGCCGATAACGATACCGTCTGTTATCGTTATCGACGATGACGCTTACGTCTTCAGACATTATCGTCATTATCAATGACGATAGCTACTGGACGGTATCGAATCAATAACGTTTGTTTATTACCATCCACTGCAATACCATCATTAGCTTTAATAGATATATCATTTAGATGCATTTTAAATGCAAATATGACAATGCTACATACCTTACTATTCGAATTTGTGCTTTTAAAAGCGCCTCATAAGCTAAAACAATTAAAACTGAGAAATTTATTTTCCTGATGAGAAGCGAAACATAAACAAATAAGGAAAAGTTTCTTCCTGTTGCCTAGTGATGTTTCGTCTCCAACCCTCCGAAGTGAAATAACGTTTCCTCACCCCGTGCCTGCTTTTTGATCAAGTCGTACACCATTCGCTACCACAGCCGACAAAACTGGCATAAGGCGTTAGTGAACTGATAACGTCTAGTGACTATCGTTATCGCCGATATCGTTAATGTTTGAAGACGGTATCGTCATCGTCATAACGATACCATACGTTATCGGTAACGGCGATGACGATTATCGACGATAATCTATCGTATTAACAACCTTGATAAAGGATAAACAAACTTAGATTTCGAATTACTGCTCCCTTAAATTTTTCTATTATTATTTTGCAAGAAATTTACAATTTGGAATTAAACCATCTTAAAATTTTGTTCATCACTTTCCTTGGTGCTTATTGTTTACGGAGAATTAAACATACGTGTGTAATTACCAGTTTTGTATGAGTTACCCATACAAGTATAAAGCTGCAGTAGAAACTTTTGAAGGCCGTGGAAACAATGTCGCGAAATAGAACGGAATATAGTAAAAATAAATTCTCATGTGGAAATATACTCAAGATTTTTAGTTCCCAATTTTATACATCTTCGAATTCAAGGTGGAAAAACCAAACTGTAAAAAATATGAACGAATTCCGCCCCAGCTCGACCAGATGCTCGTAGCACCTGGGCTGGTAGCAAGTCACTTTCTAGTGACTTGGTCACTAGTCTGAGGTTGGTCACTAATTTCATCCTACAAAATGAAAGAAATTTGAAAGTTTACGACAATTCAAGCAGGGACTGCGGTGTTGAAAGGCAACCCACGTGGACTTTATTTTTGCTGACTTTTATATTTTTATATATTATATAAATACTATTTCGTCAAGTCAAGTGCTATAATTGTTGTTACAAAAAATAATGTATTCATGGTCAATTAACCGTTATATTGTGTTATCAAAATATTAGAAGCACTTCAAAATTTATTAATTTGCTTGTGGTTAGTTAATGTATACAAATTTTTAGGCGACACTAACTTATGTAAATATATACCATACCAAGTGGCAAAACCGCCATGCAGAATTTCAGGTCAACCGGACTTCTGGGAGTCGTGCCTCAAAGTTTTTGTGACCGAAGAAATTGTTAAAAGCGATTTTCAAGCCAAACGTTTCGGAAATGCTTAAAACATCGAGATTTATTATTTATTTACTAATTTCGTCATCCAATTATACGTCTAAATGATAATTGGTGTTTGGACTGGGAAAAGCCGCCTTGAGTAAACTTTAGTCTTCATTCAAAGCGGCATAAAAACCCAGTATCTTTTGTACAAACCAATCACAAAATGAAACTATAACATTATAGCAGTACATTACACTTCACAAGCAAACAAATACAGTTGAAAAGTTAAACTATTATCACGTCGGTTATACCCTAAGGCCATCTGTCGAATTGGCTCATGCAGTCCGTAGTTGGTGCGATGTGACCTAACCCGCAGCAGCTGATTGTTCCGTTGTGGTCGAAGTGGACAGTGTAATTGAAGGAGCGACAATATAGCAGGGCAGTCATAAACACCCAATAATATTCTATGGGCGGTGCTTGCTGAGATATCCTTACGACGTTGCTCGAGTGGCGCTAAACCTATCAGTCAGGGTTGATATTTGTTGACACTTTTGAGTGAAAGTGAAAAAAAGCATCCATAAACGTTATTTTTTTACAATCCTTTCAGAGTTCTCCTTTCCCGCTTTTTGCATGGAAGTGAACTGTCAAAACACCTCACCACCACCTCATGCGATGAAAGCAAGACAACGAAATCAGTTTATCACTTAACGTAGATTGTCAAGGCATCGGTCAGTGTAAGTGAAAAAGTGTTTCGGTTAGGTTTATTTTGGTTGAGTGGACTGTTTGTTTTTCTTTTTCGCTTTGAAGTGAAGATCATTTGGTTGGATTTGTCGTCAAATTTTATTCCGTAACCGTGAACGATGCGCGCGACCTATTTCATCTGAGTATGACAGCACGTTACTACTACGAAAATCTAGTGTAACTGAAAGAGTGCTGCGATCATTGGAAGTGAAAATTGAAAATGATTGGCTGTAATTTTCGAAGAATTTTGTTGGGGAAAATGACTTTTATCATAGGGCGGTCGAGCATCAGGATTTCTCCATGGTAGCATACGGCAAATTTTGCGAACAAAACATTTCTGTATTCGCTCCAAACGGTTAATCCAGAACTCATAGTGTGGATTCCAAACTACACAGCTAGTTTCAAGAATGGAACGTACTAAAGAGCAGTAAAGAGTACGCAGAGTACCAAGATCAACGATTTCTCGTCCAATTCTGAAAATTATTCCCAGCTGTCGATTCGCCTTGTTGATAATCGTCATATAATGTTGTCTGAACGTCAAATGGGTATCCAACACCACGCCAAGATCAGTTACATTGTCGCTCCGTCTTAAATACGTATCTTCAATGCAGTAATCATAAACTAAAGATTGTTTTTTGCGACTGAACCTGATAACAGTGCATTTTGAAATGCTGATTGACATACGGTTAGAATCACACCATTGATCTAGTATTATTATTATTATCGATTGATTTTTTTTCCAAACAATTTTCACATAATCGCTTCCGTCTTTGTTTTCCATGGGAAACAAGGTGTATGGTATCAGCACTTAACTCGAGGGAAGAAATATCGGGAAAACATCTTATTCCGAACTGTGCATCGAATGTCTCTCTGTCTATGGGAATGGAGTTTTGTGACTATACAAGGGTCTAGAAAAAAAGGTTGCTGCACAAATAAGCTGAAATTTTGTTTGAGGATATTTTCGAGCAGACGAAACTTTTGAGTCCTATCGCCAATCATAATTCGAAAAATTGATTTCCAGTGGCACCCCACTGTTTATGTCATACGGTAAACAACAATTCGAATGTTGTTCTCGAAATGATCATTGACTGAACTACGAATGAAATTATTTGAATAGCACGTGCGGTGCACGGTAAGCGGTATCGCTAACAATAGCAATAAAACACTTTATTTGGTACGCTGTTTTCTCCTAATCTCTCTCGTCAATTTTCTGTCGCACTCATATTTCTACTAAACTCATATTGAGAATGGCTTAGGCAAAAAATCATGATTATTGAAAACTCAGCCAGCAGAGTTTTACTCGGCCCGAATTTGTCACAAATATATGGTCGGCGTGCGACCAGACCGAACCAAGCGCCATTTTTTAAAAAATGAGTTATTAACACCAGTCGATGTGAGAATGAATAATCTATCTTTGATGAAGAAACGAAATCATTTGAACAGTTCATTATGACATTATAACAAAAATTGTGTATACCAGCTTGCAGGAAACATACGAATCAGTGAACTAAAGTATCGTTGGTAGTGACACAAAAATTGAAGTCTAATTGAAAGCTGTTAAACAATCGTCAAGTGCTACCAGGAAACCGTTACCATCAACTCACTTTAAAATTTTTTCTTCATGACTCCCGGAAAGCGGATTGAAATTTACGATCTAAATCTAAAGAAAAGATTTCCGTATCATTTAGTCCAGTTTTGATCGTAAATAGCAAACCTAAGGTAGGCGTTTCCCACACTTGTCTATTTCTATCCTTTGACTGTAACTGACAGACGGAAACCTAAGACATTGCGTTTCACAGGACAAGTCACTTCCGGAGGAAATCAAACCCTAACAGGACATGGAACGAAATATCCCATTCATTGTTCAAAGCTGGATCGTCCCATATAAATCAAACCGCTTGCGCATCGGGTCTTCTGGCGTGCCGGCCGGCGATGGCTGTTTTAATCCCTATAATCACCGGAGGCATTTGCAGTGCCAACACTCGTTATAATTAGTCGGGTTTTGGTTTATGATTGCAGAAGCAGAGAAGAAAGCACTGAAAGTTCTTTGCTGCAGGATATGCCGCCCGAAAATACATTCGGATGCGACTCCGGCAGCAGGATGACAATGTGGACGTGTTGTGCGTTCGTACCTGACGAAAAGAAAGAGGAGAAAGCACCTTGCCCGGTAATCATTGTTGTGCGATTATAATTATGCTCTCGAACAATGCACGAGGACGGAAAGCGTAGATTAAACCAGGCCGAAGAGAAAAAAATATCATCCTGTTTTATTTTATTTTTTATTTTGTTTTGCTCTTCCTCTGCAGTATTCAAAAAATATCCCTTTAGATTGTTTTTCATCCTAAACCAAACGAAGAAGGCACGAGGAGCGACCAGATTAAACCAAAAGAAGGAAATGAAAAAAATGACGCTTATTTTAGATACTTTCGAAAAAGGATGCAGTATGTCTGCAGCACAGCTTAAACGTTCGAACGATCTAACAGCCATTCTGTACCTACTTAAGGATAAAGCTGCATAACGAAGAATAAAAATGATTTACATCCGGACACACGCCTGGAAGAGAACTGCCAAAACGCATTGGTTGTTGCTTGAGTTAGTCCGTGCCATGTCATGTTGCACATATGTCAGATTGCCTGATAATTATGCAAAGTAACTTAGAAGATGTTGATCTTTTTTTGTTAAGGGGTTTTAACTGCATTGCAGTCATTTAACCCGTGATTCAACCCTGAAAATATTGATTGTGCTCTGGTATAATTATTATGCAGCAAGTCCTAACTCGGTAGGTACTTTGAATGGATGGCGCAACAGTTCACGTATTTTTTACAAAATTTTTTACAAGTTGTGGGTAATGTTTAAGGTATAATTTTCCCACATCACATATGACTCATCCAATATAAATAGGAACTGCAGAATATAAGACAGTTATGCTTAGGATGATGAAACACCCGACACTTCTAAGTCTCACTTGGACTGCAATTAGTGATTACTGTTTATTGGGACGACACGTCTTCTGAAGATTTGATTCGTGTTTTCGACAGTGAATTGTTGATTCACAGGATATTTTCGAAGCGAGCAATGAAGATCTATTAAAAATGGTATTCAAATAGTTGTCACATATCTGACATTTTTAACATTTCTGACAGTTTTCACTGACTGCTCCCAACGATTAAAATTTGTATAATTATTATAGAACCTATCCCTCGTGTCATGTCATGTGGTCTTCTCACCGCTTTTAACCATGTGCTTTTTTCATTTCGCCAAAAATGCACTTTTTTACATCACAGAAAACATTGAATTGCTACATTGAAACAAATTTATCAAGACAAAATCATTTTATTTTAAATTCATCCAATTTCTCTTAAAAACATATAACATTTTTGAGATTTCACAGGTCAAGTTCAACTTGTTCGCTCTTCATTTTAACCGTAGCCAAGGTTGCATATCCAATCTTGCGGTGTCAATTCTATTCAATTGGTCGCGTGCCGATAATTCGCTCCACAAGTAAAATTTTGAAACATGATGTACGACAAACTTGAAGTCCTTAAGTAATGCTACACGTTTGTCAAAAAAGCAGTGCTCCAACTCTTATGCCCAAAGTGTGAGAGCCCATATTTAGTGGGATATTCGGCCAATATTCGCGGTGAATATTATGATCTTTACCGCGATTATTGGCTGAATATGGGCTCTCACACTTCAGCGTTGTAGTAATGTAGCAGTTTAGCTGCCGAATCTTAAGTAAAATTTGACATTATCTATTGATCTATTGACATCATCTATTACATTATCATCATATTCTATGTCCTATCTTAAATTGTACGGTCTACCAGATATGATTTTTAACTCTAAGGCGATGATTTTTAGCTCCTGATCCTTCACTCCAAATACTTACAACCCCCGGCTCCTCCTCTCCCTCGCCCATTTCTCCTCATTCTAGGCTCTAACCAGCCCTCGCGAGACGTGGAGATCGACGGTGTAGTGTCCAATCCGAGTCTGTCTGTCGAATACCTTTAAAGATGCTGTTGGCTGATTTAGATACAGCAGCCTTCCTGAGGCAAAAATACTAGACTGCAAGCTATCACTCGTAAAGGGTAAGAAAACCTACACCATGTCAGACTCGTATCGAGACAAATTTGCTGGATCTGCGTTGTCCAGCCACGTCTAGCTCCATCGGGTTCGACTTCCTGTGAGGTTGTATGTACGTCGAGTGACCCACACAGCGACCCACTATTGCAATGAAGCACGATGCGGTGAATGCGGGGAGAATCATGCCGATGATTCCTGCAATAGAAACGCTGAAAAGTGTATATAATGCGGGAAGACTCATCTCCTCAGTATCGCCTGGCTCGATGTACATACAGCGCGAAAACTCCAATTTTTGAATCATTTTTTAAGCAGTTGGCTGCTCAATGGCCCCTCCTTGCAACGATCGTGTTCTTCGATAGCTAATCAATCTGTTGAGATCAAGAATTCTATCTCTGTTGTACAGTGGAGTTGCGGACGTATCATATCAAAAATTTATTCTTCCAAAGTTTTGATTAATAAATACAAATCCGATGCATTTACCCTTTGTTAAACATGGCTTAAATCCAATGTTGTTCTCAACTTCCATGATTCTAAATTTTTTTGCCTTGATCCAGATACCCCTTATTCTAGGGATTAAGCGGTGCTATTGATTTTCTCGTATTAACCTCCCTTCGATTGCAGGCATCGAGCGCGTCGTATGTCAAATGACAATAGAAGATAAAGAACTTTGTATGGCCTCAATATATATTCCTCCAGAGCACAGGTTGGGGAACGGCTGCTTTTTGATTCTATAGAACTTCTACCCTCACCACGTCTGATTTTGGGAGATTTTACCTCTCACGGTTTGGTTTGGGGCACCCTAGTTAATGATAACTGCCCCTTTTTGAACGCGCCTCTATGCGATGACTTCAACGAGACAATTCTAAACAGCAGTGAATGACACGTGTTCCGAAACCCCAAGCGCGTCCTAGTGCTTTGGACCTATCCTTATGTTCGATATCGCTACGGTTGGATTGTGCATAGAAGGAAATCCCCGATTCCTACGGTAGCCACCATTTGCCTATTTTGATTTCAATTATAAACGGGTGAACTCGTCCGCGATCAATTGATATTCTGTATACCTTCACACGGAATACCAATTGAAAGTTATGTGAAAACTATTTGTACCTGGCGTCAAATGGCGAAATACCGCACAACAAACTGTTCTTCGTGATGCAGAGAGCTGAGACTGCCGAATGCGTACATTGTGATGATCATGCTGAGGAATCGATAAACCATAAATTCTGTTCCTGTGATCGAGTTGGTCCTGCCTGGGAATTATTGCAGCAAGAAATCACCAACATTTTGAGAGGATGGAGACGACTCTCTTTCGACGACTTAATCGTACCAACCTTGGAAAGGATTTATCAAAGAAAAAAAGATAAAATTATGAAAATGTTTGTAAATTATTTATATTATATTAACGCTCATAGTAACAATAGAATAATAAATTTGCAAGGTTTAGAGTTCCATCTTAAGTTATAAATTATGAAAATTGTTATACGCTATTTACAAAAAAAAAAAAAAAAAAAAAAACAAAAAAAAAGGATAATCACAGACGCTGTTGAGTCGATTGAAGATCTTTCACCACTTGGAGAATACAACATCTTTGCGGCAAGTGTTACTTATCTCATTCCATGCAAAAAAAAAACGGCGGCTTAAGTGCATCGAGAGCTAAAAGAAAGTTAACGAAAATACTGCTCTAAGGGAAACAACGTATCGTGATTGGTTCCTTCGCTTCAAGGGGGTTCTAGTATCGCGTGAAGGCAAAATGAAAATAGGATTCACTACAACAGCGACCAGAGATGTTTCTTCGACGTCGGCTCGACCGAATATACACGCTGCGAAGGTTAAGCTGTATATTTGGTGAGATCAGGTTGGTGTTATTTATGTTATTTAATCATCACTGTGGAACGGTACTGACTTTAATTGATGCGATTACGCTGAATACTGCGTTGTTCCGTTCGATTGCACATGGTCTGGCTGATTAGCAGTTCTGCTCAGATAAAAACAAAGAAATTTGGCTTAACTAGTGGATAGTCTCAAAAGAACAACAACAAGTATGTAGTTGCGCACCTAATAATACAGATCTCAAAAAAATCGACCACAAATGCATTATTTTTCTGTATCAACGAATAGCATTAATAATTTTTGACTTGATAGAATATAATTTGGCGACGATAACAAAATACGAAAGTCAGACAAAAACAGACCACGTGATTTGCTTTTAAAACATCCATGGTCTTTGGGTTATGAATTAGCTTTGCAGAACATCAGTACATCTCAAAATTACTATACGCTTTCGTAGCTTGGAGTGCAATCTATAATTTAAACAATTGAAATAAATTCAAAACTGTTTGATATTTATTCGCATTTCTTCTAAGTTTATTATGATAATGATTGTTTTAAAGATATTTCAAAGAAAAATATTGAATGTGTTTCTTAACGACCGATCAATGCATTTGATTTAGCGAGTAAGGGTAAACGCACCAAAACCCTGCATTCGTGCTTCGTGCAGTCACTATCCTGTTTGATGCTTTAGAAAGGTTTACCGCCCACCCTCGGAAGCGAACCGTTCGTAACCATTTCCTACGACATCATCGAAATGTGACACTTTCCAGTTCGGCGTTTTTAGTTTTTCACCAGAACCGAACCAACTCTCGCTTCCGGGTGGTTGAACGTAGACAAACATAACGAAAACCAATTAATGACTGAAGTGTGTCCTCGCCAGCGCAGTAATGTTTGCAGTTGGCCCGAAAAGTGTGTGTACAAATATTAACAAGTTCTCAACTCGTATTCCTTGCACGTGTTCATACTTTGCATGATCCTTGCATCGCGCTGACATTCGACAGAAGTTTCCGACTGCAGACGGAATAGGAAACAGCATATTCCAAAAAACAGGACCTTTTTCCACAGTTTGTTACTTGGAATAGAGCAGATTTCCGTTGACAGTTGAAAGGGATTATGTAAATAGTAAACCTTCGAATGTTTTCTTCCACAATAAGCCCTTCCGTGTGATGGAGTCTCTTTCCATCACTTGCGGTGCAGCTGCATCCGTAGCATCGACATGGTATCGAAAATCAGGATTTGATTTCCGACTAATCGAGGATGCTAACCAATCGTTTTTTTTATAATGTGGCAAGTAACTGACTGAAAATGAAATCCCAGACTGGAATTAAAACGGTAGAAATTGGCCTTTTGAGTCAAGACCGCTTCTTACCGATTGTTTCCGCCCGCACTGAATATTCTTTTGCTAGTCATCGTGAGTCCGATCTTTTTACGGCCAAAATTGGAAGCAATTTCCGATGCTAGTTTAGCAGGGATCAGATCACTTCTGGAAAGCGTTCACTAATGCATTTTAAAATGCAATTATATTGTTGAAAACGGTGATCTTTGTCATAGAAGATATTCAGTCAAGAAAAAGGTTAACCAAAAAATTTTACAGGTCAACCAGAATCCGTCGAATCGAGCATTAGCTTGGTCAATTACCGAATGAACATTTGGTTGCTAAATACTTTCGAATGGATCTATTTTTTAAATTTGGTTCTCACGTGATTTTCGTTGTATCATGTTCTTGCGCTGCAAGTATAACTATTACGGTCCGCTTCTGGTTCTGACTCATAAAATACGAGAATGTGTTGGCAAGTGCTAAATAGCATATTTTAAGGCATATTGGTTAGCAGCTTACCGACACAACATACTGAAATATGAAATTCGTACTCAGCTTATGATTCATCGTACTCGTCGTTGCCGTCATAGTTATTGTCAATAGAGTTTCAAGATTTTCGGAACGTTTATTTTTAACTGATTGCTCCTGTCATGTTAATTCAATCGGTAAGCTATGTAAAACCTGCTAACACTCCATTATCAAAACATAACCTTTCTGTTAGTTGAACACAGACTCCAATCCAAAATTCGAGCATACGACGGCTGGCTTGTCATTCAATATGAGCAATCTGTTAATCTCCGCAATTTACTGCTACCTTGCACCATCGACCATGAATGGAAAGGAAATTCTTTCCAGGTTTCCAACATCCGTTCAGTATTGTAATGATAATTTAACAACTTTATACTACCGAGCGCAGTGGTCCTATTCTTATGATCACGTTCAATGCAGTGAAAAGAAGAAAGCCCAAAAGCCGATATCCTTGGAGAGGAACTGTTTACTTTTCGGCCTACAAACCCACGCTGTGATGAATCCATTCAAAGTCGATTCTGTGACCACCAACCGGAGAAGGAGAATCGAAAAAAGGACAAACCAACTTTGTATCTCTTTGCTGTGGGAAAGTAAGAAAAAAAGCGTCAAACTTATATCCTGGATAATAAAGTTCAATTAGCATAGAAACAAAAGCTGAACGTTTTTTTTTTGGCAAGATCGATCGAACTTCCGGTTTTGCTAGAATTCTCTTCCAGCTACATTTGTGAAGCATGTGTGTTTTCGGCTGCTTGGTTACAATAATCCGATGAACATGCAGCATTATTCTTTCCTGAAGGCCCGTGACGAAGTAATACTAACAGGAAGCAAAAAATTAGTTTGTCCGATATCGCTTAAATAGGACATCCTCTTCCTTTCGTTTCCATTGTCGTCATTTATATTTATTTGTACACGCACAGTTGACGGCCGACGACGACGATTTGATTTCAATGCTCTCACTTTAGAAAAAAAAAAGCGAAACCCCACAAAAGGAAGGATGTGAAACGAAGAAAAATAAACATAAATCGGAAGAATCCGTTCTCTAGGTGTTGAGAAAACACCACAGGGCTATGGAAAAGGAAGTTCAATTTTAATCGTACTTGCCCGGCCGCTTGTTTGCCGTTTTAGTGCGTGAAATGTGATCCGAACCAGACGCAGCATAACTGACACTAGCCAAATTGATACAGGCTTTTTCAATTATTCGCTCGTTTAAATTTAAGTCCTTTTTGCATTTTGACGATGGTACATGAAGTTGCTTTAAAATAAAACAAAATAAAATGTTAAGAATTATTGGATCTAATTCTAAATTTGATCAAAAAGGCAAAAATGACAAAATAATCAAGAGTTATAAACATTATATGTACATATGGCAAATATGACAAAAAATACAAACTTCAAACGATATTTATAAAGTACGTTATGTATACAGGTAGGAGAGAGGGTTGCCGGTTTAAGATGGAGGAAAGCTAGAGGGAGAGGGGATATGAAGTTAATTTTTTGAATTTCTCTTGTTTTATAAAAACGACAAAACATTAGCAAAACGTTAATAATTGTTTGATCATTGAAAAACTAAAAACTTCAAACGATATTTATTAAGTACGTTACGTATACAGGTAGGAGAAAGGATTGCCGGTATAAGACGGAGGAAAGCTGGAGGGAGAGGGGATATGAAGATATTTTTTTTGAATTTCTCTTGTTTTATAAAAACGACAAAACATTAGCAAAACGTTGATAATTATTTGATCATTAAAAAATGAAAAACAAAACACAACAGAACAAAATTTTAATGTAATCATCAATATCAAAGCAAAGCAAAGCCCTGGCGCTAAATTCCAATTCGGAACTCGACCTTCTATTTATTATACACAGACTTCGAAGTCTACTGTTTTAGTGTTCAGGACAATTGCGGGGCTAGTGTTACGATCCTACTGGCACTAACAGTCTATCCCGAGCCGGTACTCGACCATACGACGGGACGGCTGGCTTGTTAGACCAGCATCGTACCTTAAGACCAACTGGGAGAGAAGATCATCAATACCTAAGTTTTAGTAAGGGCAAAAATGGTCGTTTAGAATGGTTACCAGTTTTTGTGGGATCAGGTTGTTTGACGGGTGACAACTAAGAATTAGGATTTTTTTGAAGCTCTTTTCAAAATGGCGCCGAAACAAAGAGTATTCTGCAAGCGCATTGTTCAGTTAGCTATTAACTGCACAACAATTGTGGCAAAAAGTTCACGGCAAATCATTGTGAAGGCGAAAATATTCCGGTTTCGATTACGTTTATTTTCTTGCAAACCTCAACAATAATCCGGCAGCAAGGTAGTGGAAGACCGGCTAGAGTAGTGGACAGAAAAAAACTTTTTTCTTCTTATCTAAATCATGGTTCAAACCTTGTGGTTTTGGTATTAATCAAGATGTACACCAGAACAAATGTTTAAACAAAATTTTAGCTCCATTTTTTCCAAAATATCATACCGACGAAAAGTAGTTGTTTTGGCCAGAATCACATGACGTCAAAAACACAAAAGTTCTTGAATTACCACTCGACTCCATTTGTACCCCTAAAACGTAACCCAACGAATCTACCTCAGTATCGTCCAATCGAAGATTTCTTCGAGATTTTGAGTTCCTTCGGCGCAAAATAACTGGAGATCAACGAACTGCAAACAGCTGATTGCTAGAATCTAGAGATACATTCGAAAAGGCAACGTACAACGCACTTGTTCCGGTGTCGTAAGAAAGCTTCTTTGGAAGGCCGGTAACGGATCTTTCTCAAACGTTCAGTTTTTTGAAGTAGAATACTTCTCTCAGGAAGTTCGGCCAAATGGATGTGAATTGAAAATCTAAAACCGAAAAAAGTGAAAAATATGTCCAATTTCAAACGCTAATAAATCGGTTAGTATTCGATTGATTTTCTTCGTTCTTGCAGCAATAGATTGGAAAATCTTCTAAGATTCTTCCCAAAATAAGATAATTGTAATTTTATTATTCACACTGTTGTACTATTGAAAATAGTCAAGCCTTGTCAAAACGAAAAATTCGACCTCTGATTGGTCGTTATATGCTTGCTTCCCAAGCACGGTCGACAGGATCATATACCTTGCAATTGAAAACATGCTATTTGGCCTATATAAGAGCCTGTTTCAGCCGGAGCCGTTCATAATAGTTCTAGACAGCGACAACAGCAGTCGTCCTTCCATAGCAGCAGCACTAGCCCTGTGGTTGGTCACCACGTCTCAGGAGAAGCGCGGTTTTTCTCAGCGTGTGTCGCCAGACAGCCATTATTCCCCCCGTGTTGGGGCAGCATGAAGATTGCCATCAGGAAATTCAATTTTGGAAATCAAAATGCCTTTTTCAAGGCAAATAAACAAATTATAGAAGGTTATTAATTTTCTGGCATCAACACAAGCAGACATTCTGTGCGGGATGCAATCAAATTCTGTTGTAGTTGTCTAATTTTTACTTTTACTTTATTTAGTAAACCCCCCACTGTAGGGGCAGCGCAAAGGCTGCGATCAGCATAACCAACTTTGAATAACAAACTGCCCTGTTAGACCGCATTCACAAAGACAGTTAGCTCGACTATGCAGAGCTAATATGAAGTCGATTCAATCAATCAGCAGTAACAGAATTTCGTCGTCTCCCAGTTGCCAAGTTGCAACATGATGCAACACGCAACAGCGAGCAAACGAAATCGCTTGATGTTACAAACGGCAATAAGATACGGGTTAAAACCGTTCCGTTGCGTGTGTGAGAGCACCATCGGTGTTTATTCGCTGGATACAAAAATCAAATGCGAATTGTGGAACAATTCGTCTAAAGAACATAAGGAAATGGTAAACCTGAACTGAAAGGCGTGGCCTATTACGTAGCACCCTTCGGCTATAAAAGAGTGTTTCTGGGAAAACTAGCTACATTCATTAGTCGGAAGGTGAACTGAATGGACCGTCCACAACGTTGACAGCAGTAACAGCAGATATCGGCACTCAGCAGTAACAGACCATAGCAGCGGGTTGCGCCTGTGGTTGCCTTCAAATTAAACAAATCACTTGCCCTGTGGTTGGTCATCACGTTTCAGGAGCAGCGCGGTTCTTCTCAGCGTGTGTCGCCAGACTGCCATTATTCCCCCCGTGTTGGGGCAGCATGAAGATTGCCATCAGGAAATCCAATTTTGAACATCAAAATGCCTTTTTCAAGGCAGATAAACAAGTCATTGAAAGTTAATAATTTTTGTCAACGCAAGCAAGCATTCTGTGTTGCATCCTAGCAATTTAAATTTGTCGCACCCGTCTAATTTACTGAATGTGAAATAGCTTCCACAGTGCATGTTGTCCGTGTATCTTAATTCCCCCAATGTTAGGGCAGCTCAAAGGTTGTAATCAGCAACAGATTTTGAACCGCAAAATGCTTTTTGAAGTAGAATACTTCTCTCAGGAAGTTCGGCTACATAGGGATGTGAAATGAAAATCTAAAACCGAAAAAAGTGAAAAATATGTCCAAATGCTAATAAATCGGTTAGTATCCGATGGATTTCCTTCGTTCTTGCAGGAATAGATTGGAAAATCTTCTAAAATAAGATAATTGTAATTTTATTATTCACGCTATTGTACTATTGAAAATAGTCAAGCCTTGTCAAAACGAAAAATTCGTCGAATATCAGTATCGAAAGCAGCTGGGGCAGCGTTACCAATGGCAGCGTATAGCGGCCACAACTGTTGCATGGCTACGGATAGCGTAGCAGTCGCAGCGGATACATCTGACCATGAATCATTTATGCAATAATTGAATGAAAATTGCAATTGCAGCAATCGGCCTTTTTCAAGGCTACTAAATGTATTTGGAAGAGCATAATGAATGGTTATCAATAAACTGCAACTGAGGTTCGATGCTGCTGCAAATGCACAGCAGTGTGATGTTCATTACGATTTTTTGATACTGTGCTTAACAAGCGGTATATACGAAACAAATCCGATTTACAACAGAAAAGTTCAGCACGTTCTGCTCACGATGCTGAGTCTCTTTTAGAAAATTCACAACACTTCATTCAAAAGGTTGTAACGTCTTGAAGAAGACGGTTACAATATAAAATCACAGCAGAATTTCGACCTTCATACTCATGTCTACCATTGGCAATATCAAACACGCAACAATCTGCATCTATGCGACACGGGGACGGGAACATTTTCTTCTTCCAAGCCGCGCAACACGACACAATACATGTTATTTTGTTGCCTCAATGAGAGCTCTATCGGTCCAGCTGGACAGAATGTCCACAAGAAATCGTTTTTGTACATCCGTGTTACGAAACTGAGAAAATCTGTAAGAACTGAAAATAAAGGTGGGGCCAGAATGAATGAGATGTATTTTTGGTACATTAGTATTACGACATACGAAATAAAAATTTTCGAACGTTGTAGAATGGTATAACTAAAAATAATTAAGTCACGCCTAATGTTCCAGTTATATCATTTCCAAGGTTGTTAATACGATAGATAATCGTCGATAATCGTCATCGCCGTTACCGATAACGTATGGTATCGTTATTGACGATGACGATACTGTCTTCAAACATTAACGATATCGGCGATAACGATAAACACTAGACGGCAGAAGAGCATAGCTAAAAAATTACAAAATTCTATCAACGCTAGATACAAATAACATATTTAGATAGAATTTGGAATTTTTCCATACGATTTTGATAACAAAATTGAATCTGAATGAGTTATAATAACAAAACCTGAAATGAAATAGTTCTGAAACAAGTCCAACTAATTTTTCGTTTCTATCAAAACCTGTTGTTTCCAACAATGTTTGTTATTATATTGTTCTATATACTATCTTCTTTTGTTAGAAAGCTGATACATTAGTAACAAATTTTGTTATGTGTTTGATACTATAATCAGTGGTGATAAAAGTCATTTTCCCCAGCAAAATTCTTCGAAAATTACAGCCATTACAGCGAAAATACAGTGAAAATTGAAAATGATTAATTTTCACTTCCAATGATCGCAGCACTCTTTCAGATACACTAGATTTTCGTTCTAGTAACGTGTTGTTATACTCAGATGAAATAGATCGCGTGCATCGTTCACGGTTACGGAATAAAATTTGACGACAAATCCAACCAAATGATCTTCACTTCAAAGCGAAAAAGAAAAACAAACAGTCCACTCAACCAAAATGAACCTCACCGAAACTGACTGACTGACACCGATGCACAGTGGTCCAATGAGGCAAAAAGTGGAACTTAATTCCATAGCGCCTTTCAACTTCATCCTAGCTTAATAGTATCTTCAGAGCAATTGTTTGTATGAATGACCCGCATAATTGCAAATTGTCAAAAATATGAAAAGTTTACTATACTAAAACTAAAAAAATTAACTTTTTTGTGTTAAGAGATAGAAGAATATTTTATTCAGCAAAGTTGTAGGAAATTCAAAAATATGAAACTTTGTTGAACAAATGAAAATCCTATCTCTTTTCGGTACAAAGTTATAAAGTACACTACATGAAACTTATTTAAAAGTTAGTTTTTTGTACTTAACTTTTGTTAGTTGCATTTTACACGAAAGTGTAGTTTGGAGGAATTATTAGGATACACAAAACACACATTTTTGCCGAAGACCATATATCTCCAGGACTTTTCCTTACAAAGTTACATCATATTTTAGCTTATTTTTTCGATAACTTCAAGAACGTATAGGTTAAAAAGGGGCAAGTGGAATCATGATGTCAATATTTTTCCTTGCAGTTAAGCTGAAGTACTATAAACTTCTTTAGGTTCCATTTGTCCCAATCCACTCATTTTAGAGTACGGCGAGCATATGTTACAGTAGGTTTTCATGTATTAAATATACTAACTTTTTTGTGTTAAGAGATAGTGGAATGGTTTATTCGGAAAATTTTTAGAACATACAAAAATATGAAACTTTGTTGAACAAACAAAATTTCTATCTTCATTGGGAACAGAGTTACAGAGTATTTCATGTAAAAGTTACTTAAAAGTTAGTTTTTTGTATTTAACTTTTGTTAGTTACATTTTACAAGAAAACGTTGTTCTAAAGAAGCATTTGGGCATACAAAACACACGTTTTTGTTGAAGGTCACACATCTCCAGGACTTATCCTTACAAAGATATAGTACATTTCAGCATATTTTTTCGATAACTTTAAGAACGTATAAAGGAAAAAGGGGCAAGTGGAATCATGATGTCAATTCTTTTTCTCAAAGTTTAGCTCAAATGCTCAAAACTACTATAAGTTACATTCGTCCCAATCCACCTAATCTTCCATACGTTGTTGAAGTTATCGAAAAAATATGCTGGAATGCGCTATAACTTTGTAAGGAAAAGTCCTGGAGATGTGTGGCCTTCAACAAAAACGTGTGTTTTGTATGCTCAAATGCTTCTTTAGAACAACGTTTTCTTGTAAAATGTAACTAACAAAAGTTAAATACAAAAAACTAACTTTTAAGTAACTTTTACATGAAATACTCTGTAACTCTGTTCCCAATGAAGATAGAAATTTTGTTTGTTCAACAAAGTTTCATATTTTTGTATGTTCTAAAAATTTGCCGAATAAACCATTCCTCTATCTCTTAACACAAAAAAGTTAGTATATTTAATATATGAAAACCTACTGTAACATATGCTCGCCGTACTTTAAAATGGGTGGATTGGGACAAATGGAACCTAAAGAAGTTTATAGTACTTCAGCTTAACTTCAAGGAAAAGTAATGACATCATGATTCCACTTGCCCCTTTTTAACCTATACGTTCTTGAAGTTATCGAAAAAATAAGCTAAAATATGATATAACTTTGTAAGGAAAAGTCCTGAAGATATATGGTCTTCGGCAAAAATGTGAGTTTTATGTGTCGTAACAATTCCTCCGAACAATACTTTCGTGTAGAATGCAACTAACAAAAGTTAAGTACAAAAAACTAACTTTTAAATAAGTTCCATGTAGTGTACTTTATAACTTTGTACCTAAAAGAGATAGGATTTTCATTTGTTGAACAAAGTTTCATATTTTTGAATTTCCTACAACTTTGCTGAATAAACTATTCTTCTATCTCTTAACACAAAAAAGTTAATTTTTTAATATTTAGTATAGTAAACTTTCCATATTTTTTGTTAATTTGCAATTATGCGGGTCATTCATACAAACAATTGCTCCGAAGACACTATTAAGCTAGGATGAAGTTGAAAGGCGCTATGGAATTAAGTTCCACTTTTTGCCTTATTGGACCACTGTGCGATGCCTTGACAATCTTCGTTAACTGATAAACTGATTTTGTTGTCTTGATTCCATCGCATGAAATATAATGAGGTGTTTTGACAGTTCACTTCCATGCAAAAAGCGGGAAGGGAGAACTCTGAAAGGATTGTAAAAAAATAACGTTTATGGATGCTTTTTTTCACCTTCACTCAAGAGTGTCAACAAATATCAACCCTGAGAAGAATCATTTCTGTTATAATTTCTGTTATTTTAACACCTAACGGGATCAAATTGAAAACACAGTCTGTAAGGTTTTTCTCGTAACAAACTAACAGCTTCTGTTACATTTTTGTTTTTTCTTTCTGATCGGGTAGTGCTATGATCCTGCAGATTATATTAGACTTCTCCCGAGCCGAGACTCGAACATGCAACGACTAGCAGTTTTGTGACGAAATTTGACGAGGGGGAGGCCAGGGGGACAAGCCAAGCTACGTAGCAAATATTAAATTTAAAAATTTAAATTTATCCAAATTGTTTTTTTTTTTCACGGTTTTGTTTATTCATAGGCAATTTTAATTCTTTGTCTTATCTTATTCATTTATGATACAATGTATGTTTTTAGTAATAAAATTTGCAAAAAGGGGGGGGGGGGGGGTTGGAGTTTGTTATAAAGCTACGTAATTATCTATAGGGGGTCTGACTTTGTGACAAAGTGCTATGGTGGGAGAGGAGGAAGGGGGTATAAAAAACCTAGAAAAAGCTACGTCATTTAGGCATGCTCCCTCAGTAGCTAGTAAATCTCATCGCGTAAGCTGCTGTGATAAACAATGCCGTTTTCCAGCGATACAAATTTGTTTTAAATACAATCCAATTAAACACACCATCTTCAAAAATGAAATGACTGCACACGTGATGAGAGATTTTTTACAATTTTGAAATTATAGCAAACCTTAAATCAGGAAAAAACATGGCAATTCGCCTGTTAGGAGACGGTTTTAAATAGGATGATTTTTACAATGTGATAAACCAATAAAATGAAGAATCATGGGAAAAGTGTAACCAAAACTATCCTGTAACTTTTCGTGAAAATGATTCTAGAACGGGATTTTTTGCGTTACATCATTAACGGATGCTCCTCTAAGGAACATCTTTTCGATTACACAAACGCCTACTAGGATACCATTAAGATAGCAGCAATTTATGTAGAAGCGCTTACGTGCGTAGACAAAATCCAAAATCTTGCAATTTTGAAAATGCTGTATCTCTGGAACGCTACATTTTGTTTTTTGCTGATAAGTGATTCCTATGTAAAATCGTCTGCTAAACACATTGGCGTGGTCAAAATTAAAATCGAAGGGGGGGTATTTCGAGAAAATTGCAAATTAAGTTTTGAATCGAAAAAAATGTTATGTTGGCAACACTGCAAAAAAAATTGACCACGTAGTTCGATTCTACGTCTCAAATCCTTCAAAATGATATGTCAATATCACCTGTAGCTCTGCAGGGTCCCGAGATATTCACAAAATAAAAAAGGTGTTTTGCTAAATTCGCAAAAAGTGGAGGCAGTCCCATTGGTCGAGGGGTCCACCAATCGGTACAACACTTTGTATTTATAAGTTTCGGCCCAAAATACATCGATGAACAAATTTTGGTCGAAATCGGAGATGGTCGATGCATTTCCTCGGACACTTGACATGGATTGACCCTAATGCAAAACCAGTAAAAGAATAATTTAAATACTTTTCAGAAAAGAATAATTCTTCTAAATTCTAAATTCTGCCTAAAGTTCTGAAAATGATTTAAATGTTTTTTAAATGTGACTTTTTTGGTACTAAACAATTCAGAAATGATTGAAAAGTAAGAGTAAAAATTCATTTTGAATTCCAAAGAATGTAAAATTCTCAAATATAGACTGTTTCGAAAATTATAAATACACTTTTATCCTTAAACAAAAACATAGGAGTTTTTTTTCACCATTTTCCGCTGGTTTTATATATTGTCTTAGTTAGCCTTCTTCAAAGCCTAGAATATTTCCATTGAGTGAGCTTCAGGGTAGTTTGGTAGATTCATCTCCTTTAGTACATATGGGACATCGTTAGTGTAATGACAGGAAGCAAGATTGCGCCAAAAGATTGTACGACTGTTGTGCTTTTCAATCAAGGGTTACAACCTTTTTTGCAAACATTATTTCACGAAGTTTCTATCATTTATTGTGTAAGTCGTAATGAATGGACGAGATATTTTTTTTAACGTTCGCAAATGGCTTACCACACCATAACCTTCTTGCCGAATTTTTCGGTGTAAATGGCTTTCACTGAATTGGGGACTTCCATTCCATTGGGGGGTCAACAGGCCTGGGTTTTTCTATCACATATTGGGGTATCTGTTAACGTATACTCTTTTCTGACTGTAATAAAATATTTTAGAATCGTCGGGGCAACTAGACATTTTATTTGATTCTAAGAACGCCAAAATCGATATCTCAGGAAAGGGTGTGATTTTAAAAAGTCTTCAGAGTACATTACTTTTCATAACTTTTGAACCACATGTCCAATCATAATGAAATTCATTGGTTGGGGGTAGTTTCTGTGGTTACGCAGAATTGTGATTTTCACATTTTGGTACATAACGGACAAAGTTACCGTCTGGTTACAGTGTGATTAAATTGTGTATTATAGGGTACCTGGACCTTTCATTAGACACTAATTTAGTGAAAATCGATCTAACCATCAATGAGAAAAATGAGTGAGTTTAAGAAGTCTTTGGAATATGTTTGTTTTCAAAATGTGATTTCACTTTTTCATACACAACGGACAAATTTACAGTCCGATTACAATAAAATTTAATAGGGTCTTATGGGACAACTAAACCTTCCATACAATACTAATTTTGTAAAAATCGGTCCAGCCATCTCTAATAAAAATGAAGGAGTTTCAACAGCCTCCGAAACACGTTTCTTTTTATAACTTTTGAACTACATTTTTTATTATCATAAAAATCATTAGATATGGATTTTCAAGGCAGTCTTTTCATTTGACACCAGATTTGTGAAAATCGGTTGCGTAGTTTAGGAGATAATGAAGTTTTTTCCACATTTTGAAACACAGTGCCTAAACTAAAAGTACGATAGCACTAATTTTGTTAAAATCGGTTCAGCCATCTCTGAGGAAAATGGGTGAGTTTAAACAGCTTCTTGATAACATTTCTTCACATAACTTTTGAACCACAGTTCAATTTTCATAAAGTTTAAAAGTAAAGGGCTTTTTGGGTAGCTCGTTCATTTGAAACCAATTTTGTTCAAATCGGTTGTGTAGTTTCTGAAATATTGATGTTTCGTGATTTTTACATTTTGGTACATAACCGCTAAACTAAAAATCCGATTACAATGAAATTCAATAGAAACCCATGGCGCAACTAGACCTTTCATTTGAAATTTATTTTATGAAAAGCGGTCTAGCCATCTCTGAGAAAAGTGAGTGAGAAAAAAAGTTGCACATACACACACACATACACACATACATACATACATACAGAAAATTCTCAGTTCGTCGAATTGAGTCGAGTGGTGTATGACATTCGGTCATTGGGACCGCTTTTATACTCTTGGTTTTGCCAGTGATTGCTATACCTTTCTAGGAGAAAGGCAAAAAGACAAAATATATTCAGAAACAATTCAAAACCGAATCAAAAATAACACAGTGCAACAAAAATTGACTTTTTTCTGCCTTGGCTTCTATATATATATTTTTTGTGTATTTTTATGCAAAACTGAAAACCGGTAATTTTTGTGTTTTTTTCGACGCCATTTTGTTTTGAGGCCAAATATCAAAATTCTAGGAGTTTGTCCACATATTAGCATCTTTTTACCCATCTTTAAAAAAAAAACAGAACCTATTTTAGTATTGTAGGGGAATTGGGGCAAAATCGACATTTTGCTGACATTTTACGTTGATCAGACACCTACCATTCGATTTCTGAGACTTTTTTACTCAAAATAAGATATAATTTGACTACCACATTAAGATATTAGCGAATTACTATTAATGCTCAGAAATAATCGATATTATTTTGCTTTGTGAAATATACTAAAACTATGCCAAAACCGGTTTCGTAGAATCATCGTTTTGAGCTCAGTTTTTGTCCGATTTAAGATCTTTTTTTTTTTTCAAAAGATGGATAAAAGGATGCTAATATGTGGACAAACTCTTAGAATTTTGATATTTGGCCTCAAAACAAAATGGCATCGAAAAAAACCACAAAAATTACCGGTTTCTCTAAAATTCAAAATGGCGCCATTGTTGCCCCTTAAGTTGAAATATGTTCAAACTCGGGGAAATTCAGTTTTGCATAAAAATACACGAAAAAATTATATATAGAAGCCAAGGCAGAAAAAAAGTCGCAAAGTTTTCGCATCAAACTTCATCAAAAAATCATACATAGGAGCCAAGGCAAAAAAAATTGTTGCACTGTGTAATAAGAAAACGACTAAAAACCGATTTCGCAACGACCCAAAAAATATTCAAATATAATAGTCTTTTTACGCGGTTTTTTGTCGCGCCTTTTTCATGCTGATTCCGGAACTTACGCGTTTTTGGGCGCGTATTTCGGAATTTAGGCGGTTTTTCCCAGGAAAGTCGTTTTTCACACCGTATGCTTCAATTGTTTTTCGCTTTCGAATCGTTTATTTAGAGTGTCCGATGAGTTTACTTAATCCAATTAGGGATTATTCACTGATTTTCAGCTCGATTCGCAGGTGGAAAGGCCACTGCTATTGATTCTTTTTCGAAAGTATTTAGCAGAAACGATTAACAACATAATCCTAATGAATTTTTTTTTTTCATGTATTTCGGGAATTACTCTTTTTTTCACGTGAATTTCGGTATGTACGCGAATTTCGTAACTTATCCCAGCGTAAAAAAAAATAGTATTAATCATTTTAAGATTTTCGGAAATTGGATGAAAAATAATGTTTCAAATGGTTTTGAATTATTTAAACGATATTCAATAATTTAAAAGCAATCCGAGAACAATAGCAAAGCAAAGCCCTGGTACTACATTCCGATCCGGAACTCGACCTTCTGTTTATTATTCATACACAGACTTCGCAGCCAACTGTTAATGTGTACAGGACAATTACAGGGCTAGCGCTACGATCCTACTGACACTAACAGTCTCTCCCGAACCGAGACTCGAACCTACAACGACTGGCTTGTTAGGTCAGCATCGTACCTCGAGACCAGTTGGGAGGTCCGAGAACAATACTAGACTCATAAAAATGATTTTAAACACATCAAAATTGTTTATAAGTAATTCAAAGCTAGTTCAAAATAATAAAGAACAAATATTTCTAAAATAGTTCAAAAACTGTAAAATGTTTGATAGAATCAAATGCAATTTAGAAATAGCTCAAAAAATATGTTAAAGCCGTGAAACTTTTTTTTTTCAAAAGTCTGTAAATGATGTTTAAAGTAACTTTTAACAAAAAAAAACCCAATCAATAACTAAAAATAATAATAAAAACCTTCTATAATGATTCCACACCAATTTTGAAAAATAACAAAAATTCTTGTTTAAGCTTGAAAGGGATTCAATAGCTAAAATTGTTCATTAATTCGAATAATATTTAGAAGTGAATTAAACTTAATTCTTAAAAAAAAACAAAAATTAAGTTACAGTTAAAATTGATTCAAAAATTTTTGAGAAACGATTCAAATGATGAAATAATCCTTTATTAGAAAAGAAATTTAAACAAATGAAAAACTCAATTCAATTCAGAACGAGATTTTAAATATTCGAACATAACTTTTAAGCAATTCAACACTGTTCAAAAGACTTTCAAATTATTGCCAAGATATTTGAAATTTGATGCAAAAACGACACGGAAATAATTCACAAATAATTATGAAAAAAATAAAAAAAATAAAAAAAAATCGGAAAATGATAATTGGTTTAGACGATTCAATTCAGAATCATACAGGTTTTAGTCGTCCAGCGGTTCTTGCCCGGTGGACGGCCAAAAATTGTAACTTTTACTCTTGTTTACTCGTGATTAAGCTCCAATCTCACACTACTGAGAACCTTCAGTGCTTTTTCTCAATTAGAATCGGTATATGCATGTATAATAGTATCAACGGGCGCTCTCTCCCCATTTACTTCTAGAAACCAACGGAAACATTCGCGGTCACGCTCTTTCAGGCCATTCTGATGCGGGCAGTCTTTTGTTGCGCCCAGCTAATGTAGTCTCATACTAACACCACTTGCCATTGACTGGTTGGTGATGGCAAACGAAAATCACTGGGTGGTGTTGTGTGCTATTTGTCTTTTGCGTGTTGATACCAAGGGTTGGTTGGCGGTATCGTAGTAAGCTACTCCGCTGCTACCTTATTACTCGAAATCGGTTTGCTGAGCGAAAGAGACACAAAACTGGCCACGATTGCTGCCAGTACGTTATCTAAGCTATTTAGCTAGGCAGTCATTCAGTCACAGTGCTGGTAGTGCCGCGAAACGAATTCGCAAATTGTCCTCGCCATCGCCATCGTCGTCGTGGTCGCAGTCGTTTTCACTTTGCAGTAGTGAGGCGCATACGTTTGTGTTCGCTTCAAGTATAGCAAGATCTTCGACAGGAGAAAGAAAACCAATGTTAATTGAAAAATTGTGATCTTGTTAAAGCAAAGCAGGCGAGCGGAGGTCATCCTGCATTGTACGGTTCGATTTCATTAAGACCACAGAGCCCGATATGTTAATTCTACACCGGGAAATTATCAGACCGGTGATAGCGAAGAGAAGTGCGATTAAAATATAAGTATTTCGTTTATCGACAGTGACAGATAACAGTCGAATTATGGTGATAGTACAAGATATCAATTTATTTTTTCATTGGCTGCAGCATGAATGACTCTGTCGGTGTGCGTGTCATTAAGCAGTGTGCGTAATAATGTGAGGATGCCATGCAAAATGTGTAAATTAAATATTCTTGAATCAACCACTTTGTTATATCATAATGGTGTAGGAGAGAACTGAAACAAAACTAAATGAGCACCTGCTACAGAAACAGCACCTTTATGCATAAGCATTTAATACAGATTATAGTGTGATGAATGTTTGCTCGCAGTGCAAGATAAAATTAGACAAAACAAGTGTGTACTTTTGCAGTCTTCTTCATATTCCAGCACCCAGAAACACCTGATCTCAGTTCTGAATGGGCCTACGATAGTAACGTGTCGCCATCTTGCATGTATTTGAGTGAATCTCTACTCTTCCAATAGGAATCAACCAGTCTGCTCTTGCATGCTGCTGTCGTCACGAATCTTTTTCGCTAGTGGTTTTTGCATCTGAAAAATACCATTGTTGAAGTGTGAATTCGTGCAAGTGATGGCATAAAACGTGAATAGAGGAAATTACTATCCATCGTGCAGGAAACATGTGAATAAGGTGTTCAAAATGAATGAAAACTACGCGGCTGCTGCGGCCGCACAACAAATGCCATTTGAAAAACTTGTGCGTGTTGGATATTACGAACTGGATAAAACCATCGGGAAAGGGAATTTCGCTGTGGTAAAACTGGCCTCCAATGTGATAACCAACTCGAAGGTAATGATTCATGGAAGACACAATCAGTGCAATGTATAGAAAACTTAATTTTGTCAATTTTCTACCTGAATCGAGTTAGATTTTGACAAGCAGCCATTATTGTACGAAACATCGATTTCGAACGTCGCAACTGATTGCCGAGCGCATACGCACACTGACGTACGGCACCAGTGCTCGTTTCGAACATGACGAACGTCAAAATGTGTTTTGCTCCGACCAAAACAAATGCACACAAACCGTTTTCGAGATGAGGTACTCGATTGCATTCCTGAAGATAACGATTGAAAACATTGGAATGTCGCTTGGGTAATCAGTTGCGATGTCTGAGAAAGAAAAAGTTCTATAAGTTGCTTCGGCCGTAGGCGGAGCTTTTTTCTTTGTTGGATGTAAACAAATTTAGTTTTTTCAAACATTAACAAAAACTGACCAGAGTTCATTTGTTAACAAGTTTTATTTGTTAAATTCAGCAAGTAAAATCCTAAAAAATCGAGTGAAGCACTATACTCTATTGTAATTTGAAGGTTATAATTGTTTGTAATAGTGAGTTTTTGGAAAAGTAAATACTTTCCTATTTAGTAGTATATATGGTCAAATTACTAACGACTTGACCTTCAGTTCAAGTGATCATTTCACTACAAAAAGCAAGTCTATGTAAAGTTGAGTGACACAACAAAGCATGAAGCACATAGTGTAGTCAACTGAAAATAAAATATTA
The DNA here is from genome assembly GCF_029784165.1 of Wyeomyia smithii. Classification (NCBI taxonomy): domain Eukaryota; kingdom Metazoa; phylum Arthropoda; class Insecta; order Diptera; family Culicidae; genus Wyeomyia; species Wyeomyia smithii. The sequence goes on from NC_073695.1 coordinate 67,717,406, forward strand.
ACAAAAACTAAAATTTGTAAAAATCATACATATCGTAAAAATACAAACAGAAATATTATTACTTATTTTCATCTAAATCATTTGATTATAACTCTAGTGTTAGAGTAGGGATTCAATAGCGCAAAATATAAGAATGTGCCATTATTTTAAGCAACTGTGTTCTGATTTTGCTGAGGTCGCGCTCAAATAGCATAAAACAAGTGTTCTCTAGTTGCCTGTTATCCATACTATAGTAGGACAGCCTAGTTTCAAGGAAATGCTAGGTCAGGAAATAATGTGAACGATGTAACTGTACCATGTAGACACCAAAAATACTCGAGGACAGAAAATAGCCCCTGTTGAAAAAGTGTCCATCGGACTGTTTCCTTTGTATGTTTTCTTGCGCTATATGACTTTTATAGGGGAATATCCTCGTTCTCGCTATTTATTGATTCCTGTATCGTGTACCTTGGTGTACAGTTGCAGTACACTGGCAAGTACCATTTATAAGCAAGTTGACATAATTTGCCTTTAGTAGGTGGACATCTACTCAGTCCAGTCGGCATCGGAAATTCGAACATCCTGATGACCTTATACAGTTTTTGTTCATTTTGAACTCGTATGTTCGCCGTTTTACTGAGAAATAAAAAAAAAAGATATGCATAAAAGTGGCTACGTTTGCCTGAATCTTTTTGATGAAATCTCGACTGGCTTTTGTAAATGCAAATGATGTTTCCCAAATGACAAAAATGGATCGTTTCCGTTGATAAATCACGCACTCAATACTCAACTAAATTCAAAAAACACAAACTACAAATTATACAAATCTTATCACAAGCGATGTTTGTATTGATGTCTTTCAATCATTTTGTTTTGTGAAAGTCACAAAGTCGATGTGTTTTGAATTAGGTCCAGAAACATAAAGAGGATATCACATAGTTCACTCGGGTTGAAATTTTCTACCGCAATTTGAAAAAGCACATTTAAACCCTTTTCAAGGTCATGTATAATGATAGCTCAAAGAAAAGTGGAATTAAATTTTCCCTTTTAAGGCAACAATGAGAGGTTTAATGGTTTGTAGAAAACAGCCGAGTACTGTCGATTGTTTAAAAAACTAGAAATCTGGAGTACTTTGTGATAAGGTCGTATATCTAAACGTAAACAAGAAGAGTGAAAGTTTTTTTTATACCTGTAGGAGACTGAACCACAGCGACCATTGGTAGTAGATCTATTGTGGTATACTCTGCCTTAATCTAGGTGCATTCAATTTCGGCGCATAACTATTATTGAGTATCACAATTCGAATGAAGTGTAATATCTGAGAAGGGGTTTCGTTCCATATTTCGGAAGGACTTAGGAATCCTTTACCGAGGATTCGCAGTCTGCGTTGTATCAATACTCTGCATTCGCAAAGTAGGTGTTCAGAGGTTTCATTCTCAAGTCCGCAGAAGCGGCATTTCTCGTCATTGAGTTTGCCCATCTTCTTCAGATGGTACTTGCTCGGACAGTGACAAGTGAGAAGTCCTGTTATCGTACTTAAGTTTTTTTATTGAGCCTAAGTAGCGTCATGGTTTTTGCGTAGTTTGGTTTTATAAATTTTTTTGATTGTCGCACACCAGATACAGCATTCCAATTTTTACTTATGAGCATTCTCTCCCACTCATCTAGTTCTGTTTTTAAAGCTCTTGATGAGACGCCACAGAAGGGTTCTGGTCCTATAAAATTTTTAGAAGAACCTTATCTTGCTAGTGAGTCGGCTTTTTCATTGCCTTCAATTCCGCAGTGTCCTGGTACCCAGTATAGTAAAACCTTTTTTGTGCTCGCTGCCGAAGTGAAAGAATGCATTCCCACACTAGTTTTGATTTGCAAATGGGTGCTATAAGCGCTTTGAGTGCTGCCTGACTGTCGGAGAAGATACAGATATTTGCGTGTCGGTGATTTCTCTTTAGACAGATGTATGCACATTCCATGATTGCGTATATTTCAGCTTGAAAAACTGTTGGCCAGTTTCCCATAGAGATATATTCATTTATTCCTGGCCCGGTGATGCCAGCTCCGGTGGCCTTATTCATTTTTGAACCATCGGTGTAAAAGATTATTGAGCCCTGTCGATCTGCCGGACGTCCTGTTTCCCAAGATTCCCGTTCGGTCTAAATGATTTTATAGGGAGTTTTGAAATTTGGCTTATTTTCCAGCCAGTCTTCGTTTCTCACTATAAATTCGTTTATATGAAAATCTTTCAGTGTTTTTATGTGACCTGTTAGATTTTCGAGTGAGAGTTATATCCCTTGTACTTCACTAGCACAAATCATCGTTTTGTTCAGTTACGTTCAGACATACGACCTTATAACGAAGTACTCCATAAATATGATATCCTCGTTAACCACAGCACAAGTCATTGCTGTAAAGTTCTATGTTGAGAATCAGCTATCAAGAATAAACCTTTGATGATGATTTGTACCTGAATGCTATAAGTATTTATATCACTTAAAATACGCGGCTCCAAAAATGTCACCATCTAGTCGATACAACGTGCAATGGCGCGTTTAAATACTTCAATTGACACATCTGTGTATACAACAAAATGCGCTCAGATTCTGTGGAGTCTAGTGACAGGTCAGAACAACGGATCAATCTCTAGTCGAGCCTACGTATCATCTGAATCGGAGCGTTTTAATAAAATGGAAGAACACGAATATTTATGTCACTTCAACTTAAGGGGGGACCCTACTCTAGAAGGTCGAAAAATCATGAAATTTCATTTTTTTTTGGCTGTCTAGAGTAAAGTGAAGTGTTTGGCTATTTTTGCTATTGATTAAGGTATGTTTGAAGATGTATTTTCCATGTCGTGAATGTAAATATAGTGAGTATTACACTGTTGGCAGCTGGGAACGTGGATGCTCTCTCTAAATCAGTACCTAACTGGTGGTAGGTTTTTCTCGGCTTCTAGTAGACCGATCGGGCTGAAATTTTTTTTCAGTATATAGAAACATGTTATCTATCTTGTTACGTAGCCGTTTTTGAAAATTCCAAAAATTGCCAAAATGGCGGCCATTTTAGTTAAAAATTGTTTTTTTTCATGAAAAATCACTATTAAAAAAATCATAAAACATTGAAAAACTCAGATATCAAAAAACGGCTACGTAACAAGTTAGATAATCCATTTTTACATGTTAAAAAAAAAATTCAGCAAAATCGGTTCAGTAGATACTGAGAAAAACTTACCACCAGTTGAAAAAACATGGTTTCGAGAAAAACACTCCCAATAGCGTAATACTCACTATATTTGCACCCACGGTACACAAAATACATCTTCAAATATACCTTCATCCATAGCCGAAATGCCCGAACACCTCACCTTTCTCTAAACATCCGTAAAAAATATCACGAAAATTCATTATTTTTCAACTTTCCAGAGTAGGGTCCCCCCTTAATATTTTGCATGATATACTTTGCTTTACAAGAGCCAATATTGTTTTACAATTTGACCAAAGACATCATTAAGTTTGCGTGACTTTTTGTTGGCGTAAAATGATCCTTACAAGTAACCTTCGAAGCCGCAAGGTTACAGAGTTCGCTTTGACAGTAGGGTTTACATATTCTCAAGCACCCCATTTTACTCTTTTTTTCACGTTGAATTTTTAACAATAGCTCGGCTTTCTCTTGACTAAAAAAGTCTTTTCATAATAAAACTGGTCAGAGGGACACCTAGTTGAAACCTCCTTAGGAAGTTAAAATTAACGATACTTGGCAGAAGGAACTCGTATAGTAGTGAGCACTGAATAAATGTGTAAAAATTGTACTCACAACCAGCCATGCTCAAACCACTCTCTGCACTGACATATTTGAAACACGGCACGACACTAACTTCGTAGAAACATCTCGAAGCGAATCGTTTTCAAATATACTCACATTGTTGATATTATTCCTTACGTGAGATCAGTGTTTTAACAAAGCTAAAGCCCACGGCTCCGGTGTTTTCCAGAATATGAAATACCGGGGCCAAAATGTAAAAATCACGAAACATCAATATCTCAGAAACCACACAACCGATTTCAATGAAACTGGTTTCAAATGATCGGGCTGTCTCCAGAATTCTTAACTTTCAAATTTCGTTCTGGTTGAACATATGGTTCAAAAGATATGTAAAGAAAAGTTATCCTAAGGTTGTTTAAACTCACTCATTTTTCTCAGAGATGGCTGAACCGATTTTCACAAAATTAGTGTCAAATGAAAGGTCTAGTTGCCCCATAGGTTGCTATTGAATTTCATTGCAATCGGATGGTAACTTTGTCCGTTGTTCACAAAAATCTGAAATCACATAATGAAAATAAACATATTGACTTTCTCCTAACGATCACTGGCAACTTTTTTTTCTCACTCACTTTTCTCAGCGATGGCTGAACCGATTTCAATGAAATTAATTGCAAATGAAAGGTCTAGTTGCCCTATAAGACCGTATTGAATTTTATAGTAATCAGATTTCTAGTTTAGAGGTTATGTATCAAAATGTAAAAATCACGAAACATCAATATCTCAGAAACTGCACAACCGATTTGAACAAAATTGGTTTCAAATGAACGGGCTACCTAAAAAACCCTCAACTTTTGAATTTAATGAAGATTGAACATGTGGTTCAGAAGTTATGAAAAGAAACGTGTTCTGAATACTATTTAATCTCACTCATGTTTCTCAGAGATGGCTGGACAGATTTGCATAAAATCAGTGTCATATGGGAGGTCTTGCTGCCCCATAAGACCCTAATGATTTTTTTTTGCAAACGGATTATTACTTTGCCTGTTATGTTTAAAAATGTGAAATCCAGCTATTGAAAGAAACATATCCCGAAGACTACTTGGACTCACTCACTTTTCTCAGAGATGGTTGACCCGATTTCCACAAAATTAGTGTCAAATGAAAGGTTTAGCTGCCTCATAACACCCTATTGAATTTTGCTGTAATCGGATTGTAACTTCGTCTGTAATGTATCGAAATGTGAAAATCTCGAAACTTCATTATCTTAGAAACTACACAACCGATTTGAACAATATTGATATCAGATGAACGGGCTAGTTAAGGGTTAACTGATGAATTATGATTGAGCACGTGGTTTCAAAGTTTGGCTGCCCTATACGTTACCTTTTCATTTAATTGTAATCAAACTTAAGCAACCGTTATGTATTAAATTGTTAATAAAACAACGAAAGTCTATTATCTCAAGTATTACACGACTTACTTGAACATAACTAGTGTCATACAAACGAGTCATCTCTCAAACTTACAAATAACAAACTTCATATCAATTTGATATGTGGTTCAGAAGTTATGGAAAGTAAAGAAATTAAGAGACTATTCAAAACTAAACCTGCTTTGATCAATATATGTGGCCTCAACATAATTTAAATATGTTATCGTTCTATTTAAACGTTTCTGGTATTGCTGGTGATTGAATTTTTCGAAATTAAGTCAAATTTCAAATTTTCTACTTCAGCTACAACATCAATATTTTAGTACCCAAAGAGTGAATATTCCTTTATTGGATTGCAGCGTTAATATAAATCTATTTTTACAAATAATAAGTTTAAATGAGAAAGGCTGGGTCTGACCGCTAGGTGGATTGATTTAGGTTTTTTATTATTATGTAGAGTAGTAAAGTTACAGTTGAATCAGTTCAATTCAAATCTTTCACCTTTGCCTTCGATTACGGCCCGCAAACGCTGTTAAAAACTATCACAAGCTATACGCTCGATCGGAATTTTATCCCAGATTTTCACCAAACGATTCTTAAAAGTGTTCATAGTCATGTGTTTTACTTCACCCAGCATTTACCCATAAATGCTGAGGTCCAATGGATTTAAATCAGGAGTGGATGCAGCTCATTCAGCGGTGCTAAATTTCCGCCAATTTCCTGTCCTGTCTTGTCCTGTGCACGAATAATTTACTTAAAATAAAATGTGGCAGCTGTTGCTCATTCCAGCAAGATATAAAATCTTCATTTGTTCTCTACCTGAATCCATTGCAATTTACCCCTGAAAAAAGTGAAATACCGCCTTTTCATTTATGAGTGAACTATGAACATTTGTCGCAATCAAAACAAATATGGCTGATTAACAGGGTAGCCCTCTCAATGCAAAAAGAAGGACTCACTTATTTACGAATTATTCTCTTATTTATGTTACTGGTTTACTTATGAAGTTTGACTATATGCTTAATTTTGCAAAAACTCTCAAATTACACCAGTTAGTGAAGTTTATTGAAACTAAAATTCGGTGAACAAAATATTAGTTGACGACTTTGGTAGTATTTTTACGGAAATAGCTCGTCAAACATTTTATTTAGCTGCAAACCAAAAAAAAACACATACACTCATCGGATATCAACAGAGAGGATTAAAATACAGTCCAAAAATCAAAAAATTGTTATCAAGGTGTCGAGTCGCTAATCAGTTTGCGTCCGAATTTAGTGTATAATTGATGAAATACTGTATGTAATCGAATCAGATCTTTTTTATTTGTTCATTCTGCATAAACGTTTTGTTGTTTTTGAATAAATAAGAATGTCATTTCTGGTATACCCCTGGTCCTGTCCTGTACACGAAAATAAATTCAGAAACCACTGATCTTTCAAACAAATTATTTTTCGATGTGATTGCAGTCAAATGTAAAGAAAAAATTTGATGAGTGTATACTCATAATCAGTGTATATTTCAAGCGTAAACTTGAAAGAAGGCGATTGACATACGTGAACAAGAGGTTTTGAATATTTAAAACCAAGAGGTAATGAAGACTTCGATACAAACTATCTAGAAAACAAGGGGTGAACAACATGATTTCGGTAATCAAAACACTGGTCAACACAGGTATGGCCGTAAAGCTCAAACTAGAGGAAAATGAAGGATTTCTAGGGCAGCTATTTTGAGCTTGAGGGCAGCATTTTTTTCGCTTTAGTCGATCCAGCTGACGAACGTTAATTTTTTCTGAACGTCAGAATATCTCGTTTTAAACAAAGCGAATATCCTCTATGACTTTTTTTGCTTAACATAAACAAATCTGATGCATAAAGCAAACTTTGAAGTATTAGGTGCGCAACTTCTCGTTGTTTTTTTAAAGTTTTTTATTTATCAATAAATAGCACCAGCAGTAAGTACCGGTCGACTTTGATATATCTAAATGTTGATGATTTTATTCTGGCATCATATGCACATACTAATTGTGTGAATATGTCTGATTTTTTTCCAAATAATCGTCAGTCGCGGGAATTGTTTTTTTTTTGTGGTTTTATTTCGGTACAGCTCAAGCGTAAAAAAATTGACTGAAATGCTATGTGAATCAACCTGTCGTGAATGGTTTCGTCGCTTTAAATATGTTGAGGGAGCATACTTAAATGACGTAGCATTCATGGTGGGGGGAGGGAGGAATCTTCGTTTTGAGACAAGTTGTGACATAGGGGAGGGAGGAATTGAATTGAAATCGACATAGCATGTTTTGTTTGATTGAGAGGTCGATTTTTTTTAAACAATCGCTCGCATTTCCAACACATAATCTATTTACAAAAACAAAAATAGTTGATTCCGCATTCCTTTTAGTGGTGAAAATTGCAAGATACTCGTCAGTGCGTCTGGAACTGTCTTACAGATCAGACGTGTTTTCGGTTGCTTGTGGACTGGTGTTTGACTGCCTATAGCTTCAAAGTTTGTGTTTTGTCAGTGCGTCTTCTAAAAACTACCTGAAAGTTATTTGACATCAGTCTTTATCAAGACTACCTACTTTTGAGTTTAACATTTGTTTTTAACTTTTTTCGTATCACCTGAAATGACAGGGCGAAAAAAGAAACCGCGCATCACTACGAGGAGAAAAAAAGCATATTCTCTCGGACAATTCGAGTGTCTGCAACGAAAACCTTTTTGATATTTTGGCCTGAGCAAGAAGCCGATAAGATGGAAGTTGGGCCGATACAAATATCATTTTTATTTTATGTCACCCCCCCCCCCTTAAAAATGTTACAAATTGGAAGGGGAAGAAAAAAATGCTTAATTTAGCAACAAACAACTACAGTGACAGTGAAGGTGTCGTCAAGAGGCAAGCCAAATGATTAATAATGATAATAATGAGGTATTTTTCTACACACTTTTGCATACAAGTTACAAACGCCTTAACTTGCACACACTTTTTTATGAAAGCTATTCCTTTTTTTTTCTTCTCAGTGCTATTTATTTTTTGCCCTGCCCTTAGCTAACTTTGATAACCGTGGACATAAAAACTTCTCAAAATTTGTATCAGCCTTATTACTAATGAAACTATACAAAATGTCAATTCTTTTAAAAAGGAGAAAATTCCGCCTATTGTGGTAACTATTTCTTCTGAATTTAATATTTTTGAAAAGGAACTTTAAACGTTTATTTCTTACGTTAAAGTTACCTATCAAATTGGCCGTAAAGGCGAATATTGCTTATTATCCGACTCAATATAGAGTCGTGATCGTCTTGTTCAGTATTCAACTGACAAGATGTACACATTTTTTACCTACGACCCAAAGAACACCAAGCCGTTCATGGTTGTCTTGAAAGGTCTCACCAACGATCAAACCGTTGATGAGATCAAAACTACTTTGATAGAATTACTTGGCATAGCCCCTACCCGAGTAGTTCTTATGAAACAAAAATCACGAGGTGAAAACAGTCAGAGAACTGGAGTTTCCCTTGTAAACTATTTAATTCATTTTAACCGCAGTGAGGTTAACAACTTAATTTTTTTTTGGAAAAGCATGCTTTATATAATGTGCGTAAAAAATGGGAAATTTATAGGCATGGGAATAGCATATCACCCAATGTCGTACTTGCCAAAAATATGGCCATGGATCTAATTTCTGTAACATGGACCAAAAATGCTTTTAATGTGGAAACTCTCATAAAAAGGACCCATGTCCTGTGAAAGAGAGTAAAAATTTTCGGTGCGCTAATTGTAACGGCAACCATATGTCAAATTTTTGCGAATGCCCTGTTCGTTTAGCCATTGTTAAAACAGGGTAAACAAAATTCAATTTCCCTATCAAAACAAAATTCTAAAAGCGTACCAGTGGTACCGCCCAATTTTCCTACTCCTTTGCATACCCGATTAACGTATGCACAGGTGACAGGTAGTTCGAACATTATTCCACCTAATGCAGGTAGTTCGAAGATGACCGTTAATGTGAGGGGTAAATAAAAGACGGTAGAGAATAAAAATATATTGATTGTTCCAGCTATTTTTGCTACCGAAAATATTCTTCTAATGTCAACTGCCTGAGGCCTATTACGGCAGGTAAGCTTTCTTTTCTGCAACAGGCAATGTTCGATCTAATGAACGCCATGTTGCAGGCAAATTTCATGTTTGAAGCAATTTAAATTGGAACAAATTTTACACTGAAAATTGTTTCGAATTTAATATTTAACAATGATCGCAAATAATTCAATCGAAATTTAAAATTGGAATGCTCGTTCATTGAAAACCAATCAGAATGAGGATTTTATTTTTTAACAGTAAATAATGTGCACATTGCAACTATTACTGAAACTTTTTTGAAGCCTGGCATTAAATTGGAGTTGCAATTGTTATCAATCGCCGAATCAAACATCGTGCTCTTCCCCATCTTCAGACGAAAGTTATTAAATGACAAGAAATTTTTTTATGGTGGATATACCTCTTAATTACAAAATTGATGGTGATACTGAAAAATTGATGGTTGAGAATCCATGATAAACGCAGAAACAGCTTGCTTCGGTATCAGAAGTCGCTCGGCAAATCATTTCAAAGCGATTGCACGCTTTCGAATTATTCAAAAACAAGGAACTTGGGTTCACTATGATGGTTTTTCTAGGACGCGCTATACATTTTTACTATTGGTTTACGGCGAGAACAGAACTTTATTGTTGAAAAAAAAAGGCTAGCTTTAATCTTGGCTTAACAAGATGGGAGCAAGACTTTGCGTCATTTGGCAACGTGAAGCCAAGCATCGTCATGCTGAAGAATTTCTTTACAAGGTGTTCTTTGGCTATGTAAGGCCGAGCGTTGTCATGCTGCAGAATCAACTTTTTGCAAAATGCTCGGCTCAATCGCATCAATCTGATTAGGGGTTCAATTTATTAAAATTATGAATGCATCTAATCTAGGGGAAAGAAAAAGCTATCGTTAAAACTACTTGTTGATTACTCAATCAGTGAGGTTTAAATAAAAATTATATTAAGTTAGAAAGCTTACATTACTTTATCGTATTCAAATCACTCACAGAACACCCAAGGCTTTAAAAAGCACTAAAAACGCTAAATTATCTCTGTATGTTTTTGCTTAGGCGGTGAAAATATACGAATTATTTCTTTTAAACTTGATGAAGAATTTGAGCGATTCCCAAACTTCATAGATAACAGATTGACTAACTTCTCGTGCAAAACACGATTGAGATTGCATCTCTTAAGCTTCATATTTGTTGAGCAATGGAATACTTGGAAGCCGAGTTCACTGTACACGATAATAAGCTATATCAACGAATTTTTCAGATCGACTTGAACTGTCCTACAGTACGGTCGCATTTTACCAACAGCTCGAGGCTAAGTCTTAGACTACCGAGAGATATTGAAATTTGTTTTTCGCTTTCAACAGGCAATCTTCTTGAAAGACTACCTGTTGAAACGCAAAGTAATAAATTTGTTTTTAACGTTAACGAGTGTTTAGTGAGTAAATTTGGTTTGAGATATTTCTACTTAAATTCTATAGTGAAGTGAAAGTGTAGTGAAGTTTTCCAGTTATGCCTGGAAAAAATAAAAAAGCCCGCTTTGATGCGGCTTCAAGGAAACGTGAGGCATCTCCTCCAAGTGACACTGAAATTTCGACTAACAGGTATGATATTCTTTCTTCCGTTGGGGATCAAGAAATTCAAACTTCTCATACTGAGCATAAAGCCGTTATGAAGAAGGTTAAAGTTTCACCTATTGTGGTATATGTAGCAAATTTGAAAGCATTTCGATCAGAGCTTTCATCGTTTTTGTCGAAAGTGAAAGTTAATTTTCAAATTGGCCGCCAAGGCGAAATTCGTATTTTGGCCGAATCTCTTGATGGCCATAAACATCTTTTACAGTATTTGACTGAAAAGATGTATAAATTTTATTCTTTTGATGCCAAAAACGAGAGACCGTTTAAGGCTGTTTTGAAAGGTCTTTCAAATGACCAAACTATTGAGGAAATTAAAGAATGTTTGTCAGAATCACTTGGTTTTGCTCCCAACCAAGTAATTTTGATGAAACGAAAGGCAAATGCCAAAATTAATCAAACTGGAATAAACCAGGAAAATTACTTAGTACATTTTGATCGTACCAAAGTAAATAATTTGAAATGTTTGGAAAAAGCACGTGTTTTATTTAACGTGCGAATAAAGTGGGAAAATTTTAAGAGACATGGAGAAATCCATAATCTTACTCAATGTCAGAATTGTCAAGCCTATGGTCATGGAACTCGAAACTGCCATATGGTAGCAAAATGCATGATTTGTGGTGACACTGGTCACACGAAAGATATCTGCCCCGTGAAAGAGACCACTAATAGTTTCAAATGTGTAAATTGTGGGGGAAATCACAAATCTAATTTCTTTAATTGTCCTGTAAGGTCAAAAATTATTGCTTCCAGACAACGTAGGAATTCTAAGCAACCTGTTGTCGTCAATGTGGGTATACAAAAGACTTTCAATACTGTTCAGGCATCACCGGCACTTTCATTAGCAGGTGTGCTTGTAGGTAATAATTTAAATTCAGATAACAAATTTCAGACAAAAAATCCTATTCAGGCAACACCAGGCTGTTATGAAATTGAAAATTACATGGATCATAGGTTTGATAGAATTGATGTTGCCGGTGGTGGAGTTGCAATAGTTATCCACCGTCGAATAAAACATCGTGTTTTACCCCATCTTGAAACCAAAGTTATCGAGAGCTTGGGAATTGAAATTGAAACAAGTATTGGCATTTTATTTATAGCCGCAGTGTATTTGCCTTTTCAATGCACTGGTGAGCGAAAAAAAATATTTCAAGGGAGATTTGCACAAACTCACAAGACATAAATCTAGATTTTTAATCATCGGTGATTTTAATGCGAAACATTGATCTTGGAATAATGCTTAAAGCAATTTCAATGTAAAAATATTGTTTAATGATTGCTCGGCTGGATTTTATTCAGTTTTATTTCCAAATGGTCCTACATGTTATTCTTCTATTAGGAATCCATCTACAATTGATTTGGTACTTACAAATCAAAGTCATTCATGCAGTGATTTATTAACTCATGCTGACTTTGATTCTGATTATCTTCCCATAACATTTTCTATTTCCCATGAAACTATTTTAAATCCCGCTAGATCTGTGTTAAATTATCACAAGACTAATTGGGACAGATATCGCTCTACGATCGAAGAAAATTAATTAAATTAAATAATTAGATAATTTCAGTAGCTTAATTCTCAATGCCCGGAATTTATCAGTTCCTAAGGCTCGAGTGAAATTCAATGCACCAATTATTAACAGCGAACTTCAACTTCTTATACGTTTGAAGAACATACGGAGATGTCAATACCAAAGATCTCGTGATCCTGCTTTGAAAATTATTTTTCAAGAATTACAAAAGGAAATTAAACATAGATTCACTCTCTTGCGAAATGAGAATCTCATGAGAGAAGTTGAACAACTAAAACCTTATTCAAAAGCTTTCTGGTTCTTAAGAAACCTTCGAAGCCCATTCCAGTCCTTAAAGATGGTGATTGCATTTTTCTAACGAATGAACAAAAATCTCAAAAACTTGCTCAGCAGTTTGAGAGCGTTCATAACTCCAATTTGAACGTAGTAAGTCCTATTGAAAATTAAGTAAACCAAAAGTATGATCAGATCACCACCCAGGAATTTCTTTCTGAAGAGGTATTGGAAACAAACTTGAATGAGGTTCTCAAAAAATTCAAAAACATGAAAGCACCAGGAGATGATGGGATTTTCTATATCCTTATTAAAAGACTTCCCGAAAACTCTTTAAATTTCTTGGTAAAATTTCTTAACAGATGCTTTGCACTAGCACATTTTCCTACGAAGTGGAAAAATGCCAAAGTCACTCCAATTTTAAAACCCGAAAAGAATCCAGCTGAGGCATCAAGTTATCGACCAATTAGTTTACTTTCCTCTATTAGCAAACTTTTTGAAAGAATAATTCTCAATAGAATGATAACACATATTAATGAGAACTCAATTTTTGCAAATGAGCAGTTTGGTTTTCGCCATGGGCATTCCACTACTCATCAGTTACTTAGAGTAACAAATATGATTCGAACGAATAAATCTGAAGGCTATTCGACTGGAGCTGCGCTTCTAGATATAGAAAAGGCATTCGACAGTGTTTGGCATAAAGGTATAATAGCTAAAATGTCAAATTTCAGTTTTCCGCTTTACCTTACAAAAATGATACAAAGTTATTTAACTGACCGCACTCTTCAGGTTAACTATCTAAATGGTAAATCTAATAGATTGCCTGTTAGAGCTGGTGTGCCTCAGGGGAGTATCTTGGGCCCAATCTTATATAACATTTTTACTTCTGATCTTCCTGATTTACCACCAGGTTGTGAGAAATCTCTGTTTTGTGACGATACAAGCATTTCCGCAAAAGGAAAAAGCCTTCGTGTTATATGCAGTCGGCTACAAAAAAGTTTAGATATATTTTCTTCATACTTGCAGAAATGGAAGATTTCCCCTAATGCTTCTAAAACACAGTTAATTATTTGTCCTCATAAGCCAAGAGTTTCATTTCTCAAACCCACCCATAACCACGTTATTAAGATGAACGGTGTGATCTTAAATTGGTCTGATCAAGTTAAATACTTAGGGCTAATTTATGATAAGAATCTTACTTTCAAGGAGCACATTGAAAATATCCAGTCAAAGTGCAATAAGTATATCAAATGTTTGTATCCCCTCATCAACAGGAATTCTAGACTTTGTCTCAAGAATAAACTGTTAATTTACAAACAAATTTTTAGGCCAGCAATGTTATATGCAATTCCCATCTGGACAAGTTGTTGTACAACCAGGAAGAAGACACTTCAAAGGATTCAGAATAAACTTTTGAAAATGATTTTGAAGCGTCCTCCCTGGTTTAGCACGAACGAGCTACATAGGCTCACTAATGTAGAAACATTAGAAAATATGTCAAGCCAAATTATCAACAAATCCGACAAAAATCGTTGCAATCCTCAATTGCAACGATTAGCTCACTTTATTGTCAGTAAGATAGTTTTAAGTTTTGTTTTATTCCTTTTTTTTCCTTGACAAGTAGGTTTAATAATTTTCCTACAATTACATTAACTTAACTGCGAAAGCTAATAACATTCAATAATATAAAAAAGCGTACAAATACAAATATATAATAGTGTTGAAATGCCACCATTTGTGGCAGAACACACAATACTAATTCTGAATAGATATTAGTACATAAATAAATCATTACAAACATTCCCCCCCTATCAAAAAAAAATTAAATAATAAAAATTCAACGAATTGTATTAATAGAGTAGATTGGTTGGTTTTGGGAAAAGTTTTATGACCTATCTTCAGAATAATTTCGTTTGAATTACTCACTGCAAAAAAACCAGTTCCGGTATTCTTTCGAGTCATTGCAGGATAAATGAAATAAAAACTGAAAGCGCCTATCACACTAATAGCAATACCTGTTCATCGATGCGTGTGCATGAGAGTAAAATCTAATCTGCGATTGACTGTTTTAATTAGTGTGTCTGCACGGTATCTAATCTAGCGTCTTTCTATCTTGCCTTTTCATGTCCGGCTTGCTGCCTTTGGGCCGATAACCGACGATGCACCGTAGGTTGCAATTAAAATAATCGATAAAACATGTCTCGACGAGGAGAACCTGGCGAAAACATTTCGCGAAATTTCAATACTGAAGGTGTTACATCATCCGCACATTACACGATTATACGAGGTCATGGAATCACGCAACAAAATCTATCTGGTAACGGAGCACGCCGCACGGGGTGAGATATTCGATCACCTGGTTGCGAATGGCCGCATGAAGGAGGAAGAGGCGGCGCGGATTTTCTCGCAAATAATCTCCGCAGTGGATTATTGTCACTGCAAAGGCATCGTACATCGCGATCTGAAAGCGGAAAATGTTCTGCTGGACAACGAGATGAACGTTAAATTAGCCGACTTTGGCTTCAGCAATACATTTACCGAAGGCACTCCCTTGCGGACCTGGTGCGGGTCGCCACCGTATGCAGCCCCGGAGGTTTTTCAAGGAGTGGAGTATGACGGTCCCCGGTCGGACATATGGAGCCTTGGAGTAGTTCTGTATGTGCTAGTATGCGGTGCACTTCCGTTCGATGGTGCTACTCTTCACGATTTGCGAAGCGTCGTTGTAGCTGGCAAGTTTAGAATTCCATTTTTTATGTCGCAAGAATGTGAGCACCTGATAAGGCACATGCTGGTTGTCGAGCCAGAAAAACGGTACACGCTAAAACAGATTGCGCATCACAAATGGTTGGAAATGTACAACACTATTCCTATACTTGAAACTGGCTCGTATCAGCAAACCGAAAGCGCAAATTTGGACACAATCGTTATGACTCATATGCTGCAGCTTCCTGGTCTTACTGCCGACATGATCGCACAGTCAGTCCATGAGAATCGCTTTGATCATATTTATGCAATTTATTATCTCCTTGTAGATAAACTGAAGCAAAAGCGAAAAGAAAAAAGCCGGTTGCAGCATCACGCTAGTTTAGCGTATTCGCGGTCGCGTAAGACTAGTATCACAACCGGTGTTGTAGATCGAACCGAAGTAATTAAGAATGATTCTCTGGAGCGGCTCAGTCCACTGACTAGTACCGGTTCTCCGATTCTCAATATGTCCGCTGGAATTGCAGCAACAGATGAGCTGGAAAAGTATGAACTTGACTCTGCAAACATCGCAAGAACACCTGAGTCTACGGATCATCTGTTCCCGCCTACTTGTGCAAACACTTCGGCCAACACACGACGGCACACTGTTGGCCCAGGGGATGTTGCTCACGAACAAGCGTTGGCCAATCCAAACGCACCGATCAATTTCAAAGTTGGACCAGCGGAACTGCAACCTCCAACCCAAAACGTTCCCATCAATATTCCGATGCTACAAAATCAACCAGTTCATAATCTCACTATCAAGGATCAGCATCTGTTGAAACCACCCACCGTCATGGGTGCAAGTAAGTTTCACTCGTTGACCTAACTAATTTGAAATGGTTTTTAGTATGTACTTAAATTTTTTATTCAGGTGCATTCGGCAGACGGGCTTCTGATGGAGGCGCTAATTTACACATTTACTACCCAACGTCAGGCAACTTTAATGATCAACCGGCGAGCGGTGAAGTGATGTACGGCAATCAGGCAGCACATGTCATGATTCCAACGGGTGATCACCCGATGCCCGCGGTCCCCGGGACCGAAGTACCGGATGATTCCAGTGATGAAATACAAAGGTAACACTAAAGTTAGAAAATATCACTCATTGGAGGCTTATCCGATCTCAATAGATACAGATAGTATGTGGCAATTGACGGATCGAATTCGATTCCATTGGGTGCTTTGCACCTATTAGTCATCAGATTTCAACTTAAAAAAACATTTTCCATCATTTTAAGATTTACATCTTTTTCGACGTTTTTGCTCAGCTTAGCGTAACCAGTGGTTTCCAACCAGGAGGGCCGCGGCCGGCAAAGTAGCCGCGAAGGCCTTGGTTAATTTGATAGATGAAAAGGTTTCATTTTAGATACCTCAGTGACAGCGGCTGATTAGAAATGCTTACCTTACCTTACCAATCAGACGAGAGCCGTGGAGGCTCGTGGTGTATCAAGAAATTGTCGTCATGTTGCAAAGTTTCTGAGCTGTGGTTCGCTAGTTTGCCAAGCGTCTCATCACCCGTAAATCTCCTTTGATCCGGTCGAGCCATCGTGCACACTGCGCCCCTCTATTTTTGGTGCCGGCAGGGTTGCTAAAGAAGAGTGATTTAACAGGGTTGTCGTCCGGTACCTATACGACGTGACCGGCCCACCGCAACCTATTAACTTTCGCCAGGTGTGCAATGGGGTTCTCTCCAAGCAGCGCGTGCAGTTCGTGGCTCACGCGCCGTTGCTCCGCGAGAAGCGTTGTTGTCTCGATTCCGTAGAGGACTACCGGTCTTATCAGGGTCTTGTAGAACGTCAACTTCGTTCGTCTTCGCACTCGACTCGATCGAAGTGTCTTCCGAAGTGAAAAGTCGGCACGATTTCAAGCCTGGATGCGTTTCTGGATCTGTTTGCCGGTGTTATTGTAGGCGGTCATCAGTGACCCCAAATACACGAGCTCATCGTCGTCCACAAAGACTTGAGTTGGAAGGGTGATGTTGTTCTGTGACGCATTTATTCGTCGTTTCCAATTCGTCCGGCATAGGCTTTCAGTCGGACGTAAGTTTCATCCGCCGTCGCAAAATCACGTGTTAGAATGTCGAAGTCATCCGTGAAGCCCTCGTGTCGATGCCCGCCCTCCGGATCTCACCCTCAAGGGCGACGTTAAACAGGCAACAGAAAAGTCCACGACCTTGTCTTAACCCTCTATTAGATTCAAAGGGGCTCGAGAGTATCCCCGAAACACGCACGTAGCACATCATTTGCGCCTTGACCTTTCGAGTCAGTTTATCCAGAAATCCATTGTCGTGCATGATCTGCCATGGCTGTTCTCGATAGACTGTATCATAGGGCGCCGTGAAGTCGATAAAAATGTGATGTGTGGACACGTTGTACTCGTGACATTTCTGTAAGATCTGTCGAATTGAGAAGATTTGGTCCGTGGTGGCACGGGCTCCCATGAAGCCCGCTTGGTACTGGCCCACGAACCTCCTGGTTAATGGTGATAAACAATGGAACAAGATCTGTTAGAATATATTCTAAGCTGCATTGATGCAGGTATCGCTGCTATTCAGGTGTCTATAGAAGTACACTAAAGTCGCTTTTTACACGGGGGATTTTACAGGATACGTAAATTGCGGAATCCGCGTAAAAAAACGCGCATATTCCGGAATCCTGGTAAAAAAACCGTGTAAATTCCGGAATCCGCGTTAAAAAAAACCGCGTAAATTCCGGAATACGCGTAAAAAACCGCGTAAAAAGCGACCTTAGTGTACTCCTTCCACCTGTAGACCACCTCGCTGGCATCCGTTAGAAGGTACTCCTCCACGTCGTTGCACATGTTGGCTAACGGCACATAGCCTCTGCGAAACTGGTTTACCTTCGCATAGAACTTCCGCGTATCACTGGCACGCTATAGCTGCTCCAGATTAATCAGAGATGCACGAAAAGCTTTTTATAATTGATACCGGTTTACACCGACAGTAATTATGAATACTGTTGGGACTACACACAATACACAATAAAGCACAAATCTATTTAACATCCTGATTCAAGATCGATTTATACCAACAGGCAATATAGTGCTATGGGAGTCACGTACAGGTTTGTGTGATGCATCTCAGTGAAATTCAAATTTTGTGGATCCCATTCAAACCAGAAAACCATACAAAAGCTGTTGGAGCCACGCACAAATTTGTGTGGTTTGTCTAGTAAATATCAGAAGTTTATCAAATTCTACGTTTCGAATCCGGCTCGAACCAATCGTAAAGATGCTGTTGGGGCCAGACCGACGTGTGCGTGGTTTATATCGAAAAATACACTAATTCCTATATATTTGCATAGGTAGTAGGCTATCCCAAAAATATCGATGTTGAAAAAGTCAAGGTGCTCAGCCCTAAATTGAAAGATAATGTTATTTATAGAATTTTTGTAGAACATTTCGACTTTCTAAAAAACTGTTTTCAGGTTGCCCAAACGTGATTAATGAAAAAATGACTTTTTTCAGCTACAAACCCACTCTTTTGCACTTTTTTCAATTCTGTTCGATTCCTAAATTTTTCCATATATTTTATTTTTTATTTTTGTGGGGTTGTTTTTGAATATTTTGCATGATTTGGTTCAGCATCGCATTCAATTATTTGACTCCCAGAGCCCATTGAACATCACAAAAAAGTGAATTTTTCTCATAATTTCAGACAAAACCCTTCAAAACGCATATAAATTTTTTTGATTAAGAACTGAAATTTTTACTGCAAAACGGGATTCAAAATGAAAATTTACATGAAAAAAGATCCTTGATATCTTATCGGGGGACTGAGATATTAGCGTTTTTACATGTGGTGGAAAACTTTGCTCTTTGTCAAAAATGCCACAAAAGCTCAATATCTCCATTGCACAGTGTTTTATTTTACCGTTTGTGCGTATAATTTCATAATAGTGATTCAAATGATGATTATAGCCATAAGGTATGTTCGGAGGAGTTTCAGGTTATTCAAAAATGCATCTTTTAATGTAAAAAGATGGGTGATCAATCCACCTATGAGTGAGATAAAAAATTTACTTTTTAATCAGAATAAGATAGACGCACGGTGTCTTCGACAAAGTTTTAGGTTTTATTAAAACAAGAAACTTTGCCGAGAACATCATGTTTCTATCTCTTATACATTACGAGCAACATTGAGTTTTCAAATAGAAGGCACTAAAAATCACAATTTCCGTTCTAACTTTTTTCGCAAATTTTTCCGAATTTTTAAACCTTCTACTAAGCTGTCAGCCATTTAAAAATGCATTTGTTTTCTGAACATTGTTTTTTTTATCTCCAAAAATAAAACATAACATATTTTTTTAAATGCATAGTTTTCCATCACATATAAAAATGCCAATATCTCAGCTCCCCGATAAGATATCAAGTATCATTTTGCATGTAAACTTTCGTCGTAAATCCCGCTTTGCAATGAAAATTTCAGGTCTTGATCAAAATTTTTTTTATTTGTGTTTTATCAAAAAATTATTAGAAAAATTATTTTTTTTTGATGTTTAATGGGCTCTGGGAGTCAAAAAACTGAACCATGCAAAATATTCAAAACAACCCCACAAAAATAAAAAAATATATGGAAAAGTTTAGGAATCGAACAGAATTGAAAAAAGTGCAAAATAGTGGGTTTGTAGCTGAAAAAAGTCATTTTTTTATAAATCACGTTTGGGCAACCTGAAAATAGTTTTTTAGAAAGTCAAAATGTTCTACAAAAATTCTATAAATAACATTATCTTTTAATTTAGGGCTGAGCACCTTGACTTTTTCAACAACGATTTTTTTTTGGCACACCCTAATAGGTAGTTCACATTTGAGGCAAAAAAGATTCGCTAGAAAAATTTAGAAATGAGAGATTTGAAAATCACAGTGTTTCGTGTTCTTGAAATATTGACTTTAAAAATTTTGTATGTCGCAATCTTTCAATAAGCAGTTTTACTACTTTTTCTTGCTAGAGAGTGCTTTAGGTATTCTTTAGAGCTCTTACGCACAATCAGAATATCAATGTTAATTCGATATTTTTTTATCTCTCTCAAGTTCGACTTCAACGTATATAGATGATTTCGAATTTTAAATTCTACTGACAACATTTTCCAATATTCCGGGTAGAAGCAGAGTCTAAAGCTTGAAATTACACCAATCACAATAATATTTTTCCCAAAAAACAGCTTTCCTAACTAAAACGTAAACGTAAAACTAAAACTCGCATAACACTTACATGACTTTGCTGCCAGTTCCCCAGGATAATTCTGTTATCATTTTTGACATTTTTGCTCAGTCTAAAATCACAAAATGAAGGCTTATGAATTTGTCTTCTACTTGCCTTATCAAACAGTCCCAAGCTTTGATGTGGCCTTTACTCTATGTAAGTCTCTTCTCCATTCGATAGCTGCATTTTTCCAGCTCTGCAGTCTGCGTAGTATCCGAAGGTCGTCTTTCACTTGATCCATCCACCTTGCCCGTTGTGTAACACTTTGTCTCGTACCTGACGAATTGGTTACAAAAACCATCTTTACCGGGCTGTCGTCCGACATCCTTGAGACATGCTTAATTCACCGACACCTGCAAATCTTAACGGTGTGTAGCATAGATGGCTTCTCAAGCAGTTTCTGCAGTTCGTGGTTCACTCGCCACGCCCCGTTTTCCATTGCAGTGTTGGTCTTTTACAAGCATAATCCATGTCTCATGGTCGTAGACAATTAATGGTCTGTGATTAATGGTTTACACTGATCAGTGATCAGTGTAAAGTAGATGGTCAACTTCTTGCGGCGGTGAATTTTACTCGATTGGAGCGTCCTCCGGAGATCAAAGTTTGAACGATCCGATTGATTTCTCTGTTGGTATGGTTGTCGGCAGTTAACCGTGAGCCCAGGCACACGAACACGTAGACCACTTCGATTTCATCATTACCAACTTGAACTCGAGGTGGGTGGTTAGCACTAGGGTTTGCAATATTCCCGAGAATAGATTTCCCGGGAAACGGGAATGAATAATCTCATTTCCCGGGAATTCCCGGGAACCGGGAAAGGTAAAATCCTTGGCAAAAATGAGATTTCAAATAAAGTTTATTAAAAAAAAGTTTCAAACAATCGTTTACAATTTAATTATCAATTGATGAACAATCGTCTATCAATCGCCTCAGTTTTGCTGACAATTTTTCGTTAGGCCCATATAATGTAGTTCCCTTCTGCAAAACTTTGCTTAAGATCGCTGAATCACCGCTGGTGTCTGATTTCTAAAATACTTCTTAATCACCGATTCCAGCTCTTGCTACATTTCATTAGAAACTGAAGAGTCCAATACTTTTAGTTTGTTGAAGATAAAGCTGAGTGTTTGGCCCAGAGCCAGATTTTAGAGCATTTGAATGCCTTCGTAATTAATGTGAAATCGCGACCACGACCCAAGTTACACTGACTGAGTTTTATTAATTCATTTATTTCTGGACGCATTGATTTACGGGTTTCAATTTTTTTTTTATCAATTTACAGGTTTCAAAATTTTTTGTCAATAAACAATGAAAAAATCAAGCAACTATCCGCTTAGTAGTAAACTCACTAGTAAAAAAAAACATGAGACGAAGAACATATTTCTTAATTTATCGTTTACTGAACAAGACAGCATATATTTTTGACAAATAAATTAAACAAATAATTTGATATTACACGGCAAGCAAATATTGATCGTCGTTTCAAGCAAATATTTGCTTCGTGAAATGCACATTATGAAGCTGCTCTACACTTCTACGACGTAAGTTTCGTGTTTTGATATGATATTTAGTTTTATTGCAATTGTATGGAAAATTTCCCGAGGAGCTCGGGAATCCCGGGATTCCGGGAATCAATATTTCTATTCCCGGGATCCGGGAATCCCGGGAGAAGGCAGTTCCCGGGAAATCGTTCCCGGGATCGCAAACCCTAGTTAAAACTTGAGCCTCTTCCTTGGCTTCGGTCTTTAGACATATGTATGAAGGTTCGAGCCATAATATCGATATTGTTAGTGAAGCCTAACACTTTAATTAACTTTTGGAGTTTCGTGCCTCTCGTGTTAACGCCTGCTCTTCTAATTACACCTTCCAGAGCAATATCAAATAGTAAGCACGAGAGACCCCAGAAATCCGATCTACTCCATTGTTTTTCAGCCGGCCATTCTCCTCCTCCTTCTTCGGGAAATCAGAAGCTTGTCTTCTACTGCTTCCTCGTTCAGATGCTCATCGCAGTGCTAATTCAACCTTTCGATCACCTGACACTCGTCCGTAATGATGTTGCCGTCCAATCACATATCGGCTTGCGGCACGTAACCTCTGTGGGGGTGTCGTTAACTTGGTACAGCTCTTTCATCGCTATGCGATTCTGTCTTGTGCAGAGAACTAAGTTTTGGTATCATTCCACCTTCGCTCTCGTGAGGTGTTACTCTACTCACTGTTTGTATTTGCCGTCAAACCAGTCGTTTCTATGATCCGGAGTCCTTGTACCTAAAAGTGCTTCATCAGTGCTATATCTTCAAGAGCAGTGTTGCAAATTTTCACTGTCAGTGATAAATTCTCAGTTGCAACTGAAAACTGCGAATATCACATTCAACAAGAACGATCTGACAGTGATAATTACTTTCAGATCCAATCAGTTGACAGTGATAATGCATTACTGTGACTTCGCACACGCTATGTTACTTTAGCGATGTTTATGCGGTGAAGGATACAGTTACCTAACTACTTCATTGACTTCATGCAACGCGGCTCAGTTCAAATAATTTCGGTATTAATTAGGACATAACATTTATGTCACTGACATGATTTCCACTGACAATTGACTCGGGTAACACTCAATATTAGTTTGAAGAGAGTGAAAGTAAAACTGCTGTTGAATCATTTTTATTTTGCAGTGTGGAAATTTCGCAACACTGTTCAAGAGTAACTGCACCAAACTGCTCTTCCGTGCCTCGTCGTGCCTATTTTGGTAGCGGCATTCGATTTCGTCGGGTATTAGACACCTTCGAGAGCTTTGATAGCATGCATACAGCTACTAGGTGGTCCGAATCTATATTCGCAGTGACGTCGGAGAAGAACCGGAGAAAAAGAACGTGGCCGATTTGATTCTCTGCCTGTTGGTCGTGTGATCTCCAGGTGGTTTTGAGGCGGCAAAGTTCACGCACCGATGGTCGTTATCATAAGACACGGCGTGCAGAATTTCAGGTCCAAAGGTGGACAAAATTATCGCATAACAATCATTCGGGTATCATTTCTTAACGTGCTATTCATAAGCTTTCAATCCCAGCAAACCATCGCTATTAAAAGTTACACATTCTCACGCATGCAAAAGACAACTTAAGCAGGTATTAGACGACGCAAATATTTGCTATTTTTGGTACGATTTTTATTTGCACAAAATAAAATCTGTATTGAAAAATAGCAAATATTTGCTTCGTCTAATACCTGCTTTAGAGCAAAGGAATATATGGTAGCTTTCTTTGATGATTTTGTTTCATTATTGCCTGCTTTAGTTGGAGCGAGCAACATATAGTGAGTGTTTCACGAAAGAATAACGATAACGTAAACGACAGCACTCGAGCGATCGCAACGATTCTTTCAAATGTTGGTTGCTTGGTGGCTGAACTCGGCCACTCCACGTCGTGCTTTCACCGTCATTACCACGATGATTCTTAGTGATTTCAAATATCACATGCTAATGCACCAAGCTACAATTTCCGTAAGCATTGATGTTACCTACTTGCTCCGGTAAGCAAACAGTTGAACGCAATCTAACGATCATTTGGATTCATAATTTTGAATCACTGGCGAAAATATCTCAAAGATTCTCGCGATACTGTTGAATGCAAGTGAATTTGGATACAATGAATACTTCTTCTATGGTATTCGGAACTCTTAAAAGCGAAAAACAATCAGCAGGGTTTCTACGGAAACCTTGTACGCGAGTGGAAATAATTGAACGATAGCTGATGAATCAAAGAACACATTTGCATGGAACATCTCTAGTGAGTGAAAATTTCCATGCTTGATCAGGTCCGATCAACGGTCTGTCCATTGCCTCCCGTCCTACCTGAACATGTATTCCTCGATGACGAAAGACCTGCTCCAGCTGCGCGAAGAACGCTTTCTTCCCGTCATCAAGTCTTCGTTCATGTGGGTAGTAGAGGTGGTAGGGTTTGGTGTTTTTCAAACCCGTACCCGACCTGAACCCGATTTTTTTTTTTTTCGGTTGAAACCCGAACCCAAAACATTTTTTTTCGATCAAACCCGAACCCGACCTGAGCCCGAAAATTTTATTTCTATGAAACCCGAACCCGTGATTTCATGGATTATAAAGTTGGGTTTTGGGATTTCACACCCAAACCTGACCTGAACCCGAAATTTTCCCGAACCCGACCCGAACCCGAAATTTTTTTTTCACCAAACCCGAACCCGACCCGTACACTTTCAAACATTTTCAAACCCAAACCCGACCCGACGGGTACGGATCGGGTTCGAGTTTCGGGTTTGATTACCAGAAACCCAACCATCTCTAGTGGGTAGTGCATGTTGATGATGCTGTAGTTGAAGAATCGATCCTTCATCCTCAACCTGCACGGGTGTCATCCCATTACGCGCAGTCACATCTTCCCCAGAACTATGAAATCGGTTCCTAGCTCGCACAACTCTAGTAGACAGTAGCCGTCCGGTACTTGTATTCCATACCTTCTGTCCCGTCCAACAAAGTTACTGCAGCGCTACGACTTCGAAGTTGCGTCGATATAGCTCATGTACCGAGTTTCCAATCGTAGTCCTTATTTCTTTGCCTAGGTCCAAGTCGGTTGTTCCCTTTCGTAAACTATCCCTTACGTAATTCGTAACGATTTGTTTATCGGGGAAGCTTGTTGGACCTTCCTCAACTCTTTGTCTTGCATGGGGACACACCAAGACGTTGATCAGTCGCTCTTAACATGGAGATCAGACGCTGTTTTGAGCCGCACAATCTTGGGGTTTACGCGTCGCATCTTAGCTATTGTCGGATGACAACATCGCCTATTCAATGCCAACCAGTTGTATCCATGTTTCAGCAGGCAGTTTACTCTGATCGTATGACTCGTGGAGGTGTGAGATAGGAACTTGTGAAGGCCGGAGCTAAATTTTAAGCTCCTTCCAGGTTGCCAACCCATTATTTGAAGTTCGGATTTGTCTTTTGTCCCTTCCTTCAAGCTGAATTCTACAGTACCCCGGTTGACTTTCCTCCTAATAAAAATAGACAGTCCCTCTTATAATAAAACTGGGCTGAGTAACGCATAATAGTTCATTTCAGGGAATTTTAATTATGACACTATCTTGGCTGGAGGAATAAGGTTTCGATAAGACTCCTTTCTCTTGAAAAAATAAAAGTGCTACTTATAATAAAACTGACAGGGGTAAAAGCATTAAGAGCCTCTTCCTCTTGGCAAATATCAGTCCTTCTTATGATAAAACTGACTAAAGGACTCTCCAGAGATTTATAATTGACAATATTTGCACATTGGCAAAAAAAAAATATTGGCACGGGGAACGAGGTTTCGATAAGACTCCTTCTATTATGTTGGTTATTATGTTAACCCAAGCAGCAAAATTTGTTTCGATTATGAACATTGTGCATCACAGCAACAAATTCTTATGCGAAACTAATGTCGTTTTCGTTTTTGCGGTGTAGCTACCCCGCGGACTACACTTTGTCCTATAGCTGTTTTTTTTTCATTTTCCGGACTATCCCGGACAGTCAGCGAAAGAAACAAAATGCCGTTTTGAAGACACCAACACATTCACACGTATGTGTCAAAATAAAAAAAATGTGTCAAAATTCGTTTGCCTTGATTGTCGTTCTTCGCGTGTCAAACATCAGATTGGATTTTATTTATTTTATTTTGTTTTTTGCCTTTCCGCTAGAAAGGTATAGCAATCACTGGGAAAACCAAAGGTATAAAAGTGATCCCAATGGCCGAATGACATATACCACTCGACCTCTTTCGACGAACTGAGCATTTTCTGTATGTATGTATGTATGTGTGTATGTGTGTGTGTGTATGTGCAACTTTTTTTTTCTTACTCATTTTTCTTAGAGATGGCTGGACCGATTTTCATAAAATTAATTGCAAATGAAAGGTCTAGTTGCGCCATAGGTTGCTATTGAATTTCATTGTAATCGGATTTTTAGTTTAGAGGTTATGTATCAAAATGTAAAAATCATGAAACATTAATATCTCAGTAATCACATAACCGATTTCAATAAAACTGGTTTTAAATGATCGGGCTGTCTCCAGAACCCTTAACTTTTAAATTTCGTTATGATTGAACGTATGGTTCAAAAGTTATGTAAAGAAAAGTTATCCTGAGGTTATTTAAACTCACTCATTTTTCTCAGAGATGGCTGAACCGATTTTTACAAAATTAGTGTCAAATGGAAGGTCTAGTCGCCCTATAGGTTGCTATTGAATTTCATTGCAATCGGATTGTAACTTTGTCCGTTGTTCATAAAAATGTGAAATCACATAATGAAAGTAAACATATTGACTTTCGCCTAACGATCACTGGCTAATTAAAAGGTAGAAAAGTGATCCAAATGGCCGAATGGCATATACTACTTAACTCAGTTCGACGAATCGAGCATTTTCTGCATGTATGCATGTATAGGTGTATATGTTTGTGTGTGGGTGTGTACCTGTGTATGTGCACCTTTTATTCGCACTCACTTTTCTCAGAAATGGTCTGACCGATTCTTTCTACCTAGGTGTCAAATGAAGGGTCCGTTTAGGTTGCTATTGAATTTCATTGTAATTAAACTTTTAGTTTTGGCGCTGCGTCAGAATGTAAAAATCGCTCTTATATCTCAGAAGCTATGAACATAAAAATCCCGAAACATAAATATCTCAGAAACTATACAACCGATTTGAACAAAATTGGTTTCAAATGTACGGGCTACCTGAAAAACTCTTAACTTTTGAATTTTATGAAGATTGAACTTGTGATTCAGTAGTTATGGAAAGAAACGTGTTCTGGAGACTATTTAATCTCACTCATGTTTCTCAGAGATGGCTGGACCGATTTTTATAAAATCAGTGTCATATGGAAGGTCTTGTTGCCCCATAAGACTCTAATGATTTTTTTTTGCAAACGGATCATTACTTTGCCTGTTGTGTTTAAAAATGTGAAATCCAGCTATGAAAAGAAACATATTCCGAAGACTACTTGCACTCACTCACTTTTCTCAGAGATAGTTGACCCGATTTCAATAGAATTAGTATCAAATGAAAGGTCTAGCCTCGTAACACCCTATTGAATTTTGCTGTAATCGGACTGTAACTTCGTCTGTAATGTATCGAAATGTGAAAATCACGAAACTTCATTATCTTAGAAACTACACAACCGATTTGAAAAATATTGATATCAGATGAACGGGCTAGTGATGAATTATAATTGTTCGCGTGGTTTTAAAGTTTGGCTGCCCTATACGTTACCTTTTCATTTGATTGTAATCAAACTTGAGCAACCGTTATGTTTTAATTTGTAAAACAACGAAAGTCTATTATCTCACGACTTTTTTGAACATAAATAGTGTCCTACAAACGAGTCATCTCCCAAACTTACAAATAACAAACTTCATAACAATTTGATATGCTGTTCAAAAGTTTTGGAACGAAAAGAAATTTAAAGACTATTCAACACTATACCTGCTTTGATCAATATAAATGGTCTCAACATGATTTAAATGTGGTATCGTACTAACTGAACGTTCCCGGTATCGCTCGTGATTAAATTGTTCGAAATTAGGAGTCATTTCTTTTATTTCGCTATTTCTTAAACACTAACATGACGTCAAATTACTTATTTTATACTCTAACTACAACATCAATATTTAAGAACCCAAAGAGTAAATATACCTCTTTATTGGATTTAAGGATTCATGTAAATCTATTTTTACAAATATATATGTTTGAATGAGAAAGGCTGAGTCTGACCGCTAGGTGGATTAATTTAGGTTTTTTTTGCCATTTTGCAGTATATTAGCAAATTTTTCATACAGTAGCACAAATGCGACAAAAAGATAATGGCGATAATGACCAAAACAAAGCCACCTTTGGTATTACGCACACCTTTGCAACAGCTCGGAAAGTGTTTTTTTTCAGCTGCAAAGTGTAGTCCGGGACGGTATAGTCCTGCCGTAAAAACGAATTCGACATAAGTTGCAGCTACATCTCAGTTTCTTATATAATGACACAAAAAGCGTAGGAGGTGGAGCCAACTGCAAAATTTTCGTTGTTTCAACACAAGTTTCAAGAATGAAACCGCAATGTGTACGAACTTATGCATGGAATTTGATAACAACATGGTAAATGCTGCATGGCAAAATTTCAGCAACGAAGATGTATCGTAGCAGCAACTAGGGCGCAATAGCAACTACATGGCGTTGTGGTGAGATTGTCAAATGGCAAATGGTCAGAATGGAAAAAGATTGTATAATAATAATCTGTTTATCTTTGATTATTGATTGATGGATTCAACTCCAGTTATAAATTTCTATTCAATTTTCTCGTTTTAACTATTTACGTCATTTGCTGTAGAAACACTTGCAAGTTTATACCCTAGTAACAAATTTGGTTTTATCAAAGTTTTATAGCGTTCAATCCAGCCAAAACAGCGCTATAAAACTTTGATAAAACCAGTTTTGTTACTTGGGTAGCTTAGTATTAAATTTTGCTTCCCTTATCATGCTCATGGTCGTTCTCAGCTTTCAATTTTGTTTCTTCAATTCATCAGCACCTCAGCGTGATAATGAAATTCAAAGCAATTTATCTCATTTCATCTTAGAGAACCACACTTTTTGAACGACTTCTAGTCCAAGTACCGTAAAACGGAGTAACATTGATCATTTTTTTCACTTTTTCGTGAGTTTTTATATATTTCACAACTGAAATTACAGGTTTCATATTTTTAAAACCAGTACTGGCATCCTTAAAACTTGAGAAGTTAGTTTTCAAAGCCCTTCGAAAATCCTGAACATTAAAAACATTTATTTTTCGTCGTTGTTTCAATTTTCCTTATTTGGGGTAACTTTGATCAGTTTCAATTTTGAATAGTTTTGAAACCTTTTTGAACTAAAAATGTTAGATGATGCTTTGATAACATATTCAGAGACGCTTCCCGTTCTCCTTGACTGCTTTTACTGCGAAAGATAGTCCTGTCCTTGCATTTAGCCGCGGTATGTACTGCGAGGCATTTTTATGCCATATGTAATTTTACCTTTCGATGATGAAAAACGTAAACGTTGGTCGCGAAAGTTGCTAGAAGTACTTTGTAAGCCAACAATCGTTGTAAAATTTTTGTGTTCAGAAAACGTATGTTGATCTTATATGCAAGGCCTTTTCAACAACGGAAGTATCAATAGGCCAGCTCTAGCCCCTTACGTTCTATGCTCTAGCCAAGACAACATGTTGTCTTGGCTAGAGCATAAAACTGGACTTTCTTAACAAATATAAACTAATTAACATTGAATGTAATAAATTTGACTAAAATTTGTTCTGGTTGATTGAGAAAATTTAATAGCGAATTCGGAAAACATGTCAATGAATACGAAATGTTCAATATTCGACTAGTATAAAGTATAAAGTGCTTTTTCTGGCACTTACTGAGAGTAAGAAATATAACGAACGAATTAATTTCAAAGTTTGGTCATCAAAACAAAAAAAATGTTATACTCAATTTTAGCAAAAGTAATCACGAAGCAGTTTTATTTCAACTGTTCATGAGAAGGGTAAAACTGATCAATGTTACCCCGCTGATCAATGATACCCCG
This sequence comes from Wyeomyia smithii, assembly GCF_029784165.1. Taxonomy (NCBI): domain Eukaryota; kingdom Metazoa; phylum Arthropoda; class Insecta; order Diptera; family Culicidae; genus Wyeomyia; species Wyeomyia smithii. The sequence continues at coordinate 67,747,658 of NC_073695.1, forward strand.
TTTTACGGTACCCAAAAGTTACAACACAGTAAATAACTTCATCTCAAAAACAAATATAAGGCGAACGATCGAGCAAAAGTTGTTGTTGCATAGCTTGAGAGCATGACAGCAACTTTTAGAAGTATTATTGTGCGTTTGTTTTGTGTATCTCGCAAGCATCACGTTGCACAGTGGGGCAACTCCATACAAAGGCTGGCCAAGCAAAAAAAGTGTCGATAAATGCGACTAAAAGTTGGTATTTACATAATTTTGGGGCGCTGAACACGAGTTTGGCATCAATTTTTTGTTTGGGGCCGTCCATAAAGCACGAAATCCAATTTTTAATATTTTTTGGCACTATTTTTTCTTTTTTATAGAATTATATGATCTTTGACCACAAGTAGTGCCACCGAGCGTCCTCCCCATTGAAAAATACGTAATTTATGGACGACCCCTCGAACTAAGCAAATTTTGCCTAAATATATATATATATATATATATATATATATATATATATATATATATATATATATATATATATATATATATATATATATATATATATATATATATATATATATATATATATTTTAATAAACTAAAACAACATAAGTAATACAAACTAATTACAAATTGAAAAAATTATCATCAGCATCATCATCTTCCACTGTCATCGCTTAAATCTCGTGTTGGATTGTTTCCAGAAAATTTGAAGTTCATTATACTTATCAGCAGGAAAAATGTCTCTCGCTGCAATTTTAATTTCTTCTAGTAATTTTCGATGTTTCATTGTTTCATATATATGTTATCTTCCTAATCCGGTTTCTATGGTTGCAAGAGGACATTTAAATACATGTATAACACCATGAATTGACAACTTACTAGACATTGAATTAGGCGGTGCCGCTGAAGTTGAAGTTCCATAATAAAATTCAACGAATTTATGAATTTGAAAACCAGTGTCTTGGTTTTGACACAACGTTCTAAATGAATACGAAAAGATGCGGAGGGCGACGACTGTTTTTTGTTTTTTTCTCATAAAGCAAAATGTGTGCTTTACTTTTGTATGCCAACGAGTGCGAAGCAAAAGCAATCTTCAAACGGGCTAATGTTAGCCGGAGTTTGATGGTTTGAATTTGCTGCTAGTATTTAACACTTCAATCAGTTTAGCGGATTTCATGATCATAAATTGAAAAGGGCTGAATGTTTTCAATATTGTTTTAAATTTGCAGAAAGTGATAAAGTTTGACATAATTAAAAGTTTCATAAAGATTTGTTTACTATTTTCTTATTTAACACTTATTTTGTAACTTTTAATTGATAAATTTTGTAATTTTTGCCCAAATATTTATTTTATTCTTACGTATTGAGTTCGATATCATAAATTTTCATTAATGGAGTATCATGGTTATGACTAAAATTAATCCTGGATGAAATTTCAACCTCAAAAAAAATGAAAAAAAACTGCTATCGCTTTTTTTACTTAAGTGACAATTTGCGCAGTTTTGCGCAGCAGCGGACAGTATCTATTTGAAAGCTTACATTTTTACCTAAATTTTAAATGTAGTCACAACCGTGGCAAACTGCGGCAACTAAACTTTTAAGCTACTTTTCTACAAAAAATCACGTTTTTTAAATTTTTTTCTAGTGTCAGGCCTATTATGACCAAATTTTACAATATCTAATGGAGAGGGTTTGTTTTGCACAATATTCACAACAACTTTTCCTTTGATGTCAAAAAAATCCAAGCTATCATTGAAGCTACAGAGCGTTTCAAAGTAATGTACTTTTTTTTCAAAAAAATGACAAAAAACGTCAGTTCGCCAAGCTTTGAAAAGTCATAAAAAACTCAGATTTCATGATATTGCGCCCATATTTTGGATTTAGACACTTGAATGTTATAGCAATAAAGGAAAAATATTGTGAAACAGCTAACGAAAAAAAAATTTTTGGCTGATGGCCAGCGATTCCCCACTGTGCGTTGGCAACCTATATGCTCCACCCACTAGATCTATTCAGAGAAGGTTAGGTTTTCAAATGCCGTTTACACGTTTCAACAACAAATCCAACCACGAGAATGACGTTGATGGTGTAAAGTTTTTTGAAGCAGCGATGCCACTTTAGTTGTTGCTTGTATCTGTACAATTTCATCGTAGTAACAAAACATGTTTCTTAAAACCTCGGAATTTCATTAGTGCAACAAATGATCACAATTTATTTTTTTATTATGTTTCAATTGTTGCTTGGGAAGTCACTCTCAAAATAAACCTGGCCAAAGAGGAACGTTACCATGAGGTCATTCTCCAAAGAATCGTAACTTGGTGATATTGGTAGGATTGAAAGAGGCTCGGTATAGTAGAGCAGAAAGCTTGAAACGGAAGGGTAAAACCTCACAAACAAGCACGGATAAAAAATCCGGTATAAGTTATCAGATCTCGGGTTTTCTTTGATATTATGGTATATTATTGCGTTCTGCATCAATTTATACAAAAAACCCAAAAAGTGAAAAAATGGCACATGTACCACTTTTGCTCTCAACGGCTCAAATAAAAAGCGTATCATTTACTTCGATAGTGATACTGCCAATGACATAATATGCGGAATACAGAAAACACATGGGCAATATCACAATATAGCAAATGTTTCTGAAATATCCCCAACAAGGAACCATACAGCCTGTATCTTCACGTTTTATACGCTTGTCATTGTTCAATACCGAAAACTGAATTTCAAATGGATTTGTGGTATTAATTCTAACTTTTTCAAATGAGAATAGTCGACAATTTTATTTCCAGTAAATATTGTCTAAGTTTACAGCGGTAATGAAATGAAAACTGTTGCTAGTGTACTGGATTTGCATTTAACATATTTTTTATTTGTTGGCAAGCATTGGCTAAGCAGAGCGTTTTTGAAAATATGACATGAAAACAAAGTATAGATAGTATGACAAAAAAACCATCGGCCTGACAAATTGGTTCTTTAGCTATTGTTAGTAATAACCTTTTACATTTTCACTCAAACACCCATAGGTACATGCACGGGAGAGGCTGTTCCAAGCGGCACACCGTAGGATGTACGGATGATTTGTCTGGTAGTAACGGAGCACCTATGGAACCTCCCCAAGCACACTCTCCTGCACCAACCACAGCGGGGACTTCCGGTGGAGGTCGCACACGAAGAACAGGCCTGCTAACGGTTATGGAGAGACCACCAGGTACGTAAGGGGGCACTAGAAGCCTGCACTCTTTGTAATTTTTAAAAAAGATGTTTCGATTGGTTATGCATGCATGCTTTGTATATGGATGCGATATTTTTTTTTTATCGATTGACATTTATTTTCTTTATGTTTTATTGTATTTCTTTTCGTTTGATTTTGGTGTTGTTTCGATGTTGTAACTCCTATACAAAACTAAAATTGAACCGTGTAGTGATTAGTCCTGATTTGATACGTGAAGTAGAGGCACGAATGAATCGCAACTATCTACCTCCATCGCTAATGAGCACACCGCCAACGACGGCGCCACTGCTGCCAGCGCACATGTCCGGAATCGGAGTAAGCGGTCCCTCCGCGGTCACATTGGGAGGTGTGCCAAGCATACAGTCTGGTAGACCAAATTCACTGACTCCAATGATGGGAGGATTCGGGCTACCGGCGGGACTAGAGCAAAATCCTCCACCGCCAGCGCCTGGTCCTTCCTTGCAATCTACCTCGGCACAATCAATTGCCACTTCCAATGCACTGCAGAATGTGTGTAGTAGACGCTTTGCTAGAACATGTAAACTGCCTACCGTTCAGGAGTTTGGTAAGTAGCACGCGCTACCACATTCAGCCACGTTATCTTCGCTAACTAACCCAACATCTGATGGAAGCATACAGACCACCTGCTAATCACTGCATTAGAAAAAAATATGTGCTTTTTATATTGATGTAGAACTTTGGATTGATCATTTCATTTATCTTTTCTTCTAAAGAATGGTTCATTTCTTTCACTCCGCTTATCGGTTACGTATTCAAACTCTCGTCTCTGTTTTCTTCAGGTCGCTACAGTCCCGTTCGGAGAGCATCGGAAGGCTCCAAAATCAACACACAATTCCAAGGACCATTCCAAGAGTGCCAGCAGCTGCAAAAGGGTCTCAATGCTGGCACTCAACAACGAAATCTGCTAATCACACCAAGTCCCCCACTAGCGGATAACTCGGTAAGCCTACCAGGTTCCCCAATGCACTGCAAACCTTTCGATGAGAGGTCTCAGCAAGATATTCAGCTGCCCCTGGACATGGTGCTCTCGTTGATACCTGGCCTGGAAAAGTTGGTGCTCGAAAAACGCATTCAAATCGAGACCGCCAAAAATATCATAAGCACACGAACGTTACCGTACGAAGTAAGGCAGCAGTTGGGATTGTTTGCCCACTCGGTTGCACCGGACCTAGGTTACACTTTGCAGCAGCAGCTACAGCACAGTCAGAGCGTTTCTCCACTTACTGCACGGCCAGCAACTTTGCAGCCTAACAACCTTGCTGGAAGCAGTATCGTTACTCCCAACTTTGGTTTTTACGGTGGCCTGCCTTATTCCCCCTTTGGAGCCCCTGGAGTGTACCCAGGAATCAACTTTGCTGGCAGCAGCAGTAACAGTGGTTGTCCTTCACCAGTATACTACAGCGAATGTCCATCGCCTATCCTACCTGGACCATCCAGTGCGACTGCTGGTGGTGCTTCGCCTATGCACCAGATCACACATGGTATTAGTATTATAAACACTGGCAGTGGCACGACTTCGGCTGCTGGAGGATCCATCACCCGTGGAACGTCTGCCGCATTTCCAGTGTCGTGCAATGAACCGTTAGATCTTAGTATGGACGTAGTCAACAGCGTAGAGTTAGATTTTCCACGAAATAACTTTACGATGAATGCTTCAATTGCGGGAAGCTCAACACATAATTATTTTGACATGAAAAACTTCAGCCTTATGCCACCGCAACAAATGCGACTTACCGCGACACCCCCGACTTCACCGAATCTATGTATCATACAAGAGGAAAATCATACTGCCGCACCGTTCCATGGAGGCGTACCGTACAAAAGCCAATCTGCCGGAGGTTCACCGGAAGATTTGAGCTTTCAGCATACGCATCCACAAATCTGTCTAACAGATGTGCAAGGAAGCGAGATAACCCTAGTAGCGCTGTCAGACTCAAGTCACGATAGTGACGATTCGCTGAATTGCCAAAGCTCAGGATTAGGCTTCCAAGGCTTACTAATATCGGAACCCTCTAGCGATATGCCTTCTATCACCCGTGGGGTTGGAAGGAAAGCTAGTCTCGAAACTGAGAACAACTCAACATCAACTTCAACCAAACTAGAAACGGACACTAGCGAATCTTACGCGAGACGGGGTAGTGACAAATCTCTCGGTTTCAGCGATGATAGTCTCAGTAACGATTCGAATCATTCGAATCTCTCACCTAGTCAGGAACCATCGGCCAGTTCCGGTTTCAAAAGTTGCGATTCTCATTCCGAGCAGGACGCTCGGCTCAGTCCGGATTCGCTGTGCGACACACGAACTCTGACGGACGAATGCTTCGAGCTACCGCTGCCGCAAGAGTGCTCCACGCTGGATTCTTCTCGAATATTGGAAATGGTGAAACGAAGGATCGATTCCAAGATGCCACCGATGGGCTGCGTGTTCAATGCAGCCAAGGCAGACCCGGACGGTGGCCAGCACAGCCGAGCGGATTTAGATGCCACGCTGGCACCCGCAGGCGATAGTTCAAATCTCAGCCTAGAGTACTCCGGAGGGTTGCAGATCGAGCTGCAGGTGTTTGAGGGTCGCATCAAGGATAGCCACAGTGGCAAGGGTATTAAGTTACGACGGATTTCCGGTGATCAAAATGAGTATGGAAAACTGTGCCAGCAGCTTATCACTTCCCTTACCGTTTGAAAGCGGCAGAGCCACTTGATGGCTTAGTACGGACGGCGGTTTTGAGTGCATTCTCGCGCAGAAGTAGCGGTTGGGTAACCTCCCGTTATTTGGTTTGAAGAGTTGAGTTTGTACAGTTACGTTTCACTCCGTCTGGGTGTTGTGATATTTGCAAAACATTACAATTATTTTAAATTCCACAAATTAATTACTGTATTATATCAGCTAGCAATTTGCATAAATAGTAATGGTTTTCTTTTTTTTTGCCTGTATTTTTGAGGTTTTCAGCCTGCGGCTGGTTCGCCTCATAATTATGGTTACATCGGTCATGAAACTATGACAAACTTTTAAGTTACTTTTCACGAACACTGTTGATGTGGGTGACCGAGTTCTTTAACATATTCTAATTCTAATTTTGTTACTCACTGAAAGATTTTTATTACAGAGAAATAGTCACAATTTTCAATTAACTTGGAATGTAGAAATATTTCATACAAGCTACAAATTTAGGTTCGAATGAAATTTTTTAGCAGATGTTTTGCGTATTTTCTGATCCAAACTACGGAGCAATCACGAAAGAGGAGTTTCATGAAACGAACTGCACAAGGGTGAAAATCATAAATGAAGGATTTCTTCATTGTGTTCATAGGTAATCTACGTAAAATGAAAAGTCTCTTAAAGTGACTCTTTAATCGTTGATAAATTGTTCATACACAAAACATAATCGATGCAATACGAAAAATTTATCATTTGTGATCAAAATAGCTAGCGAATGAAAACACTTAAATGTTTTGTTTGTTTTTGTTCTTTCGGAATAGTATTTCCCACTTTTTCATACGTTAGAAAGAGGAAAGAAAAAAAAACGTTTGCCATATATTGAACCACGTTTGAGTCGTTTTTAACTTGGTAGTATATGAGATGCAATCTCGTAATGATCACATAGTTTATGTAATGACCTCCGGGTTGACTGCAACACCCTCTAATATTATTATGTTGATACTAGTGTTTTACTACATCGGATCGGAATCAAAAGAATAAAGCGGCTTTCCTCGGATATGTTTTTTGCAACTTGAGTGTACGTATTCGAGTGTTCAAATAGAAAAATAGTTTACCTCTAGGAGTTTGTGAAATATTTCAACATTTCGTCGCTGTTTGGAACTGGAATCTATCGAAAGAATATGTTTGTACCAAACTCTTGCAATGAAACACTTTATAATGCACTCTTGATGGCAAGAATTTACTATTTATTTTGATCAGCACAATGTAAACAGTTCTGTTGTAAATTAGAAAATTTTCGAGTCCACTTTATTTTGTTGATCGGAGTCATAACAAATTGTTTATCTTTTTTGTTTAAAAAGTGTATTTCAGAAAAAAAATGGTTTTAGTTTTGCATACTATATATAGAAAAAAAAATCGTGGTGTAAAAATCGGTTCTCAATTGATAAAATCGCAGAAATTAAGCTCAAACATTGATTCGTTTTAATGACCTTCTGCATACGAATAACTACAAAGTCTTGTGATTTCCCCTTTAAAATATAAATTGTAAAGTTCTAGTGCAATTAGTACGATCAAAAATGTACATTCCAAATGTAAAAAAAAGAAAACCTAACACTATTTCCGGCTAAGTACCGTCAGCTTAAGAAGCCTTCCGACTGTAAATGATTCCATCGCTGTTACGTGAGCGTCGAGATACTTTGTTGCAAAGTTATATATTCCTCTTCTTAATATAAAACAAAAAAATAACTTAAACATTCCTGAATGAATACTACAATCTAGAAGAGGAACACTGAGGTTATTTCTGTAATTTCAGTTGTAACACATTAACCCGTGGTTTTTGGAATCGACCAGTGTAGAGTCTACATAGCCATTTGAATTATATTTGCTTCGGAACAAAAGTCATCAAGAAGAGTTAATCGACATATGTAAGATACGATTAGTAGAGGAAACTGCAGCACAAATTTTGTATAGCTAATAAGACAACCAAGGAAGGAAACAAATAAAAGAAAACCAGCTGAACTGATAAAAAGCTCTAATGAGCCATACACGTGAATGCAAATACCTCCCCGACACACATTCAAATTCAGAATGAAATTCTGTTACTATCACGTACGGAAATTTATGTTATTTTATGTTGCAGATTTTTCAACAGCCATCCTGTTTCAAATCATCTCCCAGGTCCCCCCCCACAAAATGCCATAGATACAACGTTGACACGAATCAGTCGAACTTGCAGTTAGAACAGAAAACGGGATTCACTTGCTATCATTGCATATTTCTGCAACTGAATTTTGCAAAATAATACGAAATAATCTAGTAATACAAATCAACCTAAAATGACAACAACAATTCTGTCGATAGAAATATGCAATTTCTTTAAAAGTAAATAAAACAATTGATTGGGTTTACACTTGTAACAGTAAAAACGTTTTCAGATTCTTCAAACGTCTGTAAATATTGTACCAACTAAGAACAAAAAATTATCATAAGAAAGACTGCTGTGATTTTAACATAAATGAAGAATAAAACGATAGAATATCATCAATTTCCACACTTTTCCAAGAGCTGTCACTAGAGATTGAGAAATCGACACGAAACGGTCCCAATTAGGTCCCAACGATAGTAAAACTTATCCCTAAGCTGAGTAAACGATTTCGTTATCAATACGGTTAATATAAAAGCCTAATAAGCTATTATTCGGCGCAATGTTTCTTACTTGATGGTATCATTCCAGAGATAGATTTAAGCCCCATATGTTAAAAGCAAACTGTATTGAAGCCACAAATGGCCGGCTTCGAGCCACCACGTGGTCGATTTCGGATTTTCCGAAGGCACGAGACTTGGGAATAGATAACGCATTCCCTGTAAAACTCATCCAAACCCGCATAACCAATAACCATAAAACGTGCCTAACAACTAGTTCGGGATATAGTCCCGACTGTATGGGGTATCGTTAAACCATATGGATTATCATCCGTTTATGGTTATTGATTATGCGGGAACCTAGTTTTGTGCTTTTGAAAATTCGTAGTCGACGACGTGATGTCTCGAGGTCGGCCATTTACGACTTTAACAGTTTCACTTTAACTAATGGTGTTTAAATCTATCTCTTGAATGATAACATTCACGCAAACTCAGTAGAGTTTGCTCATTGTATTGAAATTTTCTTCTTTTTTTTTTAAATTTCGTTCATCCATTTTTTTGAAATCACATGAAAAAAGCCTGTGATTTTTTTACGTAGGACTACGTCTAACCGCACTATATCAAGATACATTCTGCGGAAACTAAAACCAAGGTGTATCGTCGGAATGAAAGATTTCAAACGGTAACACTGATGTAACCAACCCGGTGGCATCGGCCTTGTTTCCTGAAGCTGCCGTGAAAGATAGTGGCGCTAGTCTCATCTATGTTTTGGAAGGTTTGTTCACACAGAAGTGTAAGCATGACGAACGAAGCATAATATATCTTGTACAGAGTTATGCGCTCGAATCAATTCAATCATTTAAAAAAAAGGTCAGCTTAGCTTTGTAAATGTTCAAAAGTAGCGTTGATATTTTATCTCATACGTTGAGATGTTAATCATTAAATCATCGCGCGATGTCAGCTGCCTGCAAGAAACGCCGCCGTTCGAAATCGGCAAGAATAAGCGTTGTGTACATTCTATAATAATGCAACGCGTTCATTTTTTGTTTCATCAAGCAAAGCAGTCGACGTTATGTGCAATAAATACATCACCCGAAAACAACACGTAAATACACTGCCTGCTTTTTTCCGTGTTTCGATGAATCAGCTGTCAAAATGCATTGTAATATTGAAATTGATTCAGCTAACGCTGGCTTTACTTATGTTGTACGTAAACGTCAGTGATGCCACCGGGTTGGATGTAACCACATGATGGATCACAATAATCAATATATCGTTGGATTGATGAAATGATGGACAATTTTGTGATTCTTCAGTTATCGTTATCATTTAATTGTTAAACAGTGAAAATTGAATAAAAGTTTAAAAGTCGAATTTTCACGAACAATGTACAAATCACATGCGAGCACGCCTAGCACAGACTTCATGACTAGACGCCAACTGCCTGCTGTGATATCCTGTATAGCAGTGGCAAAAAAATAGACAGAATCTCCCCGTCCCAATAGGTTAACTGATGTTTGTTTCCATGAGCCTAGACTATTTTGATGTCTTGAAGGTGAAGCTTTTACGGAAAGATCGTAACCACCTCCACTATCAGACAGTTTTACATTCTGCTGTGAGAATGTTATTAAAACTGATGTCTTGAAGGAAAACATGCTGGCACAGGCAACAGTACTGCACCTAGCAATGTATGAATAGAGCGCTGGTCACTCGTCGTCTATCAGTGCAGTAGAACTCAATATTCATTTGTGTGCAGCCAAGCCAAGTGAAGACTACATTGCCGCTGTCGATTAACGCGTAGGTATCGTTTGGCGATCTGGAACACAATCGAATTGCCGTTTGAATTGTTTCTTCTTCTTATTTCGTATAATAGCAAATATCAGAATTCAATATGATTATTCGGGAGCCGCAAAATACGCTCCGCCACCGAGGACAACAAAACTCTGTTCGTGTCGGTAGAGGCAGATAGCAGGGTATAAAAATTTGGTGTATTGTACGTTGTTTATTTTTGAACTCTACACTCTGTTTAGAGTTAGAGCATTTAAAAAACAATGGAAAACCAAAATGCTCCGTACAGATCTTTGAAAATGTAGTTAAACGAGCTGTACTGATGATCATATTTTGCTAGCTAAATAAATTTAGTTTAATATGACAATCCTCCTTCAAGAAAGTATTACTTTTCATAACCTTGCTTGTAATTGAACAACATTATGCAAACATTAATTCATCATTGTTCTTCATTCTTGTTCACCATTCTAGCCCGGTTTATTTTTGAAGATAACAGACATATGACTTTCAAATATGGCACCTTCGTTGTTTTTTGGTATCTTGAAACCGATAAATTTTTTTTCTGATTATCTTTACTGATACTGTACATATAAATATATGTCAATTTTAAATTGTCTGTGAATACACATTTTCGTAATTCTTTATCTATATTTTTTCCACGAACTTGCAACTGCAGGAAAATTTGTTATGTGACATCTTTGCCGATTGGTGATCAGTGAGTGAGCAAGACAAATGAATATAGAAGGAAGTTTAATTTCTTCTAAATCGTACTCAAATTAGATCTGTATAGAAGGTTGCCTTTTCGCGTATTGAAGAGAATGAACTGTATTAGAATGAAAAGTTTCTTCTAAAATAGAGTGCTGGGATATACGGGGTCTGTCTGATTTGCCAAACACGACACGGCAGAATTTTTTCTGTTGCCAAGATTGAACCATGACAAAAATGAACGACATTTTAAGTGGCCAAAAACGACATTGTTAAAATTAAATTGTTAAATTGTTTTTTTTTTCAAAAACTTCAATTTAAGATGCACCAGTTTCTGAAAACTTTATTCAATTTACTAAATTCCAATCGGGTTGTTAAGCTATTCACGGATTTCTAATTTTTATATATCAGCTAAAAGAGTGTAATTTTCTGAGCAAAACGTGATTTTTTTAAATTTAATATCATTGTCCTTCGATTTTTAAATAAAGAATAAAAATCGCTCCAAATCGCTACAATGACGGTTGGTATATGGGCGAACCACATACATAAGACATACGTAACACTTAGGAAGAAATCTTCCAAAAAAGTTGGTACAGAATGAACTACTCGAATGGTACCAAGCTCTGAAAAAAATCACTGTTTGGGTTGTTTTTGAAGGCAGTGTATCTGCGAAGCCCTGCATTTGTCTCGTTCCTACTCGAAAAATGCTGCATTGATTTTGTAAATAACTTTTTGACAGTTCCTTATGGGATTTTCTTTGCGGCTCGATAAAGCCGAGAAATAGAAAATTCACTTTGTTCATTATTTATCGAGCAGTTTGACATGACGTGGTACTATGGGGCAACGTGTACCAGCAAAAAAATGCCAGTGTTAAGTATGTCTTATGTATGTGGTGGTATCACATACATAAGACATATGTAACAGTGGCGTTTTTTCTGGTACACGTTACCCCATAGTACTCCGTACCCTCTCCTGTCCAACTGCTCGACAGATAATGAACAAAATGCAGTTTTTTTTTCGGCGGCTACAAAATCAATGCCGCATTTTTCGAGTAGGAACGAGACAAATGCAGGGCTGTGCAGGTACACTGCCTTCATGAACTACACAAACAGTGATTTATTCAGAGTGTGGTCACATACTTGGACATACGTAACACTGGCTTTTTTTTGGTACTCTTTGCCCCACATCACCCGGTGCCAACACCAGGATGAACTGCTCGACGAAAATGAACGGAATGATTTTTTTTCATAGCGGCTCTACTCGAGCCCTCAGCAAAATCCCTTACGAAACTGTCAAAAAGTTGTTTACGAAATCAATGCTGCATTTTTCAAATGGGAACGAGACTAATGCCGGGCTGCGCAGGTACACAACCTCCATAAACTACTCAAACAGAGGTTTTTTTTACAGAGGTTGGTACTTTCGAGTAATTCATTTTGTACCAACAATTTTGGAAGATTTCTTCCTGAGTGTTACGTATGTCTTATGTATGTGATGGTATGGTACCACTCGAGTAGTTAATTTTGTACCAACTTTTTTGGAAGATTTCTTCCTGAGTGTTACGTATGTTTTTTGTGTGTGGTGAAACCGCGTACTTTCTTACAAATTTTAACCGAATCTAAATATTGCGAACTGAAATTTGTTTCGAAAGTTAAAAGTAAACTTCGCGCAGCCCTTTGATGATCAACTGACATTTATGAATGAATTAAATTTTTAGTTGTAGCTTTGGCAACACTGCTTCATTATTTAGTTCATTCTCTTTGTTCATTTCTGCTGATGTTGTCAAGTCTTGACAACTTGCGAGCAGTAGAAAACCAGACACGAAATACAGTTAACGCTTTGGGATTTACGGTGAAATCTGTATTTTTCCAATCATTTGCAAGCAGAACGACTAATGTTATTTGTGCAAATCAGTTTGACTAAAATGCAGATTTTGTGCTATGCTTACATTTTGTTGATCAAGAACCCGTGTCGAAAACAATGTTAAAGTAAAACGAACGCTTTGTGTTTACCCAGAACTGCTTCTTGGCACCCGACAGCTGATTGTTGTGTCCAGAATTTTATCGATAAACAATTGCAAACGGTACGGCATAATCCGATCGTCGTCGCCCACGACAGAGGAGTGCCGCAGGAGTAAAATTGTCAATGCCAGTTTCAAGACCCCGGTGGAGAATCATGAGTACTAGTTATCCGAAGGCACCCCTTGGAATCCGGCTTGTTACCGCCCTCAGCGGAAAGCTTTGTTCCCGATGGCAGGCTAATCGATTGGTTTGGTGAGTAAGCTGTTCAGATTTTCTCTCGTGCGCAGATTGTGACATGTGGCATTTTTGACCGTTTTGCCCGTTCGCTCGAGTGATGCTGATAAAGATCCGATGCGAAAAAACTGCTAGGCAACGGCATCAGTACTGTAGAGAAGATTGCCTTGGGCATTGCCAGTGTTAGCCTGCATGACGCTTTACCCGCATAATTAATAATGACTCACGATGCTGGTGGGAACATGGCAATGTTGACAATCACAGTTTATTTCTTATCATGTCTATAAAAGTGATTCTTTGTTGAACGCTGCGGTAGCAATGAGCTTTATGGCGTAACATTTGTGTTGGCGAAATTTGAATTGATTAAGTACTTATTTTGCTTACGCAAAGCTAAGAAATGAGCATTGAGTCGAGAGGTGAAAAATTCTTGTTACTAAGCTCGTGATAGCATACATGTTGAAATTCCTCTAGAAGACATACTCATTTGTTATGTGTGCTGATAAAGACAGTTCAGAAACCTTGATTAAAAGGCAATTCTCATTAGAAGTACACGCAACGCAACAGTTAAGGTGTTATTATCAATATGCTGTTATTTGTTACTATTAGCAATGTAAAAAATAAAAAACATGATAACATGGCGAATGTTTGTCATTTTCATCGCTCATGGACAACAGATACGAGATAATTTTCCTAGACTGTCCCTGGAAATAAAAGTTTTTTTTTTCAAAATTTGAACCCTCTAGTGCCCGATGATTCTTTTAGAAAACCGTCTAAAAATTAATTTGGACACTGAAGGGTTAAGCCTATTTACCTATCAGTGTAGAAGTGAGTCTAATAGTGTTGTTATTAGTTAACGAAAAGTTGGCGATTATCTCAAGTTCATTTTTGCTCGAAAGATATGAAATCATGTTTGCGGGGAATTATTCAAGTGAACTCCATTGTTGTGTCGCGTCTGCACGCACGACACAGACTGACTTCGGTCTCGCAAGATTTCGTTGGGTTGGATGAAGGTTGGGAGTAACGAAAGTAAATTTAGCTACAAAGGTATAAAATTGTTTCAGTCTACAGTAATGTTAAGGTAAAGCTTTGTTATTTTTTTTTTTCTAAAATATTCCGGATCCCAGTAGCATCCATGTCAGTAGACAACAAAAATGGATCTGTTCAACCAGGTGCGTAAAATTTATCAGTTTCAAGTTTGGTGCGTTGAACACATTTTTGTGTGTATTCCGCGTGCTGTATGTGACGTGACCAACTACGATCCAGAGCATTTCCAGCAAAATAGAAAACAATTTTATCAATTTCTATTTCAACTTTGAGCTGTTGCCGTTCTTAGCGAACGGCTTTTTTTATTGCTAGTTTGTTTATGCAAATCGACTAGATATGGAAATGAATTAGCTTAGCTGCATTGCTGTTAATAAATCATTCAGGACCAGTAACTGAGCGCTATATCATAAAATTGTTGCAATGCTGTGACAGTATTTCCACATGTTTCATATAACATAATCAGCTCTTATTGTGGTCACCTTGCTGCTTAGTTATTTCTAAACATTCTTCGTGGCATAAATAGGGAGGGGATTTAAAAACCTCTAAACCCCACCCCTGATCCATCTGGGCACAGCTTCAGTTTGTCGTCTGCCAGCTCTGTATAATCGTTAAAACGATTTGGTGTTAGTAAGTAATATTTGCTCAAATAGAAGCTGTTTCTGGAGAGCAACTTTCACCTAGTTTGCAACTTATTTTGCTTGTTCCAGTGATAAGAAGACCAAAATGAAGATTTAATATGATTAGAGAATTAACAAAAAAAAGATAGTGGAGAGATAACGTTTTCTAAATCTGTTGTTCAATTTATTCTGTTCAACTGATATACGGTCACAGATGCTGCTGGCTTCCAAAGGGTATAAACCTTACAGAACATCTGAAGTCTTAGTCCAAGTGCAAATTGTGCTTATCAAAGTTGTTTATTGTTTGTATTTTGCAGGCCTGCAGTACCGTGCACGTGCTTACACCGTGACTCTTCACTATGCACTTTGTTTATATTGTTTACAAAATTTAGATAATTATCTGAGGCAAATGAACCGCATGTTAACTTAGCAGTATGCTTGAGGATTTTGAATGAAGAACACTTCTTAAAACATTTTCTCTTCTCTGCAATAAAAATTGTTTTGTTCAATAATAACGGAGCATCTTTGTTTCCCTCCCACAGGTTCAAATGTTCGGTGCTCACGTTAACTTACCTGGCGTACATGTGCTACCACATGACGCGAAAGCCAATCTCGGTCGTCAAGTCGGTTCTGCACCGTAATTGCACCGGTGTCCGGTTACCGCCGGAATTTATCCACAATATGGGTGAGCCACCGAACGACAGTACTTGGTGTGATTATCCGCCCTTCGATGGACCGGACTCGGCGGCCCTGCTAGGCTCACTGGACTCCTCGTTTCTGTTTAGCTACGCCATCGCAATGTTCTTCTCCGGGTTCATTGCGGAACGCGTTTCACTGCGATACTTTCTATCGCTGGGTATGTTGTTCTCCGGCATCTTTTGCTACTTGTTCGGGGTGGCCAAAGTGTACGACATCCATTCGATGTCGTACTTTGTGTTCGTCCAGGCAATGGCCGGAATATTCCAAACGACAGGATGGCCCGGTGTTGTTACCATCGTAGGTCGCTGGTTTGGCAAATCGAAGCGTGGGCTAATATTCGGAATCTGGAATAGTCACACGTCAATAGGAAATATTTTGGGATCCTTGATTGCGGCAAACTATGTCGAAACCGATTGGTCAATGTCGTTCATTGTACCGGGTTTTTTGATGGGGGTTTTCGGTTTTGCAATGTTCCTGTTTTTGGTTGATCGACCTGAAATTGTTGATTGCCAGGAAAAAGTCGGCGATAGGAGTGGTGGCTATAAGAGGCTGGAAGACGGACGGGCGATAGAATCTGGAGGAAATTCAGACAATGAAGAATCGGTGGGAACCAGCAGCGAACAGGTACGCAAGCATACGGAATTCGATGTTCGGTAAATTAAGTTTTCCTTTTCCTTTTGTTTTATTTGCATGATGATAACATAATATGTAGGAAAATCCTTCGTTAAGAAGTTTACACGGCAGTTTTTATTCTAACGTTGTAAGTTCATATGGCTTTTCCATAGCGTGCCGATGCATGTTGCTTAGACAATGATTATTTTAAGCAACTAACATAACGCCAATTCTAGGATACAAATGAACGGACACCAATCATAGGCAGTATTAATCGTGCTCCCGTACAGGAGGATGCAATAGGTTTTGCAGGAGCACTTAAAATTCCGGGTGTAATCGAGTTCTCTCTAAGTCTGTTTTTCTCCAAGCTAGTCAGTTATACATTTTTATATTGGCTTCCACTATACATTCAATCTTCCAGTAAGTAAAATGGTGTCAGAAGATGATAAGTTTCTTATTCATGACTATTATATTCTGCAGCTACTTTGGGTGCTGAGCTGAGTGCTGATTTATCTACGTTGTTTGATATTGGCGGTATCGTTGGAGCTATAGCGGCCGGCTTGATCTCAGATTCTACCGGGATGTCTGCAACTACCTGCTCGGGAATGCTGTTCTTGGCCGCACCGACGGTAACTAGTTTGCCCCAGTGAAAAATCAGTTTCCAGAGTTGACAATGTTTACTTTATAGTTGCTAGTTTATCAAAAGCTTGGCGCGGTCTCGTTGTCTTTTAACATTTGCCTGCTATTTCTGGCTGGGGTGCTCGTGAACGGCCCTTACGCTCTTATCACTACTTCCGTCAGTGCTGAACTAGGTAAGTTTAACAGCAAACTAGTACAGTTTTCTTCAAGCAATGTGCAACTAAGCCACCAAGAGAAATTTTTGTCACCTGTTTCTTGTACGCAACCGACGACGTTTTTTTCAAGATTATTGTATTCACTATTTCAGCCCAAGTGAGTAGAGTTACGCCAAATTTTAATTTAAATTCTTTATGTAATTCAAGTGGGATATATGTGCTAGGCGTATAAATTATGAAATTCATTTATCATCTTTCATCAAAGAAATAAACCGAAATCATGATTATTCCTTTTTCTCTACTTTTAAGGTCAGCACAGTTCTTTAAATGGAAACTCTAAAGCACTAGCGACTGTTACCGCCATCATCGATGGAACTGGTTCAATAGGTAAGTATGAAGTCCTAAAATGTTTATACTGTCAATCACTGTATTTTTTTTGTAAATTTTCTATCCAAAAATGAAGTTAGAATTTAAGTGGCCTGTCTGTTACCGCTTTATAGATTTTTTAAAAATTATTTTCGTTTTCACAATTATTTCGTTTTCACAATTTGATAACAAGCAAAAAAATTCTCAATATGAAAAATAAAAGTTTTCATTTTCAAACACGCAAACTGTGATATCTAGTGTAAAGATTTAAAAAAAAAAATAGAAACAAATACTGGCTCATACTAAATTTAGTTATGGTCACTTTTGAAATACAAACGCTCACCTTCATCTTCAATCACAGGAGCGGCTGTTGGGCCCCTTTTCGCCGGCCTGGTGTCATCGTCCGGGTGGCAAAACGTTTTCTACATGCTCATTGTGTCGGACATTCTGGCACTGCTACTGCTTTTGCGACTGGTCGTAAAGGAGCTAACTCGCCGTTCACGGCGGCGGAACGTCCGTATTGAGTAAGTACCTACTAAAAAAAAGCTGTGAACGGTTGCGTGAGGTCGCGTCGTACGTTTGGCTGTCCACTTAGGCGTTTAGTTATTTTCAAATATTTTGAAACACACTAACTAAATAATATAGGTTGCAAAGTTTTGGTTGCAACAAAGGCCTATTAAGTATGTAATTTTTTATATTCGATTAAATCTTTTTATTACGACTTGCATAAATAAACTAACAGATAATGGATAAATAATTGAAAGAATTTCCTTGCTTATTTCGGATAGACTATAACCGAGTTAAAGCTCATTGTTTGCTTGGCAATCAACTTGGTCTGGCCAGTTGCAAACATTGAGTACCGGATCGAACAGAAGTCCTGCCGGACACGAAAAGTCGTATCGGTGTCCTTCGGTCGTGCAGATGTAATAGTCTTGACAATTGTCCGGATTCGGGTGTATGCCTTCAGTCTCACAATCCGGTGCGACTCCTGGCTTAGAAGTGGTAGTCGTAGTCGTAGCGGCTGATGGAGTGGACGGAACGGGCGTAGTTGGTGGCGCTGCACCATTATTAATCGCTGCATAAATAACATTCATTAGTGGATATTTTTGACTGCTGCACTGTCCGTGAAAATCATCGCTCTCCAAAGACCACACCATGGCTCCTCCGAGATCCAAATCCAGCATAAATTGCATCTAACAAACGAAACAGTTTTCATACAAATAGGAATATTTTGCAGTAGTTTGAATGAAAGTATAGATCACCTTGAGTGCAACTGAGTTCACATCCTCGTAACCCAACCACTGGTTGCCTTTGGTTGCATAATACGCTTGTTGTTCATTACTGAACCAAATTTTCCACGGTTCTTGCAGCTGCTTTTCACAAAACTCATTGTATGCCAATATGCCAGGTTCTCGGGAATGTTCTCCTGCCAAACCCGGACCTGTGACTGGTGCTCCGATATCTGTAAGGTCGGGATTCGCCAGTGTGAATGATCGACCGTACAGCGGAATGCCTAAGATAAGCTTTTCCTTTGGGGCTCCCTGTGAAAGCCAGTAGTGTACACTGGCATTAACGTTCAGTTGTTTTTGTATTTCCGTTCGATCGGCGGGACCCTTGTAGAGAGGGGCATTTATACCGGCGGTGTTTTCCCAGGCTCCATGCATATCGTACGTCATCACGTTGATGAAGTGCAGTGCCGCGGCCACTCGTGGGATGTCATACGATATACTAGAGGAAAACTCTGCTGACGCTACTGCTGCACTCAGCAGTAAACCTTCGCGGTCAAATCTGAAAAAAAGGATGAAATTTGGTGATTTGGGTGATTTTTGTGTTGTTCGGTTGAAATTCAAGTCAATTTCGGGTAGAACCTTTAAACCTGAGTTGGGACGCATGTAACAATTTTTTTTACAATTTACAATTCAACCTAAATATTAAGCAAAAGCAAAAAGTGTTTTTTTTTATTCTCGCTTATTTTCCGTCGGTCTAATTCCGCCACCGTTGTGGCCAATCACCGACGCCCAGGGAGGTGACTCCACGACTCCACACCCAGGACCCTAACTCATGACCCGCTTATTAACGGACCGGCGCCAACGGCTTTATTCCTCATGCGATGGAAGGCGTGATCCCAGAGATTTTTCGCCTCAGAAAATCTCCCGGTGTCGGCTAGGATTGAATCTAGACCAGTTGGGTTGGTTGTGAGTGGATCACGCCACCTCACAACCATCGACACCTATGTTGGCGGTGGGATTCGAACCCAGGCGTCGAGCGTGGTTGGCGGAGACGTTACCAACCACACTAGGCCCCCGCTCAGCAAAAAGTGTTGTTGTCTTGTTCAATCATTGTTGTGTTGTGAATTTCTCTTTACCGCTTTTTTACCTTGAAAAAAAAAATAAAAATAATATGTTGAGGCAACTGAAGAAGAGCCTCCCTTTTCGCGCAGATAGCTTTGACTAATTCCACTAGAAAACTTACTAGTCTAGTCTGCGTATGTTTGAATCCCGACTCGGGAGAGACTGTAAGTAGGGGAAGGGGTGATAAAATGGACACCCTAAGCCATTTCCAAATTTCCTCCACAGTTTAACACTACAACTATGAGTCGATAGCGCACATTAACTAAGCCACTAATGGTTGATAAAAAAATAAGAAGAAGTACTCAAATATAGTATTTTTCGTAGTTTTAATGAGCATTTTTGAAAGCAGTTTTTTGGGGGTAAAATTGATAAAATAACAAACCGAACACGTCCGATATACACGCAGTCATAGATTTAATAGAGAGAATAAAAAAAAAAAAACTTTTGTTTTATATATACATTTCGGGGTAAAACACCAGTCACAAACTACGTTACACGTTAGTCTGCTCCTCAACATCCCCTCTCAGACCAAGCGTGGAACGATGCTCCATGAACTGACTTCTCGGGAGACTCTTCGTGAAGATGTCGGCAACTTGCTTCTCCGTAGGTATGTACTCAACTTTTACCAATCCACCTTGAATACAGTCTCGAACGTAATGGTATCGTATATCCAAGTGCTTTAACCTCTTCTGATCGCGGGGTTCGTTGGCAATATGGATACAGGATTGGTTATCCTCATACAGCGTGGTGGGAGCACAGCAAACTATTCCGAAGTTTTCAAGTAGATTTCTGAGCCACACTGCATCACAAGCTGCTAGGCTGAGTGACACATATTCTGCCTCAGTAGACGATAAAGAGACAGTCGATTGTTTTCTTGTTGTCCACAGTATCGTATTGCCGAAAGCAAGAAACACACTACCGGAAGTTGATCTGCGGTCATAAATGTCACTTCCCCAGTCGGCATCAGCATAGCCAACTAAAGATTCTGCATTTTTGTTGCGCCGGTATATAAGGCTATAGTGCTTCGTGCCCTGTAGATAGCGCATCACACGTTTTAAATGTGACCAGTGGGTATCCGTCGCTCCACTCTGGAACCGACTGAGAAAGTTTACTGCAGAACTAATATCAGGGCGTGACGAAAGCATCAGATACGTTAGGCAACCTACAAGTTCGCGGTACGGTTGCTGCGTTATGATTCCTGACTCGCTTTTCTGTAGTTTCAAATTTACTTCCAACGGAGTAGCTACTGCCTTACAGTCCTGCATGCCAAATCGCTTCAACAGAGCACGGACGTATTGAGTGTGGTTAATCGCTAAAACTTCTTCATCCATGTTTCTGTCCACTTTCAAACCAAGAAAATATTTTAACTCTTGCATATCGTCCATTTCAAACTCTCGACTTAAACATTGTTTGATTCTTATGAGCTCTGCTAACGAATTGCACGACAAAATAATGTCGTCCACGTAGAGAATCAAATACACCACCACATCATTTGTTTTACGCACATACAAACAACTATCGTATTGCGAACGTCGGAAGCCAACCTTCAGCATGTAATCGTTAAAGCGTTCGTTCCAGCTACGAGGCGCCTGTTTCAACCCATATAAGGATTTGTTGAGTTTACATACACTATTTTCCCTCTCAAATCCTGGAGGTTGGTGCATATACACGGTTTCCGATAGATTTCCATTCAAAAAGGCGGTACGGACATCCATTTGATGGACGTGAAGAGTCTGTTGAACAGCTATTGCTAATAACGTACGGACGGTACTGATGCGGGCCACGGGTGCGTATGTTTCCTGGTAATCGAAACCCTGGCGTTGGGAACATCCCTTTGCAATTCATCCTCGATCACCTTTTCCCACTTTGGCCAGTCCTCTCGACGTTGTAGTTCCTTTACGTTATCCGGTAGCTCTTCGACATAATTTTCTGCATTCAATGCATACGCCATACAGACTTCGTAATCCGCAAGATGTTGCGGAAACTTTCGCTTTCGTTCGCTTCCTCTTAACGGTGCACTATCGTCTTCGGCACTTTCATAATTTTCGATTGGATCTTCTGCATCCTCTTCATCTTTTGTTGAAGACTCAATATCTTGAGCATCTCTGATTGGAACACACACTTTCGGTTCTGGCAGACGGTCTGAAACTACATATATACATATGTATCATATGATCGTTTGTATAAACTTCCCGATGAATAGTTTTCTTCACAGGAAGTTCTTCGATTATCACGTCACGACAGATAATAACTTTCCGCTTTTCAGGACTCCAAACGCGGTAACCATGAATACCATAGCCGGCCAGATAGCATACGGTACTCTTTACATCCAATTTGGACCTTTTCTCTCTAGGAACATGACAAAACACTTTACTCCCAAATACACGTAATCTCGATACGTTTGGTTTTCGATCGCACCACATTTCGTACGGTGTTTTCGCAACTGACAAAGCGTTCGTGGGGCTTCGATTAATTACATGAACCGCTGCTTGTATTGCTTCTGTTCACAGAGTTCGGTTTACACCCGATTCATCGAGCATTGCTCGCGCACGGTCTAGGATTGTTGCGACTCCGTTCTGTTGCGGAGTATATAGCACACTAGGTTCCATAACGATTCCCGATTCACTAAAGTACGTCATTAACTCATCATTCATAAATTCACTTCCGTTATCACTACGTAATCTCGTAATTTTTCGTTCAAAATGCGAGGTAGCCATTGCAGCATACTTTTTAAATGCTTTCACAACATCACTTTTTGCTTCCAAAGTATACACAGCCGTGAAGTGTGTGTAATCGTCGACAAAAATTACAAAAATTTTCTTTCCGTCCCAAGACTCCGGTTTAAACGGACCACACACGTCCGTGTGTACTAATTCCAATGGACGCGATGAACGGGGTTTCGAACATTCTTCGAAAGACAACTTCGTTTGTTTGCCCATTATACATGGTTCACATATACTTTGAGCACTGGTGAGACGAAAATTGTTATAGATTCCTTCGACCATATCACTTCTAATTAGTTTCAGCATACCAGCATTTCCTATATGGCCAAAACGACGATGCCATAGTGACAGCTTAGTTTCTGATTCACCAATCAAAGTAGACGGTACTTCAGTGACACTGACGTTCAGTTCGTACAATCGATTTTTGCGATCTGCGGTGCACACAATATTTCCGTTTCTAGTAATCCGCGCACAGTTGTTCCCAAAAACCACTTCCATTCCGCGTTCCGCTACTCGTTTGACGGAAAACAAATTTGCATACAAACCGGGTACAAACAGAACATTATAAACGGTACAGTTAAGTTTCTTGCCATTCACCATAGCTCTCATTTTCACATCACCAGCATATTTACTAACTAGCGATACACCCGATTTCGCCACATTAATTACCGTCGGTACATCAAGTTTTCGAACGTTCATGAGGCAGTTTCTTGTGTTTACCATATGCTCCGAAGCACCACTGTCAAGTACCCATCGAAAATCACTACTACCACTATACATAGCATCTCTATCGGTGTTTACACTAAGGCTACTGTCATACTGAGGCGTCAAATAAAGCGAAGCGTTGAGCGTTTGAGAAGCGGAATAAACAGAAGCGTTGGGTGAAGCTTCCTATGACATACTGGAGCGAGCGTCGCAAATGCGTTGTGTTCTCATATTCCTAGATTCCAGTAGCGGTTTTGTTTGAAGGAAATATGAATTCGTCCAATGAAGATTTTTTTGCTTCTTCAAGCACGAAAAATTACGTTTTAGTAAACATAGAGATTTTTTCATGAAATAAAATAATATTACTGAAGTGAGTTGCGCTACAGACGTAGTAAAAAATATAAGAAATTATTCTGAATTTTAAACCCGTTGACCCCGAGCAACGTTCAACTAGTTTATAATATCTGTTAGGATTTCAATAACCCATGTGAGCACAGCTAGTTACTCAGCGGCTTGCATTTTCGCGACCAAAGAAGTTCAGCATGCTAAATTTTTGGCCATTCAAATCAAAACTCAACAATATCAATCAATAATATCAGTGCTATTTTCCCGACGACCTGAAAATTTTTCCCGATAGTATTTTCTACCCTACTTTTTTTCTTTTTTAGGATTTAAGACCAAAATAAAGCAAATATTAAGAACCTGGCGATATCAGGTTTAGTCTGAACATGGATTTACTGCACAACCCTCTTCTAAACATTTTAACATTTTCTAAACGAAAATGTATTTTATTTGCTTTTTTCAATTACCAAACCAAAACAAAGCAAATATAAAACACCTGGCGATAAAAGATTTAGTCTGAATATGGTATTACCGCGTACATACCCGGGCAGGAGAGCATAACAAAATCATAACTCATCAATAGTATATTAAGCTATGAGGACTTATCGTGTTATTCGAAAGATATTCACGTCTCAAACATGCATATGAAAATATCATAAAATTTTGATATCATATCTCGATATGCCTTCAATAAGATATTTGAGTTGATTTTAAATTTCTGATAAAAAGTAAATTTTTAAGTGAAAATTGTTCGTCATTGATTATTTATAATATATTCAGTTATGCATTCAGTGTTCAATAAGTTGAAAATATTAATCGGTCATTTTCGCGATTTTCAATGCAAATTACTGGTTTGTTATTGAAATATCAAGCTTTGTTATTCATATAGTCTTGGAGGAACAATATTTTGGTATTATTTTTTGTTATTTTACCAACTATGTAAACCATATTAAGATCAAAATGAGGTGTATTTCCGATATCAGGTTGTGATATTATAATGATATTTTGTCCTGCTCGGGTATACGCGCGTCAAAACACTACTCGTTCTGTTTCGCCGCCTCTATCGACGCGTCTTTGCCGCTCCAGTATGACCGGTTTAAGCGTTTCATATAGACGTTCGAAGAAGTAGCTCGGACGTTTTTGCGACGCTTCTTGCTTCGCTTCATTTGACGCCTCAGTATGTCAGTAGCCTAAAAGCAAAATCATCACTGTCTGCTTCAGCATTAAGTGCTCCAGATCTGTTCTTCTTTGTTTTCTTCCGTTTTTCAGTTGAACGATTTGACCACTTGTTCGTTGGGCATTCTGCTCGTTTATGCCTCAATTTACCACAACTATGACACTTATAGAGAAATTTGCCACTCTTTCCAGCAAATGCCGTTCCCGGTTCTAGACCAGAATTTCCGCTATACTTGCGCTTTATGTCTCCACTAAGCAGTCGTGATTTTACAAATTCCATGGAGCACTGCTCCACTGGAAGCGTTTCCAGAACGGTAATAAGATGTTCGTACGACTTTGGCATAGATTGCAATAAGAAAAACACTATCAATGGCTCGTCGAACTTCATTCCTGCCGACTCGAGCTCCCGAACAATCTTCTCAAACGATAGAATGTGCTCTCCTAACAAAGAAGTATCGCTAAACTTTATTCCAGTTAGTTGTTTGAGCAGAAACATACACCAGAAACACCTTTCTGTTCAAAAGTATGCTGTAGTACTGTCCAAATTGCTTTTGGTGACGTTTTACCACGGATATACTCGAGCTGAGAATCCGCCATCTTATGTATTAGGACAGATTTGCACTTCGCATCTTCCTGCTTTCGCCGCTTTCGTTTCTCCTCTTTTACAAGTTTCATTTCTGCTGAATCCGTAATAAATTCCGGAAAGCAATCTTCCTCTTCAAGCGATTTTTCAATACAGTGCAGCAAACCCAATTCTTCCAGGTATGCGTGCATACGAAAACTCCACGTCGAGTAATTCTTTCCGTCGAACAAATAGACGCGCTGCGTGCGATCGTCCTCCATTGTTACAATGCGGCACGTTCTATCCTATCTTTTTTTTTCACGACAATTTTCTTGGCACAAACGATCGAACTTTATTTATTGCGTCGCTTGATCACTTGGCGCATATCGAGAACTCTTATTCCGAATAAAACAAATTTTAGAGCTATCCAAAAAAAAGCATGACTGAGCCAATAGCCTGATGAAATAAAAAGCCGAACACGTCCGATATTCACGCAGTCATAGATTTATTAGAGAGAATAAAAAAAAAACTTTTGTTTTATATATACATGTCAGGGTTAAAACACCAGTCACAAACTACGTTACACGTTAGTCTGCTCCTCAACAAAAATGACACGCGGTCATATGTTCATCGGTCCGAGTTTACCTTTGCGTTATTCTGATACAAACACGAAGCATCTAGATTTTTCAATGGAAATTAATACAATTTTTTGATCATTACCATGGGCTGTCCATCTTACCCGCACATCCATATTATTGAAAATACCTAAATGTATCAAGAAAATCATCTGAACTATTACTAACCTTTGATGATTTCTACTGGTTAGTAGTCTGAGTACAGATATTTGCAGAAAAATCGTTATAAAATGCTGTTTTACAATAGAAAAAACTTTATTTTTTGTAGGACAAAAACAACATCACCACCACGAATGTACACGTGTTTTTTGTTGTTGATTATTATTTTGACTGTTTGACTGTTTCATGTCGCATACTTTGTCTAAAGATAAGGTGCCAAAGAAGTTTGTACCCCTGTTCACTTTACCCACAATTCCCCTATCAAGAGAATCTTAGGGCCAGCTACGCAAGTTTCCTGTATACTAAAAGTTGGCTGCAAAGTCTTTGTCCGACAAACAAAAAAGGTCGACTTTCGAAAGCTTTTTTCCACTGGAATACTTATCTATGGTCTTAGACATGACTAAGAACACAACTTTGATAGACTGAGGTCTTACTACACGGGAGATACGTAGATTCCTAAATTCGCATAAAAAATGCGCAAAATCGGAATTCTGCGTAAAAAATCTAGTTAACTCTAAAATCCGCTTAGAAACTTGAATTGTGAATTGTGTGTTTTATTATGTCTGGTAAATACTTGAGAGCTGAGGTAAATTCACCTGTGAATCAAGATGAATATCAGAAGAAATAGTTCAAGCTAGGTTATTTATAAGACACGACCGCAAGGTTAACGTAAAATTACGCCAGCCTGTTTTATGTCAATATACTGAGATGGCATTGTGACGTAGATCAAAGTGATTAGTTTTTCAGTACGGCCCAAAAACGAATGAATTTCTTGTCACTTTTGTATTAAACCGGTGCACACTGTTTCCAAAGCTGCAAAAACGTGATTGAAACTATTTTGACCCAAAAAACTTGATTTTAGAGCCACAGTGCCTTCAGTAAGGTTGTTCCATTAATCATTCTCCATGTTATTCAAGTTACAGTTTTGTGATTAATCCACTTAACAGTGAAAAGCGAATTTAACTTTTTTTCATTTTTGCATAAAAAAAACTCATCGCGTTCGGCAAAGTTGTAGCACATTTCATAAAAAACAACTTTGTCAAAGACACCATACTTCTATCTGTCTATTTAAATGGACTTATGTGGAGTTTTCTACAGATTGCCACTAAAAAGCAGTTTTTTCAATACAGTAAGTTTCCGTTTTTGGCAACAAAATTTTAAATTTCAGTTGCCAAAACTGGAACCGTGCCAAAAACGGAAACCTTTTTTGCCATTAATATATTCAATTTGAGACTTCAAAATTATTATGAAAATTTATTTATATATACGAATCAACAGGTTTAAACAAAATCCGTCGTATATAGCGTACAGTAATGACAAATTTCAAATCGCAGCACTTGTACAACAGCGTCTGTGACGTCAAACTCTCTGTTCCATTTGAAAGCAAGTGGGTAGAAACGACGGCTGGTTTTAGATTGCCAGACCTGTTATCTACGACAGTGCGTTGTTTACGAATACACTATAGTCTAAACACTAAAGTTAGAAAAAAATACCGGGTAAATTCCGAAATCCACGTAAAAGTGACCTTAGTGTACACGTTAAACATAAATTACCCATTAATGAGAGAAATATCACCAATTTTCGAAAGAGTTGTACGACTTTTTACTGAGTAAATTTTTTACCCATCAAATGGGTAACAGCTACCAATAAGGCTCTTGATGAATTTTTAATTGAATTTCAAAGTTTGAATTTAGCGCTTTGTGATATACAGGGGATAGTCAAAATAAGTAGGATAGGCAAAATTTTGATGAAATTTGAAATGCTGTAGCTTTGCCAAATATTATTCGATTTTAATAATTCCAACACTATTGAGCTGGAAAACTTTTAAAGTTTCATTTGGTCGGCGTGCGACCAGACCGAACCAAGCGCCATTTTTTTCAAAATTAAGTTTTTTACACCAGTGGATGTTAAATTTGATAATCTATCTTTCATGATAGAACGAAATCATTTGAACAGTTTATAATGGTATTATAACAAAATTTCTTTGCAGCAGTTTGCAGGAAACATACGGGGTGGTTAAAATTTGATCGCCGATTACTCGGAATAAAGTTTTTGGCGCTTGGTTCGGTCTGGTAGCACGCCGACCATTTAGGCGTCGTACACAAATTACGTAACGCTAAAAATCTAGATTTCAGACCCCCTCCCCCCTATGTAACAATAGATAACGTTCGATATAACTCCCCCGCCCCCTAAAATTACCTATCGGTTGAACAACCTGACCTTTCTCCAAATTTTCAATTTTGAGCAAACATTTCAGTTACGTAACTGTCTCAACTATCCCCCTCCCCCCTGTGTAACAATGTAACGTGTATGTAACCTATGTAACGCTGACTAAACCCCCCTTCCCCCCTTCATGTGTTACGTAATTTGTGTACGATGCCTTACTGTCTACAGATATGGCCTAGGTCACCCGGTGTAGGAAATATTCCTGAGTTCCGGTAGGCATGTCAAACCTGTTAATTTTTGGATGGATTTGGTAATGGATTACCTAATGAAAATAGTTATTTGCATCATTGGCATAGATCAGCGGTTCTCAACCTTTTTTTATTCGCGTACCCCTTGGCGATATTTTTCATATCGATTGTACCCCCTGGCTTGGAATGTTTCCGCAGAGTGGGAGAGAGCAGTGGTAGATCATGTTGTGGTAGTCTTGTTTAGGTTTCAAATTGAACTATAGTTTGTTTGATTGCTACAGTCATGTTTTAAGAGCAAGATTGAAAAAAAAGAAGTATTTTAGAGAAGAATTGCTTTGTCCGCCATTATTGATTTTTCTTTCGCGTACCCCCTGAAGGCTTTCGAGTACCCCCCAGGGGTACGCGTACCCCAGGTTGAGAACCGCTGGCATAGATGACAAAACCATTTCAGAAGCGACTGGTACATCAAGATCCGGAATCGGCCAAGAACTCATTGAGAAATGGCTATTTTTCATCCGGAAGTCCTCAGACGAACCTGTAGTAGAGGAAATTAACATTTTTGCATCAAATAAAGCATGTGACACCTCTATCTTCAGGAATTTTCATCAGGAATCATCCAAAAGACATATTTTTTAATACAGACTGCGCTGGCCACTACCGGAATGATCCGGATGCCCCGTAGGAACTAGCAGTGGAGCATTTACATTTTTGCATCAAATAAAGGGTGCGACACCTCAATCTTCAGGATCTTTTATTCGGGGCCATCCACATACCACGTGGACAAATTTTCAACGATTTTGATTTTTGAAGTGTATATTTTATTCGGAAAGACAAAATTGTTATCTACACGTCATACAGATCAAACAAACCGTTTTGGCTCCAAAAATATTTGTACTATAAAATGTTGCCAAAAACGGAACCCTTTTGTTGCTAAAATCGGAGTGTGCCAAAAACGGAGCATGCCAAAAACGGAACATGCCAAAAACGGAAACCTACTGTATAACTTTTAGTAGTGATTTTCTACAATTTTTCAATGTTCTACAATATTGTTTGTTATAACAAAACAAACAATGTCTGCAAAGTAAGTTTATTTTTATCTCATATTTCTGTGGTTATTGACGATTTTTATAGGAACAATGCATCAATTGACTAACAGATATCTTCAAAATCTGCAAATATCTGCAGACTAAACCATTTCTACATTAAAGTATAACTAAAACATCATTCAATCCAGATATAGGCATTTGTCTCTCACTGTCTCCTGAAATCTTCAATAACTAAATAAGTATAAGGGATAAAAATAAGCTTCCTTCGGTGAACTCGTGTGTTTTATTAAACTAGAAAACAATGTAGAACATTGAAGATCTTAGAAAATCACTATAAAAAGTTCTGAAAAAAAGCTTTTTAGAAGCATTCTAAAGGAAACTTCACAATAGTTCATTTTAATTGGCAGATAACAAGGTTTTTTCTTATAAAATATGCTGAAACTTTACTCAGCATAATGGATTTTTATATCCAAAAATGAAAAAAATAGGATTCGTTTCTCTCTTTTGGGTAGATTAATCACAAAATTCTAACTTTCATAAAATGAAGAATAATTAACGAAACAACTTTGATGAAGACACTATGGCTCCAAACTCTTTTTTTTTTGAGTAAAAACAGTAAAAATCATGTGAATTAGTGCATTATTAAAGTAGAAATGTTCAATAACTAAATATATGTGAGATAAAAATAAACTTCCTTCGAAGAAATTGTGCGTTTTGTTATAGGAAACAATTTTATAGTACATTGAAAAATTTTTGAAAATCATCACTAAAAGTTTTAATGAAATAACTGATTTTTAGTGGCAATCTGTAGAAAACTCCACATAAGTCCAATAAAATAGGCAGATAGAAGTATGATGTCTTTGACAAAATTGTTTCTTATGCTACAAGTTTGCCGAACACGATAAATTTTTATGTGCAAAAATGAAAAAAAGTTAAATTCGCTTTTCACTGTTAAGTGGATTGATCGAAAAACTGTAACTTCTACAACATGGATAATAATAAATGAAACAACTTTACTGAAGACACTATGGTTCTAAAATCAAGTTTTCTGGGTCAAATCAATTTCGATCACGTTTTTGCAGCTTTGAAAACAGTGTGCGGTGCCTACTTTACTTTGTTTTTTTATTTTGTTTTGTTTTATACAACGTATGAACGAATAACAACGAAAAGGAAGATATCAAAATTGGCATGAAAAACCTATATTCTACAATGTGGCACTTACCTCACTTTGTCATCTCACGGCAGTATATTTCTTGCAATATGTTTGGGCAGACACTCGATTGAGACTATTCAATTTAAATTTCAATCATAATCCTTTTTCAACTCTCCTTTTTATTCAATGGTTAGTACCTAACCTTGAAGTTCAATTGACTTGAAGCCATTCGAAAATAATGTTGAAGCTCGCTGAAACACAGTTGCAGGTAGAGTACCCACTTCACAGTGAAAACGAACCAGCTTGGATGGAGCTGAATCGCGCTCGTTGAAAAAGTTATGTAGAATTTTAAATTTTGATAAGAGGCAAAAACTCATTTTTACTGCTTCAATTGAAAACATCAACATTAACTTCCGTCCTTAAAAGCACGATTGGTTATAGTTTTTACAAAGCTGGGAGTTAACCGGGTTATGCCTTCTTTCCCGCGGAGCCGAATAGTTTAATTGCTTGGTAGAACTCCTCCTTGAGCAATAGTGACCATAACGCAGTAGACGATATTTTCAATCTACAATCTACTATACCGAAAACGATCATACCATGTTGAAAACACCAGTTCTCGTCCGATCACCGAAGTTAAGCAACATCGGGCGCGATTAGTACTCAGATGGGTGACCGCTTGGGAACGTCGCGTGTTGTTGGCCTTTTTTTGGGCTTCAAATGGTGAGTTGACAACTTGGAAGGAGCGTCAAACTTAGCTCCGGTCCTCACAAGTTCCTATCTCACGCCTCCACGAGTTATATGATACAATAGACTACCAGTTAAAACATGGACACAACTGGTTGGCGTTGCCTGGGCAATGTTGTCATCCGACAATAGCTAAGTGAGAAGGTGCGACGCGATCGTTGGCGCGGTAACCATATCTCGGCGGTAGAGGAAATGCTTCGCCAACCCGAGCGTCTGTCCACCAAGATGGTGCGGCTCAAAACAGCGTCTGATCTCCATGTTATTAGCGGCTGATCAACGTCCTGGTGTCAGCGTGGGACTCTAATCAGAGCTGACACGATGGCCCTCCGGCGAGACAGGGGGTTGGGGAAGGCCCAACAAGCCGCCCCGAAAAACACCAAATGTTACAAATATCGAAAAAGGTCATACGGATCGGAACAATCGGCACAGACCTAGGCGACGAAATAAGGACTACGATTGGAAACTCGGTACATGGAACTGCGACAGGATCATATATGATGAACTAAATCCACGCAACTTCGAAATCGTAGCACTGCAGGAACTTTGCTGGTCGGGACCGAAGGTATGGAAAAGCGGACATCGAGAGGCTACCTTTTATCAGAGCTGTGGCACTACCAACGAGCTTGGAACGGGCTTTATAGTGCTGGGTATGATGCGCCAACGCGTGATCGGGTGGCAGCCGATCAGTGCGAGGATGTGTAAGTTGAGAATTAAGGGCCGGTTCTTCAACTACAGCATCATCAACGTGCACTGCCCACACGAAGGAAGAGCCGACGATGAGAAAGAAGCGTTTTATGCGCAGCTGGAGCAGGTGTATGATAGCTGTCCGCAACGGAACGTTAAGATCGTCATCGGTGATATGAACGCTCAGATAGGACGGGAGGCAATGTACAGACCGGTGATAGGGCCGAATAGCCTGCACATCGCATCAAATGATAACGGCCAACGATGTGTGAACTTTGCAGCCTCCCGCGGTATGGTAGTCAGAAGTACCTTCTTCCCCCGCAAAGACATCCACAAAGCCACCTGGAGATCACCTGGTTCTAATCGATGGTAAATTCTTCTCTGACGTCATCAACGTTCGCACCTACTGCAGTGCAATAAATATTGATTCGGACCATTACCTTGCTGCAGTATGCATGCGCTCAAAACTTTCGACGGTGCGAAACACGCGTCAAAGTCGCCCACTGCGACCAAACATCGGGCAACTACGGGACGCTGAGGTTGCACGGGAGTACGCGCAGCAGCTGGAAGCAGCATTACCAACGGAAGAGCAGCTTGGCGCAGCTACTCTTGAAGATGGCTGGAGGGACATTCGATCAGCCATAGGTAGTACTGCTGTAGCGGCGCTTGGTACTATGGCTCCGATCAGGAGAAACGACTGGTTTGACGACGAGTGCAAACAGTTAGTGGAAGAGAAGAATGCAGCACGTGCGAGAATGCTGCAACACCAAACGAGGGCGAACGTGGAGCGCTACCGACGCGCACGGAACAGGCAAAGAAGAAGCGCCAGGAGGAAGATCGAGATCGCGAGGCGAAGGAGGCACTATACCGTGCGAATGACACACGAAAGTTCTACGAGAAGCTGAACTGTTCCCGCAAAGGCTATGTGCCACAAGCCGACATGTGCAGGGACCTGGGCGGCAACCTTCTCACGAACAAGTGTGAGGTGATTGACAGGTGGAAGCAGTACTACGATGAGCACCTTAATGGCGATGTAGCAGAGGACGACGACGGAGTGGTAGTAGATCTCGGTGTACGCGCAGATGACGACAGAATCCCAGCCCCTGACCTCCAGGAGGTTAGAGAGGAGATCGGCCGGCTGAAAAACAATAAAGCTGCTGGAGCTGACCAACTCCCCAGCGAGCTGTTCAAACACGGTGGTGAATCACTGGCTAAGGCGCTAAACTGGGTTATTGCCAAGATTTGGGAGGAGGAGGTAGTACCGGAGGAGTGGATGGAGGGTACAGTGTGCCCCATCTACAAAAAAGGCGACAAGTTGGATTGCTGCAACTACCGCGCAATCACGTTGCTGAACGCCGCCTACAAGGTACTCTCTCAAATTCTGTGCCGTCGACTATCACCGTTTCAAGGGAATTCGTGGGGCAATACCAAGCGGGATTTATGGGTGCCCGCGCCACTACGGACCAAATATTCGCGGTACGGCAGGTCCTACAGAAGTGCCGTGAGTATAACGTGCCCACACATCACTTGTTCATCGATTTTAAATCGGCATACGACACAATCGTTCGAGACCAGCTATAGCAGATTATGCACGATTACGGATTTCCGGATAAACTGACACGGTTGGTCAAGTCGACGATGGATCGGGTGATGTGCGTAGTTCGAGTTTCGGGGACACTCTCGAGTCCCTTCGAATCTCGAAGAGGGTTACGGCAAGGTGATGGATTATCGTGCTTGCTATTTAACATCGCTTTGGAAGGTGTGATACGTAGGGCTGGTAACGACATGAGTGGCACGATTTTTAGAAGGTCTGGTCAGCTCTTTGGCTTCGCCGATGACATTGATATTGTAGCACGAACCCATGAAAAGATGACGGAGACGTACATCAAACTGAAGGCTGAAGCCGGACGAATTGGACTGGCCATAAACTCATCGAAGACCAAGTACATGGGAGGAAGAGGTTCCAGAGAAGACAGTGTCAACCTCCCGCCACGAATTCGTATTAGCGGTGATGAAATCGAGGTGGTAGACGAATTCGTGTACCTGGGCTCACTGGTGACTGCTGACAACGACACCACCAGAGAAATTTGTCGACGCCTTATGGCAGAAAATCGTGCCTACTTTGGACTCCGGAGGACACTCCGCTCGAATAAAATCCGCCTCCGCACGAAGTTAACCATCTACAAAACACTGATCAAACCGGTAGTCCTCTACGGCCACGAAACCTGGACTATGCTCGTGGAGGATCAACGCGCCCTTGGGGTTTTCGAACGAAAGGTGTTGCGTACCATCTGTGGTGGAGTGCAGATGGAAGATGGATCATGGCGGAGGCGGATGAACCACGAGTTGCATCAGCTGCTGGGAGAACCACTCATCGTTCAAACGGCGAAAATCGGGAGACTACGGTGGGCTGGGCATGTCGTTAGGATGTCGGACGACAACCCGGTGAATATGGTTCTTGATAACCCGACGGGAACAAGGCGACGGGGCGCGCAGCGAGCAAGGTGGCTCGATCAAGTGGAAGACGACCTGCGGGGCCTCCGCAGACGACATGGCTGGCGAGCTGCAGCCATGGACCGAGTTGAATGGAGACGACTTCTTCGAACAGCAAGGGACACTTCGGCCTGGAGCTGACTGGTATGGTAAGGTAACTATACCGAAAAAACAAACCGTTTTGGCCCTGAAAATATTTGTTATCATCAATACCTTTCCAAAATAGCATTTTTCAATAGCTTCTCAAAAATGAGTCGTGTTGCAAAAAATTGAACCAGTAGCACAGAATGGCATCTTTTGCCTATAGAAACGTCTATGCAAAGTTTCAGCCAAAAAAAAAATGACAAGATAAATAAAATATTCATTCTGTGCCGAACACGCATCAGTACTGGACGTGTTTGGTGATCGGTCCGATAGAGTATAAAACAAAAGACGTGTGAACAAGTGTTGGCATTGTTTGCCTGGTCGAGTGAAATAAATCCGGGTTCAAGGTCGTTC